>NW_023425355.1:20082226-21282226 GCF_014108415.1 Molossus molossus
ACTGTGAACTGAATGTGTAGACGATGGTGGTGGTACTGTTGGTTTGGGAAAAGTTGATGTATTTAATGTTTACAATTACAATCCAACTCCAATGATCCCAAGCTAATAAGTGAGGTTAAATTTCCTTCCAGCCAGAGAGTCCATGAGAACCTTAGTGTTCTTCATTTAAAATAAAGCCTCTAGGCCACATTAGCACCAGAAGCACCTCCCTCTGCCATTCCCACCAGTTCAACTACAGGCCCAATGAGAATTTAAATGCCAATGCAAGTGTGCTGGTCGGTGCTTTATGGTTTTCCTGTCCTAATCAACAATATGCACTCCTCTGGTTCTCTCTGGGATGTCTTGATACATTCAGTGACAGATTTTTTTTCATCATGCCTTTTTATTTATTTAATTAATTAATTAATTAATTTTACCCTCACCTGAGGACATTCTTGTATTTATCTTCAGATAGAGCGGGAGGGAGAAAGGGAGAAAGAAATAGAAACATCGATGTGACAGAAACACATCGACTGGTTGCCACCCACACAACCCCAAACAGGGCCCAGGAGAAACTGTAACTGAGGTAAGTGCCCTTGGGGGGGGGGGGACCGAACCCAGGACTCTTTGGTCCGAGGGCCAACACTCTAACCACTGAGAAAACCGGTCAGGGCCATCATACTTTAAAAAAATTTTTTTCCCTCCGAAGATAATTTTTATTTTTTTTACTAATTTTTTTTGTTACAGATGTTTCTCCTTTTTCCCCCACTGACACCCTCCTCTTCATCCCCCTAAATTTTTTTCATCACCATTTATCTCCCCCATATCCTCTTCCACCTCTAACCACTCCCCTTCCCACCACAATCACCACACTTTTATCTGTGTCCATGAGTTCTTTCTTCTTTTCTCCCTTGCTAATGAGAGAAATCAACATGGGAACATAAGCAATTGGATTAAGTACAAAGTTCAGTCTGAGTGCAAGCTTTGGTACTTCACCCCATCTCTGCTTGTCACCAAGGAATGCTACCAGAATGTTCCTTTCTTAGACTCAGGTCTGCAGAGTATACACTACCCATTAAGGGAGGTAATAGTAACAGCAGTTATCAAAGTGAGTACTTATGATGTGCTGGACACTGCTAAACCTGGATTAACTCAGTTCATTCTCACAGAGCAGGTTCTATTAGTAAACCTTTCATGCCAAAAGACACACTGAGACTCAAACAGGCTAAGTAACTTGCCCAGGCCGCAGAGTAAATAAATGGAAGGAGCAGGATTTGAAGCCAGGTTTGTTGAGATCTAAAATAATCTTTGCTTTCAAGTAGTATTTTACACCACCTTGAAGTGTTGTTGGACCCTTGTGATTGTTGACAGCAGCAAAAGAAATGCAGTAAACAAAGTCTCACCACTTAAAGCAGTAAAAGCCCTTCACTCTGTGTGCAATTTACTACCGAAGAGTAGGCCCAAGGGAAATTCCAGCTCAATACGTGTTGAAGAATCATAATGAAAACTAGTTTTAATTTTAGAGAAGCTATAAATAAAAACGAAGCACATTTAGGTTTTAAAAAAATCTTTAAAATGGTTATTATTGCCCAGTTTTCTTAATAGCAAGAGTGAGTAGTTAGGTTCCAGTTACATAAACTTGAGTGAGATTTTTTTTTTTCTGCACACACTTCTTACTTGCTGAAGCAGTCTTTTTTTTTTTTTTTTTTTTTTTTTTTTTTTTTTTTTTTTTTTATAAGGCAGGAGCTAAAAGCATACTAGAGTAAAAAAAACTATAAATATTAAAATGCAAAACTATTATGGCAAGACTGCAAACTTGTCTCAACAAATTGCTTGGCTTAAAAATCTGCACTAACTGAATTTTCTTATTAAAGGGTTATTTTAAGAAAAGCCCAATTCCATTCAGTGCGAATACAATTCTTACAGTAACAGCCTGTCTTTCTCAGTTAATTGCTGCTTGTCTCCTTGGATATAATCATTTGCATAATTGTGATTCTTTTCAATAATAAAAAAAGGATTATATAATCTTGGAGAAGCAAACATCATAAAATTTAAATTTACATGAAATTAAAGGAATAAATGTTCCATGGTAACGGAACTATTAACATCTACCCAAAGAATAAAGTCTTTAATATTATACCCTATGTATTAGTAGAAAATCACTTTAGATTACACTACTCTTCAAATGTCATTCAAATTTGAAATTTTCTACCTCGTTTGGAAATTACAGTATTGAGAGGAAGATCAGTAGCACCATCCATAAGACAGTGTTTAGAATAAATGAAGGCAGGAGGTGTGAAGCAGATGTTTCAGTGTGTTTTTGCTTCAGTGAAGAACAAATGGAGACTAGAAGCCACAGTCCACTTGGATGAAAGTTGGGTTATGTCACTGCATGAGCTCTTATTTATCTGTTGTGTTCCATCCTCTCTTGACACCTGTGGAACTCAAAACAAGCACCCAACATCCAAATACCACCTTGGTGCCTACTCCCTCCCATAGTTGGGGCTGGCTCAGATGCTACTCCAGGCCAGCACTGAGGAGCACCCCAGCTGGGTAGCAGCTACCAGTCTGCTCCTAATGAAATTGCTGGGGATATAGCCAGTAATGTGTCTGTGCCCTGAAAAAAACATAGCACCAAGTGACCACACACAGTGTTGCTCCCTCTCCTTTGCTACACCAGAGTTGGCAAGCATCATTCTCTCAGCGTTAACCATCCAACTTCCAGACACATCACATAGGGATAATTTTCCTTTGCAGAATCACTTGCTTTCAAGTCACAGAATCTGGTTGACATATACATTTGTGCATAGCTTGGCCAGTGTGACTCTGTGGATTGAACACCCTCCCAGGGACTGAGAGGGCCCAGTTCGATTCCCGGTCAGGACACATGCCTGGGTTGTAGACTCCATCCCCAATGGGGGATGTGCAGGAGGCAGCTGATCCATGTTTCTCTCTCACATCGATGTTTCTCTCTCTCTCTCCCTTCCTCTCTCTAAAAAATCAATTAAAACATATCAAAAACAAACAAATAAATAAATGAATTTGAGCGTAAAACAATACCAGTTTTTTTTTGTTTGTTTTTCTCATTGGACTGTTTATTTACTACCCAGAAGTTTGGCTTTATTTATTTATTTTTATTAAAGCTGAAAATGGATCTGTGGTTACAAAGTGGTGATTGCTTTTTGTCACCTGTGAGTTTAGGGGATTTTATCGTCCTTGATTGACTCACAGTAAACAGTCTTATAATCTGAGGAGCCCTCTTCCTCATCTTCCGATGGGTTCATGGCTGAAAGGCTAGCAATCAGGAGGGAATAACAGGTGTTGTACAAACACATCACCGAATCATAGAATGGATCACCTGGGGCATTGGTGGGAAGGCCTCCTGTGCCGTCACTTCCAGCAGTAGCTGGGGGCACAAACGTAACATTCCAGGATGTGCCCTCTCCACTTGGGCCACCTGGTTCACTTGGACACTGGATATCCATGGCATTGCTCGTGGATTGCAGATCAGAAAACGTGAATGACCCGGTGTCACTGGGTCCCCAAGCATTCGGGGGTTTCCTCTGGGCTTTTGGGTCAGCTTCTCTGGTGCCTTCCTTTTGATAACTCTTTAGGAAGTGTCTTGTAGGTATTAGCCTTTTCTTCCTCTTTGGAGGTGTTGCACCGGTCATCTGGTTGCCTTTTCTCTTGATGTTCTCAAAGAGCCAAGGCTTGTCTCGTTGAAAGTTAGAATTGCGGTAGATCTGAAAGAAAATGAATCATTTTAGTCATTTTGAGAGAAAATATACCTCTTGGATATTAACTGGCCTCTCAGAGTCTTTAGCCATCCCTACAAGTTACCTCTAAGGGGGTTATAGTTTCACTTGAAAATCTATACTTTCTCATCTTTCAGTAAATACTCTCATGTGCAAAAAAAAAAAAAAAAAAAAAATTATCCCCTAAAATGAAACCCTTTCATTATATAATGCTTTTGGTCTACTAGGAAGACGTTCCAATAACAGAGAATGTGGAAAACAGGACTTTCTACTTTACCATAATCTTGTTTCTTGGAGAGGAAATTGAAGGGTCGCTTGGGCGTATTTTAACGAATCCAGAGAGGTTCATCAGGCGGATGAAACTTTTCAGGCTATCTGATTCAAAGATTTGCTCCTCTCCCCTCCGGCAAAGAACCTCTCTCTGGAAACGATCTTCCTCGATGATCACGGTGTCTCCATTTTCATTCCAGTGCACGGACGGGATGGTATCGTCCTCCACTATTCTCCAAAGCTTTCTTAAGAAGGACAACTCAGGAAGAATGCTACTTCCTTCCACGTTGGAGGAGCCTTGGTTTGGGTCCTGTGGTTGCGGATTATTTTGGGGGCTGGGCTCATTGCTCCAGGTTGGGTCCCCGTACCTCTCCAAAGCCTCCCTGGAGTCCATATCTGGATCTGGGGATATATCATACTGGACCCTTCTTGGCGGCCCTCTGTCCTCCAATGGGGCCAGCTCGGTTTCATCCATTTCACTGGCACTCTGAGAAGCCATGGAGCTGCAGCATTTGCTGCCTGGGATCCTATCACTGAACACTAGGGTCAGAAATGCGTTTGGTCACCGCAGGGATGCCCGTTACACGCTGTCCTCAGAATTCTAGACCCTGGGTTGCGGGGCAACCAACTGCTTAAGTCATCGTTCTCTTCATTTGTCATAGAATGTCACAAAGATGGCTCGGGGCTGGTCTGGAGAGTGGGCCCTTCCAAGTGTGGAGCGGGGGTAGACCAATGTAGTGCCCCCAGCTTATCTTTTTGTGGAAGAAAGGAGAGAACAATAGGGTTCAGGTTGCGGGAAAGGGCTCTCATCTGCTTTATGTTGCTAGGCGCTGAATGGATTGAAAGCCATGATCCTACCTCTACTCCCACCCCTACAGATGAGGGAGAAGTGTAGATGGCCTCTTTTATAAAAATTGATTTTAGAAAGAAGTAGGGGGGAGGGGAAGGGAGGGAGGGAGAGAGAGAGACAGAAAGAGAGAGAGAGAGAGAGAGAGAGAGAGAGATCCATGTGAGAGAGAAACATCAATCTGTTGCCTCCTGCAGGTGATCCAGGAATGGAACCTGCCACCTTCCAGGTGTACAGGAGGACATGAACCACACCCGCCAGGGCTTTGCCCCTTTTTCTCTTATTGCTTTTACAGAAAGGAAGGGAGACAGAGAGGGAGAGGGAGGAGAGGGAGAGGGAGAGGGAGAGGGAGAGGGAGAGGGAGAGGGAGAGGGAGAGGGAGAGGGAGAGAGAGAGAGAGAGAGAGAGAGAGAGAGAGAGAGAAGGGCCTTTTTCAAAATTGAATTTGTTGGGGTGACATTGGTTTCCAAAACCATACAGGTTCAAGTGTACAGCACAATAAAACATCATCTACAAACTGTGTTTTATGCCCACCCTCCCCAAGCAAAATCTCTTTCTGTCCCCATTTTCCTCCCTTTACCCACCTCCCCCAACCCTCACCCCCCTTTTCCCTCTGGCTATCACTGCATTGTTGTCTTTTTTTTTTTTTGCTTAATCCCTTCACCTTCTTTCATCCAGTCCTCTAAACACCCTCCCCTCTGACAGCTGTCAGTCTGTTCCATGTATACATGCCTCTGTTTCTATTTTGTTCATCAGTTTATTTTGTCCATTAGATTCCACATATAGGTGAGATCATGTGGTAGTTGGCATATTTCACTTAGCATAATGTTCTTCAGGTCCATCCATGCTGTCACAAAGGGTAAGATTTACTTGTTTTTTACAGTCAAGTAGTACTCCATTGTGTAAATGTACAACAGTTTTTTAATCCACTCATCTACTGATGGGCACTTGGGCTATTTCCAAATCTTGGCTGTTGTTAATAACACTGCAATGAACATAGGGATGCATATATTTTTTTCAAATTTCAGTTTCTTCAGATGTATTCCCAGAAGTGAGATCACTGGGTGAAAAGGCAGTTTCATTTATAATTTTTCGAGGAAATTCCACACAGTTTTTTTACAGTGGCTGCACCAGTCTGCTTTCCCACCAGCAACGTACTAGGGTTCCCTTTTATCCACATACTTGACAACACTTGTTGTTTGTTGATTTATTGGTAATAGCCATTTTGACAGGTGTGAGGTGATATTTCATTTTGGTTTTAATTTGCATATCTCTGATGATTAGTGACATTGATCATTTTTTCATGTTTATTGGCCATCTGTATGTCCTCTATGGAGAAGTATCTATTCAGGTTCTTTGCCCATTTTTTAATTGAGTTGTCTGGCTTCTTGGAGTTCAGTTGTATAAGTTCTTTATATATTTTGGAAAATAACCCCTTATCAGATGTGTCATTGGCAAATATGTTTATCCATTCAATGAGTTCCCATTTTATTTTGTTGATGGTGTCCTTTGCTGTGCAAAGCTTTTTAGTTTGCTGTAGTCCTATTTGTTTATTTTTTTCCATTGTTTCCCTTGCATAAGGAGATAAACTGGCAAAAATATTGTTAAGAGGAATGTCTGCAAGTTTACTGCCTATGGTTTCTAATAGGATTTTTAAGGTTTCATGACTTACTTTTAAGTCTTTAATCCATTTTAACTGTATTCTTGTGTATGATGTAAATTGGTGGTCTAGTTTAATTTTTTTTCCATAGATCTGTCCAATTTTCTCAATACCATTTATTGAATAGACTGTCTTTACTCCACTGTAAGTTCTTGCCTAGTTTATCAAATATTAATTGGCCATAAGATGTAGGTTTATTTCTGGGCTCTCTATTCTGTTCTACTGATCTATATATCTATTCTTATGCCAGTATCAAGCTCTTTTGATGACAATTGACTTGTAGTATAGATTGATATCAGGTAGTGTAATATCTCCAACTTTGTTCTTCTTTCTCAAGATCATTGAGGCTATTTGGGGTCAGTTTGGTTCCATATACAATTTTGGAATATTTGTTCTAGATCTGTGAAATATGGCATTGGTGTTTCAATAGAAATTGCATTGAATTAGTATATTGCTTTGGGTAGTATGGATGTTTCATTGATGTTAATTTTTTCTTTTTAAATTTTTTTCTTTATTATTGATTTTAGAAAGAGAGGAAGAGAGAGGAAGAGAGAGATAGAAACATCGATTAGATAGAACATAGGTTGGTCTCCTCCTACACACCCCCTACTGGGGTTTGGCCCACAACCTGGGCATGTGCCCTGACTGGGAATCAAATTGGCAACCTCTGGGTTCATGGGTCGATGCTCAACCATTGAGCCACACTGGCTGGGCTGATGTTAATTTTTTTTTATCCATAAACACCATATAAACTTCTACTTATTTGTATCTTCCTCAGTTTCTTCAGTATCTTATAACTTTCTGAGTACAGGTCTTTTATCTCTTGGTTAAATTCATTCCTAGGTACCTTATTATTATTATTTTTTTGCAATAGTAAATGGCATTTTTTTATTTATTTCTCTTTCTAATAGTTCATTATTGGTGTATAAAAATGCCACCAATTTTTTAATATTAATTTTGTATCCTACTACTTTGCTGAATTCATTTATTAAATTTAGTAGTTTTTTTGGTATAGGATTTTCTATGTAAAATATCTGTGAATAATGACAGTTTTACTTTCTCCTCTTTAATTTGGAGGCCTTTTAATTTTTTTTCTTTTCTGATTGTTGTGGCTAGGACTTCCAGTACTATGTTGAAGAAAAGTTGTGAATGTGGACATCCTTATCTTATTCCAGATCTTTTTTTTTTTTTTTTTTTTTTTTTTTTTTTTTTTTTTTTTTTAATCCTCACCCGAGGAATTTTTTCGATATTTTGTTCAGATAGAGTGGGAGGGAGAGAGAGAGAGAAACATCGACGTGAAAGCGACACATCGAGTGGTTGCCATCCACACGACCCAACCAGGGCCGGGGACAAACTGCAACCAAGGTACGTGCCCTTAGCGGGAACCGAACCCGGGTCTCTCCGGACCGCAGGCCGACGCTCTAACCGCTGAGCCAAACCGGCCAGGGCTTATTCCAGATCTTAAAGGAAATGTTTTTAGATTTTGCCCATTGAGCATGATGTTGGCTGTGGGTTTGTCATATATGGCTCTTATTATGTTCAGATATGATCTCTTTATTCTTACTTCATTGAGCGTTTTCATCAGAAATGGGTGCTAAATTATATCAAATGATTTTTCAGCATCTATTGATATAATCACGTGTTTTTTAGTTTTCATTTTGTTTATATGTTATATTATGTATATTGATTTGTGATTATTGTATCAAACTTGCATCATCAGAATAAATCCCACTTGCCCTGGCCAGTTAGGCTCAGTGGTTGGATGATCAGCCTGCGGACCAGAGAGTCCTGAGTTTGGTTCCTGCTAGGGGCACGTACAAAAAAAAAAAAAAGAATAAATCCCACTTAATCATGGTGTGTGTTCTCTTTACTATATTGCTGGATCTGGTTTGCTAGTATTTTGTTGAGGATTATGTCACTTATGTTCACCAGGGATATTAACCTATAATTTACTTTCTTTGTAGTGTCTTTATGTGTTTTGGGGAGTAAAATAATGCTGGCCTCATGAAAAGAGCTTTGAATTTTTCCCTCCTCTTGGATTTTTAGGAATAATTTGAGATGGGTAGGTATTATTTCCTCTTTAAATATTTGGTCAAATTCACCTGTGAAGACATCCAATTCAGATATTTTAATTGCTGGGAGGTTTTTTTTTAAAATTATTATTATTACTGCTTCAATTTCATTAGTTGTAAATTGTCTGAATAGGTTTTCTGATTCTTCCTGATTCAGTTTTAGAAGATAGTATGTGTCTAAGAATTTATCCATTTTGCCATGTTGACCAATTTGTTGTATATAATTCTTCATGTTATTTTCTTACAATCCTTTGTATTTCTGTAGTCAGTTGTTAATTCTCCTCATTCATTTCTAATTTTATTTATTTGGGTCATCTAACTTTGTTTCTTCTTTTTCCTTCATTTTATTCTTTTTATTTTTATTTTATTTATTTAATTAATGTATTTATTTTTGTTATAGATGTTTCACCTTTTACACCCACTGATTCCCCCCCTCCCTCCCCGCCCTCTCCCCAGCTTTGTTGTCCACGTCCATTGTTCATGCACACATGCATATAAGTTCTGTGGTTTATCTCTCCCCCGCCACCCCCTCTTCTGGGTATTGTCAGTCTGTACCCCTGTACATTGATTTGTGAATATTGTATCAAACTTGCATCATCAGAATAAATCCCACTTGCCCTAGCCAGTTAGGCTCAGTGATTGGATGATCAGCCTGCGGACCACAGAGTCCCGAGTTTGGTTCCCGCTAGGGGCACTTCCACGTCTCTGGGACTACCCCATTCCTCAGAGTGTTATGTTCATTATATTTCAAAAATAAGTGAGATCATATGAAACTTGTCTTTCTCTGTTTGGCTTGTTTTGCTTAGGATGATACTTTCCACGTCCCTCCATGACGTCTCAAAGGATAAGAGATCTTTCTTTCTTACAGCTGCATAGTACTCCATTGTGTATATGAATCACTGCTTTTTTATCCATTCGTCCACTGATGGACACTTGGGCTGTTTCCAGATCTTACCTATTGTAAATAGGGTTGCTACAAACATGAGGGGTACATATATTCTTTCTGGTTGGTGTTTCAGGCCTCTTAGGGTATATTCCTAGAAGTGGGATCACTGGGTCAAATGGAAGTTCCATTTTTAAATTTTTGAGGTAACACCATATTGTTTTTTCATAGTGGCTGCACCAATCTGCATTCTCACCAGCAGTGTACTAGAGTCCCCTTTTCTCCACACCCTCACCAACACTTGTTGTTTGATGATATGTTGATGGCGGCCATCCTGACAGGTGTGAGGTGATGCCTCATTGTTGTTCTAATTTGCATCTCTCTGATGATTAGTGATGTTGAGCATTTCTTCATATGTCTTGTAGCCATGTGTATGTCCTGTTAGGAGAGGTGTCTATTTAGTTCCTCTGCCTATTTTTTAATTGGGTTCTTTGTCTTCTTTTTGTTGAGTTGTATGAGCACTCTATATATATTAGAAATTAACCCCTTATCTGATATATCATTGGCAATTATGCTGTCCCATACACTGGGTAGCCTTTCCATTTTGATGATTGTATCTTTTGCCGTGCAGAAGCTTTTTAGTTTGATGTAGTCCCATGTGTTCATTTTCTCCTTTGTTTCTGTTGCCTTAGGTGATGTATTAGTGAAAATTCTGCTGCGTATGAAGTCTGAAATTTTGTTGTCTACAGTTTCTTCTAGGATCTTTATGGATTCATGAGTCACATTTAAGTCTTTTATCCATTTTAAGTTTATTCTTGTGTATAGTGTAAGTTGATGGTCTGGTTTCATTTTGTTGCATGTAGCTGTCCAATTTTCCCAACATCATTTATTAAAGAAGCTGTCTTTAGTCCACTGTATGCTCTTGCCACCTCTGTCAAATGTTAATTCAGATAATTGTCTTGGGTCCATATCTGGTTTCTCTTCTCTGTTCCACTGCTCTATATGCCTGTTCTTGTGCCAGTACCAGGCTGTTTTGATTACAGTGGCTTTGTAGTATAACCTAAAATCTGGTAATGTGATCCCACCTACTTTGTTCTTTTTTCAAGATTACTATGGCTGTTCAAGGTCTTCTTTGGTTCCATATAAACTTTTGAAGTATTTGTTCTAGTTTTGTGAAGTATGTCGTTGGTATTTTGATGGGGATTGCATTGAATCTATAGATTGCTTTGGGTAGTATGGACATTTTACTGATGTTAATTCTTCCAATCCATTAACAAGGTATGTGGTTCCACTTTTTTATATCTTCCTCTATTCATTTTTTCAATGACCTGTCATTTTCTGCGAGTCGGTCCTTTATTGTTTTGTTTAAGTTTATTCCTAGGTTTTTTTTTTTTTTTTTTTTGCCGCAATGGTAAATGGCATTGTTTTCTTAGTTTCTCTTTTTGAGAGTTCATAATTGGTCTATAAGAATGCCATCGATTTTTTGACATTAATTTTGTATCCTGCTACTTTGCCAAATTCATTTATGAAGTCTAGCAAATTTTTAATGAAGTCTTTGGGGTTTTCTATGTATAGTATCATGTCATCTGCGAATGACAGTTTTACTTCCTCCCTTCCAATATGGATACCTTTTATTTTTTCTTCCTGTCTGATTGCTGTGGCTAAGACTTTCAGTACTATGTTAAATAACAGTGGCGAAAGTGGACATTCTTGTCTTGTTCCAGTTCTTAAGGGAAATGCTTTTAGTTTTTGCCCACTGAGTATGATGTTGGCTGTAGGTCTTTCATATATGGCCTTTATTATGTCTAGATATGATCCCTCTAATCCGATATTGCTGAGCGTTTTTATCAGAAATGGATGCTGGATTTTGTCAAAGGCTTTTTCGGCATCTATTGATATGATCATTTGGTTTTTATTATTTATTTTGTTTATGTGGTGTATCACATTTATTGATTTATGAATATAATACCAGCCTTGCATCCCTGGGATGAATCTCACTTGGTCATGGTGAATAATGTTTTTGATGTGTTGCTGGATCCTGTTTGCTAGTATTGTGTTCAGGATTTTGGCATCTGTGTTCATCATGGATATTGGCCTGTAGTTTTCTTTCTTTGTAATGTCCTTTTCTGGTTTTGAAATTAGAATTATGCTGGCCTCATAAAACGAGTTTGGAAGTCTTCCTTCTTCTAGAAATTTTTGAAATAGTTTGAGGAAAATGGGTGTTTGGCAAAACTCCCCTGTGAAGCCATCCAAGGCTGGTCTTTTGTTCGCTGGAGAGTCTTGATTACATCTTTAATTTCTTCTGTTGTTATTGGTCTGTTGAAGTTTTCACTTTCTTCCCGGTCCAGTTTTGAGAGACTATGTTTCTTAAATTTGTCCATTTTGCTTAGATTGTCAAATTTGTTATCATGTAATTGTTCATAGTAGTTGTTAACGATCTTCTGTAATTCTGCGGTGTCAGTTGTTACTTTTCCTCTTTCATTTCTGATTTTCTGTATTTGGGTTCTCTTTCTTTGTTCTTGGTGAGTCTAGCTAAGGGTCCATCAATCTTGTTTATCTTCCCAATAAACCAGCTCTTTGTTTCATTGATCCTTTGAATTTTTTTTTTTGTTTATGTTTTTTCTTCTCTATGTAATTTATTTCTGCTCTGATCTTTACTATTTCCTTCCTTCTACTCGTTCTGGGGTTTTCTTTTTATTTTCTTTCTAGTTCTTTAAGTTGTGAGGTTAGCTAGTCTATTAGAGATTTTCTTGCTTCTTGAGGTAGGACTGTAGTGCTATGAATTTCCCTCTCAGAACTGCTTTTGCTGTATCCCATAGGTTTTGAGTTGTTGTGTATTCATTTTCATTGGATTCCAGGAAGTTTTTAATTTCTTCCTTGTTCTCCTCAGTAACCCATAATTTGTTTAATAACATGCTATTTAGCTTCCATGTGTTCAAATGCCTTTGTATGTTCTTGTTGCAATTGATTTCTAGTTTCATGCCATTGTGATTTGAGTAGATGCTTGATATGATTTCAGTCTTCTTGAACTTGTAGAAACGTAGTTTGTGCCCTAACATGAGGTCTATCTTTGAGAATGTCCCATGTGCACTTGAGAAGAATGTGAATTCTGCAGTTTTGGGGTGTAATTCTCTGTAGATATCTATTAAGTCCATTTGATCTAGTGCTTCATTTAGAGTCACTGTTTCCTTGCTAATTTTTTGTCTAGAGGATCTATCCAGTGATGTCAGTGGGGTGTTGAAGTCCCCTGCTATGATTGTATTGCTATAGATTTCTCCTTTGAAGTCCTCCAGAAGATTTTTAATATATTTTGGTGCTCCTATATTGGGTGCATATATGTTTATCAAGGTTATATCTTCCTGTTGGATAGATCCTTTCAATATTATGTAGTGGCCTTCTTTGTCTCTAGTTATGACCTTCATTTTGAAATCTATTTTATCAGATATGAGTATTGCTACCCCAGCTTTTTTTCCCTTTACGTTTGCTTGGAAGATTTTTTTCCATCCCTTCACTTTCAACCTATGTGAGTCTTTTGTTGTGAGGTGGGTCTCTTGTAAACAACATATATGTGAGTCATTCTTTCTTATTCAATCAGCTACTCTGTCTTTTTATTGGAGCACTCAATCCATTTACATTTAAGGTGATTATTGATATGTACTTATTTATTGCCATTTTTGTTTAGTGTGGTTCTATTTTTCTTTCTATTTTTTCTGCTAATTAGAGCAGTCCTTTTCACATTTCTTGCAGTGCTGGTTTGGTGTTAATGTATTCCCTTAGCCTTTTTTTTTTTTTTTTTTTTTTGTCTAGGAAGCTCTTTATTTTACCTTCTATTTTGAATGATAGCCTTGCTGGGTAGAGTAATCTTGGATTCAGATCCTTATTTTTCATGACCTTGATTACCTCATGCTACTTTTTTCTGGCCTGTAGTGTTTCTGTTGAGAAGTCAGCTGAGAGTCTTATGGGATTTTTTTTGTAGGTAACCTGTTGCTTATCTCTTGCTGCTTTTAGGATTCTCTCTTTGTCTTTAATTTTTGGCATTTTGATTACTATGCGTCTTGGTGTGGTCCTATTTGGGTTCTTCTTACTTGGGGCTCTCTGTGCTTCTTAAGGTTGAATGCCTTCTTCCTTCACCAAATTAGGGAATTTTCTGTCACTATTTCTTCAAATATATTCTCTAACCCTTGCTCATTTTCTTCTTCTTTGGGGACTTTTATGATGCGATTGTTATTATATTTCCAATTGTCCCACAGTTCTCTTAAGCTCTCTTCCTGTTTTTTAATTATTTTTTTTCCTTTTGGTTTTCTGTTTGGTTGATTTTTTCTTCCCTATCTTCTAATTCACTGATCCAGTCCTCAGGTTCCTCTACTCTGCTACTTAGACCTTCCAATGTGTTCTTTATTTCTGATATGTCATTCTTCATTTCTTCTTGGTGGTTTTTAATTTCCAACTGGTTGATTTTCAACATTTCTATGTCTTTACTCATGGTGCTCATGTCCTTACACATGCTGTTGAGCTTCCTCAAGATCATGGCTCTTAATTCTAGTTCTGTTAACTTGCTTAACTGCATGTCATTTATCTCATCTTTGGTAGAGGTCTCTTGTTCTTTCATTTGGCTTTTGTTTCTGTGTTTCACCATTCTGGCTATCACAGTGGGCTTTGGAGCCTGCCAAATTTTCCCTGTGGGTGTTAGTGTTCTGCTGTTTGTGGCTCCCTCTCCTGGGTTTGGATGAGGGAGGGAGGACCCACTTAAAACACCACTGTCAAGTCTAACTTTCCTGGTTAACGTTGCTAGCCCAGGGAATGGTACAGTTATCCTCTGGCTTTTTGCCTGGAGGCTATCAGTAGTGGTTAAGTGAGGAACCTTGGCTTCTCAGTTGAATGAAAAACTCCCTCAGGTGCTCAGCATAAGGAAATTTTTTGAGGGTGGGGCAGATGCTGGTTGTTAGTGGGCCTCAATTTGCATTTCAATGGCCACTGGGTGGGGTTGAATCTCTGAGGGAGGGGCCGCTGCCTCTCTCCATAGCCCTGGGAATGAATAAGATGACCACAGTCCTGCGTGGGCGCAACTCAGCAAAACTCTGATCGCCCTCCAAATCCCGAGTGACCCCACACAGTTCCAGTCCAGTCTGCCCTTTCTCTGCCATAGCCCAAGGTGAGTGGCTGTGGCTATTTTAGCCTGTGTCCCTGCTCTGCGCTGTGAAGCTGCTTGGAAATTAAACCCAAGGTCCTGCTCACAGCTAAGGCCACTGCTCACAGGTAAGTCCGCTGCCCATAGTTGGCTCCCAGCCCCCTCTCGTGTCTACGCAAGCCTACTAGGATTGAGTCAGTGTCCCTGGTTATGTGGTCCTCCAAGCTGCTTTTCTGTTGCTTTTTCCTGACGATTTGTCTCTATTTTCATTGTAATATCAGTTTGGTCCTGGGAGATGGTCTGTGTAGCTTCCATTCACTCTGCCGCTATTTTACTGAACCTCACTTTGTTTCTTCCTGAGTCTGGTTAAAGGTTCATCCATCTTGTTTATCTTTTCAAAGAAGCAGCTTTTAGTTTCATTGATCATTTGTGTTTGGTTTTTAGTCTCTATGGCATTCATTTCCACTCTAATCTTTATTACTGCTTTCCTTTTGCTAACTCTTGGCTTTGATTGTTGTTTTATTCCCGTTCTTTTAGGTGTAGGGTAGATTGTTTATTTGAGATTTTTCTTGGTTCTTCAGGTAGGCCTGTAATGCTATGAATGCCCTCTCAGGACTACTGTCACTATGTCTCATAGATTTTGGGTTGTTGTGTGTTCATTTTCATTTGTTTTCAGTTAATTTTGACTTATTTTTTTATCTCATTGTAAACTCATTCATTGCTTAATAAAATAATATATTATTTATCATCCATTTGTTTGAATGTTTTTCAGTTTTTTTATTGAAATTGATTTCTAGATTTATAACATAGAGATCAGAGAAGATGTTTGATATGATTTCAATCTTCTTGAATTTATTGATTTATTTTGTGTCCTAACATGTGGTCTATCTTTAAGATGTACCATTTGCACTTGAAAAGAATGTATATTCTGATGCTTTGGGATGAAATATTCTGTCAATATCAATTAAATTTAACTGATCCAATGTGTAATTTAAAGTTTCTGTTGCCTAGAATTTTCTTCCATTCCTTCACTTCTGGTCTGTGTGTATCTTTTGTTCTGAAGTAGATCACTTGTAGACAGCATATTATGTGGGTCATGTTTTCTTATCCATTCAGCTACCCTATATCTTTTGATTGGATCATTTAGTTCATTTATATTTAAGGTTATTATTGATAGGTACACATTAATAGCCATTTTATTTTTATTAATCCTCACCTGAGAATATTTTTTTCATTGACTCTTTTTTTTTTTTTTTTTTTTTTTAAGAGAGAGTGAAAGGGAGGGAGGGGGAGAGAGAGAAAGGGGGGGAGAGAGAAAGAAACATTGATGTAAGAGAAACATATCAATTGTTTTCCCCACTGCATGTGCCTAGACTGGGACTGGGGATTGAACCTGCAACCCAGGTACATCCCCTTGATTGGGAATCAAACCCATGACCCTTCAGTGCATGGGCTGATGTTCTATCATTGAGCCACACTGGCCAAGGCGTCATTTTATTCTTTATACCTATGTTCCTCTCTATATATTTTTCTTCTTCTTCAAGCAGGCCCTTTAACATTTCTTTCAGTACTGGTTTGGTGGTAATGAACTACTTTAACTTTTTCTTGTTTGGGAAGCTCTTTATTTCCACTTCAATTTTAAAAGACAGCCTTTTTGTGTAAATTAGTCTTGGTTGTAAGTCCTTGTTTTTATTGCTTTGAATATTTCATGCCAATTTGCTCTGGCCTGTAGTGGTTTTGTTGTAAAATCAGCTGATAGCTTTATAGGAGTTCCTTTGTAGTTTACTAACTGTCTCTCCCTTGCTGCTTTTAAGATTGTCTCTTTGTCTTTAACCTTTGGAATTTTATTTTATTTTATTTTTTTTTATTGATTAATTTTTGTTACAAATGATTCTCCTTTTTTCCCCCAGTGGTTCCCCTCTCCCCCTTCCCTCCCCGCCCCTTCCCCCGATTGTTGTCCATGTCCACTGTTCATGCCTATATGCATATAAATTCTGTTGTTCATCCCTCTCTCAGCTCCCCACTCCTTAGGGGATTGTCCTCAAACTGTTATGTTCATTATATTCCAGAAATCAGTGAGATCATATGAAATTTGTCTTTCTCTGCTTGGCTTGTTTCACTCAGGATGATACTTTCCAGGTCCCTCCATGTAGTCTCAAAGGACAAGAGATCTTTCTTTCTTACCGCTGCGTAGTACTCCATTGTGTATATGTACCACAGCTTTTTAATCCATTCGTCTACTGATGGGCACTTGGGCTGTTTCCAGATCTTAGCGATTGTAAATAGTGCTGCTACAAAGATGGGAGTACATATATTCTTTCTGATTGGTGTTTCAGGCTTCTTAGGGTATATTCCTAGAAGTGGGATCACTGGGTCAAATGGGAGTTCAATTTTTAATTTTTTGAGGTGACACCATATTGTTTTCCATAGTGGCTACACCAGTCTGCATTCCCACCAACAGTGTACTAGAGTCCCCTTTTCTCCACACCCTCGCCAACACTTGTTGTTTGATGATTTGTTGATGGCGGCCATTCTGACCGGTGTGAGGTGATACCTCATTGTTGTTTTGATTTGCATCTCTCTGATGATTAGTGATGATGAACATTTCTTCATATGTCTCTTAGCCATTTGTATGTCCTGTTTGGAGAGGTGTCTATTTAGTTCCTCTGCCCATTTTTTAATTGGATTCTTTGTCTTCCTTTTGTGGAGTTGTGTGAGCACTCTATATGTATTGGAAATTAACCCCTTATCTGATATATCATTGGCAATTATGCTCTCCCATACAGTGGGTAGCCTTTCCGTTTTGATGATTGTATCTTTTGCTGTGCAGAAGCTTTTGAGTTTGATGTAGTCCCATGTGTTCATTTTCTCCTTTGTTTCTATTGCCTTAGGTGATGTGTCAGTAAAAATTCTGCTGCGTATGATGTCTGAGATTTTGTTGCCCACAGTCTCCTCTAGGATTTTTATGGATTCATGGGTTACATTTAAGTCTTTTATCCATTTTGAGTTTATTTTGGTGTAGGGTGTAAGTTGATGGTCTAGTTTCATTTTTCGGCAAGTAGCTGTCCAATTTTCCCAGCACCATTTATTAAAGAGGCTGTCCTTACTCCACTGTATGCTCTTGCCACCTTTGTCAAATATTAATTGAGCATATTGCCTAGGGTCCATTTCTGGGTTCTCTATTCTGTTCCACTGGTCTATATACCTGTTCTTGTGCCAGTACCAGGCTGTTTTGATTATGGTGGCTTTGTAGTATAACCTGAAATCTGGTATTGTGATCCCTCCAACTTTGTTCTTCCTTTTCAAGATTGCTGTGGCTATTCGAGGCCTTTTTTGGTTCCATATGAACTTTTGAAGTAATTGTTCTAATTCTTTGAAGTATGCCGTTGGTATTTTGATGGGGATTGCGTTGAATCTACAGATTGCTTTGGGTAATATGGACATTTTAATGATGTTAATTCTCCCAATCCATGAACAGGGTATGTTCTTCCACTTTTTTACATCTTGCTCTATTTCATTTTTCAAAGATCTGTAGTTTTCTGCAAATAGGTCCTTTATCTCTTTGGTTAAGTTTATTCCTAGGTATCTTAATTTTTTTGCCGCAATGGTAAATGGGATTGTTTGCCTAGTTTCTCTTTCTGTGAGTTCATCATTGGGGTATAAGAATGCCATCGATTTCTTGACGTTAATTTTGTATCCTGCTACTTTGCCAAATTCATTTATTAAGTCTAGTAAGCTTTTGGTGGAGTCTTTGGGATTTTCTATGTACAGTATCATGTCATCTGCAAATAATGACACCTTCACTTCCTCCTTTCCAATTTGGATCCCTTTTATTTTTTCTTCCTGTCTGATTGCTGTGGCTAAGACTTCCAGTACTATGTTAAATAGGAGTGGCGAAAGTGGGCATCCTTGCCTTGTTCCTGTTCTTAAGGGAAATGCTTTTAGTTTTTGCCCATTGAGTATGATGTTGGCTGTAGGTCTTTCATATATGGCCTTTATTATGTCTAGGTATGATCCCTCAATTCCCACACTGGTGAGCGTTTTTATCAGAAATGGATGCTGGATTTTGTCAAAGGCTTTTTCAGCATCTATTGATATGATCATGTGGTTTTTATTCTTCAATTTATTTATGTGGTGTATCACATTTATGGATTTGTGAATATTGTACCAGCCTTGCATCCCTGGGATGAATCCCACCTGGTCATGGTGGATAATTTTTCTGGTGTATTGCTGGATTCGATTTGCTAGTATTTTGTTCAGGATTTTGGCATCTATGTTCATCAGGGATATTGGCCTGTAGTTTTCTTTCTTTGTTGTGTCTTTTTCTGGTTTTGGAATTAGAGTTATGCTGGCTTCATAAAACGAGTTTGGCAGTCTTCCTTCTTCTTGAATTTTTTGAAATAGTTTGAGGAGAATGGGTATTAGTTCTTCTTTGAATGTTCGGTAAAACTCCCCTGTGAAGCCATCTGGGCCTGGGCTTTTGTTTGCTGGAAGAGTCTTGATTACATCTTCAATTTCCTCTGTTGTTATTGGTCTGTTCAAGTTTTCAATCTCTATCTGATCCAATTTTGGGAGGCTATGTGTTTCTAAAAATTTGTCCATTTCGCTTAGATTTTCGAATTTGTTGCCGTATAATTTTTCATAGTAGTTGTTAACGATCTTTTGTATTTCTGTAGGGTCAGTTGTTATCTCTCCTGTTTCATTTCTGATTTTATGTATTTGGGTTCTCTCTCTTTGTTTCTTGGTGAGTCTAGCTAAGGGTCCATCAATCTTGTTTATCTTTTCAAAAAACCAGCTCTTTGTTTTATTGATCCTCTGGATTGTTTTTTTGGTCTCTATGTCGTTTATTTCTGCTCTGATCCTTACTATTTATTTTCTTCTGCTTGCTCTGGGGTTTTCTTTTTGTTTACTCTCTAGTTCTTTAAGTTGTGAGGTTAGGTAGTCTATTAGAGATTTTTCTTCTTTTTTGAGGTAGGCCTGTAGTGCTATAAACTTCCCTCTCAGAACTGCTTTTGCTGCATCCCATAGATTTTGTATTGTTGTGTCCTCATTTTCATTGGTTTCCAGGAAGTTTTTGATTTCTTCCTTGATTTCCTCGGTGACCCATTCATTGTTTAATAACATTCTATTTAGCTTCCATGTGTTAAAATGTCTTTGTATGTTCTTCTTGCAATTGATTTCTAGTTTCATACCATTGTGGTCTGAGAAGATGCTTGTTATAATTTCAATCTTCTTGAACTTGTAGAGACTTAGTTTGTGCCCTAACATGTGGTCTATCTTTGAGAATGTTCCATGTGCACTTGAGAAGAATGTGAATTCTGTAGTTTTGGGGTGTAGTTCTCTGTAGATATCTATTAAATCCATTTGGTCTAGTGCTTCATTTAGAGTCTCTGTTTCCTTGCTAATTTTTTGTCTAGAGGATCTATCCAGTGATGTGAGCGGGGTGTTGAAGTCCCCTGTTATGATTGTATTGCTATCGATTTCTCCTTTGAAGTCCTCCAGAAGATTTTTAATATATTTTGGTGCTCCTATATTGGGTGCATATATGTTTATCAATGTTATATCTTCCTGTTGGATAGATCCTTTCAATATTATGTAGTGGGCTTCTTTGTCTCTAGTTATGGCCTTCAATCTGAAGTCTATTTTATCAGATATCAGTATTGCTACCCCAGCTTTTTTTTCTTTTCCATTTGCTTGAAAGATTTTTTTCCATCCCTTCACTTTCAATCTGTGTGAGTCTTTTGTTGTGAGGTGGGTTTCTTCTAAACAGCATATAGATGAGTCTTGCTTTCTTATCCAATCGGCTACTCTGTGTCTTTTTATGGGAGCATTCAGTCCATTTACATTTAAGGTGGTTATTGATATGTACTTATTTATTGCCATTTTTGTTTAGTGTGGTTCTATTTTTCTTCCCATTTCTCCTGCTAATTACAGCAGTCCTTTTAACATTTCTTGCAGTGCTGGTTTGGTGCTAATGTACTCCCTTAGCCTTATTTTGTCTGGGAAGCTCTTTATTTGACCTTCTATTTTGAACGATAGCCTTGCTGGGTAGAGTAGTCTTGGATTCAGATCCTTGTTTTTCATGACCTTGATTACTTCATGCCATTCCCTTCGAGCCTGTAATGTTTCTTGTGAGAAGTCAGCTGAGAGCCTTATGGGGTTTCCTCTGTAGGTAACCTGTTGCTTATCTCTTGCTGCTTTTAGGATTCTCTCTTTGTCTTGAATTTTTGGCAGTTTGATTACTATGTGTCTTGGTGTGGGTCTGTTTGGGTTCTTCTTACTTGGGGCTCTCTGAGCTTCTTGAACTTGAATGCCTTCTTCCTTCACCAAATTAGGGAAGTTTTCTGTCACTATTTCTTTGAATATATTCTCTAGCCCTCGCTTACTTTCTTCTTCTTCAGGGACTCCTATGATACGAATATTATTACGTTTCCAGTTGTCCCACAATTCTCTTAAGCTCTCTTCTTGTTTCTTAATCTTTTTTTCCTTTTGGTTTTCTGATTGGTTGATTTCTTCTAGCCTGTCTTCTAATTCACTGATCCGGTCCTCAGCTTCCCCTACTCTGCTTTTTAGACCTTCCAGTGTGTTTTTCATTTCTGATATGTCATTCTTCATTTCTTCCTGTTGGTTTTTCATTTCCAGATGGTTTATTTTCAACATTTCTATGTCTTTACTCATGTTGCTCATGTCCTTACACATGCTGTTGAGCTTCCGCAACATCATGGCTCTAAATTCTAGTTCTGTTAACTTGCTTAACTGCACCTCATTTATTTCATCTTCTGTAGAGGTCTCTTGATCTTTCATTTGGCTTTTGTTTCTGTTTCTCACCATTTTGGTTATCACAGTGGGCTTTGGAGTCTGCCAAGTTTTCCCAGTGGGTGTTCGTGTTTTGCTGTTTGTGGCTCCCTCTCCTGGGTTTGGATGCACCAGGGAGGACCCACTTTAATCCCGCCAAGTCCCCTGTTCTCCGGGAGTCTGTGTGGCTCCAGCGGAGAGTTTAGCAGGCTATAGCGTTAGGAGGGCCCATGCAGGGTGGCAAGGGAGGTGGTGGGAATAATTTCCAGCCAAGTTCCCTGGTCCCGCCCAGTTCCCTGGGGGCCGTGAGTCCGTGGGGCTTCAGCGGCTGCAGAGTTTCCAGGGCCGTGCACGGCGGGGAGGGAGGCGGCAGAATTAATTTTCCGCCACGTTCGCAGGTCCCACCGAGTTGCCTGGGGGCCAGGCGTCTGTGTGGCTTCAGCGGAGAGCCTAGCCTAGCCGGCTACAGGGTTTCCAGGCCGAGCACGGCGGGGAGGGAGGCGGTAGACTTAATTTTCCGCCCGTTCCCCGGTCCCACCGAGTTGCCTGGGGGCCAGGAGTCTGTGCGGCTTCAGCGGCTACAGGGCCTTGCACGGCAGGAGGGGAGGCAGTAGAATTAATTTTCCGCCTAGTTCCCCGGTCCCTCCGAGTTCCCTGGTCCCGCCCAGTTCCTTGGGGGCCAGGAGTCTGTGCGGCTCCAGCGGAGAGCCTAGCCTAGCCTGCTGCAGAGTTTCCAAGGCCGTGCACGGCAGGGGGGGAGGCAGTAGAGTTAACTCTCCACCACGTTCCCCGGTCCCACCGAGTTGCCTGGGGTCTGCGAGTCTGTGCGGCTTCAGCAGAGAGCCTAGCCTAGCCGGCTGCGAGTCTGTGCGGCTCCAGCGGAGAGCCTAGCCTAGCCGGCTGCAGAGTTTCTAAGGCCGTGCACGGCAGGGAGGGAGGCGGTAGCGTTAACTCTCCACCGCGTTCCCCGGTCCCACCGATTTGCCTGGGGTCTGCGAGTCTGTGCGGCTTCAGCAGAGCTTAGCCTAGCCGGCTGCGAGTCTGTGCGGCTTCAGCGGAGAGCCTAGCCTAGCCGGCTGCAGGGTTTCCAGGCCGTGCACGGCGGGGAGGGAGGCGGTAGACTTAATTTTCCGCAGCGTTCCCTGGTCCCACCGAGTTGCCTGGGGGCCAGGAGTCTGTGCGGCTTCAGCGGCTACAGGGCCTTGCACGGCAGGAGGGGAGGCAGTAGAATTAATTTTCCGCCTAGTTCCCCGGTCCCTCCGAGTTCCCTGGTCCCGCCCAGTTCCTTGGGGGCCAGGAGTCTGTGCGGCTCCAGCGGAGAGCGTAGCCTAGCCTGCTGCAGAGTTTCCAAGGCCGTGCACGGCAGGGAGGGAGGCGGTAGAGTTAACTCTCCACCGCGTTCCCCGGTCCCACCGAGTTGCCTGGGGTCTGCGAGTCTGTGCGGCTTCAGCAGAGAGCCTAGCCTAGCCGGCTGCGAGTCTGTGCGGCTTCAGCGGAGAGCCTAGCCTAGCCGGCTACAGGGTTTCCAGGCCGGGCACGGTGGGAAGAAAGACGGTAGAGTTAACTTCCCCTCTAGTTCCCTGGCCCCTGCCCAGGCCGCTGCGGACCCTGGGCTCTTGGTCCCCTCTCCCGTCCTCGCAAGCCTACCAGGACTGAGTGGGTGCTTCTGGTTAAGTGGTCCTCCAAGGTGTCCTTCGGCTGCCCTTTCCTGACGGTTTGCCTTTGTTTTCATTGTAAATCCAGTTTGGTCTTGGGAGACGGTCTGGGTCCCTCCATTCACTTCGCCGCCATTTTTTTTCTCAACCTTTGGAATTTTAATTATGAGATGTCTTGGTGTGGGCTTCTTTGGGTTCATCTTGATTGTGATTCTCTGTGCTTCCTGAACTTGTGTAACTTTTATCTTTGCCAGGTTAAGGAAGTTTTCTGCCATTATTTCTTCAGTTAAGTTCTGTATCCCTTGCTCACTTCCTTCTTCTTCTGGTACCCCTATGATGCAGATATCGTTATGCTTGATGTTGTCCTAGATATCTCTAGACTTTTCTCATTTTTTCCATTATCTTTTCTTTTTGATGTTGTGCTTGGATATTTACTGTTATCTTGTCCTCTAAATCGCCAATTCAACCTTTTTCATCTAACCTGTTCTTGATTCCTTCTAGTGTATTCTTCATTTCAAATATTGCATTCTTTATTTCTGACTGGTTATTTTTTATGGTTTCTATGTTCTTTTTAATGACTATCTCTTTATTTAAGTTCTCATTGTGATCATCCATTCTTTGCCTAAGGTCCTTGAGCATCCTTATAATCATTGTTTTAAACTCTGCATCCAGTATTTTGGTTGCTTGCATTTTGTTTAATTCTTTTTATGGGGATTTCTCTTGTTCTTTCATTGAGTCATATTTTTGTCTTCCTATTTTTTCCCTGAGTATTAAGTATATATGTTATGAGTACCAGAGTTATTATTACGGCTTTATAATGTAGGTGTCTTGTTAGGCACAGTGGCACAGTCTTCCAGATCACCTGAGCTCCATGTTCTAGAAATGTTTCTTGTGGGTTATGTGCACCTTCCTGTTGTAGTTGACTCATGAATATTGTTGTCCTCAGTGGAGTTAACCCTTCAGGCTGACTGACTATAAGGCTAAACCTTTATTACTGTGTATGAGTTGCTGTGCAGAGGCTGTCCCCTAAGGTGGAGTTGTTCCTAGCAGGTCCTGGTGCCTGCTAAAATTCCCCTTTGGTTTTTCCATTTGTGTGGCTAGTTGGATTGAGCTCTGGTGTGGTTTGAAGCCTAACCTGGTAATGCTGGGTCTGGGTCCACTGGGGTGAGGGTCAGGTACAGGTTGATGTCAGACATTGTGTGTAACCAGCCTTGGGTTACCTGTCTGGAGCTACCATGCAATTCACTGTTTGGGGCTGTGTCCACTGGGCCTGGGTATTTGTGGGAGGGGCCAATATGTGTAAAAGGTCCATATTAGAGCTGGAACCACATCTGTAGAAAGTCCAAGGCTCCCTGAGGTCTGCCTCCACCTGTAAACTATTCTTTCCTCCCCCTGAGGTTGCCTCATATTCCTCCCAAATCTTCCAAAGAAAGACTTTAGAACAGTGGTTCTCAACTTTCCTAATGCCGTGACCCTTTAATACAGTTCCTCATGTTGTATGTGGGCGTATCTGCATGTGGGCAGACCCTCCTGGAGACAGAGGAGTGATGTCTCGGTTCCTAAGACTATCGAAAATATGTGTTTTCTGATGGTCTTAGGTGACCCCTGTAAAAGGGTCGTTTGACCCCCAAAGGGGCCATGACACACAGGTTGAGAACCGCTGCTTTAGAGTGTACCCAGGCTGTCCATAACTCATACACCCTTCCACAAGTTGTGAGCTCTGTAGGACTGCACCACTGGGGTTGAGAAGATGGAGCTAGTGGGTCTTCCACTTGGGGGCCACACAGTCAGGCACTCAATAAGGGGAAACTGGCCCCCATTTTATAGCCAAACCACTCAGTCTCTGCCAGAGTCTCCAGGTCTGGTTCTTCCAGGTGTGCACTGCAGGTCCAGGTTGAGTGCAGCCAGCTGTCTCCTCTACAGAAACAAGATTAGTAAGGTGGAGCCACTGGAATTTGCAAGGACAGTTCAAAAGAGTCTCCCATTGAGGGTAGCACAGGCCAAACCCACAGGAGAGAGTCAAGCACTTTGTCCTGGTCCCAGACAATTTTCTCCATGGGAAACACACTCTGAATGTACCAGCTCTGAGCAGTACAGTCTTCTCCTCTTGCAATTAGCTCAGCAGGGCAGAGCCACCAGGATTTGGAAAGGCAGACCAGAACAGTCTCCCATTGAGAGTGTTGCCATTTCTTCTGCAACAGGGGGAGAGGGGTGGGCATTTCTTCTCCTTTATGGGATAGCAGGAACTAAACTTGCAGGGGAGATAGGATTGCCCCCCCCCAATGTAGACCCACAACCTAGTACCAACCTGCCTGATTCCCAGATAAATGCCTCCCCAGGAAACACACTCCAAAAGTCCCAGATCTGTGTGACACTCTGATCCCCCTGCATGACTGAACTCAGCAGGATGGGGCCAGCCAAGCAATTCAACAGGTGGCGGGGGATGGTGCAGCTGTGAGCTCAAAGTGGGAGAAGACCAGTCTCCTTTCCAAAGCCACACAGTTCAGTCACTGTCTGAGATTATGCCAAGATCCTCCACAGAAAAAGTGTCCCAAGGGTCATTGCTGGGTGCAGCAAGAAAACCCCTCTGCAGGACCCAAGCATGGCAGAGTGGTGTCACCAGCCATTAGGGGACTGGGCAGTGCACTCTCTAAGCTGGTAATGTAATAATAGGAGTGCTCATCCTTGAAAAGGTGGTCTCTGGGTTTCTGGCAGACATCCTCTGTCCCAGGTGGACTGAATCCCCACTGATGTTCAGTATCAGGTACTATGCAGGCTCCTCATTCCATCTCTGTTGCTCTGGGTTTGGGATTCCCTGCATGAGCTTGATACCTCATGCTCCTGAGGGGAGGGCATTTTGCAGTCAAAATATCCCTCCTGTTTCTCAGCCACCACATGTGGGTGCAGGGGCCAGCCCTATTTGTGTCTCAGTCCTTTTTATCAGGCTTTACATGGCTTCTTCTGTAAATCCTTGGTTATAATATTTCAGTTCAGCCAAACTTCAGTTGGTTATTCAGGTTTATTGCTCTACAGTTTAGCTGTAAATTTGATTTGATGTTGGGAGCAAGTGAGTTTAGCTCCCACCTACAATGCAGCCATCTTGGAATCCCAGAATTAGTTTGTTTGTAGTATTTTATAAATCTTCTTCCTCCTCTCAATCCAGGGGTAAACCAGGACAATTAAATTGTCCTAGCAGAATGAGATGAGGCTCAACAGTGCACTGGATGGTCTGGTGCATGAAAGCAGGAACAGTGCTGATTTTGCTAGGGCCTGGCATAATAAGTTCTAAATAAATATGAATTAAAGCTCTAGAATAAACAAATACATGAACAAATCATACTTAAACTCTCCAGGCTTTTAAATCCCACAATTATTAGAAGATTAGAATTATGTATCTTAACATATGAAGACTTACAGCATAGTGGTTTAGAGTACTGACTTTGAAGTGAGAAATACTTGAATGACTTGCTAGTAAGTCACTTAGACTAGTAAATTTAGGAAAGTCACTTAAACTCTCTGTCCCTTAGTTTTCTATATGCACTGTTTTCTATATGCACTGTTTTCTATATGCACTGTTTTCTATATGCTGTGAGTATTAAATAAAAGAATACATATATGTAAAAGCGTTGCCATGGTTCCCGATATAAGAACACATACATTAACTTTTGGCATTATCAATATTATCATTATTACTATTGTTGTGATGTCAACATTTGATTTTGTATACAAATAAAAAGTCATAAAATTCCTTTTAAAAACTGCATGGATAAGATAAAATTGCTCTGTTTTTCCATTTTATAAAATTCATCATTCATAGAAACTCATTGAGTTCAACTTTCATTTATTGGTACAGATATATCTATTCACTTCTGTGATGTACAAAAGAAGTGTACACACATTCACATAGTTTCTCTTCTGCTGTTTGCCCAATTCGTCCTCCATATTCCCATGGCTTGGTCATATATGCTTTTGGAAGACCAAGAGAAAATATTTCTATAATGTGACTTTCTTAGGAAAATGGATTATTCATGAAGTACAAATATCTAAAGGATTCAGCAGAAAAGCACTACGTAAGTTTCATTGATTGGAAAAGAAAATTGACCTCAAAGCCATGTTTGCATGGGCCACAGAAAGTGTTATATTCCTAACAAGAAGAAAATTTTTGGCTTCTTTTCACCTAGCCTTTATTTTTCTTTTCAAACAAAGCTACAGGTATACTATATTCTTGGCATATCATTTTTAATATATGAGTCACTCGGTAAAATCTCTAACATATTAGAGGGGATGTTTATTCTTCAATACTCTGGTTTCCCTGAGTAGGAATTAAACCTCTAGGCCTCTTGCCTCACCCTATACTCACCTATACTGAGATGTTGTAAGTTACCTGATGGGTAAAATATAACCATTGGTCCAAAATTGTATTAGTGGACCAATAATCTAAATCAGTAAGCATTCTTCTTCCCGCTTCACATCAGATCACTGTAAGGCAGCAGCTCTAGGTAAGTGGTATCCTCTGCAAACCAAATGTACCCTCAGGTGGGAAGTTCCAAGATGAGGATAGGTGGATGCTAAGCTATAGCCTCAAATGTAACTTAGTGATAAATATGATGTATTGATCTCTGTCAGAATTCTGCGCATTATGATTATTGTTCAGTTGGTTTTGAACGTGGTTGAATAATAAATATCTTTGTTTTCCCTAACATCTGGAACCTTATTTCTACAAGTGAGTTCCAATCTGATTCTTTCTCTGTGTGTGGGACTAGAGTAGTACAGAATATACAAGACTCATGTATGTTTACAAGAAGCCTAGTGTGATAAAGAGCATAGGCTGTATAATAAGACAGAAATGAATCTGAATCCAACTCTGCATCTTTCTACCTTTGTGACTTGGGCAAAGTTAACTAACCTCTCTGTTCATTTATATGTACAAATAAGGATAATAATAACTCAAAGTTTTTACTAAACTAAATATGCTTATGAATGCTTGGTACATGATAAACTCTCAGTAGATGCTGCTTTATGGGAATATTATTTTCTTATGACATTGTCATTAAAATCATTACTCTAGACCAGGGTTCAGGAACCATTTTCTTGCCAAGGGCCAGTTAGATATTTATAACATCATCTGTGAGCCATACAAAATTATCAACTTAAAAATTAGCCTGCTATATTTGGTGAAGCATTTAATTAGCTCAACCCTAATGTGATGAATAGAACTGCATCTTTTTGGTGAGGCATGTGATGTTAGCTGGTGCTGATGACGTTGCTACTGGAAACTGCTTTTCCAAGTTTGTATTGGTCAGTCTGGAGCGCAGTCAACTCTTTGCAATGGGAAGTTTTGAAAAGAACTACTCACAACAGTGAGTTTTTCCAAACACAGATGCATATTTCAGTGTGTGTCTCCTCAAAGTGGGACATTCATCACTGCTTATGTAACATTTACAGAACTCAAGTAGTGGGACGTGGTTGTACCTAGCTTTCAGCTCATCATCATTGGCAGCTGAATGATTTCATGCTGTAGATTATCAGGCACATCATCTGGTTCCACATTGAATGGTGCACCAAAGATGTTCAATTCCATTTATTTACTTTTCACATCCTTGAATCTTTCATTAAATGCCTCAATTAGTTTCGCACATTCACCAGCATATTCAAGTGTCATAGAAGGCTTTTGTCCTTCCAGAGGGGCGAAATGCACTGTGTTATTCCTTTTGATTTGCACTTTCCACAGCCTTAATGTAGCTTCATATGATTTTGAATTTGAAAGCAGGGAGCTGAAAAGCTGTTTGGGGCCGTGCAACTTGACATTCAGCTCTGAGAGGGACTTGGTAATGTCCCCCATGGAAGCTAAATCACACAGCCATTGCTATCACTGAGTTCCCTGACAGGTTTTCCCTTTATCTCCATGAACTGCTTGACTTCATCCAGCAATTCGTAAAACCTCATGAGCATGTTCCTACGATTCAGCCACCACACTTCACAGTGATAAACAAGATCACCGCACTCAGAGTCAGGATCATTCAGTAACTCCTTCAACTGGCAGCTCTTAAACCCTCTGCTTTTGACAAAATGTATGCATAACACTATTGTTGACATCACACTGCTGAGCCCAAATGACTGTGCACAGAGACTTTCTTGGTGTGCGATACAGTGGCTTATAATCAAATCACTTGGATCAAAGACTGAGATGATCCAAATGAATTAACCCTTTGTGTGAGCCAACCACAGCTGGAGCTCCATCTGTAGTAAGGCCACTTAACTTTTCAAATGTTAGCTTAAGTTTTTTCATTGATTAAAAACAAGTCTTTCAAACAGGTTCTCAACTCTTGTAGTGCCATGAATGGCTTCCAGTGACAGCAGTTCCTCTCACGTGTCAAACTCTGCAGTTATCACATAAATGAAAACAGCTGATTGGGCAGTAATTTTTTTAAATTTTTTTGTTGTTGTTATTTTTAGAGAGAGAGAGGAAAGGAGAGAGAGATAGAAACATCAATGTAAGAGATGAATATTGATCAGCTGCCTCCTGCACGCCCCCTACTGGGGACTGAGCCCACAACCTGGGCATGAGCCCTGAAGGGGAATCGAACCGGGACTTCTCAGTTCATGGGAGGATGCTCAATCCATTGAGTCACACCAGCCAGGCAGGGCAGTATTTGTTATATCCATTGTCTCCTCATAAGCCAGAGAGAAAAGTTGGAAATCTCCTGCAGAATCTTTCAGTGTTTTTTCAATATCTTGCACTAAGTCAGTAATAGATCTGAGATGGTTCTCAAAGACAAACTAACACTCTGAAATAAGTTTACATTGGTGCTAACAACTCCACAGCAGCCACCGCACACTCTTTCACAAACTTTCCCTCTGTGTGAGGCCTCAGCTTCTTTGTGATTAGCTCACTCACTACATAACTTGTGTGAATAACGTTGTCTCTGCCACAGCGAGGCCTAGTGGAAGTGGCTTGTTGTGATTCCAAACTCTGCTGAAGAACATTGATTTTATGCAGATGCATCTACCCTCCCAAGTCATTGAGTTTAGCATGTTTTGAACTATGACGCTCCAGATTGACTTTTTCATGCATTGCCACCAACTAGGCATATAGGTTTGCCTTTGACTTCAACCAAAAAAATAATAATAATTTGTCCATTTCTCTTGGAAAGATTGACACTCTGCATCAACTTTGCTTTTCCTTGTAGTCGCCATTTGTAGGATGTCACACCACTTACGTTTTAATAACTATCCAGTGGGTGTGTCGCCAGTAATATGATTATTTTGCTTTGATCGTTTCCTAATCCTGCATCTTGGATTTGGAACATATTCAATGTTCGTATTATGGACTCTTGAGGTCTTTTCTGTGTACTGTAACTTCCTTGACATTCATCTAAGATTCCGTTTTTGCCAGGATTGTTGAACGTGGATGTGTGGATAATGGTTGGACTGGAGTTATCATCTGTGTCAACAAAGAATTCGACAACATTGTCATTAGTCACTGGAGGCAATTTCATCAACATGGCCAGGAATCATCTCATTGCATCTCGTCTCATCATCACTGGATCGCCCTAGTTTCCCCACAGTGTGTTAATACTTTCGCAATGTGTACACTCCCAGCCTGCCTGGCACTGAAAGTCCTCTGAGTGACTGCAATATAGGCAAATGGGCCACGGGCAGCAGACGAGAAGCACACATGTCTGTCCTATCATGTACTCACAGGTGTCTTGTCTATCCTATAACAGACATTTCTCACTTGTCCCTTAAAATTTATGTTATTATTATGATTCAGTTAATATAAATTTATGTTGCTATGAAAAAAGCTCCTAGATTTATTGAGTTTTGAGTCCTGCCTACGGTTGCTTTGGCAAGGCCAGACCAAATGATTTTTCAGGCCTTATATGGCCTGTGGGTCAGATGTTCCCCAACCTGCTCCAGACAAAGCTCTCTGCAGATTCTCATGTATGCCTACATGACTAAGGCACATGCCTGATGCTTGTGCAAACTCAGATACCTCACCTCTGAAGAGGAACAGAGACCAGCACCTACTGCCAATATAGTTCCCTTAAAAAAGTTTTCTGTGCTCTTTTTGGAACAGGAAAGTAGAGCTATTATGGCCCTACATGATTTTAGAGCCCCCTGCCTCCATATGAGTAGTTTCTTCAGAGATAGAAATTAAGAAAAGTAGATTTTAAAAAAAAGATGTTATCTGTGCTTTTCCAAGGACAAATCTGTCTGACTCCAGAGGCTACATTTTTAAATCCTATATTGCCTCTTCCTGGTATCTTCCCAAAAAGAGAAACTCCTGATTAAAAAAAAAATTATATCTCTATCTCTATCTCTACCTCTACCTCTATCTCTATCTCTATCTCTATATCATCTATATCTATCTATATATAGATGATATAGAAAAGATTTTTCTGGGTTTAAAGCCTGGTAAGATTTCAGCTCTCCAAAGACAAGCTATATAAAAGCCTTAGTCTACTGTGATAGCATACAACTTATAAGTTATCCAAACAAGTCCGACCGGTGTGGCTCACTCAGTGCTTGAGCATCGACCCATGCACCAAGAGGTCACTGGTTTGATTCCTGGTCAGGACACATGCCCAGGTTGTTGGCCCAATCCCCAGTGGGGGGCATGCAGGAGGCAGCCAATCGATGTTCTCACTCATCGATGTTTCGATCTCTCTTTCTTTCTCCCTTCCTCTCTCTCTAAAATCAATAAAGGAAAAAAAAATTTTTGAAAAGTTATCCAAACAAAATAATACTATATTTAAGATCAAAGGCGTGGCTTCTAAATAGTCAACCAACAAATGGACGAAGGAGAGGAATACCAGAGGCCCCGACAGTTCAACTAGTATATTATGATTAATCAATTCACTTTGCAGTATGGAGATTGTTCCATTGCCTGGTGATTTATATGAAATATCGGCCTAAAACAAAAAAGGAAGGAAACTATTAGAGAAGCAATAAAAGAAGAAGAGAAGAGTCAGGTATACTGTCAGTGGCTTAAAGCAGCTGCGATGTGGGAAGAACAAAAAGCAGCATATAGCCCACAGTGAAGATAGCCAACAATAGAGAGACAGAAGACAAAACCTGCTTGGCACCGTAGTTAGGGGTAGAACGGTGATTGAGAGTCCTTTGCACCTCATTAATATTGCTTTGCATAGGAGAAGCAGGTAAATGGCCTCAAGACGGTGACTCCGAAGACCTGTAATCTCTGTGGGCACAAGCTGGACTATGTTAGAATAAGCAATAAACCTCAACCAATACTGTGTGCACAAGCAATACAGCTGAACTGAGTGCAGCATGGAAATCATTAAATAATCTCCTTTCAATGAAGGGCAAAGGGTAGAATTATAAAATGGTTACAAGGGGAAAGGAAAGATAATCAAACGTTAAAAGCACAGGAAAGGATTATAGATCTGAATGACATGTACAAAAAGAGGTAACATTTACTGAGTATTTCCCAGGTGTCAGGTACAGCAGTAAATGTTTGATTTAATGCAGCAAACCTGCAAATGAAGGTCCATTATTATGCCCATTTTACAGAAGAAGAAACTGAATCACAGAAAATTTAAGTAACATAGACTCAGCTATGTCTGGCTTCAGAGTTCACAAAAATTAGATACTATATTGTCTCTTCTCATTGTCTTTCCAAAAACAGTGGTGTTTAATTTTAAAATAGGTTTTGAGTCATTAAAACTCTGGATATTCAAATGATAAGACCCAGGCCGTATCTTGTGTAAATGGTTCCGAAAGGCTTCTTACCTTTGTCCCAGTCATTGACACAGAAGGTGAAAGATTTTTATTAGGCAATATATTTGACCTAATTGTGTGACTTTTCAGAAGGATGACTTTGACATTTCAAAGTGAGACAGAGCATTAGAAAGCTACACAGAGTTGATATTAAAAAAAAAGACAGCAATTTATGATGCTGCAAAAGAAGGTAAATTTTTCCAGGGAAAAAAAAAGGACTCAGAAAATTACCTGAATATGTTATATATTTGCAATGCTAGTGAAACTGAACAGTTTAGGCAATAGTTGCTAACTCTGACTTTCTTAAGAGCCAGTCAAAGAATCATTACAATACATGTCCGCAACCCTCTCTACACACAGATGATTATGTGTGTGTGTGTTCTTGCGTGCGCACGCACACACACACAGACATACACAGGTAGTACAAGTTACCTCTTAGGCACAATAAGGATAGCCTCCCAAGTTTTTCATGTATTGGTCTGAACTATGGCTCGGCTGGAAGTAAACTGGGCTGGAGATCACACAAATCCGTGAGAGATATGGAGAAGTCCTGGCAGAAATCATTTTCAATGTGCTGCTAGGGGATTGAGAGTGTTACTGACAATAGGCAGACATCAAAGATTCAAGCAAGCAAATCTTAAAATGCACAGCCCTGGCCGGTTTTGCTCAGTGGTTAGAGCATCATCCTGTGGTCCAGAGAAACCCGGGTTCAGTTCCCACTAAGGGCGCGTACCTCGGTTACAGTTTTTCCCCCGCCCTGGATGGGTCGTGCGGGTGGCAACCACTCGATGTGTCCCTTTCATGTCGATGTTTCTCTCTCTCTCTCTCTTCCTCTCTCTCCCTCCCACTCTATCTGAACAAAAAATGGAAAAATGTCCTTGGGTGAGGATAAAAGAAAAAAATGCACAGCAGTCTATCAGCAAATGTTGTGGGTTAGGGCTTGGAAACTGCACTTAAGAAAAAAAGACTCTAACCTTAGAAAGGACTCTGTGAGAACAAACTGAGATGCTGTTCATTAGAATTCCCCTTTTATTTATTTATTTTTAAAATTTTTTTCTTGATTGATTTTAGAGAGAGAGGAAGGGATAGGGAGAGATAGAAACATTGATGGAAGAGAGCATTGATTGACTGCCTCCTGCATGCCCCCACTGGGGATTGAGCCCACAACCCAGACATGTGCCCTGACCAGGAATCGAAACAGTGACCTCTTGATACATGGGTCGACGCTCAACCACTGAGCCACACCAACCGGGCTAGAATTCCCCTTTTAGAGGTTCGAAAGTTAAATTTAAAACCTAGGCAAGGTTTTTATAGTGGTATGGGTTAGAAATTTTGAAACTGCCTTTTGTGTATTCCAGATTTGAGCAAATGATTAAATATATTGAGGATAATAGAAGCTACGTTTCTCAATGTTGGGAGAATTACAAATATGGAAAGTAAGGACACTAAAATGTATCCTGTTTTGCTGAATTGGAATAAGTTCATGTGAATTCAGATAGATGATAGATAGATAGATAGATAGATAGATAGATAGATAGATAGATAATAGATAGATTGAAATATACACCCCTATAAAGATATATTTCCTAGCTCAGTCTGCAGAAAAAACCTCAAGAAATGACACATCAATAACAAAGAGAACACCTGAAACCCAGATCTTGGTTTTAAATATTATTTTCCAAAAACAGAACTAAGAATCTTTGAAGAAATGGCTGGCTCCAGAGCTGGGACAGGGAAAGTACAAGATGTACATTGAACATCTTTGGGAACTATAAAATGAAGAAGTGCTTAAAGAATATTGAGGATATGTCAAAAGGACGCAGGAGATAGCTAAAGGAACAATATGAACAGTCAAATAAATAATAATAGTGAGAGATTATATCCCACTAAATAAAATAAAAAATCCATGAGCCTGTATGGATATAAATAAATACAGGGGGGAAGGGAATGGCTTTCTCATAGTAGAGTAACAACTAATAAACATAAAATTAATAATGGAGTTAGAAAATCACCAATGAGTGTTCAAACCAATGGATGAACGTTTGACAAGAAACAATGTATACACCTATCATTAAAGGACCTCCCTACAAATTACTTATTAATTATAAAATTACAGTAGAGAAAACTAGCAGGTACCACCTTAATCAAATCATCAAAGCTAACATGACCAGTCTTGGGACAAATCACTATCATAAGCAGGATACACTATCACTTGTGAGATACTCCTGCCAAAAATTCGTAATCTGAATGAAAAGAAAAAAAAAATAATTGAGGGATATTCTGCAATATAACTGGACTATCCACTTCAAAAACATCAAAGCCAAGGAATATGAAGATAGTGGGAATATTTTGAATTCAATGAGCTTAAAAGGACATGCTTACTAATTTTAGTGAGTGATCTGAGACTGGATTCTGAGCAGAAAAAGAGCTTTAAAATATGTTATGAGGCAACTGATGAAATTTGAATATTGACTATGGAATAGACAATAGTAGTATGTCAATATTAAATTTCCTAATTTTGACAACAACTGTGGTCATGTAGGAGAATGCTCTTATTCCTAGGAAGTACACAGGGAAGTATTTAGGAGAAAGTGGACATGTTTTCTGTAACTTAATCTTTCTCTCTCAAAAAATAGATAAAAACTATTGGTGAATTTTAGTGAAGGATATATGAGAGTTCCTTGTACTATTCTTACAATTATTTTGTAATTATAAACTTACACCAAAATAAGCATTTAACATGAACAAAAAATTGCCCAGGCAAGATAGTTAGGATTTGTCTTGGGACTTAGATGCTTTTAACCATCCCATGAATGAAGGCACTGAAACTCGAATCTAGGTAGGGGCCCAGGCATGCAGTGGGTAAGAAAGAAACCAAGTTTTGAACACCAGAATGTAAAACAAAGACTGCTCAGCAAGGCACAAGAACTCAGTTAAGAAAACCAGAGTCAAAAGAGAACCAGCAGCATAGCTAACTCAGTGCTGATTAAGTAAGTTACTAGTGTAGAGCTCTTCGTAGTCCTGCCCTGTGACAGGTTTAATCCAAGATGCTGAATATATAGGCAGCAGTTACGTGGCCCTGCAATGCTAAGAAGGCTGCCTGGGCTGGGAACCAAGTGTATTATTACACTTGGAATTGGTGGCAGTCACAGGCAGCTGCGGTGTAACTGCCTGATTCAGCTGGAACCAAGCTGCAGTCTAGATCAGTAGAGCTCAATGCCGTAAGCGCCCAAAAAAGAAAATGTGGAAAATGTAATCATCCTAGAGTTTTCTAAAACATCGCCCTTTGCTTCCTGCAACAGAGCACAAGCCAGTGCATGGCTAGAGAGAAACATTTTCTTTTTTCTTGTTCCATTATCTTTTGTGTCCTTTAGAACCAGAAGATAAGAAATAGCTACATTTATACTCTCAGTTCTCAATCACAGTTGCACTTCGAAATCACCTGGAGAGCTTTTCGAAAACTACCAATGCCTGTGCCTCGTCCTCAGAGGTTTATTTCATTGGTCTGCAGTGGAGCCCAAACACGAACACTTTTTAATATCCTCAGATAACTCTAATGTTGAGTCAGGGTTGAAAACTACTGGTCTAGACATGGTTACTGGACCACCTGTATCAGAATTATCTGGAGTATTCATTAAAAATGCAAACATACCCTGCTGGTGTGGCTCAGTGGTTGAGCATTGACCATGCACCGAAAGGTCTCCGGTTCAATTCCCGGTCACAGCATATACCCAGGTTGTGGGCCCGATTCCCAGTAGGGGGTGTGCAGGAGGCAGCCAATCAATGTTCTCTCTCGTCAATGTTTCTATCTCTCTCTCCCTCTCTCTCTCAAATCAATAAAGAAAAAATAATTGTAAATGCAAACTTGATCCCATCCCACATTAATAAAATCAGGATTTAGGGGCAGTGGCATTTTTTTGCCAGTTCACAAGTGATTGTTGTGTTCACTAAGTATGAGAACCACCGTACTGGAATTTTAAATGGCTCACTTTTAAACAGCAAGGTTAGTTCTCTGGGAAATACAGTTTTTTTTAGCACTTTTCTGTTCCCAACACGTTACCTCACTAATCCTATGACACAAGGTGCTTTTCAGAATGTGATATATTATGACAGATGGAATTTCTTGGGGAAGTTGATGCATTATGCAGGGATGATGCAAGGTTCTCATTCTGATTTTAACATAGAATATAGACATTTTAATATGTCATTGCTTGGGATGCTATTAGAAGTCAAATATTATGGAAGGCTTGAGGAAACGAAGATGTGATGTTTCATCTACAGGACTGTTGCCACATGATAGTGATGATGAACAATTTGTCACTCTTGAGATATACCCTCCAGCAGAGCACGATTATACAAATTCTTGAAATGGTGATGGCGGATTTTTCTTATATCCTGGTAGCAAATAATGCGAGTAAGAGAATTTATATATGAGCTGATGAAGATAAGTCCGGGATCTGTTCTGTAAAGAGTAAAGAAATAAAGGTAGTGTTCTGAATCTGGTAGCTAAGCCAAGAAGAAATCAAGATGCTGAATAAGAAAACCACTTGGCCCAGCCGGTGTGGATAAGTGGTTGAGCGTCAACCCATGCACCAAGAGGTTGCTGGTTAGATTCCCGGTCAGGGCACATGCCCAGGTTGTGAGGCCGATCTCCAGTGGGGGGCACGCAGGAGGCAGCCAAACAATGTTCTCTCATCAATGTTTCTCTCTCCCTTTCCCTTCCTCTCTCTCTGAAATTAATAAATAAAAAATATTTTTAAAAAGGAAAACCACTTGGTTTTTGCATTCAGTGAACTAATTCATTGTGCACAAAGATAGTTGTATTATAATATTCAGGATGTCCACTTGCGGAACCTTTATATAGAGAGGTAAGAGATTAAAATAAAAGCTCACATCAGGGTCTTTTTTTCCCCAAAAGGAAGTCCCAAAGTCTTGCTGAGGTCACCATCAAGACTGGAACCAACATTATATTTTCTAGTCTGAAATGATGATTCTGAGTAACTAATAAGAATCAGACAACAGTGTAACATATTTAATTATGTGTAAAAAACATGTATCACATTTTTGGAAATTCTACAAAATTAAATCAGTTAAATAAAGCTCTGGTACTCAGTCAGTTAGCTTCTGCTGTATGGAAATCTTAATCATACAAAATGTTTTGTCCTCCTTAAATCTTTGGGTATAAATTTCATAAACTGAGTGAAAATAACATACTGGGATTAGCTGTCCTCACTATCACCAAGTAATTATATTTCCCTTGATTCATTTGGCTACATTAATGTGTCCTAAGAAACCAACTAGTTTAACTCTTATTTATACTCTAAAGAGTTAAGCAATATACAAAGACATTTAACATTCTCCCCAAGTATTCCAGTTCCATGTAACTCCATCAATAAATTGTCATAAAAAATGAACAAGTTTGCAATTATTATCTTTAGATTTCTATTACCACAAGTATGTTTTTCTTTTATTTAATACTATATCATGTTTATACATTTCTGCCTATAAATTGGGTGTTGAGCTGGGATTTATGCTGTGAAATGCTAACAAACTTTATAGCAATTCAAACACATTTTCATATACTATGGTTATAATTTTCAACATATTTGTCTATGATACTGGACACTAGCCTTTCGTTCCAATGAATAAATTTTTTCACAAAGCTAGGTAGATGATTAATCTTTTGTAACATATGCATAATCCATGTTTTCAAACAGAGATCTTTTTTTCTTTTGAATCATTTTTCATTTTTTAAAATTAATTAATTTATTTTTGTAACAGATGTTTCTCTTTTTTCCCCCACTGATTCCCCCCTCCCCCCCCTCCCTGCCCTGTCCCCAGCTTTGTTGTCCATGTCCATTGTTCATGCAGACATGCAAGTAAAACTATGTAAATGAATTTGCCTACATATATAAATTTATAAGAGATAAGAAATATTCAGTAATAAACAAAAATATAGATTTAAACATTCATGGGATAAAAAACTAGTGAGGAACTGGGGAAAAGTAGCAGTGAGTGAGAAGGAGAAGAATAGCTTACTGAATAATGAATTGATTTTCTGACACTACGTCAATCAAATATAGGTTATTTCATAGAATCAAGGCTAGGTATCGGGTATGGGGTAGATACTAAAACCATTCTTAAAAATTGATTAGGTTCAAGATACCAGGTTCAAGGGATACAAAGTCCAGTGCCTTTAACAAATAGTTCTATAATCATTTAGGAATGGAAATGGTTCATGATTATTACCAGATGTTACCAGTCTGCTTTAGTTAATAATAAGCCAGTTTGTTTGCTCTTTCACCCAATCAGAAGACAGCCTTTCCTTTCATTCATTCAGCAAGCAGTCTGTAAGCACCTACTATGTGACTGGCACTGGGCTGGGCACTAAAATACAGTCATAAGGCCAGAGAAGAGGAGTCAAGCAAGAGTCATCTGAGAAACATAAACTAGGCATTCAAAGGTTCATTCCAATTAAAGAAACATGGCTGCCATGCTCAGTTGATCCCTGAGAGTATTAAGAGAATAAGCAGGTCATAGAAGGTTGGTAAAATAGGACACTAGCTCTGCCTAGAATTAGGGACCTTGTGCCTGGCCAGTGTGGCTCAGTGGACTAAGCGCCGTCCTATGGACTGAGAGGTCCCAGTTCAATTCCTGGTCAGGGCACATGCCGGGTTGTGGGCTCGATCCCCAGTAGGGGGCATGCAGGAGGCAGCTGATTGATGTTTCTCTCTCTCTCTCCATCCCCCTCCTCTCTCTAAAAAATCAATAAAAACATATTTATAAAACAGAATTATGGACCTTGTGATATGATTCATGTCTAGTTTCACATGTGTTTTTGACCTTTTTTTTTTAATATTCTTTCTTTATTGTGGTAGGAACACAACATGAGATCTACCCTCTTTAACTATTACATGTACAGTTCAACATTGTAAGCTATAGACAAAGTGTTGTACAGCAGGTCTCTAGAACTTTGTCATCTTGTGCAATTGAAACTTTATTCTTGTTGAATAGCAAAATGGAGAGTTGTTATGTTGTTTACCTCTTAATGAAATTATATGTTAACATTGACTTTATATATAGTGTTGATCTCTTCAGTTTTATACATTAGACCCATAGGCACTCTCTGGAAATAGCTATTTAAACGTATAAGCATTCACTAGTTGCAAACTTCTGCCAGGTCAGCCAGATTTCAGTGACACCAGAATGGCATAAAACCATCTGAGTGGAGCTGGGGCAAGGGACATTGAGAAAATAAAAGTGCTGGCTTGGAAAACTGATAAAACAAGGGTGAAGTTAGTAGATGAACTCAGACATGATGGGGTCTAAGACAGAAAGAGCTGAGCAGCCAATGATAACTGTTGGTAATGAACAAAGTGATCCAGAAATATGGTTTCTCGAAGAAACCTTCTTAGTATACACTGTAGTTCGAATATATACCTGTGATTTATCATTGAACCCTGGGTTCTTTGCACTGCTTAAAGAAGGCAAAGTGAACACAGAAGCAAAGACTGGAGTGATGTAGCCACAAGCCAAGTAATGCTGAAAAGCCACCAGAAGCTGGAAGAAGCAAGGGGTAGGTTGTCTCCTGGAGACTGCAGAGGGAGCGTGGCACTGCCCACACCTTGATTTCAGTCTAGTGATACTGAGTTTGAATGTTTGGCCTCCAGGACATTGAGAGAATAAATTTCCATTGATTTAAGCCACCAAGTTTGTGGTAATTTGTTACAGCAATCACAGGACTCTTTTTTACGTCACCGACAGCTGCTCTGGGCGCTAAGTCACCACTGAGTGAGAAAAGGGGGAAAAGTTGAGTTCCTAAGGTCATACCCTTGAAACAACACTGCCTTAAGTTTGGATGGTGGTGATAGACATAACCAGGATACTCTGAACACTTACTACTGTTCCTAAGGCTTATTATAAAAATTTGATAAGAGTTCTAAAACCAGAATGAGGAAATAAATCTATTCATTATCCCCACTTCCGTGGCTGTTAGCTTTCGATATTTCTTCTTGTTTTACTTTGGTATGTTCTTTTCTTCCTGATAGAATTATCTATGCACATAAATAGTTTAAAGAAACATCTCAGTGGCAGCTATCAAAATAGCATTTTTATTTGAAGATAGTTTTCCAAGAAAAATGGGTTATGGCTTTTAAGATTTGATGGCAGAATCGAAGTGAAAGATAAAGGCAGGGCTAACCTATGTTGATTAAAGGAAACAATGTATTTATAGGTGGCATTTGTTGAAGATGTTACCCTGAAACTCAGACCAGGGGTACCAGTACTCATGGCCCCAGGGGTGATATAATTTTTTTTAACATATTCAGTATTTTATTTAATTTCTTAGCAATTTATATATCTCCCCACCTTTTTCTTTAAGTTAGTTTGACAATTTTCCATAATAAACTACTAAAAGAGAAGCTTTGGTCAAAAAGAAATGAAATAACAAAAACCAAAAACCAAAACAGAAACAAAACCCAATCACCGCTGCTTTTAAAAAACCAACACTTCCACCAATTATATGCAAACCAGACCATAGAAACATTTTCTTTTTTTTTTTTTAATCCTCACCCGAGGACATTTTTTTTTTTTTTTATATTTTGTTCAGATAGAGTGGGAGGGAGAGAGAGAGAGAGAAACATCGACGTGAAAGGGACACATCGAGTGGCTGCCACCCACATGACCCAACCAGGGCTGGGGACAAACTGCAACCGAGGTACGTGCCCTTAGCGGGAACCGAACCCGTGTCTCTCCAGACCGCAGGCCGACGCTCTAACCGCTGAGCCAAACTGGCCAGGGCCACACAAACATTTTTGAGATACATGTCTTCAGTGTTTCCTTGCGGCTGGCTTCTCCTCACCATCATGGAAATGGTGGAGCTGCTGTAGGGCAGTTTGTCCTGCTGGATCTTGGAGGCTCACTCAAAAGGCCCTGGATGGAAGACACTAAGGTCTTGAGATCCCAAATTGTCAGGGCTCCATTGATGCCAGTAGCGCAAAATTCGCGACAATCTTGCTTGTCCACCTCATAAATAAATACTTGAGTGATGCTATTCTGGTACAGCACCTCCAAGGTTGTATTGCTGTCCTAGGTTGTGGCCCTCTTGTCCATGTGTTGGAAGTGTTCCCTGGAAGACCTGTTGCGCTGGATGCTCTGCTTTGGAAGTGTAGCTTGGAGACCAAAGTCAAACAGTCATGGTCATCATAGTTAAAGAGCGTTGGGCAGCAGTCATGGCGAGCAGCTACCACACTATTCTCCGAGACAAATGATATACTCAGGAGGGGCAGGAACTCTGTTTTAAGAGTGAGACATGCACGCTTTTTGAGGCATCAGCACGGACACGGTGTTGTTATGGCTGACCCAGGCCAGGTGGCTCCCACTGGCAGAGGACCTGACATATGCACACAGCCACCAGTGCTACTGCCACCAAACTCTGACATCAGTTGACCAAAAGGCATCTTGCTGTCCCAGGGTGTACTGCCTGGCTTTTCATCCACTTCTTTAGTGTATGCGGAAAACACCCTGGCCCTGGCCAGTTTGGCTCAGCGGTTAGAGTATCGCCTGCAGACCAGAGAGTCCTCAGTTCAGTTCCTGCTAAGAGCACATACCTCCGTTGCAGTTTGTCCCGTGCCCTGGTTGAGTCGTGCAGGTGGCAGCCACTCGATGTGTCTCTCTCATATCTATGTTTCTCTCTCTCTTCCTCCCTCTCTCCCTCCTGCTCTGTCTAAAGATAAATGTAAAAGTGTCCTCAGGTGAGAATTAAAAAAAAAATTTAAAAAAGAAGAAAACATCCTGCATTTGAAATCACATGATCCTGCTGCCAGTAAAACATTGTTGGGATGCCAATGCAAGCTTGGGACTGTGGAGCGAATTAGCTTTTTAATGTGCTTGCTTACCGACCAGTCATTTTCAGACTGGAAGGAACAAACAGAAATGAGTCTTGCTCCACTCCCCACAGCAAATTTGTTCTCTAGTGGGGACCACTTGACAAAAGTGGCTGTGCGATTAATTCTCAGGATCACAAGGGTGGGCTTCCAGACACCATCTTTCTGACTTCAGACATAGGCATTGCAGTCTGCCCGGCAAGTGACGATGCGGTCACTCTTGGGAGCCCAGTTGATACCTGTGATAAGTCTTCTGTGCTCCTCGAGTTCATGAGCTTTCACCCATTGGCCCCCGTTCTTCTTATAGATATGGACTTCATGATTACTGGGGCTAAGGGCAATTTGGGTATGATCCCTGTTCCAGGCATGACAGGTGATTGGCTCTAATAAAAATGGATGCAGGGACATTATTCTTAGTGTTTTCAAAGGATAAAAATCTGGGATTGGGACAGTCCGGACCAGCTCCGAGCCGGGAATTTGCAGACTCTGGTCAGTCAATGGGAACAGGTTCCAGCGGGCGCTGGCTGAGGACCGAGGCCTAGTGGGAGTGGCTGACAGATCTAATTTTTTAAAAATATTTTATTTATTGATTTTAGAGAGAGAGGAAGAGAGAGGGAGAGAGAGATAGAAACATCGATGAGAGAGAACATCGATTGGCCGCCTCCTGCATGCCCCCCACTGGGGATCAGGCCCACAACTTGGGCAGGTGCCCTGACCGGGAATTGAACTGGCGACCTCTTGGTGTGTGGGTCGACCCTCTGTGTGATATAATTGAGAAAAAAGACAAAGCTTGTTTCTTTGGGATGGAGTATTAGATTATTTTATTGACAACATGACACTTCAAACCCAACTCAAAGTTGCAGATACTGAAAGGCCTCTGTGAATTATGCTCATTTCCATGGTACACGATTTCCTCTTAATTCACTGCTCCCACCACACACACACACACTCACGCATAACAGACAATACACAATGAGCAGCTGATTACCATATTATACTTTTCTTTTGGATTTCTGGTATCTCATGGCATGTAGTAACTTAGACATGAAAAAGTTGCTCAACTTAGATTGCTTATTGGCATCACTTGGGAAACCTTAAAAACACTATGCCTACGAACCAGTCCCGAGATTCTAGTCTGTGGTGCCGTCTGAACATCAGGACTTGTAAAAGCCCCCACCCCACTCCCAAGTGGTTTTAAAGTACAGCTAATGGCCCTGGCTGGTTTGGCTCAGCAGTTAGAGCACCGACTCACAGCCCGGAGAGTCCTGAGGTTCAGTTCCCGCTAAGGGCATGTACCTCAGTTGCAGTTTGTCCCCGGCCTGGGTTGGGGTTGTGTGGGTGGCAACCAGTCGATGTGTCTCTCTCACATCAATGTTTCTCTCTACCTCTTCTCCCTCTCTCCCTCCTGCTCTATCTGAAGATAAATGCAAAAATGTCCTCAGGTGAGGATAAAAATTTTTCAAAAGTGCAGCAGATGTTGCAAATCATCTGGGCACCAAAGGCATAGCTTAGTCCAGAGCTTCTGAAATTCTACTCTGCATATGAATCACCTTTGGATCTTGGAAAATACAGATTCTGATTCATTAGGTGGAAAATGACGTTCTGCAATTCTTACAAGCCTCCAATGATGATGATAATGGTTGCAGAGGCCTATAATTTGAGTAGCAAGAGCAAGATCATTGCTTCTCTGTTTCTAGAAAATGATAATCTATATTAGTAAAGCACACTGTTATTTCCAGACAAGTCTTCTTTTAGCAAGAAGCAACTGTATTCCAGGGGTTCGGGCTGCTTCAGGCCCCATCAACCACCCCAGGACTGAGAGAAACGATGTCTCAGCTCATCTGTGACCCACCAGCTGTACACCAGTGACATACTGGTTACATATTTTTGACTTAGCCCATATATTTCATTAGCAGCATCCAATACCTATTGCTAACTCAAACACTAAAATTATATACATAGGAGAAAATGGAAACTATACATGCATTGCCAAAGGGGATGCAGGTCATCATTAGCAAGTAGCTCTATCCATAAATTAGAAAATTTAGAATATTCAAAAGCTTTAGAAATACTGCCAATGTAAATTAAGAAAAAAAGAAAAAAATCAATGGAGATTTAAAATAGAACTCAATTGAAAAATGTGCCCATTAAGCTGTCTGCCCAGTATTGCACAAACCAGTTTGTGTTTTTTGTTTTCCTTAATTTTTTTTTTATCCTCACCCAAGGACATTCTTGCATTTATCTTCAGATAAAGTGGGAGGGAGAGAGGAAGAAAGAGAGAAAGAAACATCGATGTGAGAGAGACACATCGACTGGTTGCCACTCACACGACCCGACCAGGGCCAGGGACAAACTGCAACCGAGGTACATGCCTTTAGCAGGAACCAAACCCAGGACTCTCTGGTCTGTGGGCTGATGCTCTAACCACTGGCCAGGGCTTAATTTTTGTTCTTTATTGATTTTAGAGAGAGAGGAAGGGAGAGGGAGAGAGAGATAGAAACATCAATGAGAGTGGACATCGATTGGCCGCCTCCTGCATGCCCCCCACTGGGGATTTAGCCCACAACCTGGGCATGTGCCCTGATCGGGAATTGAACCAGTGACCTCTTGGTGCATGGGTCAATGCTCAAATACTGAGCCACACAGGCTGGGGACCATGGGTCATTTTTTATCAATAATTATAACATAATTTTGTCTCTTTGTTTATATTCTTTGTTGTTCCACAGTAAGTAAAATAATATAATTGGTATGTTCAGAATGGAATAGAATCTTAAATAACTCAGCTCTCATATTTTATACATGTGGAAATTAAAACCCAAAGATCCTAAGTGGTTGGCCTAAAATTATACAGCTCAATAACAACAGAGCCAGGACTAGAATCAACATCTCTTGAATCTTTGTTCAGTGTACTCTATACCATGAATTAATATATGTCAACTAATTTTAAGAAATAATTAGAGAGATTTATGAGCTGTGAAGCAGAACTTCCCTGTGCCTAAGCTGTTCCTTGGGACAGTATCATTACAATGTTGTCATTTTTGAAAAATCAGGCATCACCCAAAAGACAGCTAAGCCCTGGACTATTCTAGAAAGTGGATATTCGTAAAGTCGTTTGACAAGGATTTTAAAATCCCTAAGTGAACCACTGTGGGTAACTTTTCTGGCATGAAACTATCTACTTGAATCATCTAAAACTCAAAAAACCCAAGAGGTATATCTGATGGGTGAGTAGAAATGATATTGACTTAGATTTTAATGAAAAAGTTTCCCGATACTAGCTGATGATTCATATGGTGAAAATTTTCTTTTTCTGAGTTCTCTGTCAGTCCATTCCTGCAAAGGTCACTACTGAATGGGTCAACATCATTTTGCTGACAATTGCTAATTGTATCAAATTGTATTGCTCACATCTTGCACATAGAGGTAAAATTTTTTCTCCACCATGAAGATCTTTTTCTTCTCTTTATTATTATTATCAATTTAAAGAATGAGTTGCAATCCTTCAAGAATTTGAGTACATCCACGGGATTACTTGATTTACCAACATTGTTCCCTGAAAAATACTATTTGACATCCATTTTGTTTTTAAATTAAAATTTATTTTATGGAATTTGGGAGGCTATATTTGTTTGTACACTGGAGTGTTGTAAAATCATCCTTTGAAATTATCTTCATTAAAAATAAAATATCTCTTCCACATTAGAATTAGTTCCTCTTTTACAAAAAGGAAGTCTGAAAATATTAATGATCAACATCATGGTAGTTTTCAATCAAATATGTTCTTACTACACTTTATTTACCTATAAAAAACGTGAAATTTCAACACGAGTCAAAGCTCATATGATAATTAGATTATCAGAATTCTGTAATTCGCATTTATTTAGATTGTCCAAGTATTTTACTGTAGGTGATTCTATTTTGCTCAGATTTTTGCAGATAGTGACATTATACTTGGAATCTGATCTTTAGGTTCTTAAAACTGAATAGTTATTGTAAAGATAACCCTATAATTTGTTATTCATTTGGATGTTTTATCCCACCTTCTTACATACTTTTGAGGTCCCTGAGTTCTTCCTGCCCAGGATCTGAACACACTAAAAAATAATACACAGGAAAAGGAGGTAGAGAACCAAAAACATCACCTCTATTATTGATGGAGCATAAGTTGAAGGATGTAGCTGTAGTTCTGTTAATCAGGTAAGATTAGTAATAATCAACTCTGAAATCAGACAAGTGAATTCACTGATTCATAGCAGCACTGAACCAGGATAGGCCCCTTTCCCTGTAGGGCAGAGTATAATCTGCAAATCTTGATAGCATGTTCTCTGGTCTGAGCATATTTATACAGTTCCACTTTGTAATATTTCTCTTAGAGGCAGAAGGAAGCCTGGAGTGAGGAAGGGAATCCAGTTAGTACCTGGTATCACTGTTAATTAACTCATGCATAAAAATATAAGAAGATGAACTTGCTCCCTAGGAAGCAGTGCATAGGTTGAGCTCACAGATAACCCTTTGTCTGCCCAACTGAAAACAGAGAGTGAGGTATTGGTGGGGTTGTCTTCAGTGTTTGAACTACTGAAGTAATTCAAAGAAAGTTAAACCATTAGGACAAACCTAAGAAATCAGAATGGATATCACCTGATTAACACTATTATCTGAAGTAGAAAACTTAAGGACTTTTTTTTGAAAAACTCATTTGATTTCTATCAGTCTCGTAGAATTTTAAATCTATCACTCTCACTTAATAAATAAAAGAAAGAGGGAGTTAATTTTAGAGCTGGACAGAAAGAAGCAACATTTTACTTTAACCCACTTTATTTGCAGATATCCAGTTTTAGTATACATATATTTTATAGAATCTTCATAATTGCCTATGAAGTATATAAAAAAGTTGTTCTTTTAACTCACTAATTCATTACTACGGAAGGTGCTTCTATTGTTTCTGTTTTATCATTCAGCTTCCTGACTAGAACTTTGATTTCTGACAGCATAGCAATAATGGTATTGTACAATCCACTTAGACAGCCCTGGCTGGGTGGCTCAGTTGGATGGAGTGTCGTCCCATACACCAAAAGCTTGCGAGTTCAATTCCCAGTCAGGGCACATACCCAGGTTGTGAGTTTGATCACTTGTTGGGGCACGTATGAGAAGCAGCTGAACGTTTCTTTCACATCAATGTTTCTCTTTCTCTCTCTCTCTCTCTCTCTCTCTCTCTCTCTCTCTCTCTCTCTCCCCCTTCCTCTTGCTCTAAAAATCAATAAAATCATATCCTTGGGTGAGGATAAAAACAAACATTTGGATAGCTCAGAAATGTGCCATATTCTGCCTTTCACAGAATCATTAATAAAAAATTACAAACCCAAAAATTATATTCATTGAACAATTGTGTCTGTTTTTGAATGTCCCATTCCATTTGTCAAACAATCATCCAGTAGCTTAGATATTCTTAAATAGAACTTTAAAAGTTTAAGTACCCCTGATGAATGGGTCTATTATTTGTAGTGTATCTTATATTTATTAGCAAGTCTCCTCCACACTTTCGCTCACTCACACTTATTGTCAGTCCTACACTTTGGATCTTTCAGCATTCTCTAAATTAGACTGGTTTGCCTAATGGCCACCTTACACTCCAGTAAACAAACGTGATATAACTTTAGTTTACATAAGTCTATCCTCATTAAATTTATGCAAGGAATGTGCATTAAGTTACTGGGTTAAAAGATGTTAGCAATGGATTTGAGCTAGAAAACATTAATGATATTCTAACTGAACTTGAATTTCCAGTTACTCAGGCTAGGTTGGTAGTTGCCTAACAAAGTAGGGAGAATATTTTTAGAGGTGCTTCTTAAGAACAGTACATTAATATATTAAATGAGGCGATATTGTCTATAAAAATGCACATAAGCTTTCTTTGGAAAATATCTTTGGGAATATTTTCCTGGTTATCTATCATTTATTATTCACATTTCTGTCCCCAGTAATAAACATAATTGTTAAAACATTTATTGAGCACTTACGTGCTAGGGACATTACTTTTCTTATTTTTTACAGAATTCTCACAATTGCTCTATGAAGTGAGAACCATTAATATCCCCACTTTATAGCTGAGCATATAGAGGAACAGAAAGTCAGTGACTTCGCTAATTTCACAGCTACTAAAGTTAATAGCCAAGTTTTTAACCCAGACAATGTGACATGTGATGCTATTCTACAAACTGTACCTTTAACCATTATAGTGTTTCCTAACTTCATACCCGTGTGTGCATGTGTGTGCGTGCATTTCCACACCTATGTGCACCAAGTTTAAAAAATAACAAGATAATAAATATGTCATGCCTTTTTTCTAATGCTAAAGCAAAACAAAATTCCCAGTTAATATAGGGTGGTGGTTAAAGGCATAGACTGGATAGTCATGGTTTGAACCCCTGCTCCTCTACCTTTGACCTTTACATTCTTGGGTAAGTTACTTATCCACACTGAGCCTGTATTTCCTGTTCTATAATATGGTAATAATGAGAATAACATTTTCCTTGTGAAGAAAAAGGAATAGCAAATATGGGAAAGAAACTAAGTTTATTGAACATCTGTATATCAGGTACTGTACGGGGCATTTATGTTCTAATTGAGTTCTCTCAGGCAGCTTATAAGTATCCATCTAGGTCACTTTACAAAGGAGGAAAGCAAAACTCAGAGAGATGTGAGTTACTCAAGCCTACAGGGTAGTAAGTGGCAAATCCAGGATTTGAATCCACCCCAGACTTCTTTGGTAACAAATCCCATGCACCTTCTCATTTTTGGTAGATTGAAAAAAAATGGGGGGGGGGGGTATTTTAGGTAAGATGGAGCGGCAAAGACTAATTTTATAGAATTCACAATTTTGCTGAGAGCTGGTCCTATTTCTATTTCTATTTCTGGGGCCAATGGGAAATGAGTAAATGTTCATTGTGCACCAAGTGAGTTTATTTTCTTGTCTGCCACAGGTATTAATATATCACTTATACATCTGCTCTTTGCAACAGCAACAAAATGATCTAATGAGGAAGTAGGCATTTATTTATTCATTTAGACATTCATTTATCAGGCAATTTACCGAATCACTTGCATGTGCCTGCCACTGTGTTAGATACTGAGGTTACAGAACTTTTAGAAAGTTCTTTAAAAAGAAAAGACGGGGCGGGGGGTGGTATGGGGAGGAGGGTGTCAATGGGGTAAAAAAGGAGAAACATCTGTAACAAAAATAAAATTAAAAAAAAATAAAGAAAAATAAAATAAAAGAGAAAAACAGTATCTGCCCTCATAGAGCTACTTGCATTAGGATATGCGGGGCAGGCATAGACAAAGGGGAACCATTTCTGCACAGGATACTCTTTTTTCTTTCTTACACCCTGATCAGAATGGTACCTCTGAGAACTGGTGCCATGAGATGAAGGGAACCAGTGAAAACGGTTGCCCCAATTCACTTCGATTCAAGCTTCCAAGGGAGTAATCTCCCAAGACCCACAGAATACCTGAAGGATTGGATATATAAAACTCTATGAGTTCTTAACATTCGGCCATGTCTTTCCCAAACTGGCTGAAATTTCCCTTTTTAAACAGTGACTTACTCTAAAGAAATAGACTGAGTGTATTTTTAGAAGTTTAAGAAGGTTAAACACTTAATTATTAAGTTGTTTTAACTTTTTTCTCTCATACCAACTTTCGCAAATGCAACATAAAAAAGGAATGGGAGCTATTTCAAAAGCCATACCAAAAAAAAATTTTTTTTAAAGGGATTTCTCTTTTTGCTTACAGCCAAGAGATCACAGGACTAAAATCACAAAGTGATTTTTAGGCTAAGGCTACTTTTCTATCAGTATTTCTCATAAGTGATTTTTTTTTCTCACTTCTGGGTTATATAAGCAGCATGAAGTATGTTTTATTTGGATGCTTTGCAGTTAAATAACATTATTGCTAAGAATATGGGCAAGAAACAAATTTCAAAAATTTGTTGCCCATTCCATCCTACTGATTACCTAGTTCTTTGAAATAACTTGAGCCTAATCAACAAAGCAAACTGATTAAAGGATGATTACAACTAAATAAATTCATGGAGAAGGAAGATGGATGTAGACTATAAATGGGGAAATATCAGACTCTAGAAAAACTTTTGTCTCAAATTATAAAGAAAAGATATCCTATTGAAATGGGTGACTAAGGAACACATTTTCCTGCATGTATCTCTTAGCTTGTACATTAGTTTAAATGTCAAATTTGCCAAGGTCATCTTTGATTGTGCATGTGTGCGCACGTGTGTGTGTGTGTGTGTGTGTTTATTTGCTAGTTGCACATTTTCAAAAGGCCACTATGTTCCAAATTACTGAAATTCCATACAGAGCTCTAAATAACATATCCTAGTACAAAGTCATTATATCACCCACAGTACAGGGAATTTCAGTAATGAGAAGTACTACTACTGTTCATTTCTGAAAGATAATATACATTTCCACATATCTTAGAATGCTTCTCTTAAAAAATATTTTTGACTTATCTAGCTAGAAGAAGAAGATTTAAATACAGAAATTACCGTTTTATTTCTGAATTTTCTTTACTTGTATCATCCCTAATAATTTTTTGTTCTTTGGAAGCTAATTCATCTTTCTTATCACATAGCGCCACCTATTGGTAGATCAGACATCATGCAGATTTTAGAACTTCAAAACAGAAATATGCCTAAAGCTCCATTCACTTGATAGTCAAGTTTGAGAGACAGTAGACAGGGATCCAAGTTTTTGCCCTTAGAATTATTTATCTTTAAGAAAAAAGAAATATTTGATTATTTTCACTATTTTTTCATCCAGTATATTTGATTCAAGTGTTCTTGGTAGCAGTTATTTATTAGTAAGTCATATTCCCTAGATCTGGGGAACCACAATAAAAATGAAAATGGAGCCCTGGCCGGTTTGTATCAGCAGTTAGAGCGTGGGCCTGTGGTCCAGAGAGACCCGGATTCAGTTCCTGCTAAGAGCATGTATTTCGGTTGCAGTTTGTCCCCGGCCCTGGTTAGTAGTGTGGGTGGCAGTCACTTGATGTGTCCCTTTCACGCTGATATTTCTCTCTCTCCTCCCCTCTCTCCCTCCCACTCTGTCTGAATAAAGAATGGGAAAATGTCCTCGGGTGAGAATAAAAATAAATAAATAAATAAAAATAAAACCTTAAAAAAATGACAATAGATGAATTGGGCTTCTATATTAAAGCATGCTGTTTAAAAAAAAAAAAATGCGGCAAGACTTCTTTCTTCTCTGTACCTAAAGAGAAAACTTCTACAGGGCAACTACGTCCATCCCAAGTAAAACTAGTCTCTGCCATTCCATCTTACCCATGTTTTATGTTTATTCTCACCCGAGGACATTTTTGCATGTATCTTCAGATAGAGTGAGATGGGGAGAGGAAGGAAGAGAGAGAGAGAAACATCGATGTGAGAGAGACACATCGAGTGGCTGCCACCCACACGACCCAACCAGGGCCGGGGACAAACCACAACCGAGGTACATGCCCTTAGCGGGAACCGAACCCAGGACTCTCTGGTCCGCGGGACGACGCTCTAACTGCTGAGCCAAACCAGCCAGGGAATTCCACCCAATTTTTAAATCCACCCAAGAAACACAGTGGTATAGTGGGAAGGTACATGGGTGCTGTGAGTGGATAGAGGGCTACCAAGTGGTGATTACAGAGCATTTGTTTTAGAACGATCTGTAGCCCTCATTTTGTAGGGGTAACTCTTACTCTGGATCGGAGTGCAGGGCTCGGACCCACTCTTTGCACTTGGGTAATCTGAATGTGGATCCAGGGTTTGCTCTGTCAAACAAGCATTGTGAGACATAGGATTAAATAAGAACTGTTTAAAGAAATTACTTCCTCTCCATGGGTGAGGGTGAGGGGATCACTGCTAGCCCTTTGCTAATTTCAAAGCAGTCAATAAAGTAAATTCCCTGTGTTGGGGTGGGGTGGGGATCTCTGCCTCAGGATTCTTTAGATCCATGCCAAGCATCATACTGAAATTGAGAGTAAGTTGGGAAAGAAGATACATTGGATAAGGGGGGAAAAAAATCCCTGAATCCTAGAACTCTAGGAACATTCCACTTATTCACAACCTTCCTCCTTTTTGGTCACTTCATTCTTTCCCAATGCCGTTAATCACATGATGAATGCATAATGAAATATAAAATATAATGAATTAGTTGACTGCTTCAAAAGCTACCAATACTGCTATGTATGTACACAAATAGGACTCTTCTTTCCTAGCATTGAATCACATGATCATAGTCAGGGAAGAAATGTTGACTGATAAACAATCAAAATAATATATATGATGTAGTCTTCAGAAGGCTAAGAGCATAGAACAATCTTAATAACTCACTGCCACTATTATAGTTATTTATTATATGGAAACTAGAAAAAACTAGCACACTGGGGAGATGTGCTTAACTTTTAGCAAAGGGAGTATATCTTGAAAGGAATTCCCTTCCATTTTAGATCTCTAAAAGTAAAGCAAACATCCTTGACTCATTTAGATACAGACTTTCCCTGAGTGTTGATCAACCAGATGGTTTCTCAAGATCTAGTAAAGAGAGACTCTGTGGGTTTACTTAAGCACAGAGGAATTATCATCTAAAAAACAGACAACCCAGAAAATGCACCAAGGCAATTTTTCCATACAGCATCCTAATATCCTGCATAAGAAACAGAGCAACTTCCTTATTTAAAAAGCACTTCTATGATTAGGAGACATGATGATCACAGCCCCTCAAAACTGAAGAGTTTAAGATACTAATGATATTTGTAGAAAAGGGTATTCAAAATTCTTCTCACTCAGGCTTTCTCAACACTTTCCCAAAGGCACTGAATGAAAACTCCAGTAGTACTAGGAGAAACAGACTTTATTTCTCTGTTTGTCACTAAAAAGTAGGTTATTTTCGCTCATTTAAAAAAGGTGGAAAGAGGATAAACTTGTTTCTCCAAACTGAGAGGGGGATGGTCCACTTAGGACCCTGGGGGACAGTCTCTGTAAAGGGGGGCAACCACCAGCATAGCTAGTTTTTATTAAGTACTTGATATGCTCTGAGCACTGTGCTAAAAGTTTCTGATCCTAATAACACAAGGAAATACTGTTATTATCACTATGTGCCATGTAATTTTCCCAAGGTCACTCACCTAATCACTGGCAAAGCTGACACTCAAGACTAGAGGCATCTGACCTCAAGTCAATGTGCTGTACTAACTACCTCATCATACAAAGGTGACCAGAAGGTCCTGTGGATAAACAGTTCTGGGGAGGTCTGCAAGACTTCCCAGAGGAGATGGTCATCTGAACTGAGAACTGAAGGACAAATAAGAGTCAAGCAAAGTGGAAACAGGATGAATGTTCCAGGCTAAAGAAAAAGCATGAGAAGGCAGAAAGAAAAAAATAGGGTTTGTTTTAAGAACTGTGAATAATTCAAGGTGGCTGAAACATGGTGAAAAGATAAGGAGATCATGAAGGACATTATTTGCCAAATTAGAGAATTTGGAATTTATTATGAAGACAAAGGGAGACCTATTTTTATTTTATTTTTTAAAATGTTTTTATTGATTTTTTTAGAGAGAGAGGAAGAGAGAGACAGACAGAAACATTGATGTGAGAGAGAGCCATTGATTGGCTGCCTCCTGCACGCCCCCTACTGGGGATCGAGCCCACAACCCAGGCATGTGCCCTGACTGGAAATCGAACCAAGACCTGTCAGTCCTTGGGACAACGCTCAATCCACTGTGCCACCGACTGGGCAAGGGAAACCTATTTTGAAACAAGCAAGCGACATGATCAGATTTGTGTTTTTTAAAGTGGTCACTCTCGATCATAAGAACAAAACAGACTGGAGGGAGCAAGACTAGAAATCAGAGGTAGGCAGCCGCTTCAGTTGTCCATGAAAGAAATGATGGTGAACAGAAATAAAATAGTTGCCGAGGAGATGGAGAGTAACAAATTTGAAAGAGATTTGGGAAACAGAAATAACAGGAGTCAGATACTGACTGTGGGAGGTGAAAAAAAGGGAGGAGTCAAGTGTGACTTTGGTTTCTGGCTCAGACCCTTGGTAGACACAAAAACTGAGAATGAGAGGTTTTGGAAAGTAAGGATTTATACATACCTGCTAAAATCCTCTCTGGTGAGTTATCAGTCTTTTTAAATGATCCTGTGGAGAAACTCCAAATTCTCCAATAGAGCTAGAATACTGAAATACCTTCTTCATTTGATTCATAGTCACAGGATGCATTGCACTGATATGGTGCCAGGCACTGGGGAAAGAGAACAGAAAGAAGTATAAACTATGACATCTCCCCTCTAACAGTTTGCTGGGAAGACAAAAGACACAGACCTAAAATAGATATGATCCCATGGAAATGACTGCCACAACAGGTGAATATATAGCAATATAAGCTACCACTTTTATAGTATAGTACTGTAGTAGTATGCATATTAGTTTGGGTAGGCTAGTTAATGCTGTGACTTAACCTAATAAAAGTCTACTGCAGGTCTAGGCAACTGTCCAGAACACAATGGCTAAAATTCTAGAATGTTTCAGTCTTAGGGTGGAGCAAGCCAGGAGGTTGACTTCAAGGTGGTAGCAGTGTCGGCAACAGCAGAGAACTGTGACCCTCCAAAATGCCCAGAGTGGAAGAGAACCAAGTATTGCCAAAAACAAGTACTGTCTACAATACTATGTCCCAAGCACTAAATCAAGTACTTTTCAAATATTAATTTAAAATTTTACCCTCCCCCCATTTGGGTAAAAACCTGCCCTGTTTTACAGATGGAGAAATAGTCATTGCAAGATTAAGGAATTTGTCCTAAGTTATATAACTCACAAATGATAGAATTAGGATCTGAACCTTGGGTGTGCCAGTTCTAGAGTTCTATCTCTTAACCGTTCTGCTATGCTGATACACATGACACATCTTCTGCTGTTCAAGTAGATGGATTGGATGTTCCATAAGCCTATTTTCCATTACTTTCTAATACCAACACCCTGCTTCAGAGAAGCCATTCTCCACACTGTTCCCCAAACACACCCTAGGCATTCACAAGACCAAGTTAAAAGATGCAACTTCCTATATTGATTTCTTCTTCCTCAAAAAATTAAAAGTTGAACTGCCATTTGACCCAGTGATCCCACTTCTAGGAATGTATCCTAAGAAGCCTGAAACACCAATCAGAAAGAATATATGTACCCCTATGTTCATAGCAGCACTATTTAGAATTGCTAAGATCTGGAAACAGCCCAAGTGACCATCAATAGATGAGTGGATAAAAAAGCTGTGGTACATATACACAATGGAGTACTATGCAGCTGTAAGAAAGAGAGATCTGTTACCCTTTCAGGTGACATGGAGGGACCTGGAGAGTATTATGCTAAGTGAAATAAGCCAATCAGAGAAAGACAAATATCACGTGATCTCACTTATTTGTGGAATGTAATGAACAATACAAGTTGATGAACAAAATAGACCCAGAGATATAGAAGTAGGGTACAGACTGACAAACCTCAGAAGAGGGGGAAGCGGAGGGAGATAAACCACAGAATCTATATGCATGCATGCATAGACAATAGACATAGACAACAACAAACAACACTAGGGCATGAGGGGAATTGGGAGGAGAGTGTCAATGGGGGAGAAAAGAAAAACATCTGTAACAAAAATAAATGAATAAAAATTGTAAAAAAAAAAAAAGAAGAACAAGGCCAGAGTCCATGTGGAGAACCTACATACACAGCTGCCTCACACACAAGCACTGCAGCAAGAACTGCTTACCACATGCACCCTGTCCAAACCAAACACGTGTGTCTCAAGGCCACCATTCAAAGTCTGTTCCTTTTCTCTAAAGGCAATTGATAAGTTATCAAATATGTATTGAGGCCCGGCTGGTGTGGCTCAGTGGTTGAGCATCGACTCATGCACCCAGAGGTCGCCAGTTCAATTCCTGGTCAGGGCACATGCCCAGGTTGTGGGCCCGATCCCCAGTGGGGGGCACGCAGGAGGCAGCCAGTCAATGTTCTCTCTCATCAATGTTTGTATCTCTCTTTCCCTCTCCCTTCCTTTCTCTCTCTAAATCAATACAGAAAAAAATTTTTTTTAAATGTACTGAGCTCCTCTGTGTGCCAGGCACCGTGCTTCGGTTCTAGAGACTAAGTTAGAAAAACCCTGCAAGTGACATCATGGAGAACAACAAAAAGCACAGTCTCTTCCATTTAGAATCTCGCCACTATTCTCTCTCAATGGGAGACTAGAGATCCAATCTTAGAAAGAACTGGAAACAAAGGTAGCTCCTGAGAGCTTGGAAGTAAACTGTTCAGGGTTAGCAGTAGCTGAGTCTTGAAGCATCATGAAAGACAAAAAGCATTTACATGAAAGCAGAAAAGAAAGCATAATAGAAAAGTTTGGATCCGAAGGTCAGACCCTGTCAGCAACATCTGCTACAGTTAAATTCAACATACGGTAGTCCTCCCTTATTCACTGTTCCACTTTCTGCGCAGTTACCTGTGAGCAAACACGGTCTGACAATATTCAACAGGCAATTTCAGAAGGAAACAATTCATAGTTTTAAATGATGAAAGCTTCAGCCCTCCCTCTAAGTCCCGACCTTGACCTGAGTCATCCCTTTGTCGTGCATCTGCACACAGTATGTGCTCCCCACCTGTTAGTCATTTTGTAACCGGCTCCATTATCAGATCAGTTGTTGCTGTGTCTCAGTGCTTGTGTTCAAGTAACCCTTATTTAACTTGATAATGGCCCCAAAGAGCAAGAGTCATGATGCTAGCAATACAATAGGCCAAAGGGAAGCTGGAAAGTGCTTCCTTTAAGTGATACCTCTAAGGCACACCACAGAGATATTGTGGGTTTGGTTCCAGATCACCGCAATACAGCAAGCCATAGTCTGTTTGCTGGTGGAGGGTCTTTCCTTCCATTTGTAAAAATTGCAACATCTGTAAAGTGCAATAAAGTGAAGCACAATTTAAAAAAAATAAGAGGTGTGCTGATAGAGGAAAAAACATAGTAGCTAGATGGTCCGGTACTATCCGTGGTTTTAGGCATCCACTGGGGGTCTTAGAAGGCATCCCCCTTGGACTATTGTAGTATAATGTTATCCAGATAATGCAAAGAGGAATCACACTGTCTAGGAGAGGACAGTTATGCTATGCTGCAGAAAGCCCGTAATATTTAGTATTAGAGAGGTCTTTAGCTACATTTGAAAACAGTAAATAAATGTAATGCTGAACAAATGCCCTGAGCAAATACTCACAATTTTTTTTCAAGAATAAACATTTGCTGTATTTATGCTTCCCCATACATTTATAGATTGTGTGCATATAAAATCTGTATTCCTTACCCCAGCTGCTGTGGCTCAGTGGTTGAGGGTCAACCCATGTACCAAGAGGTCACGGGTTCAATTCCTGGTCAGTGTACATGCCCTGGTTGTGGGCCCAATCCCCAGTGGGGGACATGCAGGAGGCGGCCAATCGATGTTCTCTCTCATTGATGTTTCTACCTCTCTCTCTCTCTCTCTCTCTCTCTCCCTTCGTCTCTCTCTAAAATCAATAAAGAAAAACAATTTTTAAAGCTGTATTCCTTTAGTTTTTAGCCAGTCAAATTTATTGATTGTAGTACACTTTATACTGTGTTTTATGTTAATCTTGAAGGAAAGTATATTTCTTAAATTGATCCTCAAACTACAAACAACAGTTGATCCCCTCCACTTCAGATCTCAGGATCTATTGCTAAAAGGCTTTAAAAGAGTATATAAATATGAGGTCAATGTGTATGAATTTAATTTGTGAGGTAATCCCCTTTGAAACTGCTCTACCTACCATTCTACCTTCCTCCTTTTTCTTTTTCTTTTTAAAATGTTTTCTTTTTATTGACTTTTAGAGAGAGAGGAAGAAACAAGGAGAGACATAGAAACATGGATGAGAGAGAACATCGATTGGCCGCCTCCTGCAGGCCCCCACTGGGGATCAGACCCACAACCTGGGCATGTGCCCTGACTGGGAATTGAACTGGCGACCTCTTGGTACATGGGTCAATGTTCAAGCATTGAGCCCATCACCGGGGGGGCCCTTTTTTTCTTTACAACACATATTTATTGAGAGTTGACTCAGTGCAGTACAATGTTCTACGTACTGTTAGGGACTCTTTACTAAAAGATAATCTGACTTTTTGGTTAGCAAACTGGCTTTCTCTTCATTTAAATAAGTGTAAATAAATAAAAAATCAAATGTGAAAACCATCTTCTATAAGAAATTATTACCAATATAGAGCTCAAATAGAACTCTATTTGAGTTTGCTCTCAAAGCATCAGATTTGATAAAATGCCCTAGGTAATATCACATCTCAGAGTTGTAGTACAACTGATATCAGACATTTTCTTTTGTCCCTTCTGGTCTTTCCGGATTTCTGTCCTTTCTCTTGCACTGTGGAAAATTATTGATGTTGACTGGTCTCAATATCTGGTCTTTCACTTAGCTAACTAATTGAATACCAAAAGGTCATTTTTCTTAATATGATGGTGAAATAGTGGTTACCTCAGGCGAAATGGAGGATGCAAAAAGCAGAACCCCCTTTTTAAAATCATCTCCTCTGCCTGTGCCAAGCTAAAATGAAAGAGATGGAATTTTTTTTACTATGTGATAAATAGTCTGTTTATGCCTTAATCATCTACAGTTCAAGTCTCAACTAAAATTTGCTACATTATGAAACAGTTCTATACCATTGGAGAACTTGCTCCGGTGAGTTTTGGAACACTCCAGTAAACTGGCAATGAAAGGGTGAAGAGCAAGCCCTGTAGAAGGGGTCCAGGATATTTGGTTCTGATAATCCAACTTTTGTGGAAATATCCAGAGTCATAGTTTCTTTTATGATTTTCAATGAACAGTCTCATGGGTTTATTACTACCAAGGACAATATCCATCTCAAACATGAAGAAATAAAACAAATGCATGATACACAGTGACAAAGGGACTGCCATTCATTGAGTGCCTAATGTGAACCAGGCGTTTTGCCATCCTTATTTAATGTGAATATGACAAACCTCAAAGGGAAGGGGGGTGGAGGTGGTGGGAAGAAATAAACCAAAGAACTTACATGCATATATGCGTAACCAATGGACACACAACAGTGTGGGGAAGGCAGGAGGGGGGCAGGAGCAGGGAGGAAGGGTCAATAGTGGGAAAAGGAGGAATATCTGTAATACATTCAACAATAAAGATAAGTTAATAAAAATAAATAAATAAAACCTATAATGGTCAAATCTACATTAGTTTGCTAGGGCTGCCCTAACAAAGTATCACAGACTGGTTGCCTTAAACAACAGACATTTATTTCCTCCCAACTCTGAAGGACAAAAGTTCAAGATCAAGGTGTTGGCAGGTTTGCTGTCTTCAGAGGCCTCTCTTCTTGGCTTGCAGATGGCCATGTCTGCGCATGGTCTTCCCTCTGTACCTGCTTGCGTCTACATTTCCTTTCTCTGTGAGGACACCAATCAGACTGGATCAGGGTGCACCCTAGTGATTTCATTTTCACTTAATTACCTCTTTAAAGACCCTGCCTTCAAATACAGTAACATCTGAGGTGCTGGGGTGGGAGTTAGCCCTTCAACATATGAATTTTGGGAAGAGGCTGAAAATAAAGCTCACAACGGTCAATTCATCTGCACAAGATCACACAGCTAGTATATGGAACATATTGAATTTGCACACAGGACCATCTGATTCTTTAGTCTTGCTGTCTCTCCATTCAGAAAATCAGTCATTTAGAAATAAACACAGTCTGCATGTCTAAACACTTGCAATAGCCAACCTCTTTTTAAAATAAACTATCATAGTTGCTCTTTAATATGTATGAATTGACTTTTCTACTACCTCATAGGAATTATATCTAAAAAACATTGATTTCTCCAAAATAACATGAGGCAACCCACCAAAGCACCCACTTGGTTATGGACTCGGAGCAGTGTGTTCTGACTTAAACGAAGAACTGTTGTTTGGCCCTGGCCAGTTTCGCTCAGTGGTTAGACCGTCGGCCCATGGTCCAGACAGACCTGGGTTCAGTTCCCACTAAGGGCATGTACCTCGGTTGCAGTTTGTCCCTGGCCCTGGTTGGGGTCATGTGGGTGGCAGCCACTCAATGTGTCTCTCTCACATTGATGTTTTTCTCTCTCTCTCTTCCTCCCTCTCTCCCTCCCAGTCTATCTGAAGATGAATGCAAAAAAGTCCTGGGGTGAGGATAAAAAGAAAAAGAACTGTTGTTTGCCCTTAGTTCAAGTCAATGCAAATTTCAGAAGGTGATGACTGATTCATGTTCACCTTTTTTCCCTTGTATGCTCCAAATCTTCATAACATAGACGCATAGTACACTATATTTTTCGCAGGATTATGAATATAGCAAATGCATACTTGTATATAATTATAATAAAACAAGGCATTCTTGTTCATCATCTTAAGATACATTAAGAAACATTAAACAGCAGCAAAATGTAAGTAAACACTACCAGTCTACAATACACAGCAACAACTTTTACATTTCAAGGAAAATAAATATGCTTTGTAAAACATTCCCCAATTAAGTTTTCTATTTTATTTTATTTTCCATAACGTCTTTTGTTGGTTTAAAAAAAAATGATACTGATCTCCATAATGTAATGATAGTATCTGTGAAATAACCAAATGTTCAAATCAGCAATATTGTTTCTAATTGCATCCCATTGTTCTTCTTGCAATCATTATTGTGGGGAAAATCATAACGCATTAGCCCTGCGTGATGCAACAGAGCAGAACTGTACAAGAACCTTAGTTGCACACACATTCTTCAAGTTTTGAAGGGCATAAGGGTTAAACAGTAGAGACGAAGGTCAAGCCAGCAAAGTAAAAGTCCATATTTCATGGAATTACTTGATTTACTTATCACTTTCCTTCAGGTCTGCCAGACATATTGGTGATTAGGTTAACTCCTTCAAATAGATTTATATACTCTGGGAAATGTTTATTTGACCTACCTTTGGTGATGTTTTGATATAAGACTTTATTGTTTAGCAATTTGATAATTCTTAAAGGCCTTAAGGAATTATGGAGAACAGAAATAAATATTAAGCACTATATGTCCCGGTGGTAAATTAAGGCTATGGAAGGGGGTGGAGGTTTCAAGGGGTGGTGAGGGTATGTCTAAATGTTTTATATATTGCTTTATAATGGATGAATCTCATAATCTTCCAAATTTACACCAGGTATTTGTCATCTGCAGCTGACCCTAGCCACATAGTTCTAAAGGTTTTCCTTTTCGGCATTTAGAATATATATATAGTTTTAACATCTTCTAGTCTACAGCCAAGCTCAATAGAAAGGCCAGGTGTTTTCATAGTAGATAGCCAAATAAAATTTTAATAAAATTAGGCTGTAGAATAATAGGCATAAAAGCTCTAGAAACAGAGCATAGTGACTAGATGTTAAAGAGAGTAAACTTTCCTTAATTTGCCCCATCAATCGAAACAGAAAAGTCTTCTGAAGAACACCTAATAAGCTGTTGAACCTCTCCTTGTATCTTATTGTATCTAAGCACCTTACTCATTTAATATGGTACATTTTTTTCAAGTTTTGTTGGATAATATGTTACTGCAGTCTTCAATCACTTTTAAACGGCTTTATTTTTTGTACATCTTTTTAAAAAGTCTTTTTCTTTATTAATTTTAGAGAGAGAAGAAGGCAGAGGGAGAGAGAGATAGAAACATCGATGAGAGAGAACACCGATTGGCAGCCTCCTGCATGCCCCCCACTGGGGATTTGGCCCATAACCTGGGCATGTGCCCTGACTGGGAATCAAACTGGCAACCTCCTGGTGCATGGGTCAACGCTCAACCACGGAGTCACACTGGCTGGGCTATTTTTTATATATCTTTATTGTTGAACGTATTACAGATGTCCCTTCTTTTTATCCCCCATGGACATCCCCCTCCCTGATGCCGCCCTCCATGTGCCTTCATTGTATTGTTGTCTGTGTCCATAGGTTATGCCTATAATGCATATCAGTTCTTTGGGTTGTGTCTTCTGGCCCTCCCACCCCTATTCCCTCTAAGGACTGTTATTCTGTTTTGTACTTCCATGTCTCTGGATCCCGTTTGTTCATCAGTTTATTTTGTTCATTGTATTCCAGAAATAAGTGAGATCATGTGATACTTGTCTTTCTTTCACTGGTTTATTTCACTTAGCATAATATTCTCCAGGTCCGTCCATGTCATCTCAAAGGATAAGAGATCTCTCTTTCTTATAGGTGCATAGTACACCATTGTGTATATGTACTACAGCTTTTTTATCCACTCATCTACTGATGGACACTTGGGCTGTTTCCAGATCTTAGCTATTGTAAATAGTGCTGCTATGAACATAGGGGTACATATATTCTTTCTGGTTGGTGTTTCAGGCCTCTTAGGGTATATTCCTAGAAATGGGATCACTGGGTCAAATGGAAGTTCAATTTTTAATTTTTTGAGGCAACACCATATTGTTTGCCATAGTGGCTGCACCCGTCTGCATTCCCACCAGCAGAGTACTAGAGTCCCCCTTTCTCTACATCCTCGCCAGCACTTGTTTGATGATTTGTTGAAGCAGCCATTCTGATAGGTGTGAGGTGATACCTCACAGTTGTTTTAATTTGCATCTCTCTGATGATTAGTGATGTTGAGCATTTTTTCATATGTCTGTTGGCCATTTGTATGTCCTGTTTGGAGAGGTATGTATTCATGTTTTCTGCCCATTGTTTATTGGATTGTTTGTTTTCTTTTTGTTGAGTTGTTTGAGTACTTTATATATTTTGGAAATTAACCCCTTATCTAATGTATCATTGGCAGTTATGCTCTCCCACACAGTGGGTTGCCTTTCCATTTTGGTGGTTGTTTTTTTTGCTGTGCAGAAGCTTTTTAGTTTGATGTAGTCCCATTTATTATTTTTTTCCTTTGTTACTCTTGCCCTAGAAGATGTATCAGTAAAAATTCTGCTGTGTGTGATGTCTTGGATTTTGCTGCCTACATTTTCTTCTAGGATCTTTATGGTTTCATGACTTACATTTAATTTTTTTTATCCATTTTGAGTTTATTCTTATGCATGGTGTAAGTTGGTGGACTAGTTTTGTTTTTTCACATGTACCTGTCTAATTTCCCCAACACCATTTATTGGAGAGACTGTCTTTACTCTATTGCATGCTCTTGCCTCCTATGTCAACTGTTAATAGTTCACAATGTGTTGGGTCGATTTCTGGGTTTTCTGTTCTGTTCCATTAATCTATTTGCCTGTTCTTGTGCCAATACCAGGCTGTTTTCATTACAGTGGCTTTGCAGTGTACCCTGATATCTAGTATGGTGATCTGTCCAACTTTGTTTTTCTTTTTTAAGATTGCTGTGGCTATCCAGAGTCTTGTTTGGTTCTGTATAAACTTTAGGAGTATTTGTTCTAGATCTATGAAATATGCCATTAGTATTTTAATAGAAATTGCGATGAATTTGTGGATTGCTTTGGGCAGTATCTACAATTTAATAATGTTAATTATTCCAATCCATGAACATGATATATGCTTACACTCTTTTATATCTTCCACTATTTATTTTTTCAATATCCTGTAGTTTTCTGACAAGTCTTTTACCTCCTTTGTTAAGTTTATTCCTAGGTATCTTATTCTTTTTTATTGTAATGGTAAGTGGATTTTTTTTTTTTATAGTTTTTCTTTCTGAATGTTCATTTTTGATGTATAAAACTGCCATCAATTTCTGGATACTAATTTTGTATCCTGCTACTTTGCCAAATTCATTTATTAAATCTAGAAATTTTTTTTTGGTGGAGTCCTTAGGGTTTTCTACATACAGTATCATGTCATCTGTGAATAATGACAGTTTAACTTCCTCCTTTCCAATTTAGATCCCTTTTAATTTTTCTTCATGTCTGATTGCTGTGGCTAAGACTTCCAGGGCTATGTTAAATAACAGTGATGAAAGTGGGCATCCCTGTCTTGTTTCTGTTCTTAAGGGAAATGCTTTCAGTTTTTTCCTGGAATAATTAACATCACTGAGTATGATGTTAGCTGTAGGTTTGTTGTATGTGTCATTTATTATGTTGAGATATATCCCTCTATTCCCACTTTGCTATTATCAGAAATGGGTGCTAGAGGGTATAACCCTGGTAAACATATATGCACCCAATATAGAATCACTAAAATATATGTCAAAACTTCCAGACTACTTTAAGGGAGAGATCGTCAGCAATACAATCATAGTAGAGGAATTTAACACCTCACTGACATCACTGGATTGATCTTCCAGACAAAAAAATTATCAAGGAAACAGAGACCTTAAATGATGCACTAAATCAGGTGGATTTAATTGATATTTACAGAGCATTTTACCACAAAACTACAGAATATACATTCTTCTCAAGTGCACACAAGACATTCTCAAAGATAGACCACATGTTAGGACACAAACTAAGTCTCAACAAGTTCAAAAAGATTGAAATCATATCAAGCATCTTCTTGGATTACAATGGCATGAAACTAGAAATTTATTACAATAAAAACACTCAAAATACTCAAACACATGGCAGTTAAATATCATGTTATTAAACAATGAATGGGTTACCAATGAGATCAAGGAAGGAATCAAAACTTCCTGGAAACTAATGAAAATGAACACACAGCAACACAAAATCTATGGAACACAGCAAAAGCTGTCCTGAGAGGGAAGTTCATAGCGTTAGAAACTTATCTCAAGAAACAAGAACATTTTCTACTAGAATGTCTAATCTTACAACTTAAAGAATTATAAAGAGAACAAAAAGAAAAACCCAAAGTAGAAGGAAAGAAATAATAAAGATCAGAGTGGAAATAAGTGACATAGAGACTAAAAAAAAATAATAATACAAAAGATCAATGAAATCAAGAGCTGGTTCTTTGAACAGATAAACAAGATTGATGAAACTTTAGCTAGATTTACTGAGAAACAAAGAGAGAGGACCCAATTAAACAAAGTCAGAAATGAAATAATTGAAGTAACAACAGACACCACAGAAATACAATGGGTTGTAAGAAAATACTACGAACAATTACATACCAACAAATTGGACAATCTAAGCAAAATGGACAACTTCCTAGAATCATGCAGTCTTCCAAAAAACTCAACCAAGAAGAGTCAGAAAACCTGAACAGACCAATAACAACTAAGGAAATTGAAGATGTAATCAATAAACTCCCAGCAAACAAAATCCCTGGTCTGGATGGCTTCACAGGGGAGTTTTACCATACATTCAAAGAAGAACTAACACCTATTCTTGAACTACTTCAAAAAATTCAAGAGGAGCCCTGGCCAGTTTGGCTCAGCGGTTAGAGCGTCGGCCTGCGGTCTGGAGAGACCCGGGTTCGGTTCCCGCTAAGGGCACGTACTTCGGTTGCAGTTTGTCCCCGGCCCTGGTTGGTCGTGCGGGTGGCAGCCACTTGATGTGTCCCTTTCACATCGATGTTTCTCTCTCTCTCTCCCTTCCTCTCTCTCCCTCCCACTCTATCTGTACAAAAAGTGGAAAAATATCCTCGGGCGAGGATAACAAAAAAAAAAAAATTCAAGAGGAAGGAAAACTTCCAAGTTCGTTTAATGAGGTCAGCATAATTCTAATTCCACAACCAGATAAAGACACTACAAAGAAAGAAAACTGCAGGCCAATATCTCTGATGAACACAGACACCAAAATCCTCAACAAAATATTATCAAATCAGATCCAGCAATATATTATAAAATTATACACCATGACCAAGTGGGATTTATCCCAGGGATGCAAGGCTGGTGCAATATTCACAAATCAATAAATGTAACATACCACATAAACAAAATGAAAGATAAAAACTTTGATCATATTAAATAGATGCTGAAAAAGGATTTGACAAAATCCAGCACCCATTTCTTATTTAAAAAACCCACAAAATTCTCAGCTTTTAAATAGCTTTAACCTAAAAGTAAAAATAGGTTTGTATTCTTAGCTGTGAGATTGGTAAGACCTATGTTTGTACCTTACCCCCCTGATTTTAATAAAAATGTATTAATTGATATTAAAAAGTCTTATTACACAGTCCCCTGACACCTTCCCTCTCCTCATGCCCAATACCTACATCAAAGTGATATTTTTAGTTTAAAAATTATATTTCTATCTGTGTAGTCCATTTTTTTCTGACAATATCACAAATCCAAGATACACTGTTAGAGGCCACATTCAGAAAATAAGCTCTAAACATACAGGCCTAATGCATTTTACAGGTCTTCTTCTATCTCACAGTAAAAATAAATTTTGTGCACGCACACGTGTGTCTGTGTGTGTTGGTAGGGGTTGCTACTTGGATAAAGCATCTAGTTTTCTCAGGTGTATTTCTTTGAAAAATCTAAAGGGCACAGTCAAGTTAGTAGTTTTAAGAGGTAAATGAGAAAAACTTTTCAAATTTAAAATATTTATTTGCTACCACAACATAGTATGAAGTAGGAAGTAGTTTGAAGAGTTTAGAGTACTAATTTCAACATCATACTCTCTAGGTATAATATAGGTATAGGGCAGTAATGTGAAATGTCATGAAATAGTGAATGGGCTTACCCAACATCTAAATTTCATGAGGAGCTTGACCAAGAGTTATTTCCTCAAATTTTTAAATTAGAGATAATATGATATTCATGTTCCTAAAGTTGTGTTGATAGACCAGCTTTGTTTTTGTTTTTGTTTTTTTGATATTACCTAAAATGCTGGGTTTTTTTTAGCTCTTCAAACAGACATGTTCTTTCTCAGAAGCTTCACACAGAAGCTTCCCTCTCCAAGAATATGCACCCCAGCAACTTCCCACACCACAGGGTACATTTTCTAATTTTCTCATATTCTCTCTCTCTCTCTCTCATTCTCTCAATCATAGTTAACTCATTCATTCTTCTATTATCAATTTAAATAACACTTCTTCAGAGAGGACTTTACTCACCACCACACTAAAAATCAGCTCCCACTCATTACTCTTTGTCATAGACTTTGATTTTCTTCCTTCACATAATTTCATAAAATTTGCACTTATAAAAATAATTAAAAAAAATTTTGCACTTACAGTTAAACATGCGTATTAATGTATTAATACTTATTTCACACAGTATGCTGTAAATTAGGAATTATTTATCTTTTTCATCACTATAAATCCAGGTGCTAGACCTTAGAAGGCACTTAAAACAATTTGTTGAATATCAATGCATGGATGACCCACTTTAGTTACCATCTTTTTATTATCTATATGAATGTTCTACCTAAAATTCAGGGTACTTGCCATGAGATGGTGCAAGTAACATTTTATGAAATAATAATCAAGAGAATTTGCCACGTCAGGTAGAGTTACTTTCAAAAATAAAACACAGGCTCCTACTTTAAAAAATGATTTCTCATGGCTAATCATCAGAGAGATGCAAGTTAAAATGATAATGAGGTATCACCTCACACCTGCCAGAATGACTACCATCAACAAATCAACAAATGACAGGTGTTGCCGAGGCTGTGGAAAAAAGGGAACCCTAGTGCACTGTTGGTGGGAATGTAGACTGGTGCAGCCACTATGGAAAACAGTACGGAGTTTCCTCAAAATTTAAAAATGAAACTGCCATTTGATCCTGTGATCCCACTGCTAAGAATATATCCTAAGCCTGAAATACCAATCAGAAAGAGTATATGCACCCCTATGTTCATAACAGCATTATTTACAATAGCTAAGATCTGGAAACAGCCCAAGTGTCCATCAGTAGATGAGTGGATAAAAAAGCTGTGGTACATGTACATAATGGAATAAACGATGTAAAAACGATGGTTCTCTTACCCTTTGAGGTGACATGTAGGGACCTAGCGAATATTATGCTAAGCAAAATAAATCAGAGGAAGACGAGTATCACATGATCTCACTTATATGTGGAATCTAATAAACAAAATAAACTTATGAACAAAATAGATCCAGAGACAAGGAAGCAGGGAACAGACTGACTAACCTCAGAGGGAAGGGAGGCAGAAAGAGATAAACCAAAGAACTTATATGCATATATGCATAACCAATGGACACAGACAATAGTTAGTGAAGGTGGAGGGAGCAGGGAGGAGGAGATCAATGGGGGGAGGGAGGGACATCTGTAATACTTTCAATAATGAACATAAATTAAAAAAATATATATTCTATTTTTAAAACATTTTAAATGTTTTCTTCAAACTATATATCTCTAATGAAACTAACCAAATCCTAATTATACCATTTACCAATGCTGAAATAAGAAAAATCAAGAAAAATGCCTTGCTGGTCTTCTCTTTGCTAATTTTTCCATTTTATGTCTTGTTCACTGCTAAATCTCTATAACTTAGAACAGTGAATACAGCTGTTGGAGCAGAAACTCAATACATATTTGTTGAATGAATGTATTATTCAATATCTATTTAGCTTAACTAGTGGCTTTTGTTCTTTTAGTTTTACTCTTCATCTCTTTTCACAAGACAGATTCTCCTGATGTTATATTTCCTTAGAACTACTAGCATTCACAGAGTTTCATAATCAGTTTGTTTTTTTATCATAGTTCTTATTACTTTGCAAATAATATGATTTACCATTTTTGATCATTTACTATGTAAAAAGTACTTCACATGCATTAATGTTAATTCTGAAGAATACAATGCATTGTTGGCATTATTACCTCAATTTTACAGATGAGACATTACATTCAAGAGTGGTTAAATAACTTTCCTATGATTGTGGAGCTATCATTTATGCAAGTCAAATATCAAACATAGGGCTGCCTCCCCTCAAAAGCTCGTATTTGCTTTGCTATGGCATGCTCTCTCCTTTAACTCTCTCTTTTAATTGATCCCTAATGTCACAGAATGAGATTTTTTTCATAAAAGCACTGAGAAAACTTCATTTATTTGCTAAATGTTTAGTCCAAACAACTATTGTCATTGTTTTTTCTCTATATAGACATATTTAAAAAATACTATTTCAGTGGAATATGTAGATAGACTTACCTTAAATAAATTAAACATTTTCTCAAATTTTATAGATCCTAAAATTACATATCTTCTTTTATTAATGCACTCTAATATATAATAACTCAATGTCACATCTTTTCTTAATTTTTCATATTGATGTTAAAATTAATTTTCTTGAAATCACTGAATTCCCCCATTAAAATCTGAGAACAAATGATTACTGTTCCTCATGTTAAAATGTCATTGGGGATTAAGGGACAGATGTTAAACCATCCCTAAACTCTCTCTTCTCTCCAGAAACCATCCAAGGTCCTTTAAACTTTTCATTGTAATACTTCACGAATGAGCTGATATTATAAACAAAATGTATACAGATGATACTTTAGCAATACCGGCTTGAACTGCATGGGTCCACTTATATGTGGATTTTTTTCAATAAATACTGTAAATCAATAATTTTCAACATTTTTCATCTCAAAGCACAAATAAAGTAATTACTAAAATTCTGCAGCACACCAAAAAATATATATCTTTTGCAGATCTGACAAAAATAATAGGTATAATTTGATTCATTCACATCAGATGGCTATTGTGTTGGTTGTTGTCATTTTTTTGAGAGGAGTATTTTTTAATTTTTTTATTCTCACTCGACATTTTTCCATTTTTTGTTCAGATACAGTGGGAGGGAGAGAGAGGAAGAGAGAGAGAAACATGACATGAAAGGGACACATCGAATGGTTGTCACCCACACGACCCAACCAGGGCCAAGGACAAACCTCAACCGAGGTACGTGCCCTTAGCGGGAACCAAATCCAGGTCTCTCTGGACTGCAGGCCCATGCTCTAATCGCTGAGCCAAACCAGCCAGGGCAATTTTTTAAAATAATTTTTTATTTTCAGTTACAGTTGACATACATCATTATATTAGTTTCAGGCATACACCCCAGTGACCAGACATATAACTTAATAAGTCATCACCCCAATGAATTCTGCATCCATCCAGTATCACATCTTGTTATTAGAATATTATTGACTATATTCCCTATGCTGTACTTTACATCCCCATGACTATTCTCTAATAACCAATTTGTACTGCTTAACCCCTTTATTTTTTTTGCCCATTCCCCCAAACCCCCTTCCATCTGGCAACCAACAAAAAGTTCTTTGTATCTCTGATTCTGTTTCTGTTCTGCTTGTTCATTTTGTGTGTGGATTCAGTTGATAGTAGATATGTATGTATCGTCATTTTATTGTTCATATTTTTTATTCTTTAAGAAAAAGAAGAACCTTTAATATTTAATATAATATTGTTTTGGTGGTGATGAACTCCTTTAGCCTTTTCCTGTCTGGTAAGCTCTTTATATGTCCATTGATTCTAAATGACAGCTTTGCAGGATACGACAATCTTGGTTGTAGGTCCTTGCTTTTTATCACTTTGAATATTTCTTGCCACTCCCTTCTGGCCTGCAAAGTTTATTTTGAGAAATCAGCTGACAGTCTATGGCAGCGACCTTGTAGGTAACTAACTACTTTCCTCTTGCTGCTTTTAAGATTCTCTGTTTGTCTTTAACCTTTTGCCTTTTAATTATGATGTGTCTTGGTGTGGGCCTCTTTAGGTTCATCATTTTGGGATTCTGCACTTCTTAGACTTATGTGTCTGTTTCCTTCACCAAGAAATTAAATAGGGTTTCAATTTCTTGCTCACTCTCTTCTCTTTCTGGCACCCTCATGATGTAAATGTTGTTACACTTGAAGTTGTCCCAGAGGCTCCTTACACTATCCTCATTATTTATTTATTTATTTATTTTTTTTTCTTTTTGCTATTCTATTTGGATGTTTTTGCTTCTTTATATTCCAAATCAATTATTTCATTCTTGGCTTCACCTACTCTACTGTTGATTCCCTGTAAATTATTCTTTGTTTCATTTAGTGTATCCTTCATTTCTGACAGGTTCTTTTTTATGCTGTTGAGCTTCTCACTAAGTTCCTTGAGCATCCTTATAACCAGTGTTTTGAACTCTGTATCTGTTAGATTGCTTATCTCCATTTTGTTTAGTTCTTTTTCTGGAGTTTTGTTATGATCTTTCATTTGGGTCATGTTTCTTTGTCTCCTCATTTTGGCCACCTCCCTGTGTTTGTTTCTATATATTAGGTAGAGCTGCTACATCTCCTAGGTTTTGTAGTGTAGCCTAATGTAGTAGGTGGTCTGTTGGGTCCAGTGGCATGACCTCCTTGATCAACCCAGCTGGACACTTGAGGTGTGCCCCTCCCCTATGTACACTGTACACCTTACTATTGTAATTGAGTCTTGATTGCTGTTGGCATGTCAATGGGAGGGATTTACTCACTCATCAGCTGCAAGGATTGGCTATGCCCACTGACCATCAACCTCCAACCACCTTGCAGATCAGATGTGCAAAGGCCCACCACAAGACTTACTTTAGCAGGGCTCTGGTACCCACTGAATCCACCCCTTGAAAACGTGTGACTTGTGGAAGTGGTTGGTGGTGGTGCTTAGATGTGGTCTGAAGCTATCCAACAGGTGCACTGGCTCTTGCACCTTCTGGGCGGTGCAGCTCAAGGTCAGCCACCACCTATATTCTTCCCAGGGCCACCTGGCATAAACTACAAAGTGATCTGCAGATGATTGCTTCTTCTGTCGAGCTTGGAGGCGCCCAGGCAAGGCCAAGTTGTGAACCAAGGCTGACTGCTTATAGTGCCGAGCCTGGGACCACTTAATGAGAAGTATGGGGCTCGCTGAGACCAGATGCTGCTTGTTTGAGAGATTTTAGGAAAATCCAAAGCATGAGTCAAGACAGGCCAATCCTATGGTAAGGCCTTTGGACACAGCCTGGGTGGGCCCAGAAGTTGGGTGAGTCGGGCCCTCAGGAAATCACCAGGGTGGGACAAACAGTGTAAGACAAATTGCTGGAGTCTCGGTTATGGTGTCATCTGCTGGCTCTCTTGGGGAAGGGCCCAGAAAAGGAACAATGGCTTCTGCCAGCACTTCTGTTTGGGAGAAAGCTTTCCTTCCAGCTCTCCTCCTGATGCCAAATAATTCAATTTCTCCTCATATGTCTCTGGTGCCTTTCCATCTGCTGTTCCTGCACTGGAGCTGAGAGAGGGTGAGTTGGAGGAAGTCTGTGTGCGAGCCCTTTAAGTGGAGCTACCTAGAACTCCAGCAGCCTCAGTTCCTGCTGGTTTACAGCCAGAAGTGATGAGGATTCTCTTCCTGGCTGGAACCCTAAGCTGAAGGCCTGGTGTGGGACGGGGACCCCTCACTCCTCAGGGAGGACCTTCACAGCTGAGGTATTCCTCCTGATTTTTATCTGCCACACGTGGTTGTGGGACCAGCCCATTAGCCCTCCGCCTCTCCTACCAGTCTCTATGTGGCTACTTCTGTATATGTATCCTTAGATATAGCACTTTCATTCAGCTATATTTCAGGTTCTGAACGATAGTTGTTCTGTAGTTTTGTTATAATTTTGATGTGCGTGTGGGAGGAGGTGTGTACTGTGTTTACCTACACTGCCCTCTTCACCAGAAGTCTGTTGTAATTTTTTTATTTGCAAACCTAAGGGAAAAGAGGTTAGTACCCCTGACTAAATAGTCAGGTATTGCATGTTTTAAAAATTCTTGTGGCACATTGGTTTGAAAATTGCTGCTGTAAATATGTTTTCCCTTCCTTATGATTTTCTTAATAAAATTTTATTTCTCTAGCTGCTTTAAGAATATGGTATGAAATACACATAACATACAAAATATGTGTTAATCAACTGTTTAAGTTGTCAGTACAGATTCTGTTCAACAGTAGGCTATTAGTAGTTAAGTTTTGAGGGAGTCAAAAGATATATGATGGCCCTGGCCGGTTTGGCTCAGCGGTTAGAGCATCGGCCTGCGGTCCGGAGAGACCCGGGTTCGGTTCCCGCTAAGGGCACGTACCTCGGTTGCAGTTTGTCCCCGGCCCTGGTTGGTCGTGCAGGTGGCAGCCACTCGATGTGTCCCTTTCACGTCGATGTTTCTCTCTCTCTCTCTCTCTCTCCCTCCCACTCTATCTGTACAGAAAATGGAAAAGTGTCCTCGGGTGAGGATAAAAAAAATAATAAAAAAAAAGATATATGATGACTTTAGACTGTGTGGGGTTGTGTTGTCAGGGCCCCAATCCCCAAGTTGTTCAAGGATCAACTCTATTTTGACAGTGCATATCTTCACTAATGTTACCCTTGTATTTCAGGCCTCTCTGTTAATAGAAGGTAGAAGGATGGGTACTTTAAAGATTATATGAATAAAAAGGATAGATCTATATGCTTCAAGGAAAAAAAAAAAAGATGGTCAAGTGGCTGCCAGTGTGGGACCAGTGTGCTAGGTAACTTGGTGAAAGGTACCTACCTTTTCTTATTTTTCAGTTTCACATCTATAAAACAGGAGGAGAGAAGGGTATACTAGAGGACTTATAAAGTTCATTTAAGCTCTAAAATATGTGAAGTCGAGTACTACCAGACTCTTAAATAATGTGACTGGAAATTTTACATTTAATTCATTTGAATCGCATACTCTTTTCACTCTGGTACTGAAAATAAAGCAATACATAATCGGGAAAGATGGTCTTCAGCAGAATACATGTAATGATGCTTTTGTAAATGTCTCTAAAAAGTTATCACTCATATTCCAGTGGATAGATTAAGGCAGGGTTAGAATGCACATGTTTTAATGTTACTACAGTTTACAGCTTTAATCACATAATTTAAGAGAAAAACAACATAAACTATCTCATAGTCATCAAAGTACTAGGTGTGCAGTGTTGCCTAAATTCAAGTCATTTGTTTCCACTTAAAGACAATATGTAGACACCCTACCTCTAACAAGGCATAATTTAGGGCACCAAGCCTCTCATCAACCCTAATACTCAGCTCTCTGTCCCTCGATTATTTACTCCACTGGCAGACAATTTCATTAACCCCCTCCTGTGAAATAATTTTCTCTGCCACATGTTCAGGAAAAAATTATTTTCTAGCAGTATAATTATGTGACCATGGTAAACGACAAGTGCTTTCTGAAATTCACCAAGGACATGAACTCTGACACCTGGCTTATTCAAGCTGGCTTTAAAATAATGATGGCCTCTTTTAGTTCATTTGCATGAGCAATTCAGAACTTTAGATTTCCATTTTAAAAAAATGGTGCTACTTAAGGACTTGGCACATCAGGTCACTCATGACATTTGCATTTCAGCAATGGATCTGATAAGAACACTGTGTTGAGAATAAGGAGAAATTCATCAGGAGTATAGTGCAAATTCCAAGCATTCAGGGCCTTCGTCTCTCTGCATTACTGATTTTATCTGAAGGATTCAGCAGTTCTCCCTATAATTGGGTTGTGTCCTTAACAACTGAAGGGTTTAACTGCCTCCACAGGGCTGAAAACAATTATTGGGGTTTTTTCACTGTAGGCAGACATTGGAGGGAAAATTACCCAGTGATTTGGGGCTTAGTGGAGATAGGCCAAGGGCTGGTGCTCTGTAGGACAGCTGTCACCCACAGAAGAATGTCCTTGGAGGCTTACCTAACAACTAGGGTTTTTCACAGGATTTTTTTCAGCTACCCAATCACTAAATGGGGGCATATAGACAGATATATTTCAAGATGAGATTCTAGCTGTTGTCATTTCAAAATAAGGCAAATAATAAAATGGTCAAGAAGAATTGTTTTTTAAACGTTCTTATGTCGTCTAAACTTCTAGTCATTCAGACTGCTAAACAAAGCATACATTCATTCATTCAATTGAATACCTGTTAGAAAGAGAAAGTATGAAAAGTACTGGGGACCCAACAATGAATAAATAAGACATGCATTTTTTTGTTTTTGTCTTTCCCCTCAAGTTACTCAGAATCTAGTATGGGGACAGACATCAATAGATTAAATGCAGTGTGTACCGGTACAGATAGGCACAAGATTATACAGTGATATCTAGGCAGGCATCCAACCCAGCCTTGGCATGGTTAATAAAGGTTTCCTGATAGAGGACACTTGAGCTAAGGCTTGGAGGATTAGTAGTTTGCCAATGTGTTGAATGACGGAGTAGTGTATTCTAAGCAGAGAAAATAGCAAGTGCTGAGTTCAGAGGTGACATGAACAGTGGGTTCAAGGAGACACACACAAGACCATACAGTGGTAGAAGCTACGTTTTAAGAAACAAATTGTTGAAATTAGCTTTCCTTCTTCTTATCTGCCATTCCCCCTAAAAGTCAAATGAGGAACAATGCCAGTTAATTGAAAGGTCTGAGTAATTAAGGGTTTAACAGAAAAACAATAAATTTACCCGGGGATGTGGAGGGGTGACTCTAACTACAGTACATGAAATATGGTCCAAGGCTTTCTTTTTATTTTAAGAGCTTGCAACGGACAGAGCTGTCAGGTTGGACAGCAATGGGCCTGATTCATTTTTCTTTTTTTAGTGTTATTACCATCATGTGTGCTTGTCAGCAATTTGAATTCACCACGGAGATTGTTAAAATGCATTGATCAGCCAGGCTGCTTTCAAACAATTAATACTCCCTCAACCATGCCTGTTCCAAAAAAAAAAAAAAAAAGTTAGAAGGCAGCTTAGTAGTTCACCAAGATGCATGTAATACAGTAACATACAATAAATTGAAAATAAGTGAGAAAATGAGACAAAGGGAAAATAAAAGCGATGCAGTAGAAGGGCGTTAAGTGTGTCAAGTTAGCCAGGAAAAACACTCATGAAGTTCTGTGAAGTGCAAAAAGTGTTCCACAACTTTGGTTCTAAACCATCTAGTATATAACATAGAGAAGGATACACAATTGTATCATTCACAGTACCTACTGTGCAGGAACAAACCCTTGTGTATTCAACAGAGACACCTTGAAAGCTCGTTGAGTAGAAACACTACTCCTATCCTAGACTTCTCCTGTGGAAAGAGACTGCACACTAAGTTTAGCAGACAAAGCACATCAGGATCACAGGCCAACATCCAAACTAGCTTCAATATCTAATGGATTTGCGACCATCTCAAAGTTTTTGTTCAAAGTGTTCCAAGTAAGTGATCCTTTCTCTTCATGTTGTGGGTCCAGCCACACTTTAGTTTCATGAGTTCAGTGAATTTCAGTGAGGCCTTTAAAAAAAGAAAATTATTGTGATTGCATAATGCAATCCCTCTAGCAACATATGCTGATGCTTTCAATACCTGGGAATACCACCTCCAAAACGCTATCTTTCTCCTATCGCCTACCAACTATCAGCCTTTCTGCAACTGTTACTCAAGATTGACGATGTGTGATTATGTTGTAAAACACAAAAGGATGAAATATACTTATGTGATGTGATACTTGTGCATTGCCCAGTTATTTCCCTCGTAAAGTGGAAAGACATTTAAGTTGAGGAATAAGATAGATGGTGATGAAACAACTCTGTTGTTGGTTTCAACCATAGTAAATCGCGTCTAATCAGTATCAGGTACCAGAGTTGTTAATTCCTGTGAAAAGTGGAGAGAAGTGGCTGGATTGCAGTGAAGTTACATCTATAAAGCACAAAAGCACTTTTTCAGTTCAGCAATCACAATATGTTATAAGCACACTATCTCCACTGAAGACAGGGCGATTCGTAAAATCAAATTTATTATCTAACCGCCCCCCCTTCCTTTTAAGGGTTCTGTCTATTTGATGAAAAGATTTTGATTCAAAGGGGAAAGGCTATCTATCAACCTACTCCTGCACCCTACAGGGCAAGCTGCAGGCAAAAATCTAACTGTCACAAATAGAAATCCTAGATTAAAATAAGTGCATTTCACGTGTCAACTTTGTTCCATGGTTTCTGTGGAGGGAATTGCCATATGACCAAGGAGTCTTCCATGCTAGGAAGTCTTTACTTGGGAAAATGATAAAACTCAGCTAATTAAGATGGGTAAAATTGGGATTCATAAAACAGAGACAGACATTTGTGCCCTAGGCTTTAAAATCTGTTATGGCTCTATGTGTATGGGAAGGGTGAAAAAATATGAGAACAGGCACATTGCTTTCTATAGTAACCCCAAAATTCCTTGCAGGAATGGTGAATATACTTCATTTGAAAGGGACCTCAAGGAATGTGTGTCATTTATATAAACTCCCTGACTCAACACTGCAGTTTCAATATTCTGAAAATGCCTCTTTATTGATTTTTAAATAGAAAACAATGTCTAAATATCCTTTTGAACTGATAGGTTTCTATGTCTAAAAAACCATTAAAGATTAGATTTTAAAGGTGACTCTTTTTTATACAGAAAGAAAGTACAGCCGGCCAGTGTGCCCCAGTGGTTGAGCGTCGACCCATGCACCAAGAGGTTGCTGGTTCGATTCCTAGTCAGGGCACATGTCAGGGTTGTGGGCCAAATCCAAGTAGGGGGCATGCAGGAGGCCGCCAATCAATGTTCTCTCTCATGGATGTTTCTATCACTCTCTCTCTCCCTTCCTCTCTCTCTAAAATCAATAATAAAAAAAAGTTATTTAAAAAAAAAAAGAAAGAAGGTACATTGAGTTAAAAACAAGTACCAATCTAGCCTAAACTCATAATTCTGAAATAAATGATCCTGATAGTTGTTCAAGGAAATGGAGATATTTTCAGCTGGGAATTTATTAGGAAAAAAAAAAAAAAAAGTTTGGAAGGGGTATAAGAATTTGCCTTCCATGAGCTACTCCATGTTCTATAAACTCCCTGGTAGCAAGTTACATGTTTAGCGAAGCAACTTTTTTAGTAGCATTCTCTGGATTCAAGCAACATTAAGGGTCCCTTAAATTGGCCTCTGCCTTAAGCACCTGAGCATCTTGGGGGAGCTAGCAAGCTATTACTGGCTGATTATTATTGCCTATGTTGATTTGGAATAATACTTTCAAATATTGCTCTTAAACATAAATTTCTAGCCCTGATATGAATTGCAGATACATTCTCTGGTTTGTTTTTTTATTTAACAGATGAATACATTTTCTGCTGTGACTCATAACCTTTTGACTTATGTTAACAATGTTGAGGCAGGCTGGCATTAGGTAAACCTTGGTGCCTGTCTTGTTTCAGCATCAGTTTGAAAGCAACCAGGTTGTCTAGAGAAAAAAAAAGAAGGGAGCAGATGGGCTATTCAGAAACCTCATGATCTTTCCTCTCTAAGGGCTCCCCTTGAGACAAAGGTTAAAAAGTAATGCAGAGGAAAGCAAGAGTCATATTGAATGAAATATAGTATTCTATTTCCAGTTAGAGAGAGTGTTATTTTTGTGAAATTGATGCATTGTCAACAAGTACCAGTCTTGTTGATGAAATATGTACTGTGAATATTGATTTAGAATCTAATAATTTAATTTGCTTTCACTGGTTGACACTTTTCCTTAAGGTAATCTGTGCTGTAACCAGAGTGGAATTGAGGCCTCCAGGTAGCATATGGCTCCCTTAGACTAATAACTTATTTAGTTGTTCCTTATATTCCTGTTAGTTTGGAATTTACCACCTTCTTTTACAACTTCTAAATACAGTCTCAGGCCCAACTATTCTTGAATGACCTCTTCTGCATAAAACTCTCCTATGAACAGTTGGGCAATTTCCTTTAGAGGCCACTAGGAGGCAGCTCACGCATAACAAAGTTCCTGCTGAACTGGAGACTAGCTACCAAACTGCTCAGGTATCTCAAGGAATTACTCCTTTAAGGATTTGCTCAAGGCTTTCTAGAGCCACACTAGGGCAGCTCATTTTTAAAGTATTGTACATATAACACTACTCTGACCTCACTTTTGAGCGCCCTAAAATAGGGTTCAGTGTTCTTTTCCCAGTTCTTCCTAAAGTGACTTTGGGGTAGGTCAATATAGACTTCATCATTTACTCCTGGCAATGTCTCAACTCACATAACCAGGAATCTAAAGTCCTACAGCATGACTTCTCCCACAATTTTAAGGATGAAATAGCAGCATATCTGGGTTAAAGTTTGTTGACATTAGAGACTGGGTGTGTAAGTATATATGCAAGACCATATAAATGGGCGTTGCCACGTGTATGGCGTAAATGACCCTATTGTCATCCACTTACGCAAGCCAAAACCCTAGAAATTTTCTTTAACACCCCCTCAATCCATAGCCTCATTAATTCCCATTGAGTGTACCTTCCAAATAAAGCTTAATTCTGTCTACTTGTTTCTGTCTCTGCCTCTAGCTCCCTAGTCCAAACAACCACCATCAGACAACATAGCCTCACTATCTTAACTTTTCTCCCTGCTTCCACATTTGTCTAGCACAATTCACCTCCCATATTGAAACCAGAGTGGTATCTTAGAAACACAAATGCTTTTATGATTTCCAATTGGTCTTAGGATGAAAACCAAAATCCTTAACCTGGTTTCTGAAGGCCCTGCAGGGCCCTCCCTAGCTCTCCAGACTAGTTTCCTTCTCTCCCCATGGTTCTCTATGCTGTAGCCCAACAGGGTTTCTGTCAGCACTCACACTCTCCAAGCTCTTGCATGTCTCAGGGCATTTGCACATGCTGTTTCTTCTGCCTAGATTGTACTTCTGTATATTTTCCCTGCTTTATCTGCTTCATTTCTACTCAACAATTCATTTTTTTTCGCTGAAATATCATTTTCTTGGGGAAATCTGTCTTGATCCTCTCCCTGAAGACAAGATCATGTTCCTTGGTATATATTATCATCACTCCTTATAGTTTTCCTTGTTATTAGTTCAGTTTTTAATTATATGTGTATACATTTTTAGGTTGAATATTTACTCAAGATATCAGCTATGTTTTAGTGATCATTTCATGTCTAAAGACACATAATAAGTATTCATTGGAAATATATTAAGTGGATGAACAGAAGAATATATGAATGAACAACAAATGTCACTGCCCAAAAGTGGACCTTAGGTGCTGTGTGTTAATCTGTACTGAATTATGAATAAATAAAAAATAGACAGATGGGAAAATACACATTTTCAATAAGTTCTTCAGGAGGAATAGACTTAAAAAAAAAAAGACAGAAAGTGTTGTTGTTGTTGTCTATTATTATTACAAATGAGAGCATGGATGGAGGTAAAAAATATGTTTGCTCTCTTTAGGGGATAGCAAGGGGGCAGGTAGAGTGTTACTAATGTAGGGGATAAAAACACAAAGGTAGATGGGTTCACATTTTGAGAAATATTAAATGCTATTTAGAGGGAACGTATTCCACTGACAGCCAAGTGCCATGTATAAGCAAGTAAGAAACCCAACAAGTGCAACAATGGATTACACTAGAAGTAGAGAGCAGATGGGGTCACTTGGTTTGAATTTGGCTGGTTTAAAATATGGTCATTTATTCATGACAGCCAAATACAGGAAACAAGCCAGGTGTCCATCAACAGGAAAATGGTATATGTATATAATAGAAGAGCATACTACTCCGTAGTAAAAGTGAACAAATTATTGATACAAAAAAAGTATTTGACAAAATCTAACACAGTTTCATGATAAAAACACTCAATAAACTGGAAATATAAGGAAACCACCTCAACATAATAAAGGCCATGTATTAAAAGTTCACAGTTAACATCATATCCAGTGGTGAAAGATTTAAAAGCTTTTCTTCTAGGATGAGGCACAACAAAATGTTGTCTATTTTCACCCCTTCTAGTCGACACAGTACTGGAAGGCCTAACCAGAGCAAATGGGCAAAATCAAAATAAATAAATAATAAATAAAAGGCATCCAAATGAGAAAGTAAGAAGTAAAAGTATATCTCTTTACAGATGACATGATCTTATATGTAGAAATCCCTAAAGAGTCCACACACAAATAATCTGTTAGAATAGAATTTAGCAAAGTTAAAAAGAATTTGGCAGGATATAAAAATCAACACACATATATCAGTTCTGTCTCCATACACTAACTATGAACAATCTGAAAAGAAAATTAAGAAATTAATTTCATTTACAATAGCATCAATACACTACCAAAGAATAAATTTAACCAAGGAGGCAACAGACTTTTACACTAAAAACTATAAAACATTAGTGAAAGAATTGCCAAAAAGAAACATAAATGGAAAAAAAAAAATCCCATGTTTGTGGATTGGAAGACATAATGTTCTTAGAATGGTTATACTGCCAAAGTAATCTGCAGATTAAGTGTAATCCCTATCAAAATTCCAATGGCATTTTTTTAACAGAAATATAATAATCTATCCTAAAGTGCATATGTAAACTCAAGGAATCCCAAATTATTAAGACTATCTTTAAAAAGAACAAAGAGGTTTCATACTTCCTGATTTCAAAACTTATTACAAAGCTACAGTAATCAAAATACTGTGGTATTAGCATAAATATAGACACATATAGACCATTAAATAGAATAGATAGCCCAGAAATAAACCTTAACATATACCAAAAAAATAGTCTCTTCAAAAAATGGTGCTTGGAAAACTGAATATCTACATGCAAAAGAAGAAAGCTGTACCCTTACATTACACCATATACAAAAAAAACCTCAAAATAGATCAAATACCTACAATAAGATCTAATAATATAAAACTTCTAGAAGAAAACATAGGAGAAAAGCTTTATGACATTGGATTTGACAATGATTTCTTGAATATGATATCAAAAGCACACACAACAAAACCAAAAATAGATAAATAAAATGATATCAAACTTAAAAACTTTTGTGCATCTAAGACATATGCAACAGGGTAAAAAAGCAACCTATAGAATGGAAAAAAAATATTTGCAAATCATATATCTGGTTAGGAATTAATATCCAGAATGTACAAAGAACTACACCTCATCACTCACAAACAAAGTAAATAACTCAATTAAAAAGTGGGTGAAGGGCTTGAATAGGCGTTTCTTCAAAGATTACATACAAATGGGCAGTAAGCATATGAAAAGATAATCAGCACCACTAGTAATTTAGGGATATATAAATCAAAGCTATACATTATTTTACATACATTAGGATGGCTACTATAAAAACAAAACAAAACAAAACAAAAAACAAAACAGAAAATAACAAGTGTTAAAGAGGACTTAGAGAAATTGAAATGCTGTGCACTGCTGGTGAAATTATAAAATGGTACAGTCACTCTGGAAAACAATATGGAGTTTCCTCAAAAAATTAAAAATAGTTTAGAAATCTTTCTTGACAATTTAATAAAAATACTTATTATCAAAGATTCTTTTAATACTTTTCTTTCTTTTATTTTTGTACACAATGTTCCATGTCAAAGTATACGTTCAAATCTACTGTTTTTCATTTCTTTTTTTTTCTTTTTTTTATTTTTTTATGAATTTTTATTTATTTATTTTTGTTACAGATATTTTACCTTTTTACCCCATTGGCACCCCCCACCCCACCCCACCCTCCACCCTGTCCCCGGCTTAGTTGTCCATGTCCATTGGTCATGCATACATGCATATAAGTTCTGTGGTTTATCTCTTCCCACCCCCCCACCCCCCATCCCCTCTTCTGAGGGATGTCAGTCTGTGCCCTACTTCCATGTGTCTGGGTCTAATATATAATAGAATTACCATATGACCCAGCAATCCTACTTCTATGTTTATATTCATGTTGACAGTAATATTTACACTAGCCAAGAGGGAGAAGCAACCCAAGTGTTTAGGGATGGGTGTGTGGATAAACAAAGGCGGTACATACAAAAAATGGAATATTATTCAGTTTTATAGAGGAAGGAAATCCTGTCACATGGTACCACATGTATGAATCTTGAGGACATTATGCTAAGTAAAATAAATCAGTCACAAAAAACAAATACTGTATGATTCCACTTATACAAGGGATCTAAGGGGGGAGGGAGGATGGGAAGAGATAAACCAAAGAACTTCTATGCATATATGCATAACCAATGGACACAGACAATAGTGTGAGGAAGGCAGAAGGGGGCAGGATTGGGGAGAAGGGGGTCAATGGGAAACAAAGGGGGGACATTTGTAATACATTCAACAATAAAGATAGGTTTAAAAAATAAAGTTGTCAAATTCATAGACTTAGAATGTAGCATAGTGGTTGTCAGGGACTGGGGGAAGGGGCAAATGGGAAGTTGTTGTTCAGTAGGTATAGAGTTTTAGGTTTGCAAAATGAAAATATTCAGATTTGTTCCACAATTTGAATGTACTCAACACTACTGAGCTATAAACTTAAAAATGACTGAAATGGTAATTTTATGTTATGTGTTGTTTTTTTTTACCACAATTAAAAAAGAAAGGAATTTACTAATGACACATGCAGCAACTAGGCTGACTCTTTAAAAACATGGATCTATCTCAAAACATTACTCTGACTGAAAGAAGCCTTATGTAAAAGAATTTATATTATATACTTTCATTGATCTGACATTTTAAAAGAGGCTAAATGAGTCTATTTTGAAAAAAAATCTGGAAAATATTTGGGGTTGGAGGATGTGGGGTTTGAGTTAAGGGAAGGGATTGATTGGGGAGTATCTAAAGGAAATGTCCAGGGTGATGCCAATATTCTCAATCTCCACAGAGAGATTGGACTTTTTATACATGGCTTTTATCATGTTGAGGTAGTTTATTCCAGTTTATTGAGTGTTTTTATTATGAAAGCATGTTGAATTTTGTCAAACACTTTTCTTACATCTAATTTGTTCATTGGGTTACAAAGGTGTTACATTTTGTCAAACATTCTCAACTATTATAGTTAAGGTGTGTGAATTTCAATAGGCAAATCTAACCATTCAAAATAAAACAAATATTGAACTTTAGTAATAATAGGTATCCTGATGAGTAAATGCACAATCTGTAACTTAACTTTGAAAGGCATTAAAAATAAGTTCGATAGGTGGATGAATAAATGGTTAGATATGTGATAAAGCTAATATAGCCATATATAAATTGAGGAGTATAGGGGGATAGTATATAGATACTTACTGTATAATTCTCTTTTATTTTATTTATTTTTTTCTTTATTGACTTTTAGAGAGAGAGAAAGGAAGAGGAAGAGAGAGACAGAAACATTGATGAGAGAGAACATCGATAGGCCGCCTCCTGCATGCCCCCCACTGGGGATCGGGCCCTTAACCTGGGCATGTGCCCTGACCGGGAATCGAACCAGTGACCTCATGGTGCATGGGTCGGTGCTCAACCACTGAGCCACATCAGCTGGGCTGTACAATTCTTTGAAGTGTTTTTCTCCATGAAAATTTTCTTAATTAGATGTTGGAAAAAAAAAAATACAGTCATTTCAGTGAAGTTCTGCCTTACAGTGAGGGTGGATCTATGGACCCCTTATTATCTTCATACAGACTTCTGCCACCTACTTCTTAAATGTTATAGCTTTTAGTTATTTTATCCTGCTATAATCTATACTCCACTGGAAGTCCACTGAAAATTGACACTGTGTCTCATTTCTGTATTCCTCATGTCTAGCATACTTGCACATACTGGATATTTTGAAATGTATATTGAATAAATAAATCCTAAGATAAATGATGAGTAAATAACTCTTGATTTATTTAATTTATCAACAATTTCCTTGGTTCCTATAGCTCTCATTCACTGCATGCCTATTGCATGAGAAGAACACTTTCCCACATTGCTTTAATTTTCAAACCAACCTGTTGTTAATGTGTTGATTACATTTTACAAGTAAAGCAACTGAGACTCTGCAAAGTTAAATAATTTAGCCAAGTGTTGAGCCAGTAAATGGTGGAGTTAGGAATCAGCTCCGATCTGACTCCAAAATCCATGTTCTGAACCACTTTAGACTGCAAATTGTTTCTGGGCAGTAATTCATGTTCTCTGCATCTTGTGTGTTATATACTGTGCTAAGCAAAAGCAAGAGAAAAAAGGTCCATGATCATGCAGGAACACACAAGTGTGTGTCTAGATCAGTTCTCATACCACACGTACTGCATATAAAATCTTTCAGCAAAAGGCATGTAGGAATGACTAAATTATGCCTCCTCCCACTACACACACACACACACCATGTGCTTCCCAAATAACTGCTTTCACCAGCCATGAAAATCAAAGGAAAAGCAGTCTTCTCCCCTCTAGCTGTTCTGGAGCATTTGGGGCTGGCACTTGAGTTCACTCTTTTGCAGATGATTGCTTTGCCTCAGGAGACAGATTAATTGGTTTCCATGGTCAGCTACTTTCTTACAGAAAAATCTGTCAAGACGGAAAGCAAAATCTTGTGTGTGCATCTCTTTTCAAGCAGTATTGAGTACTTTGAATGAAAAATTCTGTGTGCATATGTGACAAACTTCTTATTCAGCTTCTCCTTTGCATAAAGAAATTTCAAAATTGGAATCTGGTCTGTATTGCGGTTTCTTAATGGGTCATTTTCTCAAACTACAATACATATTGTTGTAATAAATTATAATTGCTGGGTTTTATTGAGCATTTACTATAGGCCAGTCCTTATGCACTACTCATCTTACATGATTTAGCAACATATAATCGTCACAAGAATATTATTATTATTATTAATCCCATTTTACAAATGAGAATATGTCAGACAGGTTGAAGGACTTGTGTGGCATCACAGGGGAAGGGGCTAGAGCCTGTGTGCCGTCCAGTCCAATATGATTTCAGAGTTCATGGGCTCAACTGTTCTACTATAATTTTTTTGCTCATCCCACAGGAAGAAAGAAAGCAGAGAGTCATCCTAACAGAACATTAAGCACTAACAAGCAAAATTCAGCCAGGAGAATCATCTTAGATTCTTCCAATCTTTCTGCCTCACATCCACTTCTCCCAACTTCCACCCTTCATTACACTCCCACCCTTGCTCTATTAAGGACACAACAGGAAGGCTGCCTCTGTCTGCAAGCCAGGAAGAGAACTGTCACCCAAAACCCACCATGTTTGTGCCCTAATTTTGAACTATGTGAAGTAAATGTCTGTTATTTAAGCCACCCAGTCTATGATATTTAGGTACAGCAGCCTGACCTAACACAATTGAACAAAATAAACTGATGAACAAAATAGGTCCAGAGACAATGGAAACATGGAACAGACTGACAGATCTCAGAGGGAGGGGGGTCGTGGGGAACGGGAAGATATTACCCAAAGAACATATATGCATACATGCTTAGCCCATGGACACAGACAATAGTGTGGTGAAGGCCTGGGGTTGGGCAGGGGCTGGGTAAAGGGAACAAAAGGGGGGATGGGGAACATCTGTAATACTGTCAACAATAAAAAAAATATATAAATTAATTAATTAAATGTTGCAGTCACTTTCAAATAATGTTTGATACTTCCTCATAATGTTAAACATAGAGTTACCATATGACCCAGAAATCCCACTCCTAGATTTTATACTCAAGAGAATTAAAAACATATACACAATCAAAAATGTATATAAAACTATTCCTAGCAGAATTAATAATGCTAAAAAGTATAAATAATGTAAACGTCCATCAATTGATAAACAAATAAATAAAATATGGCATTATCCATACACTTAAATAATTCATCAGTAAAAAAGAAATAAGCACTGACACATACCACAAGATGGATTTACCTTGAAAATATGCTTACTGACATGGAGGGACCTGGAGAGTATTATGCTAAGCGAAATAAGCCAATCAGAGAAAGACAAATATCACATAATCTCACTTATTTGTGGAATATAATGAACAAAAACAGCTGATGAAAAAAACAAACTTGGAGACATAGAAAAGAGTAGAGTTCAGACTGACAGACCTCAGAGGGGGGTGGGGATAGATTAGATAAACCAAAAAACTGATATGCATGTATGCATAACCAATGGACACAGACAACAATGCTGGGGGGGGGCAGGATGGGGAGGAGGGTGACTGGGGGGAAAAAGGAGAAACATCTGTAACAAAAATAAATTAATAAACCCCAAAAAAGAAAATATACTCACTGAAAGAAGCAAGTGACAAAGGACCACATATAACATGTACATTGTATGTCCAAAATAGGTAAATCCATACATGATAGGAGTTGGTGCGTAATGACTAAGAGGTATGAAGTTGATTTGGGAGTTAGTGAAAATGACCTAAGATTAAACCATGGTAGCTGTGTTACTGTGGTAGTTAGCTAGAAATGAGCAGGGCAGAGAAAGGACAAACTGACCAAAGACCATGCTTAAATAAACCGGGTGAAGGGGGACTAGAAAACTAAAACAGCCAACAAAGTTAGACAAAAACAAGGGAGAAAGAGATGCAGTAAAAACAAGTCCCAGCCCAGCCAGCGTGGCTCAGTGGTTGATCGTCAACCCACGCACCAAGAGGTCAACAGTTTGATTCCCGGTCAGGGCACATGCCCAGGTTGTGGGCCCGATCCCCAGTGGGGGGCATGCAGGAGGCGGCCAATCGATGTTCTCTCTCATCAATGTTTCTATCTCTCTCTCCCTCTCACTTCCTTTCTCTCTCAAATTAATTTTAAAAAAATTCTTTTAAAAGTACCAGCACCCAAAAAAACAAATCTTCCACGACTCCTGCAGGCGCACGGACTTTTAGGAATCCCGCCAGCTAAAGGACGAATGGTACAAGGAGATAAAGACAAAGCATGGAACAGCCACGAATGTGACAAAGCCAGGCGCTAGACCCATTGGGACACTTGAACTTCAATGGCGTTGCCCGTTTGAGTGTCCCTCAGATGTACTTTCTCTTCAAATAAAATTTTGCAGCTCACTGCAATTCTCTGTCTCTCCTGTTGAAATCTTTCCTCCCAGAGGCAAGGGCCTGATCTTCCTGATCCCCAGCACTGCTGAGGGCTGCACAATTCTGCGAATGTACGAACGAACACTGAACTACGCACTTTAGATGGGCGAATTTTATGGTATGTAAATTATACCTTGAAGATATGAGAAATAGAATAAAAATGAAAATACCTTCAGGTTTTCTTTACTTCTCATTTTTCTTGTCACTTAACCTTGAAATAAATTAGACCTGAGCTAGTTTTGTAATTTATTGTTGACATTATTACACATGTTTCCCCATTTCTCTCTCCTTTGCCCCCTCCACCAAACCCCTGCCCCACTCCAGACCCTCCCCACACTATTGTCTGTCCTTAACTGCCAGTTATGGAGTGTTTGCTCTGTGCTTTAAAAATAACATCTCAACTTCTCATCTCCAGCTGCCCCTATGTTAAATACTATTGCTATCACCATTTTACCGAGGGGGTGTAACTCATCTCAGTGTCTAAATTCACATAGTAAGTGACAAATTCTACAATCGGTCCCAGGCAGACTTCAAAATGAATTTTTTTTTAATCTTTTTTTTTCTTTATTGACCTCTGAGAGAGAGGAAGGGAAAGGGAGAGAGAGATGAAAACATGGATGAGAGAGAACATCGATTAGCCGCCTCCTGCATGCCCCCCCACTGGGGATCAGGCCCACAACCTGGGCATGTGTCCTGACCTGGAATTGAATCAGCAACCTCTTGGTGCATGGGTCAATGCTCACACTGAGCCATACCGGCGGGGCCAAAATTAATGTTTTTGTCGCTGCCTTTTCTGTATAGGGAAGCAATGCATCTTTGGCAAAGTTTCTAGCTCTGCTTTCATTACAAAGTTACGCAATGAATATTTTATCTGTAGGAACAGAATCTGATCCAATCTATTCACGTTCAGTGACTTACACAGGTTCAAAAGCCTTGTCACTGTCCGTGGTATTTAGTTCTTTTGCTTTATTTTTAATTTTTTTTCACATTCCTTTGATGTCTCTCCTTATTTTATTACATTTAATGGGAGTGACGTTAGTTAATAAGATTATATAGGTTCCAAGTGTGCAATTCTATGATACATCATTTGTATATTGCATTGTGTGCTCATCACCCAAAGTCAAATCTGCCATCACCATATATTTGATTTCCTTTACCTTCTACTACCCCCCCAACTCCCTTCCCTATAGTAACCACCATACTGTTGTCTGTGTCCATGACTTTTTGTTTGTTTGTTTTTCTTGTTTGTTCATTTGTTTATTTCAGGTTTATATTCCACATATGCATAAAATTATATGTTTTTTTAACTTTGTCAGACTTGTTTCACTTGGCATGATCTTCTCAAGATCCATCCTTATTGTTGCAAATGGCAGTATTTCATCTTTTCTTATGGCTGAGTAGCAATCCATTGTTCCACATCTCCTTTATCCAATAATCTATCAAGGGACACTTCAGTTGTTACCATGTCTCGGCCACCATGAATAACACTGCAATGAACCTGTGGGCAAATAATTTTTGACAAAGGAGCCAAAAACATAGAGTGGAGAACAGAAAACCTCTTCAATAAATGGTGCTGGGAAAACTGGAAAGCCGCAGGCAAAAGAAAAAAACTACACTACAGTTTGTTCCATATAAAAAATTAATTCTAAATGGGTCAAAGACCTAAATATAAGGCCTGAAACAATAAATTACATAGAAGAAAACATAGGTACTAAACTTAGGGACTTTGGTCTTAGAGAGAATTTTATGAATTTGACCCCACGAGCAAGGGAAATAAAGTCAAAAATAAATGAATGGGACTATATTAAAATAAAAAGCTTCTGCAGAGCAAAACAAACCACCAACCAAACAAAACAGGCAACAAACTGAATGGGAGAAGATATTTACAAACAACAGCTCCAACAAAGGGTTAATGTCCAAAATATATATATAAAAACTAATACAACTGAACACTAAACCAACAAACTATCTAATTTTTAAAAAATGGGCAGATGCTCGGCTGGTGTGGCTCAGTGGTTGAGCATCAACCCATGTACCAAGAGGTCCCAGGTTCAATTTCCAGTCAGGGTACATGCCCTAGTTGTGGGCCTAATTCCCAGTGCGGGGCATGCAGGAGGCAGCCAATCAATGTTTTCTCTCATCAATGTCTCTATCTCTCTCTCCCTTTTCCTTCCTTTCTCTCTAAAGTCAATAAAAAATTTTTTAAAAAAAAATGGGCAGAGGACATGAACAAACACTTCTCCCAAGAAGACGTACAAACTGCCAACAGATATTATGTTCAACTTCACTAGCTATTAGAAAAATGCAAATGAAAAATACAATTGAGATACAACCTCTCACCTGTTAGGATGGTTATTTTCAACAAGACAAGTAATGGCAAGTGTTGGAGAAATTATGGAGAAAAAGGACCCCTCATTCACTGCTGGTGGGAATGTAAACTGGTACAGTCACTGTGGAAACCAGTATGATTGTTCCTCAGAAAATTAATAGTTACCTTTCACAAATTTTGGCTTATTTTTTCACATGCATAAGAATATCTTCTTCCATGGCCCAGCATACCACATACGTTCCTTTCTCCATTTTGTACCTTTGAAAAACCTTCTCCGAAAAGATTTTGTTTATTAGATCATCCCATTCTGCCAGCACTATGCTAAACCTGAGTATATACCCAGACTACACAATTGTTAAATTGTATAGTGGCTTGAAAGATGGTCTCTGGGCCTCAAACACCTGGATTTGAATCTTGATTATCATAATACCTTAATGACCTTTGAGTGAGTGACCTAAAACTGTTCATTGGTTCTCTCACCTATAAAATGAGTATGACAGTAGTATCTACATCATTAAATTGGGATTTGTGATAAAATAAGTTATTACAATAAAGCATGCAACACAGTGACTGGTATATTACAAAAGCTCATTCAATTAGCTATTATTAATGTATTCAAAAGAGGTTCTTTGTCCCCCTATATCCTGGATCTTTCCATCCCCTTGGGTTTCTGACCTTCAACCTTCCCAGGAACCATACAGTCCAGTGTAAATGCAACAGCAACTGAAGGATAATGAAGGATTATTTTACCCCCTCTGTTGAGGGAAGTACACTGGGAACATTCTCTCATGCTTCATGAAAACCATTGAGCCAGCATGTTGTCCTGTGGCTGTTGCTTTCAAGACAAAGGATGGGGGATTCTTCAATAAATACAGGGCATTAAAAAGATAAAGAAAATGATAGAGATGGCTCCTTAACATTAAGACCAAATACTTCCCAAGTTTTCCCCTAACCCTGGCAATTTTCCTGTGGTTGAGGTAATTGAACTTCACTTGATTCTAGAGTAGAATATATTTCAAAGTGCTACCTCCCTTCCTATACCCAGAATACATTATCTAGTGGAGATAGATGATGCTTCATGTACTTTTGATAAATTCCCTAGTCAGCAGAAGTAATGTTAATGAAACACGAAGAGTCAACATTAATTAGAGTTAATGAAAAATTAAAACTCTCTTCTCATTACTATGTGTGTCTGACATTTTGCCCTCATTGAAATATACAAGAAAACTAATTAATGAGTTTAATGCTGCATTTTTCCTTTACTACATTCTTGGAATAGATTTAGCAAAGATTGTCAATGGGTTCAAATCAAACATTTACTTGAGGGCAGTTTTCAGCATGGAATCCCTACCTTGGATGTTCCATTCTCACCTGAGTAATGTCCATTGAAGGGAGGAATCGTGTATAGTAAGAGAGCTTTGGCCTAGAAAGTCACTCTGTCTAAATGCTAGAGAGAAGTCCCTTCCTCTCTTTTGCACAGTTATTGTTATCTTTTCTTCCATTCTGTTTACAATCTGCAAGATAATAAAAAGTACACATATTATAAAAAATGCAATTTTACATCTGGCCAGTGTGGTTCAGTGGTTGGGCATCCACCCATGCACCAAGAGGTCACCAGTTCGATTCCTGGTCAGGGCACATGCCCAAGTTGTGGGCCCGATCCCCAGTGGGGGGCATGCAGGAGGCAGCCAATCGATGTTCTCTCTCATCGATGTTTCTGTTTCTCTCCCTTGTTCCCTCTCTAAAATCAATAAAGAAAAACATAAATAAAATAAAAATATATAACTTTAAAAATTCTTTGTCTAAAGAAACCCAAGATATTTTGCTGAGTGAAGCAGAAGAATGAAAGGATCTTTCTCTAGAATTATTTTTCCATTTCAAGTATAACATATGGCCTCCGGCATAATTTTTGCCATGGTTATGAAGAGAATTCCACTTTAATTCCACTGAGGATACTAAGGTTAAGGTATTCATTAATAGGTAAATGATTCTATTACCATATGTCTCTGTTATAAAGACAGCTATAGATAAATTCAGTTAAAAATCTCAAAAACAATTCTCTAAATATAATCTAAACACATATTCCCTTTGGGCCATCCCTCACTAACCAATTATCATACTTATTTAGGAGACAAAAACTACAAATTAGAAACCATAAACTTCACTACTCACATTTCTTTATCTTAGCTGTTTTGATCATTTTATCTTTTTAAAAAGATGGACCACAATAGGGAGAATGCTCCAACTTCAGGATTTGCAAATGTATCAAAATAGAAAAAAAAAAAAAAGCTTTTCTTTTTTTTAATTTCTCCCAATATTTATTAATTCATTTTTGTTACAGACGTTTCTCCTTGTTCCCCCTAAACGCCCTCCTCCCCCATCTTGCCCCCCCTCAGCATTGTTGTCTATGTCCATTGGTTATGCGGACATGCATATAAGTTCTTTGGTTCATCTCACCCATCCTCCCCACCTCCCTACTCTGAGGTTTGTCAGTCTGAACCATACGCATTTCTTTTTTTTTTTTTTTTTTTATCCTCATCCAAGGACATTTTTCCATTTTTTCATTTTTTGTACAGACAGAGTGGGAGGGAGAGAGAGGAAGAGAGAGAGAGGGAAACATCGATGTGAAAGGGACACATCGAGTGGCTGCCACCTGCACGACCGACCAGGGCCGGGGACAAACTGCAACCAAGGTACATGCCCTTAGCGGGAACCGAACCCGAGTCTCTCCGGACTGCAGGCCAACGCTCAAACGGCTGAGCCAAACCAGCCAGGGGTGAACCATACTCATTTCTATGTCTCTGCATCTATTTCATTCATCAGTCCACCTTGTTCATTATATTCCACAAATAAGTGAGATCATGTGGCTTTCCTTTTTAGGGAGGGATAATCAAGACAAACAAGAAATTTTGAGGGAAAATTAGTCAAAGAAGCAAGAATGAGCTGATGGCATGTTTGGGTGTTATGATAGGAAATGCTTCTCACTGTGGTTAGCCCCTTTCAATTCTATGGATGCAATGTGTAACAGTGTTCTCCGGAGGAAAAGAAAACAATAGTGTATGTATATATATAGAGAGACATTTCTTTTTATGAATTGCTTCATGTGACTGCAAAAGCTTTATAAGCCTAAAACCTTCAAGGTAACATGGAGACCCAGAGAAGACAGGCAGTTCGAGTCCAAAGGCAGTGCCTCTGGCTTCTTGCCCAGGGGAATTCAGTCTTTGTTCTTTTCAGGCTTCAACTGATTGGATGAGACCCAAGCATGTTGTGAAGAGTAATCTGCTTTAATCAGTCTAAGAATTTAAATGTTAATCTCATCCCCCAAATTCCTTCACAGAAGCATCCAGAATAATGTGTCACCAGCCTAGCCCAAGTTGACATAAAATTAAGCATCACGTGCTGTTAAAGAGGGGACTGTTTTACACTTCAGTGCTTGTTCAGACTTGGAGGAAGCCAAAGACTTGGGGAAAGCGCATGGAGAAGAAGATTCCTGATTAAAATCTAGTCAAGACATCAGTAGATGAGTACATGAAAAAGCTGTGGGATGCATAAACAATGGAATACTATGCAGCTGTAAAAAAGAAAGATCTCTTATACTTTGAGACAACATGGAGGGACCTGGAGAGTATTATGCTAAGTGAAATCAGCCAATCAGAGAAAGACAAGTACCACCTTATCTCACTTATTTGTGGAACATAATGAATAAAATAAGCTGTCGACTAAAAGAGACCCAGAGTCATGGAAGTAGGGAACAGAACTGACAAACCTCAGAGGGACGGGGAGTGAGAGGGTTGGGAAGAGATAAACCAAAAAATTTATATGCATATATGCACAACCAATGGACACAGATATTAGACTTGGGAAGGCAGGAAGAGGGTGGGAGCAAAAAGGAGGGGGTCAATAGGAAAAAAGGGGACATCTGTGATACTTTCAACAATAAAACAATTATTAAAAAAATAAAATTTAGTCAAGAGAAATCAGAGGGTAATAAACACACAATTGTGAGCACATGGCTACGTGTTTTTCTCCAAACTTCAATTTCTAGTTGTGTTTGTCAGATTCAATCCAAACTACGTAAATACTTTAAAAGATCCATTGTTTACTATCATGATGAACATTTCTAGCTTTGACTCCTGGCATTAAATGAGATAGGAACACCGGAAGAGTTCACTGAAGAAGTATATAAAAGGTAGAGTATTTCAGTAGACTAGGTAAAAATAAATAAATAAATAAAATAAACATAAAGGAAATGTTTCAAAAATTCAATCAAAGAAAAAGACTCAAAGGGTTTCAAAGATCCCATAATGTAGTAGTGACATCACATGACATATTTCTTTGAGGATCAGGAATGTTTACACATTCAACAGTTGTATCTTTACTGTTTTCCCTGAGGTTACAGTAATAGGAGAAAGAGGGAGGGAGAGAGAGAGCAATATACTCCACAACTCCACGTAACTTGAATGCCACAAAAAATAAATTGCTTACTTTCATGTATGTTTGTGTAAGCATGAGTACAAGATATAAAGTATATGCCACTTTTATGCGTAACCAATGGACATAGACAAAAATGCTGGGGACAGGGCTGGGGGGATCGGGAAGAGGGTGTCAATGGGGGAAAAAGGAGAAACTTCTGTAACAAAAAGAAAGAGAAAGTAAGGAAGGAAGGAGAGAGTGAGGGAAGGGAGGAAGGAAGGAAGGAAGGAAGGAAGGAAGGAAGGAAGGAAGGAAGGAAGGAAGGAAGGAAGGAAGGAAGGAAGGACATGCTACCAAGTGTTTCACCTTGCAAATCAATCAAGGTATCAATATAAACTCTAACTCTGAGTTATAAAACTGTTCACAAGGCTACAAGGAAATAACACTCTTCTTTCTTTTAATTATATCTTTCCAATTTTAATTATATGATCTTTCATATTCTTTGCCTAGAGTACATATTTCCCACTTATGTTCACCTGGAAAAACCCTACATATCTCTCAAGACACAGTTTAAATGTCACACTCTAAGAATTTCTTTATCTCTGCCCAATTGTTCTCTAATCTAGATTTTCATATCACTTTGCATACAGAAGTTTTATTCTTTTCATGTTAAGTTTAACTTATTTGTTTACTCATATTTCTGTCCCACCAAACTATGAGCTACTTGAGAACAGCAACCTTGTCTTTTGAGCTTTGCAAATGAGAGTCTAGCACAGTATCTGCTGATACATAAAATATATTGGATGGATAGAGAGATAGGAAAGAAGGAAAGAAGGAAGGAAGGAAGGAAGGAAGGAAGGAAGGAAGGAAGGAAGGAAGGAAGGAAGGAAGGAAGGAAGGAAGGAGGGAGAAGAAAGAAAGAAAGAAAGAAAGAAAGAAAGAAAGAAAGAAAGAAAGAAAGAAAGAAAGAAAGAAAGAAAGAAAGAAAAAGTCAATCGGCATGTTCTGTAATTGAAGAATGTTTCTTGGATGTTTGCAATGTTTATCAGGCACAAACACCTAGGTTATAGTCTAGGAACACAGGTTTAAAACAACAAAGATTTATATCTCACACTACATAACCATCATGGATCTGCAGCGGATATCTCTTCATCATGATCAGAGGCTACAGAGCAGCCACTGTCTTGAATTTTACAAGTCACCACGATAGAAGAAAATAAATATTTATAGATCTCACACAGAAATTAAATGTTGTATCAGAAGGGAGGCTTGTCTTGTTACATCCACTCACAATCCATTGGCAAATCTGTTCTTCAGGCCACACCAAATTACAAAGGAACCAACAAAATGAAATCCTACCACTTGCCTGGAGTGAAGCGAACCAGTAAACAGCACTAATGAATGACACACTTGAAAACCAATACTAAATTTGTTTATTTTTTCTTTTTAATTTTCTTCTTTATTGATTTTAGAGAGAGGAAGGGAGAGAGAGATAAAAATATCAATGAGAGAGAACATCAATTGGCTGCCTCCTGCATGCCCCCCACTGGGGATCAAGCCCACAACCTGGGCATGTGCCTTAAATGGGAAATCAAACTGGTGACCTCTTGGTGCATGGGTCAACGCTCAACCACTGAGCCATACCGGCCAGGCTTAAATTTGTTTGTTTGTTTGTTTTTAAATTGATCTTTATTGTTGAATGTATTACAGATGTTCCTCACTTTTCCCCTATTGAACCCCTCCTCCCCACTCCCAACCCCCTGCTGCCTTTCCCCTCACTGTTGTCTGTGTCCATTTGTTATGTATATATACATGTAAGTTCTTTGGTTTATCTCTTCCCACCCCCCCATTCCCCCCTTCCCTTTGAGGTTTGTCAGTCTAACAACCAATTTGTACTTCTTAATCCCTTCATCTTTTTAACCCATTCCCCCAACCTCCATCCCATCTGGCAACCAACAAAATGTTCTCTGTATCTATGAGAATGTTTCTGTTCTGCCTGTTCCTTTTGTTTGTAGATTCAATTGTCGATAGATATGTATTCATTGCCATTTTGTTTGTTCATACATTTTATCTTTTTTTTCAAAAAGACCCTTCATCATTTCATATAATAACGGTTTCATGGGGCAGATTTACGGAATATTCAAAAAAGAACTAACACCCATTCTTCTCAAACTATTTTAAAAAATTCAAAAGAAGGAGGACTTCCAAACTCGTTCTATGAGGCCAGAATAATTCTACTTCCCAAACCAGAAACAGACACTACAAAGAAAGAAAACTACAGGCCAATATCCCTGAAGAACATAGACGCCATAATCCTGAACAAAATACTAGCAAATCGGATCCAGCAATACATCAAAAAAATTATTCACCATGACCAAGTGGGATTCATCCCAGGAATGCAAGGCTGGTACAATATTCGCAAATCAATAAATGTGATACACCACATAAATAAAATGAAGAATAAAAACCACATGATCATATCAATAGATGCTGAAAAAGCCTTCGACAAAATGCAGCATTCATTTCTGATAAAAACGCTCAGCAATGTGGGAATAAAGGGATCATATCTAGACATAATAAAGGCCATATATAAAAGACCTACTGCCAACATCTTACTCAATGGGCAGAAATTAAAAATATTTCCATTAAGAACAGGAACAAGACAGGGATGTCTACTTTCGCCACTCTTATTTAGCATAGTACTAGAAGTCTTAGCCACAGCAATCAGACATGAGGAAAAAATAAAAGGGATCCAAATTGGAAAGGAGGAAGTGAAACTGTCATTATTTGCAGATGACATGATATTATACATAGAAAACCCTAAAGACTCCATAAAAAATCTACTAGACTTAATAAATGAATTTGGAAAAGTAGCAGGATACAAAATTAACATAAAAAAATCGACGGCCATCTTATACACAAATGATGAACTCACAGAAAAAGAAACTGAAAAAACAATGCCATTTACCATTGTGGCAAAAAAATTAAGATACCTAGGAATAAACTTAATTAAAGAAATAAAGGACCTATTTGCAGAAAACTACAGGACATTGAAAAAAGAAATAAGGAAGATATAAAAAAGTGGAAGCACATACCTTGACGATGGATTGGAAGAATGAACATCATTAAAATGTCCATACTACCAAAAGCAATCTATAGATTCAATGCAATCCCCATCAAAATACCAATGACATATTTCACAGAAATATAACAAACCCTTCAAAATTTCATATGGAACCAAAAAAGTCCCCGAATAGTCACAGCAAGTTTGAAAAAGAAGGACAAAGTAGGTGGGATCACAATACCAGATATCAGGTTATACTACAAAGCGACTGTAATCAAAACAGCCTGGTACTGGCATAAGAAAAGGTATATACCAGTGGAACAGAACTGAGAACCCTGAAATAGACCCAAGACAATATGTTCAATTAATATTTGACAAAGGTGGCAAGAGCATACAGTGGAGTAAAGACAGCCTCTTTAATAAATGGTGTTGGGAAAATTGGACGGCTACATGCAAAAAAATGAAACTAGACCATCAACTTACACCATACACAAAAATAAACTCAAAATGGATAAAAACTTAAATGTGACCTGTGAATCCATAAAAATCCTAGAAGAAACTGTAAAAAACAAAATTTCAGACATCATATGCAGCAGAATTTTCACTGATACATCACCTAAGGCAACAAAAACAAAGGAAAAAATGAACACATGGGACTACATCAAACTCAAAAGCTTCTGCACAGCAAAAGACACAACCACCAAAATGGAAAGGCAACCCACTGTATGGGAGAGCATAATTGCTAATGATATATCAGATAAGGGGTTAATTTCCAATATATGTAGAGTGCTCATACAACTCAACAAAAGGAAGACAAAGAACCCAATTAAAAAATGGGCAGAGGAGTTGAATAGACACCTCTCCAAACAGGACATACAAATGGCCAAGAGACATATGAAGAAATGCTCAATATCACTAATCATCAGAGAGATGCAAATTAAAACAACAATGAGGTATCACCTCACACCTGTCAGAATGGCCGCCATCAACAAATCATCAAACAACAAGTGTTGGTGAGGGTGTGGAGAAAAGCGGACTCTAGTACACTGCTGGTGGGAATGCAGACTGGTGCAGCCACTATGGAAAACAATATGGGGTTACCTCAAAAAATTAAAAATTGAACTGCCATTTGAGCCAGTGATCCCGCTTCTAGGAATATACCCTAAGAAGCTTGAAACACCAATCAGGAAGAATATATGTACCCCCATGTTCATAGCAGCACTATTTACAATATCTAAGATCTGGATACAGCCCAAGTGTCCATCAGTAGACGAATGGATAAGAAAGCAGTGGTACGTATACACAATGGAGTACTATGCAGCTATAAGAAAGAAAGATCTTATCCTTTGAGATGACATGGAGGGACCTGAAAAGTATTATCCTAAGTGAAATAAGCCAAGGAGAAAAAGACAAATACCACATGATCTCACTTATATACGGAATATAATGAACATAACAGTCTGAGGAATACGGTAGGCCCAGAAACATGGAGGTAGGGCCAGACTGACATCCCTCAGAAGAGGGGTGGGGGGGAGAGATAAACCACAGAACTTATATGCATGTATGCATAACCAATGGGCACAGACAACAAAGCTGGAGATGGGGCCGGGGTGGGGTGGAGAGGAGGGTATCAATGGGGTAAGAAAGTAGAAACATCTGTAACAAAGGAATAAATAAAAAATTAAAAAATAAATAAATAACAAAAATAATAATAATAATTATAATGGTTTGGTGGTGATATACTTCTTTAGCTTTTTCTTGTCTGGAAATCTGTTTATATGGCTATTGATTCTAAATGAGAACTTTGCAGGATAGAGTAATATTGGTTGTAGATTCTTGTTTTTCATCACTCTGAGTATTTCTTGTCACTCCCTTCTGGCCTGCAAAGTTTCTTTTAAGAAATCAGCTGACAGTCTTATGGGAACTCCCTTGTAGGTAACTGACTGCTTTTCTTTTGCTGCTTTTGAGATTCTCTCTTTGTCTTCAACCTTCTGCATTTTGATGATGATGTGTCTTGGTGTGGACCTCTTGGGGTTAATCTTGTTTCAGACTCTCTTTGCTTCCTGGACTTGTATGTGTTTCCTTCACCAAGTTAGGAAAGTTTTCTGCCATTATTGTTTCAAATAGGTTTTCGATTTCTTGTTCTCTCTCTTTTCTCCTTCTGGCACCCCCCAAGATACGAATGTCTGTATCCTTGAAGTTGTCCCACAGGCTCCTTACACTATCCTCACTATTTTGTATTCTTTTTCCTTTTTGCTGTTCTGATTGGGTGTTTTTTGCTTCCTTATATTTCAAATCAATGGTTTGCCTCTTGGCTTTACCTAGTCTACTATTGAATTTGTGTAAATTATTCTTTATTTCAGTTAGTGCCTCCTTCATTTCTGACTGCTCCTTTTTTATGCCCTTGAGGCCCTCACTAAGTTCACTGAGGTTCTCACTAAGTTCATTGAGCATCCTAATAAGCAGTGTTTTGAACTCTGCATCTGTTAGGTTACTTATCTCTATTTTGCTTAGTTCTTTTCCTGGAGTTTTGTTCTGTTCTTTCATTTGGGACCTGTTTCTTTGTCTCCTCATTTTGGCTGCCTCCCTGTGTTTGTTTTTATGTATTACTTAATGAGAGGTATGGGGCTAGCTAAGACCAGATGCTGCTTGTTTGAAAGAATTTAGGAAAACCTGAAGCAGGATCCAACACCAATCAATCCTATGATAAAGCAACTGGCAACAGCTTGGGTGGACCTGATAGTTGGATGGGGTGGGGCCTCAGAGAATCACCAGGGCGGGGCAAACAATGTGAGCCAGGTTGCTAGAGTCCCAGATATGGTGGCTGTCTGCCACCCCAGGGAAGGGCTCACCAAAGGAACAAAGGCTTTTGATAGTACATCTGTCCAGGAGAAAGCTGCCTCTCCAGCCCTCACTCCAATGCCAAACAACTCAGTTCTTCCCCATATGTCTCTGGTGCCTTTCAAGCTGCCTCCTCATGCTGGAACCTGGAGGGTGCGAATCCAGGTAAGTCTGTGTGCAGTCCCTTTAAGAGGAGCTGCCTGGGGGCTCCCGCAGCCTCAGCCTCTCTCTGCCTCAGTTCCCACTGGTTTTTCCAGCCAGATGCTATGGGGATTTCTCTTCCTGTCACTGGAACCCTGAGCTGGGTGCCTGGTGTGGGATGGGGACCCCACAGTCCTCAGAGAGGACCTTCCCAGCTGAGGTGTCCCTTCTAATTTGTTTCCGCCACACGTGGGTGTGGGACCAGCTCGTTCGCGCTTACACCCCTCCTAACAATCTCCATATGGCTGCTTCTTTAATTTTGTAGTTATAGGACTTTCATTCAGTTTGATGTCAGGCAGTTTTGAATAATGGTTGTTCTGTAGTTTAGTTGTAACTTTGATGTGGTTGTGGGAGGAAGTGATACCGCATTTACCTACACCACCATCTTGACCGGAAGTCCCTTCTAAATTTGTTTCTCGAATTCAGAAAGCCATCTTCTGCTTCAATAGAAAATATATAGTTTAATAGTCATAAAAATTATAGGGAGGGAATTAATCATGAGACACTATATCCAAATTCAATCTAAAAACCATGTCTTTTTATAACCCTATAAAGTAATATTTTAATATTCTCTCATTTTAAATGGTACCCCTTTTAAAATTAAATGCTTTTTATTCTAGTTCTTGTCAATTATTTTGGGACACTAACTTTGCCAGAATTTTCAACTGTATTCTAAAAATTCCAAAAAATATTGTTGTAGGAGTATTACAAAACAAGAATAAGACACTAATACTGTAATTCGACACTGCTCTAACAAGTAGTTAACCTACTTCCCTTTTCATCAGACACTCATTTTAATTGCACTAAATTAATTGTTTACTGCTTGATTTTCACAAAGCTATGTTGGAGTCTGACCTACTTAAATAGCCTTCATATATAGAACTGTTACACAGGGTAGAGAAGAGTTAGTAGATAAGATTATAGGGAACGCAAATCCCACAGAGCACCATTTCTGCATCTTCCCCCCCAGTGAATGGTAACATATCCCATAGTGGAGAAAGGAGAGAAAAAACACCATCCAAAAACAATTTTACAAATATGATAATGGGAATAATCAGTGATTTTAGTCTTCTCAGCTCTCCAATTATCAGTTGTAATCTGGAAACCTTCTGAAATCTTTGGAAGCCTCAGTTTTCTCTTCTGTGAAATGGGGATATTAAAACTTATTATACTTCACTCTTAATACTCTTAAAGACTTATTTGAGACAATCTATTTTTTGAAAGTATAAATCACAAATTTCATATTTTATTATTAGTTATATAATAATAAATAGTTTTATAATAACAAACCTCAAAAAATAAACCCACTTAGGATACTAGGCATTAGATTCCATAACTTTCATTAATATTTTAGGGAAAAGAATGACATTTATTTATAACATTTAAAATCAGAAACAAAATAATGGACCTATTTTGTACGATATAATAGTGGTAGATGCATGACACTATACATTTGTCAAAACCCACAGAAATTTACAATACAAAACGTGAACCTTAACGTAGGCAGACATTTAAATATCATTTAGTACATCAGCAGATCCTAGGAATAAATGCGGAATATGACAAAATTCAACTATGTTATCAAATTTATAAAACAACCTGTCTGAAGGAGGTGGGGGAAAATGTCATGATCTCAGTAACTTTGTAAATGAGTGGAGAATATAAGATGGAAGGCAAAAGACACAGCACTATACTCTAGTTGATTAAGTTGCTTCCAATGGGGGGAGGTGAAGGTAGAGAAAGGAGTACATTTTAACAATTCTGAAATCACTATACATGTATACTGGGATTGCACATAAAAGTGAATGGTGGATGATGCAAATCAGAAATTACTATACATGAATACTGGGATTGCACAGAAAAGTGAATGGTAGATGATGCAAATCAGAAATCACTATACATGAATACTGGGATTACACAAATAAGTGAATGGTGGATGGTGCAATGGGAGGTTACAGATAAACCAAAGGGGAAAGCTAGAATGAATTCTATGATATAGGAATAGAATTAGAGACATCAGAATAAACGCACATTTTGATTAATATACCTATTGATCAATAAATGAGAAATAATTACTGATATATGTCTATACATGGGTTGGGATAAACACATACATTTCCAAGGACTGTCCACTGAGAATAGCTAGAGGCAATGACACCTCAGAAGCAACAAGTACACCTGGTGTCCAGATCTTGATTTCTAATGCAGCTATCCAGTAAAAGATACCTGAGCTCCTTGAGAAAATAGCTGATTCTAGGACTATTAAAGGAAATAGATAAGATGATCTTAGAGAATCTTCTAGTGCCAGAAAGGAAGGAAGTCCATAAAGAAAATAAAACAGTGAGAGCATGGCATATCAACACAGGAGCCACCTGAAAGAGCTCTCATTGGCAAAACTAAAACAATTTGAGCACAGACAAAATAGCACTGGACTATAACCTAAAGTATAAAAGTAATATCCATGAATCCACATTGATGTAAACAAATGATTGATTAAATAAACAATTAAGGTGGACAGATTTTTCATGCAATATTCCAGATTCATCCATGTTGTCATAAATGGCCGGATCACCTTATATGGAAACAGGTTATTTGCAGATGGAATAGGGTCTTTGCTGATGATCTTGAGAAGGGGAGATTATCTTGAATTATCTAGGTGGGCTCTAAATTCTATCACAAGTGTCCTTATAAGAGGGAGGTGGAGGGAGATTTGAAATAGACAGTGGAGAATGCAGTATGATCACAGAAGCCGAGATATGCATGATGCAGACACAAGCCAAGGAATGGTGGCAATCACCAGAAGCTAGGAGAATCAAGAACAGATTCTCAGAGCTTCCAGAAAGGCACAGAGCCCTGCCAATACCTTGATTTCAGCTCACGGAGACTGATTTCAGACCTCCAGACTCCCAGAACAATGACAGAATACATTTCTGTTGTTTTAAACCATTAAGTTTGTGATAATTTGTTGTAGAACCCATAGAAAACTATAAAGACCTCTGACAAAAACTGATACAGTTAGTAGGTGATGGAACTTGTTTCTCAACTAGGTTATCCATCTTCAGAGCCTACATACGTGTCTAAGCATTATGCTATATTTCTTCTTGTGCTAGCTTGAAATATAGTATAGAAACTGGGAAACCACTTCTCTACATAGGAAATGTAGGGTCCGTGTGATATTTTTCCTAATCTCAGAGACCTTCTGATACTCAGATCATCTCATAGATTGCTGTTATTTTATTTTCAAAGTACAAATAAAAGACATTACCAAGAGGAAAATGCCTTCTTGGGAACTGCCAGATGAGAGATTTTTGTTTCCACATACTGTGAGTGCTTCTGGATTTGCATATTGCAATACTGTATGTCCAGTGACTAGACATAAGAGAGTAAGTACTTATATTTTTCTGCCTATAGGTGTATGAAGCACATTAAATAAAAATATCATTCCATCTCTTAGTAGACACCTATACTTGTAATTTATTTATTTATATAAAACATCATATTTTCCCCCAGCAAAATTCACGGAAATATTAAATGCTTTTTCCATTTCAAAGTATAGGTAATTGAATATAAATATCGTGGGCTGATTTCTCATGAGCTTATACAAAAGAAAAGAGATATTAACTAGTGTCCTGGCCATCTCTTGGAAACTATTACGAATAAAACTACTAAAATCTTGTTGCTTTAATCATTTTCATTGTTAATCATTATCACCTTATTATTATATAGCACTTTATAAATTACACAGATGTTTTGCACACATTCTCTTATTTGATTCTCTCAACAACCCTTTCAGGTAAGCAATGATGACTAATACATTTATTTTTGACCATTTCCACATATATCTCTTATATTTTATGAGACTAACCAAGTGTATGTAATTTGCCCAGGTCACATGGCTAGTGAAATACAAAATAGGGACTATAGTTCATGGTCTTCTGAATCTTAAATCACTATATTTCCATAACTAGGGGAAACACACACACACACAAACACACACACACACTTTGATTAGCCAAAATCCAACTCATTGTAAACCTTAGTAGTCACATTTTCATTTTGTTCTACACTTATTAGGTAAAAGAGGCATTGTGGTACCTAGCATACCTAATTGCCTTATTGACTTGAACTTCCTTGCCTTAAAGATATCTGAGGTTTCAATCTTAATGGAAGAACTGCCATTCAATATTATTTTATATTAGTTTCAAGTTTCAACTCTAATTGAGAATAAAATTTAAAAAAGGAAGTTATTAGAAAAAAAAAATCCCCATCAGAACATCTTAAAATAGAAAAAAAAAAAAAAAAACATAACTGCCTGCACTTCAAGAAATCCTGCATGAATGTCATTTCTCATAGCCAGGCTTTCAATAAGAATTGATTGGTAGAGGGTTCATGATTATACTCTCTGGAATAATATGGAGTGGAGAAACCTGTATTACTAAATAAAGGTAATAATAATATATATTTTTTCAATACTGCCTATTTGCCAGTCACTGTGTTAGTGTTTTACATGGGTGATCTCATAAGATAGTTATTCTTATAATCACCAAGAAACTGAAATGTAGGTAACATGCCCAAGTTTCTCAGTTTCAGTTGTGGAATCAAGATTTGCTCAGATACTCTGATTCCAGAACACATGCTCTTGACTAACACCTGATACTTGGAAGCTAAATTTTATATGTTCTTTATGTTAAGGACCACAACCAGGATAAATGGCTGATTGACCTACCTATGCAACTAGGTTGGGAAAAGGTTATTTGTAAACTCAAGCAGCTTTTTGTGTGTTGTTATGGATATGCTCTAAAATAAACCAAAACGGCAATCAGGACCCCAGAGTTTTATACTATAGATATGGATGCAATGCTTTTGGCTTGAACATTTTACTAAAACAGATGTTTTCTGAGAGAATCATAAAACAATAAAATATGTAATCACTCATTCAACACTTAATGTTAAGCAATGATGACCCCTCAATACTAGCTTCCTATGGCTGTGATAAAAATTGAACACAAATTTGGTGCCTTAAAATAGCACACATTCATTACCTTACTGTTCCAGAGGTCAGCAACCAGACTTGGGTTGAAGGCAAGGTGTTGGTAGGGCTGCATTCCTTTCTGGAGGCTTGAGGGGAATATCCAATTCCTTGCCTTTTCCATCATCTTCGAAGCCAGAAGTTTTATTCTGGCCTGTATTTCGATCATCATGTCTCCTTCTCTAACTCTTTTTCCTCCCTGTGCTACCTTTCAAGAACACTTATCAGTGGATTTAGGGCCTTCCCAGATAATGGAGGATAATCTCCCCATGTCAAGGCCCTTAACCTAATCATAACCACAGAGTCTTTTTTGCCATATCAGGTTACAAATTTACAGATTCTGGGGATTAGAATGTTGTCATCATTAGAGGACCATTAATTCTGCCTGCTACATAATCTAAGTAATTAACAACTGTACAAAATAGTGTAAATTGAGAGGAGAGTGATGGAATTTAATGAATACCAGAAGGCTTGTTTTTTTAGAAAGCAAAACAAGGTATGTATACATTTAAAATTTTTTTCTCTGAAGTATGCATTTTAAATTGCAGTAAATTTTCTAAGCAGATTTAAATTTTGTCTGATTAAAAATTAAAAAGCCCAAGATTCAATTACTATTACCAGCTATATTTCATTCAAAGTACATTAACCAATCCTCCCCCTAAAAACAACTAAAAGTGATGGGAAAATTTTAATTTATTTATTAAAGGAGCATGAAAACAGTAAATAATTTTCAAACCAGACTCTAAAAAATCTTCAACACTAAGTATCAAATAATACCCATGTTTAAAGCACCAATTAATATAATCACACTTGAGAAATCACAAAATAAATAAAGAATAAAAGGCTTATGAGTAGGAGCCAGCAGAAAAAAAATGAAACACCCAAATTAGATCTGCAAAGGATTTAAAAATTGTAAATGTAAAATAAGTAGATTAAGCATGTTTAAATAAATAAATAAAAAGGATGAAAAAATGAAGGCCAAGTAACTATCAAGGACTAAATGTGCATATTTGAAAAAGGGCAAAACTTAACTTTTAAAATAAAATCAAAATAGTATTTCCAGTAATAGCAGGTCACATAATTTGGTTTAACCCTCTTGCTGAAATATGTATATTAAATACAGTGATACCTCGGTTCTCGAACGCCTTGACTTTCGACCAAATCGGTATTCGACCAGGAGATTTGAGAAACTTTTGTCTTGGAATCCGAACAAATATTTGGAACTCGAACTTCCGAGATGAGCCGAGTTGAGCCGAATGGCGTTCATTCGGCCCAGCGCACCTTGCTTGCGTCATCAGTGTGAGTGCAGAGAGAGAGTCACGCTTTGTGGAGAGAGTCACGCTTTGTGGAGAGAGTCACGCTTTACACTGAATTTAACCCTTAGACATACTGTACACTTTTATTTCTTGTTGAGACTTATGTTTTTCTACATATTATATACAAATTAGGCCAGTAAATAGGCATTTTCTGGGGCTTGGAACGAATTAATCCAGTTTCCATTATTTCCTATTGGGTTTCATTGCTTCGGTTCTCGAACAATTTGGTTCTCGACCGTCCTCCTGGAACGAATTATGTTCGAGAACCGAGGTATCACTGTATGCTGGGAAATAATCATTCAAAATCCATTTTATTTATTTATTTTTAATTAATTTATTTTTGTTACAGATGTTTCATCTTCTTTCTTCCAGATGCCCTCCTTCTTATCCCACCCACCACCCCCACCCCACAAGCATTACTGTCTATGTCCATTGGTTACACATACATTCATATAAGTTCTTTGGTTTATCTCATCCCTCCCTTCCCACCCCCCTCCTCTGAGGTTTATCTGTCTGAATCATACTCCTTTCTATGTCTCTGGGTCTATTTTGTTCATCACCTTTTTTTGTTCATTATATTCTACAAATAAGTGAGATCGTGTGGTATTTGTCTTTCTCTGATTGGCTTATTTCGCTTAGCATAATACTCCCCAGGTACCATTTTAAAATGTTATGAACTAAAGAGATAACAGAGACTTCTAGTTCTATACAAATGATGTAAACTCATTATTCCTGTTCATTTCTGTGAGGTACAACTAAAAACTATTATGCAACACTAAGAGGGCACTGAAAGGTGGAAAAGACAAAAGGGGACTGGCTAGATACCCCGGGAATTGAGGACAAGCACAGCAGTGAGTTCCTGGGGTTTTTATATCTTCCATATACCCTAGACTGGGTGTTGGAGAATCCTGCAACCCAGAACACTACCAGAATCAGACAAACATAAGTCTCAAGTAAAGCCTGCTCTCTGTAGCCAAAGGACTGGGAAAGAGCATAGAAGGACAGAAAACTGCCCTTCCTCAGACAAAATAACATGGATAATCCCCCCACCCCTCCTATCAGATGGTATTAGAGGGAATAAAGTGGAAAGTATGGAATCCCATTCTCTAAATAATAGCAAATAGTCAAGGAAATTACATCCTTCCCCCTACCAGCACTACAGAGGAAACAGAGTCTAGATCTCTGGCCCCTTACACTGTACTGGCACATAACCCAATATAGCACTTTTCCAACCCCAGAGATACTCGAGAGTCTGCAAGCGGCCAAGGGCAGGCTCTTTTTGCCCCTGCTGGTAGTGCCAGGTTTTCTGAGGAGGGAAACATTTCCCTGCCAGATTAAAGAGAGAAACTGGTATTATGACCCTAACTTGGTGACAATAGGAAGCTAGAGGAGATGCTTTTCTCTCTCACAGGGGCAGCATCAGCAGAGACAAAAAGGAGAATCTGGTTTATAGCCCCTCACAAGGCAATGGCAGGAACCTGGGGAGGTAACTTCTTCCCCCAATGGCAAGACTTTAGACTTGCACCAGTTGCCAGTGGTATCAACTAGTGCCCAAAGGAAGGATATGAAAGCAAAGAAAGTTGGAGAAAGGGATTCTTTATACTTTTATAAGAAATCCTGGGAAAGCTCCTGAATGACTCAGACCAGGAGCTGACTATTATCAACACACCTAGAAGTTTAACAACTGAACTACAATGCAGAAATCACCCTATCAGCACACAAACTAAGCAGACAAGGATAGTACTGTAAAGGTTTGGGATCCTACACTGTCACTGGAATTATAGCACAAATAAGTAGGCCAGGACTTGCACACTAAATTAACAGAGTAAATCCTGGTAAAATAGAAGATTTAAATAGAATCTGCAAGCTCATATAATAACACCTAAAATGTCCACAAAGCAATAGAACATTACTCATCATATAAAACAAACAAACAGACAACAAAAACAACAACAACAACAAAAAAACCAGGTAAATCACAGCCTCGTAAAATAATGAACAGAGGCCAAAATCATGAAAATCATAAAAATGGTTCAATGAACCATTAAAAATATTCTTTGAATAAATGAAGAAACAGAAAATATTGGCAAAAAATAAAAGATATGAGAGCCAAATAGTATTTATAGAATGGAAAAATACATTCACTGAAATAAAAACTCACTATAGGATTCCAAAATGGCGGCAGAGTGAACGGAAGCTACACAGACCATCTCCCAGAACCAAACTGGAATTACAACTATAACACAGAAAAATCGATGAGAAAAACCAACAGAAAAGCAGTTTGTGAGGACCATATAACCAGGGACACTGACTGGATCCTGGTAGGGTTGCGAAGGGCAGGGAGCCCACGGTCATCAGCTCGGCAGCAGCTCGGCAGTGGCCTTAGCTGGGAGCAGTGCCCTTGGGTTCCACTCCCAAGCGGCTCCACAGTGCAGAGCTGGGTCAGAGGCTAAAAAAGCCACAGCCACTCACCTTGGGCTCCAGCAGATGAAGGGCAGACTGGACTGGAACTGTGTGGGGACACTCGGGATTTGGAGGGCACTAAGAGCTTTTGCTGCGATGCTGCCACACGAGACGGTGGGCATATTGCTCCTTCCCAGGGCTCTGGGGAGAGGCAGCAGCCCCTCCCTCAGAGATCCAACCCCACCCTGTGGGCCATTGAAGTGCTAATTGAAGCTCATTAACAACCAGCATCTGCCCCACCCTCCTGAAATCCTCTTATGCTGAGCACCTGAGGGAGTTCCTAAAACAACTGACAACCCAAAACTCATCAAGTAACCTGGAATGCTAGCCTCCAGGCAAAAAGCTAGAGGATAATAGTACCTTTCCTGGGCTAGCAACTTTAGCCAGAAAAGTAAGACTTGACAGTGGTGTTTAACGTGGGTCCTCCCTCGCTCATTTAAACCCAGGAGAGGGAGAAACAAAGAGCAGAACACCAACACCCACAGGGAAAACTTGACAGGCTCCAAAGCCCACTGTGATTGCTAAAATGGTGAAACACAGAAACAGAAACCAAATGAAAGAGCAAGAGACCTCCACCAAAGATGAGATCAATGTGGAGCAGTTAGGCATGATAACAGAGCTAGAATTCAGAGCCATGATCTTGAGGAAGATCAACAGCATGAGTAAAGACATAGAGATGCTGAAAATAAGCCAATTGAAAATTAAAAACAACCAAGAAGAGATAAAAAATGACATATCAGAAATGAAAAACACATTGGAAACTCTAATAAGCAGAGTAGAGGAAGCTGAGGACCATCAGTGCATTAGAAAACAGGGTAGAAAAAATCAACCAATCAGAAAACCAAAAGGAAAAATCAATTAAAAAACAGGAAGACACCTTAAGAGAACGGTGGGACAACTGGAAACGTAATAATATTCGCATCATAGGAGTCCCTGAAGAAGAAGAAAATGAGCAAGGGATAGAGAATATCATTGAAGAAAAAATAGTGACAGAAAACTTACCTAATTTGGTGAAGGAAGAAGGTATTCAAGTTAAAGAAGCACAGAGAGTCCCCAGTAAGAAGAACCAAACAGGCCCACACCAAGACACATAGTAATTAAAATGCCAAAAATTCAAGACAAAGAAAGAATCCTAAAAGCAGGAAGAGATAAGCAACAGGTTACCTACAAAGGAAACCCCATAAGGCTCTCAGCTGACTTCTCACAAGAAACACTACAGGCAGAAGGGAATGGCATGATGTAATCAAGGTCATGAAAAACAAGGATCTGAATCCAAGATTACTCTACCCAGCAAGGCTATCATTCAAAATAGAAGGTCAAATAAAGAGCTTCCCAGACAAAAAAAAAGGGGGGGGCTAAGGGAATACATTAGCACCAAACCAGCACTGCAAGAAATGTGAAAAGGACAGCTGTAATAAGCAGGAGAAATGGGAAGAAAAATATAACCACACTAAACAAAAATGGCAATAAATAAGTACATATCAATAATCACCTTAAATGTAAATGGATTGAATGCTCCCATAAAAAGACACAGAGTAGCTGATTGGATAAGAAAGCATGAATCATCAATATCTTATTTACAAGAGACCTATCTCACAACAAAAGAATCACATAGGTTGAAAGTGAAGGTATGGAAAAAATCTTCCAAGCAAACGGAAAGGAAAAAAAAACAATACTCATATCTGATAAAATAGATTTCAAAATGAAGGTCATAACTAAAGACAAAGAAGGCCACTACATAATATTGAAAGGATCTATCCAACAGGAAGATATAACCTTGATAAACATATATGCACCCAATATAGGAGCACCAAAATATATTAAAAATCTTCTGGAGGACTCCAAAGGAGAAATCGACAGCAATATAATCATAACAGGGGACTTCAACACCCATTGACACCACTGGATAGATCCTCTATACAAAAAATTAGCAAGGAAACAGAGACTCGAAATGAAGCACTAGACCAAATAGATTTAACAGACATCTACAGAGAATTACACCAAAAACTACAGAATACACATTCTTCTCAAGTGCACATGGGACATTCTCAAACATAGACCACATGATAGGACACAAACTAAATCTCTACAAGTTCAAGAAGACTGAAATCATATCAAGCATCTTCTCAGATCACAATGGCATGAAACTAGAAATCAATTGCAACAAGAACAAGCAAAGACATTTGAACACATGGAGGCTAAATAGCATGTTATTAAACAATGAAGGAGTTACTGAGGAGATCAAGGAAGAAATTAAAAACTTCCTGGAAACCAATGAAAATGAACACACAACAACACCAAATCTATGGGATGCAGCGAATGCAGTTCTGAGAGGGAAGTTCATACCACTACAGGGCAATCTCAAGAAACAAGAAAAATTTCTAATTGATTGTCTAACCTCACAATTTAAAGAATTAGAAAGCAAGCAAAAAGAAGACCCAAGAGCAAGTAGAAGAAAGGAAATAGTAAAGATCAGAGCAGAAATAAATCACATAGAGACAAAAAACAATTCAAAGGATCAATGAAACAAAGAGTTGGTTTTTCAAAAATATAAACAAGATTGATGGACCCTTAGCTAGACTCACCAAGAAACAAAGAGAGAGAACCCAAAAACACAAAATCAGAAATGAAAGGGGAGAACTAACAACCGTCACCACAGAAATACAAAAGATTGTTAACAGCTACTATGAACAACTATATGGCAACAAATTCAACAATTTAAGCAAAATGGACAAATTTCTAGAAACACACAGTCTCCCAAAGCTGGAACGGGAAGAGATAGAAAACTTGAACAGACCAATATGAACTAAGGAAATTGAAGTGGAAATCAAGACTCTCCCAGCAAACAAAAGCCCAGGCCCAGATGGCTTCACAGGGGAGTTTTACCGAACATTCAAAAAAGAACTACCACTCATTTTCCACAAACTATTTCAAAAAATTTAAGAAGAAGGAAGACTTCCAAACACATTCTATGAGGTCAGCATAATTTTAATTCCAAAACCAGAAAAACACTACAAAGAAAGAAAACTACAGGCCAATATCCCTGATGAACATAGACGCAAAAATCTAGAACAAAATACTAGCAAATTGGATCCAGCACTCCATCAAAATAATTATTCACCAGGACCAAGTGGGATTCATTCCAGGAATGCAAGGCTGGTACAATATTCGCAAATCAATAAATGTGATACACCACATAAACAAAATGAAGAATAAAAACCACATGATCATATCAATACGTGCTGAAAAAGCATTTGACAAAATTCAGCATCCATTTCTGATAAAAACGCTCAGCAATGTGGGAATAGAGGGATCATATCTCGACATAATAGAGGCCATATATAAAAGACCAATAGCCAACATTATACTCAATGGGCAGAAACTAAAAACATTTCCATTAAAAACAGGAACAAGACAGGGATGTCCACTTTCACCACTCTTATTTAACATAGTACTGGAAGTCTTAGCCACAGCAATCAGACATGAGGAAAAATAAAAGGGATCCAAATTGGAAAGGAGGAAGTGAAACTGTCATTATTTGCAGATGACATGATACTATATGTAGAAAACTACAAAGACTCCATCAAAAATTTACTAGACTTAATAAATGAATTTGGCAAAGTAGCAGGATACAACATTAAAGTCAAGAAATCGACAGCATTCTTATACACCAATGATGAACTCACAGAAAAAGCAACTGGAAAAACAATGCCATTTACCATCGTGGCAAAAAAATTAAGATACCTAGGAATAAACTTAATTAAGGAAATAAAGGACCTATTTGCAGAAAACTACAGGACATTGAAAAAAGAAATAGAGGAAGATATAAAAAAGTGGAAGCACATACCTTGTTCATGGATTGGAAGAATGAACATCATTAAAATGTCCATACTACCCAAAGCAATCTATAGATTCAATGCAATCCCCATCAAGATACCAATGACATATTTCACAGAACTAGAACAAATAGTTCAAAAGTTCATATGGAACCAAAAAAGTCCCCGAATAGCCACAGCAGTTTTGAAAAAGAAGGACAAAGTTGGTGGGATCACAATACCAGATATCAGGTTATACTACAAAGTGACTGTAATCAAAACAGCCTTGTACTGGCACAACAACAGGCATATACACCAGTGGAACAGAACTGAAAACCCAGAAATGGACCCAAGGCAATATGCTCAATTAATATTTGACAAAGGTGTCAAGAGTATACAGTGATGTAAAGATAGCCTCTTTAATAAATGGTGTTGGGACAATTGGACAGCTACATGCAAAAAATGAAACTAGACCATCAACTTACAACATACACAAAAATAAACCCAAAATGGATAAAAGACTTAAATGTGACCCGTGAATCCATAAAAGTTCTAGAAGAAAATGTAGGCAACAAAATTTCGGACATCATACGCAGCAGAATTTTCATTGATACATCACGTAAGGCAACAGAAACAAAGGAAAAAATGAACACATGGGACTACATCAAACTCAAAAGCTTCTGCACAGCAAAGGAAACAATCATCAAAATGAAAAGGCAACCCACTGTATGGGAGAACATCATTGCCAATGATATATCAGATAAGGGGTTAATTTCCAAAATATATAGAGTGCTCATACAACTCAACAAAAGGAAGACAATAACCCAATTAAAGAATGGGCAGAGGAGCTGAATAGACACCTCTCCAAACAGGACATACAGATGGCCAAGAGACATATGAAGAAATGCTCATCATCACTAATCATCAGAGAGATGCAAATTAATACAACAATGAGGTATCACCTCACACCTATCAGAATGACTGCCATCAACAAATCATCAAACAACAAATGTTGGCAAGGGTTTGGAGAAAAGGGGACTCTAGTACACTGCTGGTAGGAATGCAAACTGGTGCAGCCACTATGGAAAACAATATGGGGTTACCTCAAAAAATTCAAAATTGAACTTCCATTTGACCCAGTAATCCCGCTTCTAGAAATATACCCTAAGAAGCCTGAAACACCAATCAGAAAGAATATTTGTACCCCCATGTTCATAGCAGCACTATTTACAATAGCTAAGATCTGGAAACAGCCCAAGTGTCCATCAGTAGACGAATGGATAAAAAAGTGCTGGTACATATACACAATGGATTACTGTGCAGCTGTAAGAAAGAAAGATCTCTTATCCTTTGAGACGACACGGAGGGATCCGGAATGTATTATCCTAAGTAAAATAAGCCAAGGAGAAAAATACAAATACCACATGATCTCACTTATATACAGAATATAATGAACATAACATTCTGAGGAATACGGTAGACCCAGAAACATGGAAGTAGGGCACAGACTGACATCCCTCAGAAGAGGGGGTTGGGGGATGGGAAGGGATAAGCCACAGAACTTATATGCATGTGTGCATATCCAATGGACATGGACAACAAAGCTGGGGACAGGGCAGGGGTGGGGTGGGGAGGGGGGTGCCAATGGGGTAAAAAAGGAGAAACATCTGTTACAAAAAAATTAATTAATTAATTAAAAAGCAAAAAAAAAGTTAAAAAAAAGAAAAATAAATTAAAAAATAAATAAATATAAAATAAAAAATAAAAACTCACTATATAAGCTCAACAGCAGACTGGAGATGAGAAAGAAAAGAATAAGTGAATATGAAGATAGAACAACAGAATTTACCCAATATGAAAAACAGAGGAGACTGAATGATAAAAAAAAAAAAAAAAAGAACATAAGAACATAGTCTTAAGGTCTTGTGGAAAAGATCCAACCCAGTACAAAATAAGAAAAAGAATGAAGCTTAAAGATCATTCAAAGAAATATTGGCTGGAAACTTCCCAAATGTGATGTATTACTATGATGGTAAATTTTATATGTCACTTGACCAGACCACGTGTTGTCCAGATATTTGTCTAAACACTATTTCTGGGTATATTTGTGGGGATTCTACAGGAAATTAGCATTTGAATCGGTACACAGAGTAAAGCAGACTGACCTCTCAAATGTGGGTGGGGAATATTCAATCTGTTGAGAGTCTGAATAGAATAAAAAAATGAGAGAAGGGAGAATTTGAATTTCTGACTGCACCATCATCTCCCCTGGTTATCAGGCCGTCAGACTCTGACTAAACCACAATACCAGCTTTCCTGGATTTTGAACTTTCAGAGGGTAGATCATGAGACTTCTCAGTCTCTATAATCATGCGAGCCAATTCCTCATAATAAATCTCCCTCCTACTGGTTTTATTTCTCTGGAGAACTCTAATATATATTTTAATACTGAGAGTAGTTCTAAAGAAACAGAATATATTAAGAATAAGTTTTCTAAATTGGTTTCAGGGTTTCTGGAATTAGCTCTCTAATGTGATTAGATTTAAAGATGCTAATGACTATGTTTCCAGTAGTAAAGAGAGCACTGATAGCCCCTGATGTTATCTGGCAATAGAGATATGCAAAATATCTGCATTGATATTCCTAACAAAAAAAACCCCACCAAGAAGCAAGGGGTGAGTGACTGCATATATGATGCTTTGGAACATTTTTGAAAAACTAATGAATATAAAATGAGGTAGGCTGGTTACTCCTAATGTCTCTGGACAAAATGGTGCAAGAAGAGGATGAGTTCAGGGACTCAAATTCCCAGCACAATTGCGGCATAAATTATCTGAAACCTTCTAAGTGTGCCCTGAACTAAATCCTTAGCTCCTATAGCTTTAGAGATAAAATTGCTGAAAATCAAACACAGAATCTCACACTGCTACTGGCTGAATGGCAATGCAAGTTGAACTCCTATCTTCGCAGGATGTCTACTTTTAAAGTAAGGGCATTGACTGGGAAAGAATGAGATCCTGTAAGTTGACATAGGGGTGTGTGAGAAGACCTTAATAAAGCTGGGGACAATGAGTCCCTAAATTCTGACCAGTGTTCTTTGCCAGTGGAAGCAGCTACACACACCCAGTATAAGAAGCATCCTCACTCCTAGTGATGGCTGTTTCACCACTCCTAGTGGTAACAACCTCTCCACCCCCATACCAGGGGGCAAAATCCTGCATTGCTTGAGAAACCCTAATGCCCACCCCCCACCCCCCCCAGGCATTTGCTATGCAAGATAATGATGATTCTCTTCTGGATCCAACCACCCAACCACTGCTCTTTGCTTCTAGACCTATAACTAGATTCAAGTTTTAGCAGGCCCCTACAGGTAATATACATGAGGTGACCCATGAAGAAGTGTGCTGCACTCCAAAGAACAACTTGAATTTTCTAATTTAGACAAACAGAAATCTGAGAATCATGTGTTGGAATGGCTACTAAGAGTGTGGGATAATGACAGAAGGAATATAAAGTTGGATCAGGCCAATTTTATTGATATGGACTCAACAAACATTGATTCTGCATTTAATGTTTCAGTTTGAGGAGTGACATAGGACTCTAACAGTCTGTTTTGTTGGTTGACTGAAACATGGACCCAAAGAAGGCCCACAGTGAGTGAATTGGACATTCTAGACCTGCCCTGCTAGTTTGATGTAGAGGAAAGGATTCAAAGGCTTAGGGAGATTGTAATGTTGGAGTGGCTTTCTCATTTAAGACCTACTTAGCCATATTGGGAGGGTTCAGAAAACATACCTTTCACCAGTACTTTGGGAAATAAACTTCTGAGGGATGAAACTGTGATACTAGCAGTCACTGATTTGGAGAACCTAAATGCAATGAAAGTAATTGGATACTGAGCGGGAAGGAAGGGTCCAAATGGCACCCAAAAGCAAGATAAGCAAGATTCCCATAATGGACAGCAGAGTCAAAGCAAAACTCAGAATAATCTGACTCATGCAGACCTATGACACTGGCTATTTGATCATGGTGTCCCTAGAACAAAATAGATAGGAAGGCAACTAAATTATTACTTATCTGAATAAGCTGAAAAGGTTTAGGTCAATATTAAAATGGAAGAATTTTTTTTTGTATTGATTTTCTCAATATTAAAATAAGCAGAAGAGTTATTCTTCATATATCAAATAATTCAATTTCTTTTTAATAAAGTATAATTGGCATACAATATTATATTACTTCCAGGTGTACAACATGGTCATTCTGCATTGATCAAACTTACAAATCAATTTCTTAGTGATATTCATTTCTAGTATTTTTGAAGGTACCATCTAAAGAATTAATTGTTTTATTATTTTGAATGTTTTCAGAAAATTGCCTGTATTATTTTCGCATATTACATTTTATGTTTAATAAGTTTAAAATTGTTGAAAACTTCAAAAAATGTTTAAAGTTCAAGGTCAGGAGAATAAGTCTAACCTGAGTCATTAAAATAGAGAGTCATAGACCCTCAGTCAATTCTCAGACTTGAGGTAGTTTACAAATAGAAAATCACTTGAATGAGGGAGAAGCTGCATGACCTTGAGAAAGGATCCTGGTACACAACCCAAAATGTATGCTGTTGAACTTTTTTCAGCCTTCCCCAGAGGGACCTACAACCTTTAATCATGGTAACTTTACATTGGGGAAAAAGAAATAATCATACTTTTTGGAGACTGCTGGACACTGATGTTGAACTGCCACTAATTCTAGGATACCAAAAATGCCACTGTGGGCCATTAGTCAGATGAGAGAATTATGGAGGTCAAGTGATCAATGGAATTTTAGCCCAGATCTGTTTCACAGGGACCAAGTGGGTCCCTGAAAACTCATCCTGTGGTTATTTCCCCAGTTCTGGAATGCATAAATGGAATACACACACCCACAGACACATTCAGCAGCTGCCAGAATCCCCATATTGGTTCCTTGACTCCTGCAACGAGAGATACTATGATAGGAAAGGCCAAGTGGAAGCTACTAGAACTTCCTCTGCCTAGGAAAATAGTAAATCAAGAGCAAATACCACACTCTCAGAGGGATAGCAGAGATTAGTGCCACCATCAAGAATGTGAAGAAGCAGAGGTGATGATTCCCAAAACATCCCCATTCAACTCACCCATCTGGCCTGTGTAGAAGACAGATGGGTCTTGGAGAATAAGCGTGAATTATTGTAAGCTTAACCAGGAAATGCTTCCAATTTCAGCTGTTGAACCAGATGTAGTTTCATTGCTTGAGCAAGTTAACACACCCTCTAGTATCAAATAAGCAACTACTGATATGGCAAATGATTTTTTCTTATACCTGTCAATAAACAGCAACAATTTGCTTTCAGCTAGCAAGAACAACAATATACCTTCACTATCCTATCTCAGGGTATATTAATTCCCTGTTTCTATGTCATAATGTAGTTCACAGGAATCTTCATCACCTTTCATTTCAGCAAAATATCTCCCTGGTCCTTTATATTGATGACATTATGCTGATTGACCTAATGAGCTCAAGATGTAGCTACTACTCTAGACTTATTGTAAGGCATTTGTATGCCAGAGGGTGAGGAATAAATCCAGCAAGAATTCAGGAGTCTTCTACTTCAGTGAAAATTGGAGGGATCCAGTGGGGTGGGTCATGTTGAGATATCTCTTCGGAGATGAAGGTCAAGTACTATATCTGATCTTACCTACAACCCAAAAGAGGCACATTGCCTAGTGGGCTTTTTTGGATTTTGACAGCATCATTTTCATTGGTGGGTGTTACTCTAGATCATTTACTGAGTGTCCCAAATAGCAGCTGCTAGCTTTGAGTGGGGCCCAGAATGAAAGAAGGCTTTGTAACATGGCCTACCATGCAAACTTCTCTGCCACTGAAGACACATGATTCAGCAGATCCAATGGTACTTGAAGTGTCAGTGCCACATAGGAAAGCTGTCTGGACCCTTTGTCAAGTCCCCATAGGTGAACTGTAGCACAAGGCCTTCAGGATTTTGGACCCAAGCCCTATAACCCACAGCAGATAACTACTCAGCTTTAGAGAAATAATTCTTAGCCAGCTACTGGGCCTTAGTAAAAACTGAATGTTTAACCATAGGCTACCAAGTTACCATTTTACAGAGGAAGAGAAATCTCAGACCTAGTTTATAAATGATTCTGCAAGATACACAGGTACCATGCGGAAGTGGACAGCTACAGCACTACAGCCTCTTTCTGGACACCCCTGAAGGACAGCAGTAAAGAGAAATCCTCCCAGTAGCCAAAACCTGTTGCAATTCACCTGTTTGTTTGTTTTTTGTTTTATTTTCAATTTGTTTGGGGAAAAAAATGGCCAGATGTGCAATTATAAATCAACTCATTGGATGTAGTACATGGCTTGGCTCAGTGGTCAGGGACTTGAAATGAACGTGTTTGGCCCAGCTGGTGTTGCTCAGTGGTTGAGCATCAACCCATTCACCAAGAGGTCACCAGTTCGATTCCCAGTCAAGGCACATGCCCAGGTGGTGGGCCTGATCCCCAGTGGGAAGAATGTGGGGGGCAGCCAGTCGATGTTCTCTCTCATTGATGTTTCTGCCTCTCTCCCTCTCCCTTCCTCTCTCTAAAACAAATAAATAAAGAAAAAAATTAAAAGAAAGGAATGTTTTTGGAAAATTGATGACAAGAAAATTTGAACTAGAGGTATATGGATATGCCTCCATGAATGGACAAAAAATGTGAAGACATTTTTGTCCCATGTGAATTCTCACCAAAAGGTAATTTCTGCAGAGGAGAATTTTAAATCAAGTGGATAGAATGACCCATCCTGTGAATACAGTCAGCTTCTTCCCCTAGCCATCCAAGAAATTGCCCAATGACCTCATGAACAAAGTGGCTTTTGTGGCAGGGATTGAGGTTTTGTAGTGTCTCACCAGCACAGACTTCCACTCATCAAGGAGGACCTGGCTAAGGCTACTGCTAAGTGCACAATTTGCCAGCAGCAGAGAACACTGAGTCTCTGATGTGGCACTATTCCTCAAAGTGTTCAGCCAGCTACATAATGTCAGGTTTATTACACTGACCCTCTGGCATCAGTTAAGGGACACTGCTTTATTCTTACTGGAATAAACACTTACTCTGGATACAAAGTTGCCTCCCTGTATGCAGTTCATAAAGGAGTTCATCACTACCAAACTAGTATTACAAGAAATGTTAGAATCTTCTTTAAGAAGAAGAAAAAAAGATTAAATATGGCAGATTAAAAGATTAAATATTATAAGAATAATAAAATGGCAATAAATACCTACCTACCAATAATTATTTTAAATGGAACTAAATTTGTCCTGGCTGGGTAGCTTGGTTGGTTGGAACATCATCCCATACATGGAAAGTGTTGCAGGTTTGAATCCCGGTCAGGGCACATGCCTGGGTTGTGGGTTCTACCCTCAGTAACCAGTTGATAGTTCTCTCTCACACCAATGTCTCTCCCCCCACCCCCACCTTTCTCATTCTAAACATATCCTTGGGTGAGGATTAGAAAATAAATAATAAATAAATAAATAAATGCAAATAGGTTAAACGCCTCAATCAAAAGACAGATGGTGACTGAATGGATAACAAAACAAGACCCTTACATATGCTGTCTACAAGAGACTCACTTCAGAATGAAAGACAAACAGACTGAAAGTAAATGGATGAAAAAAGACATTTCATGAAAATGGGAATGAATAAAACAAAGCTGGGATAGCAATACCTTAAAACAAAGAGTATAACAAGAGACAAAGAAGGACCCAGCAATCCACTTCTTTGTTTTTGTCCAAAGAAACACAAAACACTAAATAGAAAATACATATATTCACTGCAGGATTATTTACAATGACCAAGGTATGGAAGCAACCAAGGTGTCCATCGATAAATGAATGGAGAGAGATTACAAAATGGCGGCTAAGTGAATGAAAGCTACACAGACCATCTCCCAGGACCAAACTGGAATTACAACTAAAACACAGACAAATCAATTGAAAAAAAGCAGCTTGCGAGGACCATATAACCAAGGACACTGACTCGATCCTGGTAGGATTGTGAAGGAGCAAGACCAGTGCTGGGAGCCCATGGTTGGCAGCTCGGCAGCGGCCTTAGCTGTGAGCAGCGCCCTCGGGTTAAACTCCCAAGTGGCTCCACAGTGCAGAGCTGGGACAGAGGCTAAAATAGCCAAAGCAACTCACCTTGGGCTCGGCAGAGGGAGGGCAGACTGAACTGGAACTGTGTGGGACACTCGGGATTTGGAGGGTACTCAGAGCTTTTGCTGAGTTGCAGGTACTCAGAACGATGGCCATCTTGCTCCTTCCCAAGGCTCTGGGGAGAGGCAGTAGCCTCTCCCTCAGAGATCAAACACCACCCTATGGGCCATTGAAATGCAAATTGAGGCTTATTAACAACCAGCATCTGTCCCACCCTCGTGAAATCCCCTTACACTGAGCACCTGAGGGAGTTATTCAATCAACTAACAACCCAAAACTCTTCAAGTAACCTGGACTGCTAACCTCCAGGCAAAAACTAGAGGATACCAGTACCATTACTGGGCTAGCAACTCTAACCAGGAAAGTAAGACTTGACAGTGGTATTTAACGTGGGTTCTCCCTCACTCATCTAAACCCAGGAGAGGGAGCCACAAACACCACAACACCAACACTCACAGGGAAAACTTGGCAGGCTCCAAAGCCCACTGTGATGGGGAAACACAGAAACACAAGCCAAGTGAAAGAACAAGAGACATCCACTGAAGATGATATCAATGTGGAGCAGTTAGGCAAGTTAACAGAGCTAGAATTCAGAGCCATCATCTTGAGGAAGCTCAATAGCATGAGTAAAGACAGAGAGATGCTGAAAATAAACGAACTGGAAATTAAAAACCACCAAGAAGGGATCAAGAGTGACATATCAGAAATAAAGAATACATTGGAAAGTCTAAAGAGCAGAGTAGAGGAAGCTGAGGACCATCAGTGAACTAGAAGACAGATTAGAAAAAAATTAACCAATCAGAAAATCAAAAGGAAAAACAATTAAAAAACAGGAAGACACCTTAAGAGAAATGTGGGACAACTGGAAATATAATAATATTCGCATCATAGGAGTCCCCGAAGAAGAAGAAAATGAGCAAGGGTTAGAGAATATATTTGAAGAAATAGTGACAGAAAACTTCCCTAATTGGTGAAGGAAGAAGGCATTCAAGCTCAAGAAGCACAGAGAGCCCCAAGTAAGAAGAACCAAAACAGGTCCACACCAAGACACAAAGTAATCAAAATGCCAAAATTTCAAGACAAAGAGAGAATCCTAAAAGCAGCAAGAGATAAGCAACAGGTTATCTACAAAGGAAACCCCATAAGGCTCTCAGCTGTCTTCTCAACAGAAACAATACAGGCCAGAAGGGAATGGCATGAAGTAATCGAGGTCATGAAAAACAAGGATCTGAATCCAAGACTACTCTACCCAGCAAGGCTATCATTCAAAAGAGAAGGTCAAATAGAGAGCTTCTCAGACAAAAAAAAAGGTAAGGGAATGTATTAACACCAAACCAGCACTGCAAGATATGCTAAAAGGATTGCAGTAATTAGTAGAAGAAATAGGAAGAAAAATATAACCACACTACACAAAAATGGCAATAAATAAGTACATATCAATTATCACCTTAAATGTGAATGGTTTGAATGCTTCAATAAAAAGACACAAAGTAGCTGACTGGATAAGAAAGCATGACTCACATATATGTTGTTTACAAGAGACCCACCTCACAACAAAAGACTCACATAGGTTGAAAGTGAAGGGATGGAATAAAATTTTCAAGCAAACGCAAAGCAATAAAAAAGCTGTGGTAGCAATAATACTCATATCGGATAAAGAAGATTTCAAAATGAAGACCATAACTAGAGACAAAGAAGGCCACTACATAATATTGAAAGATCTATCCAACAGGAAGATATAACCTTGATAAACATATATGCACCCATTATAGGAGCACCAAAATATATTAAAAATCTTCTGGAGGACTTCAAAAGAGAAATCGACAGCAATACAATCATAGCAGGAGACTTCAACACCCCGTTGACACCACTGGATAGATCCTCTAGACACAAAAAAATTAGCAAGGAAACAGAGACTCTAAAAGAAGCACTTGACCAATTAGATTTAATAGATATCTACAGAGAATTACACCCCAAACTGCATAATTCACATTCTTCTCAAGAGCACATGGGTCATTCTCAAAGATAGACTACATGATAGGACACAAACTAAATCTCTACAAGTTCAAGAAGATTGAAATCATATCAAGCATCTTCTCAGATCACAATAGCATGAAACTAGAAATCAATTGCAACAAAAACGTGCAAAGACATTTGCACACATGGAGGCTAAATAGCATGTTATTAAACAATGAATGGGTTACCAAGGAGATCAAGGAAGAAATTAAAAACTTCCTGGAAACCAATGAAAATGAACACACAACAACACAAAATCTATGGGAGGCAGGGAAATCAGTTCTGAAAGGGAAGTTCATAGCACTACAGGCCTACCTTAAGAAACAAGAAAAATTTCTAATTCACTGTCTAACCTCACAACTTAAAGAATTAGAAAGCAAACAAAAAGAAAACCCCAGAGCAAGTAGAAGGAAACAAATAGTAAAGATCAGAGCAGAAATAAATGACAGAGACAAAAAAAAACAACAATAAAACCCAAAAAACAACAATTCAAAGGATCAATGAAACAAAGAGCTGTTTTTCAAAAAGATAAACAAGATTGATGGACCCTTAGCTAGACTCACCAAGAAACAGAGAGAGAACCCAAATGCACAAAATCAGAAATGAAAGAGAAGAAGTAACAACTGAAACCACAGAAATACAAAAGATCATTAACAGCTACTATGAACAATTATATGGCAACAAATTGGACAATCTAAGTGAAATGGACAAATTTCTAGAAACACATAGTCTCCTAAAACTAGACCAGGAAGAGATAGAAAACTTGAACAGACCAATAACAACAAAGTAAATTGAAGAGGTAATCAAGACTCTCCCAGCAAAACAAAAGCCAAGGCCCAGATGGCTTCATGGGGGAGTTTTACCAACCATGCAATAAAGAACTAATACCTATTCTCCTCAAACTATTTCAAAAAATTCAAGAAGAAGGAAGACTTCCAAACTCGTTTAATGAGGCCAGCATAATTCTAATTCCAAAACCAGAAAAAGACACTACGAAGAAAGAAAACTACAAGCTAATATCCCTGATGAACATTGATGCCAAAATCCTGAACAAAATACTAGCAAATCGGATCCAGCAATGCATCAAAAAAATTATTTACCATGACCAAATTGGATTCATCCCAGGGATGCAAGGCTGGTACAATATTTGCAAATCAATAACTGTGATACACCACATAAACAAAATAAAGAATAACAACCACATGATTATATCAATAGACGTTGAAAAAGCATTTGACAAAATCCAGCATCCATTTCTGATAAAAACGCTCAGCCATGTGAGAATAGAGGGATCATATCTCGACATAATAAAGGCCATATATGAAAGACCTACAGGCAACATCATACTCAATGGGCAGAAACTAAAAACATTTCCCTTAACAACAGAAACAAGACAGGCATGTCCACTTTCGCCACTTTTATTTAACATAGTACTGGAAGTCTTAGCCACAGCAATCAGACAGGAAGAAAAAATAAAAAGGATCCAAATTGGAAAGGAGAAAGTGAAACTGTCATTATTTGTAGATGACATGATATTATACATAGAAAACCCTAAAGACTCCATCAAAAATCTACTAGACTTAATAAATGCATTTCGCAAAGTAGCAAGATACAAAATTAACATCAAAAAATTGATGGCATTCTTATACACCAATGATCAACTCACAGAAAGAGAAACTGAAAAACAATCCCATTTATCATCGTGGCTAAAAAATTAAGATACTTAGGAATAAACTTAACCGAAGAAATAAAGGACTTATTCACAGAAAACTGTAGGTCATTGAAAAAAGAAATAGAGGAAGATATAAAAAAGTGGAAGCACATACCTTGTTGATGAATTGGAAGAATTAACATCATTAAAATGTCCATACTACCCAAAGCAATCTATAGATTCAATGCAATCCCCATCAAAATACCAATGACATACTTCTCAGAACTAGAACAAGTACTTCAAAAGTTCATATGGAACCAAAACAGACCCCGAATAGCAACAGCAATTTTGAAAAAGAAGGACAAAGTAGGTGGGATCACAATACCAGTTATCAGGTTATACTACAAAGCAACTGTAATCAAAATAGCCTGGTACTGGCACAAGAACAGGCATATAGAACAGTGGAACAGAATAGAGAACCCAGAAATGGACCCAAGGCAATATGCTCAATTAAAATTTGACAAAGGTGGCAAGAGCATACATTGGAGTAAAGACAGCCTCTTTAATAAATGGTGTTGGGAAAATTGGACAGCTACATGCCAAAAAATGAAACTACACCGTCAACTGATACCATACACAAAAATAAACTCAAAATGGATAAAAACTTAAATGTGACCAGTGAATCCATGAAAATTCTAGAAGAAAATATAGGCAACAAAATTTTGGACATCATACACATCAGAATTTTCACTGATACATCACCTAAGGCAACAGAAACAAAGAAAAAAATGAACACATGGTACTACATCAAACTCTAACGCTTCTGCACAGCAAAAGACACAACCACCAAAATGGAAAGGCAACCCACTGTATGGGAGAACATCATTGCCAATGATACATTAGATAAGGGGTTAGTTTCCAAAATATATAGAGTACTCATACAACTCAACAAATGGAAGACACAAAACCCAATTAAAAAATGGGCAGAGGAGCTGAATAGACACCTCTCCAAACAGGACATACAAATAGCCAAGAGACATATGAAGAAATGCTCAACATCACTAATAATCAGAGAGATGCAAATTAAAACAACAAGGAGATATCACCTCACACCTGTCGGAATTGCCGCCATCAACAATTCATCAAACAAGTGTTGGCGAGGGAGTGGAGAATAGGGGAATCTAGTGCACTGCTGGTGGGAATGCAGACTGGTGCAGCCACTATGGAAAACAATATGCTGTTACTTCAAAAAGTAAAAAATTGAACTGCCATTTGACCCAGTGATTCCACTTCTAGGAATATACCCTAAGAACCTGAAACACCAATCATAAAGAATATATGTACCCCCATGTTCATAGCAGCACTATTTACAATAGCTAAGATCTGGAAACAGCCCAAGTGTCCACCAGTAGACAAATGGATATAAAAGCAATGGTACATATACACAATGGAGTACTATGCAGCTGTAAGAAAGAAAGATCTCTTATCCTTTGAGACGACATGGAGGGACCTGGAATGTATTATCCTAAGTAAAACAAGACAAACAGAAAAAGACAAATACCGCATGATTTCACTTATATATGGAATATAATTAATATAACAGTCTGAGGTATATGGTAGACCCAGAAATACGGAAGTAGGGTACAAACTGACAATCCTCAGAAGAGAGGATTGTGGGAGTGGGGAGAGATAAACCACAGAACATATATGCATGTATGCATAACCAATGGACTTGGACAACAAAGCTGGGGACTGGGCACTGCGGATGGGGAGGACGGTGTCAATGGGGTAAAAAAGGAGAAACATCTGTAACAAAAATAAAATTTAAGAAAAAGTAAATAAATAAAGGAAAGTGTTCTGTATAAAGTAGCAGAAAAAAATTTAATAAATAAAAACCTAAAAAACAAAACAATGTGTTTTTAGAGATCCATACATATCTAGTAATGTCATGAAGAAAAGCAAGGGAATTATAAACACAAATTCAATGTAATGATAAATACAAATTCGGGTAACAATAAAATCTATAGAAGAAGGAGGGGAATGTGATTGGGAAGGAGCTTATAGGGGCTTGAACTGTTATTTTATTCTTTATACCTTATACATGAATTGTAAATCTTCTTTTCATGAAATATTTCATAACATTTAAAAATAAGATTTATTCCAGATTATCATTTTTCTGATTTTGCAGTGGGCTAACGGAAGTTTTTTCTGGTCTTTGAGCTAGCATTAGAAACCATGCCCTAGTTCCTAATGAGGGTGCATAATGATGGTCTTTGTGTACACCTGTTGCCCAGCCTGATTCTTAATAGTGCTTTCAAAAGTGTTACGGTTTGGAGTATAAATTATAACAAGTTCTGCCTATGTGTATATGGCTTCTTCATTCTCAAGAGTCCAGAGCCCTTAAAGAGCTATTTCTTCCTTTCAGACCTCATCCATTTGACAGATTGTGAGAAAGTATCAGGGACTGGACTTGGTTCTGCAGTTGGCCAATCCCACAGCTGGGGCTGGACCCTGCGTCTCCTCACTTCCTCCGAGTTCTCTGCTCTTGTGCTGCCTCTGCCTTAACTAAGTTTCAGAGGCCTGCAAATGCTGACCCATAAACAGGAGTGATTGCATTAACAACGGAGAAAAGGAGAAGCAAAAAATCCATTTATTGTAACTTGGGCCCCAGCAATTGAACCAGGTTGATTTCTTTAATAAACCTGTTTGTCAAAAATAAAAAAGAAATAAATGAATGGATAAAGAAGTGGCACATATATGCAATAAAACACAGCTTGGTCATAAAAAAGAATGAAATCTTGCTATCTACAACAACATGGATGGACCTAGAGGGTATTGTGCTGAGTGAAATAAGTCAGAGAAAGACAAATACCATATGATTTCATTTATATGTAAAATCTAAAAAAAAAAAACAAAACACAAAATAAACAAAATAGAAACAGCCTCATAGATACAGAGACTGTGTTGATGATTGGCAGATAAAAAGGGATTTGGAGGATGGGTGAAAAAGGTAAAGGGATCAAAATAGATCCAGAGACATGGGAGTAGGGAACAGACTGACAAACCTTAGAGGGATGGGAGGTGGGAGAGGTGGGAAGAGATAAACCAACAAACTTATATGCATGTATGCACAACCAATGGACACAGACATTATTGTGGGGAAGGCAGTGGGGGGGTGGGAGTGGGGAAGAGGGATTCAATGGGGAAAAAAGGGGGACATCAGTAATACAACAATAATGTGTGTGTGTGTGTGTGTACGTATTTTTTTTTAATATAGGTTTTGGTTTTCAGCCTCTACCTTACAGAAAGTTGGAGCACATGCTGAACATGCCCATCTATTGGATTTACTACACTATTACTTTAAAATTTTTTGAACCATGAGAATGTATTAGATATTTTTTAATTAAATTAAAAATTAAAAGCTTGTCAATTCTGAAAAAAAAAAAAGAAGTACAAATTGATAGTTACAAAACAGTCATGGGGATGTAAAGTACAGCATAGGGAATATAGTCAATAATATTGTAAGAACTGTGTATGGTATCAGGTGGGCATCTGATTCACTGGGGTGACCACTTAATAAGTTTATATATATATATATATATATATATATATATATATATATATATATATATATAATCATTGAGTTGTATACCTGAAACTAATTTAATATAGTACATCACTCATCATTGAAACTAATGTTTTTCACAAAAATAACACACACATAACTTCACGTACTGGCAGTTTTTACATCCAAAAACGGCAGTGGTAATTTAACCTCAGAATTGGTTGGACTTAACAGCCCAATATAGAACTTTCGAACCAGGGGCCAAGTGTAACCAGCCTACTACTTACTCTTAGTAGACTGTACTTCTATGCCTCAGAGACTTCCAGGATCCTCAATTGGAATACACCCTCAAGCTCTGATTGCTACATGCCAGTCTGATCTGTTGCTTAGCTTTTGGGCAGTCCATATACACATAAACATCCTGGCACTATTCCCTAGGTTGCAAAGTTGTCCCAGTTTTGCCCCCTCTAGTTGAATTGCTTGTTATATCAGTCTGAGTTCTGAATGGCAGAAACCAATTCTGGTTAATTTAACCAGCAAAAACTTGAAAACATCCAAGTAAGTCAATAGGTGAGCTGGAGAAACAGGATCAGAAGGAGATATAAAAAGCTGGAACAAGGCAGGGAAGGAGGCCACAGCAGTTGGCACAACAAGAACCACAAGTGACCATCTAGTGTGAAAGCAATTACTGGCTCTATGGCCCTTGGATGCCTCTGCCTCTATGAAATCCTGTTATTGCTCCTGCAGGCCACCCCTGCTATCATAAGAAATTCTAAGCTGTCCTTTCCTCTTTACATCCCTCATTCAAGATTCAAAGTCCTAGGTGAGAACAAGAACAAATAACCTGATATCACAATAGACTAAGAAAAACCATGCTATCTTTATAAAAATTCTCAACAAACTATGAATAGAAGGGAACTTTCTTAACTTGATAAAGGGCATCTGAAACCCAAAGCCGGATATCTCTCTGAGAAACTGACTTTATGTCCTTTGAATATATAAACAGAATTGGAACTGCTGTATCATATTTTTAATTTTTTTGAGGAACTACATACTATTTTTTATAATAGATGTACCAATATCCATCACCAACAATAGAGTTCATGGGTTCCCTTTTCTACACATCCTCACCATCCCTTCTTATCTTCTGAGTTTTTTATAACAGCCATTCTAACAGGTGTAAGGTACTATTTGTTGTCTTGATTTGCATTTCCCAGATGATTAGTGATGCTGAGCACTAAATTTTCATGTACCTATTGGCCAGGAGTATATATTCTTTGGAAAAAATGTCTCTTCAGGTCTTTCGACTATTTTATTCTCAGGTTATCAGTGTGGGGTTTTGTTGTTGTATTTTGGTGTTCTTTGTTTGTTTGTTCATTTGTTTTGTTTTGTGCTGAGTTTTTTGAGCTCCTCATATATTTTGGATATTAAGCCCTTATCAGATATTTGATTTGCAAATACTTTCTTCCATTATGTTGGCTGTTTTTTGCTCTGTTGATTGTTTCTTTTGTTGAGCAGATTTTTAGTGATGCAAGCCTGCTTCTGCTTTTGATGCCTGTCAAAAAACAATGCCAGGCCAATGTCAAGAAGAGTTTTCCCTGTGTTTTCACCTAGTAGTTTTATGGTTATAGGTCTTACATTTAAGCCTCTGATCCATTATGAGTTTAATTTTAAATATATTTTGAGATAGACATTACAGCATTATTCATAATAGACAAGATATGAAAGCAATCTACTCATCAATAAACAAATGAATAGAGAAAATGTCACACACACACACACACACACACACACATTAATATCATTCAACCTTAAAAAGAAGGAAATCCTGTCATTTGCAACAATATGATGAGACTGGAGGATATTATGCTAGGTGAAATAAGCCAGACACAAAAAATCAAATATTGCATGATCTCACTTATATTTAGAGTCTAAAATAGTTTGACTAATAAAGGAGAGTAAAAGTATAGAATGGATGTTGAAAGTGCTGGAGGATAAAGGAAATGAAGAGATGTTGGTCAAAGGGTACAACATTTCAGTTATGTAGGATGATTGAGTTCTGGAGATCTAATGCATAGCATGGCGATTATAGTTAATCATACCGTGTTGTATATTTAAAATTTGCTAAGAGAGTTGATCTTCAGTGATCTCACCACACAAACAAAAATAGGTACCTATGTGAGATTTTGGATGTGTTAGTTAGCTTGATTGTTGTAATCATTTCCCAATGTATACATATATCAAAACATCACATTGCATACCTTTTATATATATACAATTAATTTTTTTTCTTTATTGATTTTTAGAGAGAGAGAAAGATGAGAGGGAGAGAGAGAGAGAAACATCAATGAGAAAGAACATCTATTGGCCGCCTCCTGCATGCTCCCCAATGGGGATCAGGCCCACAACCTGGGCATGTGCCCTGACCGGGAATCAAACCAGTGAACTCTTGGTGCATGGGTCAATGCTCAACCACTGAGCCACATCAGTTGGGCCATATATATATATATATATATATATATATATATATATATACAATTTTTATTTATTACTTATACCTCGGAAAATGATAAAAAGAAGAGCCTATTGGGCTAGGATAGTTAGATGATTACCTAAAGTAGAGAATTGACTTATTCTGCTAAATTAAAAAATATTTTGGAATGTTAAATAGAAATAAATAAATATGAATTTTCCCAATTGATAAAACAGGAATAGAAATAGTATCAAGCCCACAGAATTGTTGTCAGGATGAAATAAGTAAATATACAGTGATACCTCGGTTCTCGAACATAATTCGTTCCAGGAGGACGGTCGAGAACCGAATTGTTCGAGAACCGAAGCAATGAAACCAATAGGAAAGCGTGACTCCACAAAGCGTGACTCTCTCTCTGCACTCACACTGAGGACGCAAGCAAGGCGCGCTGGGCCGAATGAACGCCATTCAGCTCAACTCGGCTCATCTCGGAAGTTCGAGTTCCAAATATTTGTTCGGATTCCGAGACAAAAGTTTCTCGAATCTCCATTTGGTCGAAAACCGAGGCGTTCGAGAACCGAGGTATCACTGTATATCAAAGTAAACCACTTAGAAAATATCCTAGTACAGAGCAAGTACCTAGTAAGAATTATGTGAAGCCATTAATATCATCACAGTTATTTATGAGATAATTCCTTCAATATACATTAATTTTTTTCTCTGATTAGTAGGCTTATAAGGTTAAATTTTAAAATTGAGGTATATTTAATGATTAAGAATGATATATATTTAAGGTGTACAATTTGGTACTTCGATATACCTTTACATTGTGAAATAATTACCATTTTCAAACTAATTAACAAAACAGAACTACCTTATGGTTCTACAATCCCACTTCTGGGTATATATCCAAAGGAAATGAAATCAATATCTCAAAGAGGCATCTGCATCCCCATGTTCATTGCAGCATTATTCACAATAGCTAAGACTTGGAAATAATCTAAGTGTCCCTCCACTGATGAATGAAAAAAAAATGGACACACACACACACACACACACACACACACGAGACAATATTATTCAGACTCATATTTTTTAAAAAATTTTTATTTATTAATTTGTTTTTCTTACAGATGTTTCTCATTTTCCCTCCATTGAGACCTCCTTCCTTCCCCCTGCCCCGCCCAATCCCCAGCTTTTTTGTACATGTTCATTGGTCATGCACACATGCATGTAAGGTATGTGATTTATCTCTTCCCCCACAATCCCCTTCCTCTGAGCCTTGTCAGCCTGTACCCCACCTCCATGTCTCTGAGTTAATTTTGTTCAGCAGTTTGTTTAGTTCATTATATTCCACAAACAAGTAAGATCATGTGATGTTTGTCTTTCCCTGCTTGGCTTGTTTCGCTTAGCATAATACTCTCCAGGTCCTTCCATGCCATCTTAAAGGATGAGAGAGCTTTTTTACTTACACCTGCATAGTACTTCATTGTGTACATGTACCACAGCTTTTTAATCCATGCAACTACTGATGGACACTTGGGTTGTTTCCAGATCTTAGCTATTGTAAATAGTGCTGCTATGAACATAGGGGTATATATATTCTTTCTAACTGGTGTTTTAGGTTTCTTACAGTATATTTTTAGAAGTGGGAAGACATAGAAACCACAGTGGGGTCAAATGGCAGTTCAATTTTTAACTTTTTGAAGTAACACCATAGTGTTTTCCACAGTGGCTGAACCAGTCTGCATTCCTACCAGCAGTGTACTAGAGTCATCTTTTCTCCACACCCTCACCAACACTTGTTTGTTTTTTAAATTTTTTTTCCCATAACTTTATCAATCATGTTTTTTGTTTGATGAGTTGTTGATGGTGGGCATTCTGAGGTGTGAAGTAATACCTCATAGTTGTTTTAATTTGCATATCTCTGAGGTAATGTGATACCTCCTACTTTGTTCTTCTTTTTCAAGATTGCTGTGGTTATTCAGGGTCTTTTTTTTTTGGTTCCATTTAAACTTTTGGAGTGTTTGTTCTAGTTCTATGAAGTATGTTGTTGGTATTTTGATGGGGATTGCATTGAAGCTATAGATTGCTTTTGGTAGTATGGACATTTTAATGATGTTAATTCTTCCAATCCATTAACAAGGTATATGCTTCCACTCTTTGATATCTTCCTCTATTTCTTTTTTCAATGATCTGTAGTTTTCTGCAAATAGGACCTTTACTCCTTTGGTTAAGTTTATTCCTAGGTATCTTAATTTTTTTGCTGCAATGGTAAATGAAATTGTCTTTTTAATTTCTCTTTCTGTGATTTCATCATTGGTGTATAAGAATGCTGTTGATTTCTTGACGCTAATTGTGTATCTTGCTACTTTGCCAAATTCGTTTATTAAGTCTAGTAGATTTTTTATGTAGTCCTTAGGGTTTTCTATGTAAAATATCATGTCATCTTCAAATAATGACAGTTTCACTTTCTCCTCTCCAATTTGAATCCCCTTTATTTTTTCTTCATGTCTGATTGCTGTGGCTAAGACTTCCAGTACTATGTTAAATAAGAGTGGTGAAGGTGGGCATCCCTGTCTTGTTCCCGTTCTTAAGAGGAATGCTTTTGGTTTTTTCCCATTGAGTATTATATTTGCTGTAGGTTTTTCATATATGGCCTTTATTATGTTGAGGTATGATCCCTGTATTCCCACATTGCTGAGCGTTTTTATCAAAAATGGGTGCTGGATTTTGTTGAATGCTTTTTCAGCATCTATTGATATGATCATATGGTTTTTATCTTACCTTTTGTTTATGTGGTGTATCACATTTTTTGATTTGCAAATATTGTACCATCCTTGCATGCCTGGGATGAAACCCTCATGGTCATGATGAATAATTTTTTGAAGTATTGCAGGATTCAATTTGCTAATATTTTTTAAAGGATTTTGTCATCTGTATTCATCAGGGATATTAGCCTGTAGTTTTCTTTCTTTTTAGTGTCTTTTTCTGGTTTTGGAATTAGAATTATGCTGGCCTCATAAAATGAGTTTGGAAGTGTTTTGTCTTCTTGGATTTTCTGGAATAGTTTGAGGAGAATGGGTATTAAATCTTCTTTGAATGTTTGGTAAAACTCCCCCGTGAAGCCATCTGGGCCTGGGCTTTTGTTTGCTGGGAGTTTCTTGATTACATCTTCAATTTCCTTTGTTATTATTGGTCTGTTCAAGTTTTCTATGTCTTCCTGGTTCAGTTTTAGGAGGCTGTGTGTTTCTAGAAATTTGTCCATTTCTCCTAGATTGTCCAATTTGTTGGCATATAAGTGTTCATAGTATGTTTCAATGATCCTTTGTATTTCTGTGGTGTCAGTTGCTACTTCTCTTTTGTTTCTAATTTTGTTTATTTGGTTTCTCTCTTTTTGTTTTCTGATGAGTCTAGCTAAAGGTCCATAGATCTTGTTTATCTTTTCAAAGAACCAGCTTTTTGTTTCATTGATCTTTTGAATTGTTTTTTTTACTCTCTATTCCATTTATTTGTCCTCTGACCTTTACTATTTCCTTCTTCCTAGTAGATCTGTGTTTTTCTTTTTGTTTACTTTTCAGTTCATTAAGTTGTAGGGTTAGAAAATTAATTAGGAATTTTTCTTGATTCTTGAGGTAGGCCTGTAGTGCTATGAACTTCCCTCTCAGGACTGCTTTTGCTATGTCCCATAGATTTTGTGTTGTTGTGTATTTGTTTTCATTGTTTTCCAGGAAGTTTTTAATTTCTTCCTTGATCCCCATGGTAACCCATTCATTGTTCAATAACATGCTATTTAGCCTCTATGTTTTGAAATGCCTTTGCATGTTCTTGTTGCAATTGATTTGTAGTTTCATGCCACAGTGATCTGAGATGATGCTTGATATTAGTTCAATTTTCTTGAATTTGTAAATACTTGCTTTGTGTCTTAACATGTGGTGTATTTTTGAGAATGACCCATGTGCACTTGAGAAGAATGTATATTCTGAAGCTTTGGGGTGAAATGTTCTGTAAATATCAATTAAGTCCAACTGATCTAGTTTGTTTTGTAAGGACTCTATGTCCTTGTTAATTTTTTGTCTAGTACATCTATCCAGTGGTGTCAGTGGTGTGTTAAAGTCACCCACTATGATCGTGTTGCTATTGATCTCTCCCTTGATGTCCTCCAGAAGTTTTTTGTTTGTTTTTTTTAAATATATTTTGGTGCTCCTTTATTTGGCGTGTATATGTTTATCAGGGTTATATACTCTTGTTGGATTTCTCCTTTTAATATTACGTAGTGACCGTCTCTGTTATTATGGCCCTTGTTTTGTAGTCTATCTTGCAGATATGAGTATTGCTACACCAGTTTTGTTTTTATTTCCATTTGCTTGGAAAATTTTTTTTCCATCCCTTCACCTTCATCCTGTGTGAGTCTTTTGTTGTGAGGTGGGTATCTTGTAGAGAGCATATATATGGGTCGTGTTTTCTTATCCAATCAGCTACTCTATGTCTTTTGATTAGAGCATTTAAGCCATTTACATTTAAAGCAATTATTGATAGTTATTAGTTGCCATTTTAATTTTGTGATGACTTCTTCTTCCTCTTCTTCTTCTCCTTCTCCTCCTCCTCCTCCTCCTCTTCCTCCTCCTCCTCCTAACAGTGCCTTCAGTATTTCTTGCAGTGCTGGTTTGGTGGTGGTAAATTCCTTTAGCTTGTTTTTTATCTGTGAAGCTCTTTATTTCTCCTTCAATTTTGAATGATAAGCTTGCTGGATAGAGTAGTCTTGGATTCAGACCTTTGCCTTGCATTACTTTGTATACTTCATGCCACTCCCTTCTGGCCTGCAGCATTTCTATTGAGAAATCAGCTGACAGTCTAATGGAAGCTACCTTGTAGGTAACTTTCTGTCTCTCTCTTGCTTCCTTTAAGATTCTTTCTTTGTCTTTAATGTTTGCCATTTTGATTATGATGTGTCTAGCTGTGAGTCTTCTGGGGTTCATCTTGCTTCGGACTCTCTGTGTTTCCTGGACCTATGTGACTTTTCCCTTTTCCTTTAGGGAAGTTTTCTGTCATTATTTCTTCAATCAGGTTCTCTATTCCTTCCCCTGATTCTTCTCCTTCTGGTATCCCTATAATGTGAATGTTGTTATGTTTTGTATTTTCCCACAGCTCCCTTAAACTTCCCTCCTGCTTTTTAATATATTTTTTTTCCCATTTGCTGCTCTATTTGAGTGTTTTTCTCTACCTTGTCTTCTAAGTCACTGATTCAGTCTTCAGCTTCTAATCTACTACTAAACCCTTCTAAGGTATTTTTCATAATAGCTATGTCATTCTTTATTTCCTCTTGATTTTTATGCATAGCTTCTACCTCTTTATGCGTAGCTTCTACCTCTTTTTTTTAAACTGAAGTAGTTCCCAGTGAGCTCTTCATAATTCTTATTAAGTTGCTTGTAGTTCTCACCAAATTGTTTGAGCACCCTTAAAATCAGTGCTTTGAATTCTTTATCTGACAAGTTGCTGTCTTTCACTTCCTGTAGTTCCTTTTCTGGTGATTCCTCTTTTTTCTCCCTTTGAGTGTTGTTTCTTTGTCTTTCCATTTTAGCTGTCTGGTAGCTCTATACCCACTGATGGATGTTTGGATGTATATGCAACACAATGTATATCAAATAAGGCTACTGTGCCTTCCAGATTGTTTTGTTGTGTGTTGCCTCTTGCCTGCTGTGGATGCTGGAGGATTGACTACTGGGGGCTGGAATTGGTGTGACCTTGTAGGTGCTGCTGCTGGATAACGTGGGCCCCTCTGGAGCCATGTTCCCAGCTGGTCATTGGTGCCACCTTTAGCTATATAGCTCAGGCCCTATTGGAGCAGCATTCCCTGCCCGTACCGTGGGCAGCTGGATCGCACAGTCCCTTTGGAGACCTGGATCTACACCTGTCTTGTGGGGATCTGGGTCGCACAGACCTCTCTGCTGCCTCAGCACCCTGCAGATTTCACAGGTAACTGGATCATACAGTCTCTTTGGAGACCCAGCTCTATGACTATCTTGTGGGCTGCTGGGTCACACAGGCCTCTCTGGTGCCCCAGCACCCTGCAGGTCCCAAGGGCAGTTGGATTGCACTGGGACCTCTCAAGCCCCAGCTTCCCATCACTCTTGTGGGCTTCTGGGACACACAGGCCTCTGTGCAGCCCCAGGTCCTGCAGCTGGTGGCTGGGGAGTGCTGCTGCCCCATGGGGCTCAACTCCTCCTCAGCCTTTGCTGTAGTTTTGGGGATGGGTCTCTGCTGCTGGTCTGTGCTTCTGTTGCCTGGGGATGGATATCTGCTCCCCAGCCTCTGTCGCTGGGGGTATATCTCTATTCTGATCGGGCTGCTACTATGGGGGATGGAGCTGAGCTCCTGGCTGTCTGTGAATTCTGCAACCAGAACCTTGGTAGCTCCACTACTGTGCACTGGTCTGTGTTGACACCGAGTGTCCACTGGTCCAATGGTGCCAGGTGTACTGGTGGGCTCAGGTTGCTGGGCCCTAGCCTCTCCCACTGCTCCTCCCAGGGAAGACCCGGGACCTTCCAAAATGGTAGGACCTCCCTGGGGCGCAGGGAGAAGTGCCCTGAAGGGCCGCTTACCGTGGTAGCCGGCTGCTCCCATCCACAGCACAGGAACCTTCTGCTCAGTGTTTCTGCACTGCATGGGTTTGGTCGTCCACCTTCACGTCCACTCACACTCTCTCATAGACTCACTCTCCCTCTGTCCTGCCCATCGCCAACCTTTTTTTTTTTTTTTTTTTTTTTTTTTATCTTATTCAGACTTTTAAAAAGGAGGAAATCCAACATGGATGGACCTAGAGGACATTATGCTCAGCAAAATGAGCCAGACACAGAAGGACAAATGCTGATAATCTCATTTACACATGAAATCTAAAAAAGTTGAACTGATAAGGGTTATTTTTATTTCCTGGAATTTTTTTTTTCTTCTTAAAGCAAGAAAGTATTACTTAATTTGAAATCTATAGAGAAAAAGAAACAGTTCCTGCCAATCCTGATTCTCACAGCAGGATTAAAGTGCAGGTTTTATATTTGCATCAAGTAACTAGATGTCTATATTTATCTCATATAGTGCAGCACATAACCAGTTCCATTGTTCAGTCAAATAAAAGCTGCAGCATTAATTGGTCCCTAACAGTTCCTCAGCAATGGTGACTAGTGGAATAACTCCAATTGGTTACTAAGACCTATTGATTTTACCTCCTGGATGTCTCTTTAATGAATTCACTTCTGTCCTTCAACAATGCTATCACCATAATACAGGGTCACTGTCTTTTCTCACCTGAATTATTGAAAAAGCTTCCTAATTGGTCTTTTTTTTTTTTTTTTTTTCTCTTTTAGAAACAGGTTGAATAGGAAGAGCTGCTTTTATGGGGCATAACTGTGCCAGGAACTGTACCAAATGCTTTGCACCCATCATTTCCTATATAACCTCCTTGACATTCCTGTGAGATCAGTGTTATAGGCATCTCCACATGACTGATGGGAAATCAGGAGATCTGAAAGAGATTTAGTTATTTTAGCCATGTAAATGATAAGGCAGAATTTGTCTAAGGGCAAAGCATGTGCTCTTAAACCCTCTGGGACAGCCCCATATCCCCTTGCTTGCTACCCTACCCCCAATCTGAAATCCACATTGAAGTTAAAATGTTTCTTTTTTTTCCTCCTACAGATTTTTTAAATTTAAATTTATTTTTGTTGACACTATTGCAGATGTCTCCCATTATTCCCCCCTTCTCCCATCTTCAGCCAGCCCCTGCACCCCCTCCCTTGGCCCTCATCACGTTATTGTCTATGTCCATGGCTAGTTATATATATTCTCTAGCTAATCCATTCACTTTTCTTTATCCAGTCCTTGGCCATCTGTATGTCCTCTTTGGAGAGATGTCTATTCAGGTCCTTTGTTCATTTTTTAATTGGATTGTTTGTCTTCCTGGTATTGAGTTGTATCAGTTCTTTATACACTTTGGAGATAAAACCCATATCAGATGAATCACTGGCAAATATGTTCTCCCATAGAGTGGGTTGCCTTTTTGTTTTGTTGATGGATTCTTTGGCTGTGCAGAAGCTTTTTAGTTTGATGAGTCCCATTTATTAATTTTTCCTTTGTTTCTCTTGCCCTAGGTAATGTACAGTGAAAATTCTGCTGCGTGTGATGTCTGAGATATTGCTGCCTACATTTTCTTCTAGGATTTTTATAGTTTCATGACTTACATTTAAGTTTTTTACTCCTTTTGAGTTTATTCTTGTGTATGGTGTAAGTTAGTGGTCAAGTTGCATTTTTTTTTTGCATAAACTTGTCCAAATTTCCCTACACCATTTATTGAAGAGACTGTTTTTACTTCAGTGTATATGTTCTTGCCTCCTTTATCAAATATTAATCGACCATAAAAGTACAGGTTGATTTCTGGGCTCTCTGTTCTGTTCCATTGATTTATATGCCTATTCTTGTGCCCATACCAGGCTGTTTTGATTACAGTGGCTTTATAGTGTAGTTTGATATCCAGTATTTTTATCCCTCCAACTTTGTTCTTCTTTATTTAGATTGTTGAGGCCATTCAGTCTTTTTAGGTTTGATATATATATTTGGAATATTTGTTATAGATCTATGAAATATGCCATTGGTATTTTGATAGAAATTGCATTGAATCTATAGATTGCTTTGGGTAATATGGACATTTTAATGATGTTAATTCTTCCAATCTATCAATATGGTATAAGCTTCCACTTGTTTGCATCTTATTCTATTTCTTTCTTCAATGTCCTATAGTTTTCTGAGTATAGGTCTTTTACATGTTTGGTTAAGTTAATTCCTAGGCAACTTATTTGTTTTTGTTGCAATAGTAAATAAAATAATTTTCTTAGTTTATCTTTCTGAGAGTTTATTATTGTATAAAAAATGCCACTAATTTGTGGATATTAATTTTTGTATACTGCTACTTTGCCAAATTCATTTATTACATTTAGTGATTTTTTGGTTGAGTCTTTAGGGCTTTCTATATGCAATATCATGTGATCAGTGAATAATGACAGTTTTACTTTCTCCTTTCCAATTTGGATGTCTTTTATTTCTTCTTCTTGTCTGATTGTTATAGCTAGTACTTCCAATACTATATTGAATAAGAGCGTTGAAAGTGGATGTCCCTGTCTTGTTCCCAATCTTATAGAAAAACTTAGCTTTTTGCCCATTGAGTATGATGTTGGTATGGGTTTGTCATATATGGCCTTTATAAGTATTTTCCCTCCATTCCCACTGTACTGAGAGTTTTAATCATGAATGGGTGCTGGATTTTATCAAATGCTTTTTCTGCATCTATTGGTATGATCATGTGCTTTTTATCTTTCATTTTGTTTATGTGATGAATCATGTATATTGATTTGCAAATATTGTACCAACCTTGCATACCCAGAATAAATCCCACTTGATCATGGTGTATGATCTTTTTATTGTATTACTGGATCCAGTCTGCTATTATTTTGTTGAGGATTTTAGCATCTATGTTCATCAGAGATATTGGCCTATAATTTTCTTTCTTTGTGGTATCTGTGTCTGGTTTTAGAATTAGCATAATGCTGGCCTCATAAAAAGAACTTGGAAGTCTTTCCTCCTCTTGAATTTTTTTTGGAATAGTTTGAGGAGAATAGGTGTTGTTTGAATGTTTGGTAAAATTTGCCTGTAAAGCCATCCCTAACTTTGGTTTGCTGGGAGTTTTTTTGTTTTTATTACTGCTTGTATTTCATTAGTTGCTATTGGTCTGTTCAGGTTTTCTGATTCTTCTTGATTCAGTTTTGGAATATTGTATGTTTCTAGGAATTTCTCCATTTCACCACAGTTGTCCAATTTGTTGGCATATAGATGTTTGTAATATATATTTTTTAACAATCCTCTGTATTTCTGTGTTAACAGTTGTTACTTTCCCTCTGTCATTTATGATTTTATTTCTTTGGATCTTCTCTCTTTGTTTCTTGGTGAGTCTGGCTAAAGTTCACCAATTTTGTTTATCTTTTCAAAGAACCAGAAAAAACAGCTCTTGGTTTCATTGATTATATATATATATATATATATATATATATATATATAATTAGACTCTATGTCATGTATTTCCTTTCTGATCTTTATTATTTCCTTCCTTCCTTCCTTCTGCTTACTCTGTGCATTTCTTGTTCTACTTTTTCTAGTTCTTTTAGGTGTAGGTTTTGAATGTTCATTTAAAATTTTTTATACTTCTTGAAGTAGGCTTGTAATGCTATGAACTTTTTTTTCAGGACTGCTTTTGCTGTATACAAGACATTTGGGGTTGTGTGTTCATTTTCTTTTATTTTCAGGTAAATTTTTATTTCTTCCTTTATCTCCTTGGTAACTACTTTATTGTTTAATAACATACTATTTAGCCTTCATGTGTTTGAATGTTTTTGAGGTTTTTTATTGTAGTTGACTTCTAGTTTTATGCTATTGTGATCTGACATGATGCTTGTATGATTCCAATCTTCTTGAATGAGTTAAGACTTATTTTGTATCCTAACATGGGGTCTATCTTTTAAAATGTTTCATGAGGATTTGAAAAGAATGTATATTCTACTGCTTTGAGATAAAAATGTTCTGTAAATATTAATTAAATCCATTTGATCCTGTGTGTTATATAAGGTCACTATTTCTTTGATTTTTTTTTTGTCTGAAAGGTCTATCCAGTGATGATAGTGGGGAATTAAAGTCTCCTACTATGACTGTATTAATGCCCATTTTTTCTTTAAAGTCCACCAAGAGATTTTTAAATATATTTTGGTGCTCCTATATTGGGTGTGTATATGTTTACAAGGGTTATGTCATGTCCACTTTTGGGATAGATCCCTTCAATGTTATGTAGTGACCTTTTTTGTCTCATTGTATGGCCTTTGCTTTAAAGTCTAGTTTTTCAGATATGAGTACTGCTACCCTAGCTTCTTTTTCCATTTCCATTTGCATGTAATATTTCTTTCCATCCTTTCAGTTTCAGTCTGTGGGAATCTTTTGTTCTGAGGTGGGTCTCATTTTTTTTATCCTCACCCGAAGACATTTTTTTGATATTTTGTTCAGATAGAGTGGGAGGGAGAGAGAGAGAGAGAGACATAGATGTGAAAGGGACACACCGAGTGGTCGCCACCCACACTACCCAATCAGGGCCAGGCAAAAACTGCAACTGAGGTACGTGCCCTTAGCAGGAACTGAACCAGGGTCTCTCCAGACTGCAGGCCGATGCTCTAACCGCTGAGCCAAACCAGCCAGGGCCTGAGGTGGGTCTCTTAAAGACAGCATATATATGGGTCATGTTTTCTTATCCATTTAGCTACACTCTTTCTTTTTATTGGAGCATTTAATCCATTTACACTTATTATTGATAGGTGCTTATTACTGCCATTTTTTCTTTATATCTATATTCCTCTCTGTCTCTATTTCGTATTCTTCTTAAAGTAGTTTCTTTAACATTTCTTGCAATGCTGGGTTGGTGATAGTGATCTCCATTAGCTTTTTTTTTGGTCTGGGAAGCTCTTTATTTCACCATCAGTTTTAAATGATAGCCTTGCTGGATGGAGTAGTCTTGGTTTCAAGTCCCTGCTTTTCATCACTTTGAATAGATCATTCCAATACATTCTGGCCTGAAGTTTTTCTGCTGAAAAATGATCTGTCAGCCAAATGGGAACCCCTTTGTTATGAACTAAGTGTTTCTCTCTTGCTGCCTTTAAGATTCTCTCCTTTTCTTCAGCTGTTGCAATTTTAAATATAATGTGTCTTATTGTGTGTCTCTTTGGGTTCGTCTTGATTAGGACTCTCCATGCGTCCTGAACTTGTATGACTAATTCCTTCACAAAGGTAGGGAAGTGTTTTTCTCATAATTTCCTCAAACAGGTTTTCTATCCCTTGCTCACTTTGTTCTCCTTCTGGTACCTCTTTGATGCAGATATTGTTACATTTCCTGTTGTCCCAAAGATCCCATAAACTATCCTTGTTTTTGTTTGTTTACATTTACTTATTTTTTTATTAATTTGTTTTTGTTACATATGTTTCTCCTTTTTCCCCCATTGACACCCTCCTCTCATCACCCCCGGCCTATCCCCAGCTTTGTTGTCAATGTCCATTGTTCATGCATACATGCATATAAGTTCTGTGGTTCATCTCTCCCCCCCCCAAGCCGCCCTCTTCTGAGGCTTGTCAATCTGTACCCCACCTCTATGTCTCTGAGTCAATTTAGTTCTACAGTTTGTTTAGTTCATTATATTCCACAAATAAGTGAGATCATGTGACATTTGTCTTTCTCTGCTTGGCTTGTTTCGCTTAGCATAATACTCTCCAGGTCCTTCCATGCCATCTCAAAGGAAAAGTGATCTTTCTTTCTTACAGCTGTATAGTATTCCATTGTGCACATGTACCACAGCTTTTTTATCCACTCATCTACTGATGGACACTTGGGTTGTTTCCAGATCTTAGTATTGTAAATAGTGCTACTATGAACATAGGGGTACAAACATTCTTTCTGATTGGTGTTTCAGGTGTTAGGGTATATTCCTAGAAGTGAGATCACTGGGTCAAATGGCATTTCAATTTCTAACTTTCTGAGGTAAAACTATAGTGTTTTGCATGGTGGCTTCACTAGTCTACATTCCCACCAGCAGTGTACTAGAGTCCCCTTTTCTCTACACCATCGCCAACACTTGTTGTTTGATGATTTGTTAATGGCGGCCATTGTGATAGGTGTGAAGTGGTACCGCATAGTTGTTTTAATATGCATCTCTCTTATGATTAGTGATGTTGAACATTTCTTCATATGTCTGTTGGCCATTTGCATGTACTTTTTGGAGAGGTGTCTATTTAAGTCCTCTGACCGTTTTTTAACTGGGTTCTTTGTCTTCCTTTTGTTGAGTTGTATGAGCACTCTATATATTTTGGAAATTAACCCCTTATCTGATGCATCATTGGTGATTATGGTCTCCCAAATAGTGGGATCCCTTTCTGTTTTGATGGTTGATTCTTTTGCTGTGCAGAACCTTTTTAGTTTGATGCAGTCCCATGTGTTCATTTTTTTTCCTTTGCTTCTGTTGCCTTAGGTGATGTATCAGTGAAAATTCTGCTGTATATGATGTCTGAAATTTTGTTGCATGCATTTTCTTCTGGAATTTTTATAGATTCACGAGTTACATTTAAGTCTTTTATCCATTTTGAGTTTATTCTTGTGTATGGTTTAAGTTGGTACTCTAGCTTCATTTTTTTGCAAGTAGCTGTCCAATTTTCTCAACACCATTTATTGAAGAGACTATCTTGACTCCTCTGTATGCTCTTGCCTTCTTTGTCAAATATTAATTAAGCATATTGTCTTGGGTCAGTTTTGGGGTTCTCTATTCTGTTCCATTGATCTATCTGCTTGTTCTTGTGCCAGTAACAGGCTGTTTTGACTACAGTGGCTTTGTAGTATAACCTGAAATCTGTTAATGTGATCCCTCCAACTTTGTTCTTTTTTTTTCAAGATTGCTGTGGCTATTGGGGGTCTTTTTTGGTTCCAATATGAACTTTTGGAGTGTTTATTCTAGTTCTGTGAAATATGTCATTGGTATTTTGATGGGGATTGCATTGAATCTATAGATTGCTTTGGGTAGTATGGACATTTTAATGATGTTAATTCTTCCAATCCATGAACAAGGTATGTGCTTCCACTTTTTTATATCTTCCTCTACTTCTTTTTTCAATAACCAGTAGTTTTCTGTGAAGAGGTCCTTTATTTCCTTGGTTAACTTTATTCTTAAGTATCTTAATTTTCTTGCAGCAATGGTAAATGGGATTTTTTAATTCTATTTTTGTTACAGATGTTTCTCCTTTTTCACCCCATTGGCACCCTCCTCCCCATTCCCCCCACCCCATCCCTGGCTTTACTGTCCATGTCCATGGGTTATACATACATGCATAAAAGTTCTGTGCTTTAGCTCTTCCCACCCCCACAACCCCCTTTTCTGAGGGTTGTCAGTCTGTACCCTACTTCCATGTTTCTGGGTCTACCATATTCCTCAGATTTTTATGTTCACTATATTCCATATATAAGTGAGATCATGTGGTATTTGTCTTCTTCTGCTTGGCTTGTTTCACTTAGGATAATACTTTCCAGGTCTCTCCATGTCATCTCAAAGGATAAGAGATCTTTCTTTCTTACAGCTCCATAGTACACCATTGTGTATATGTACCACTGTTTTTTTTATCCATTCATCTACTGATGGACACTTGGGCTATTTCCAGATCTTAGCTATTGTAAATAGTTCTGCTATGAACATGGGGGTACATATATTCTTTGTGATTGGTGTTTCAGGCTTCTTAGGGTATATTCATAGAAGTGGCATTACTGGGTCAAATGGCAGTTCAATTTTTAATTTTTTGAGGTAACACCATATTGTTTTCCATAGTGGCTGCACCAGTCTGCATTCCCACCAGCAGTGTACTAGCGTCCCCTTTTCTTCACACCCTCACCAACACTTGTTGTTTGATGCTTTGTTGATGGCAGCCATTCTGACAGGTGTGAGGTGATACCTCATTGTTGTTTTAATTTGCATCTCTCTGCTAATTAGTGATGTTGAGCATTTCTTCATATGTCTCTAAGCCATTTTTATGTCCTGTTAGCTCCCCTGCCCATTTTTAATTGGGTTCTTTGTCTTCCTTTTGTTGGGCTGTATGAGCACTTTATATATATTGGAAATTAACCCCTCATCTGATGTATCATTGGCAATTATGCTCTCCCATAGAGTGGATTGCCTTTCCATTTTGGTGGTTGTTTCTTTTGCTGTGCAGAAGCTTTTTAGTTTGATGTAGTCCCATGTGTTCATTTTCTCCTTTGTTTCTGTTGCCTTATGTGATGTTTCAGTAAAAATTCTTCTGAGTATGATGTCTAAAATTTTGTTGCCTACATTTTCTTCTAGGACTTTTATGGATTCATGAGTCACATTTAAGTCTTTGATGCATTTTGCGTTTATTCTTGTCTATGTTGTAAGTTGATGGTCTAGTTTCATTTTTTTGCATGTAGCTGTCTAATTTTCCCCACACCATTAAAGAGGCAGTCTTTAGTCCACTGTATGCTCTTGCCTCTTTTTTCTTTTTTTAAAATCTTTATTGTTGGATGTAAAATGTATTACAGAGGTTCCACATTTTTCCCCCATTGACCCCCTCCTCCCCACTCCCGCCCCCCTCCCACCTTTTCCCACACTATTGTCTGTGTCCATTGGTTATGCATATAAGTTCTTTGGTTTATTTCTTCCCACCCCCCAACCCCTTTCCCTTTGAGGTTTGTCAGTCTAGCAATTAATTTGTGCTTCTTAATCCCTTCACCCTTTTCACCCATTCCCTCAACCCCCCTCCCAACTGGCATCCAACAAAATGTTCTCTGTATCGATGAGAATGTTTCTGTTCTACCTGTTCATTTTGTTTGTAGATTCCATTGTTGATAGATATGTATTCATTGCCATTTTGTTTGTTCCTACATTTTATCTTTTTCTTCAAAAAGACCCTTCATCATTTCATATAATAACGGTTTGGTGGTGATGAACTCCTCTAACTTTTTCTTGTCTGGGAAAGTTTTTATATGTCCATTGATTCTAAATGACAGCTTTGCAGGATAGAATAATTTTGGTTGTAGGTTCTTGCTTTTCATCACTCTGAATATTTCTTGCCATTCCCTTCTGGCCTGCAAAGTTTCTTTTGAGAAATCAGCTGACAGCCTAATGGGAACTCCCTTGTAGGTAACTAGCTGCCTTTCTCTTGCTGCTTTTAAGATTCTCTCTTTGTCTTGAACCTTTTGCATTTTGATGATGATGTGTCTTGGTATGGGCCTTTTGGGGATCATCTTGTTTGGGACTCTCTGTGCTTCCTGGATTTGTATGTCTGTTTCCTTCACCAAGTTCGGAAAGTTTTCTGCCATTATTGTTTCAAACGGGTTTTCTATTTCTTGTTCTCGCTCTTCTCCTTCTGGCACCCCCAGATGCAAATGTTGGCACGCTTGAAGTTGTCCCAGAGGCTCCTTACCCTATCCTCATTTTTTGTGGATTCTTTTTTCTTTTTGCTGTTCTGATTGCGCATTTTTTGCTTCCTTATATTCCAAATCGATGGTTTGCTCCTTGGATTTACGTACTCTATTATTGAAGCTGTGTAAATTATTTGTTATTTCAGTTAATGCCTTCTTCAATTCTAACTGTGCATCCATAATTTCTCACTGGTACTTTTTTATGCTCTTGAGGCCCTCACTAAGTTTACTGAGGTTCTCACTAAGTTCATTGAGCATCCTTATAAGCAGTATTTTGAACTCAGCATCTGTTAGGTTGCTTATCTCCATTTCGCTTCGTTCTTTTCCTAGAGTTTTGTTCTCTTCTTTCATTTGGGACGTGTTTCTTTGTTTCCTCATTTTGGCTGCCTCCCTGTGTTTGTTTCAGTGTGTTACTTAACGAGAGGTATGGGGCTAGCTGAGACCAGATGCTGCTCGTTTGAAAGAATTTAGGAAAAACCTGAAGCAGGATCCAAGACAGGCCAATCCTATGGTTAAGCAAGTGACAACAGCTTGGGTGGGCTTGAAAGTTGGGTGGGGCAGGGCCTCAGGTAGTCACCAGGGCGGGGCTACCAGTGTGAGCCAGGTTGCTGGGGTCCCAGATATGGGGGCTGTCTGCCGCCCCCGTGAAGGGCTCATCAAAGGAACAAAGGCCTCTTACAGCACGTTTGTCCCGGAGAAAGCCCCCTCTCCAGCGCTCCCTCCAGTGCCAAACAGCTCAGTTCTTCCCTGTATGTCTCTGGCGCCCCTCGAGCTGCCTCCCCTCCGAGCTTAGAGGGAGAGAGTCCGAGAAGTCCGTGCGCGGGCCCTTTAGGGAGCTGCCTGGGGCTCCAGCCGCTTCAGCCTCCCTGAGCCTCAGTTCCCGCTGGTTTTTCCAGCCAGAATTATGGGGATTCTCTTCCTGGCACTGGAACCCTGAGCGGGGCACCTGGTGTGGGACGGGGACCCCTCAGTCCTCAGGAAGGACCTTCCCAGCCGCGGGAGCCTCCTGATTTTTATCCGCCACACTTGGTTTTGGGACCAGCCCTCGGGCCACTGCCACCGCTGCAACCGCTGCCCCTCGCAGCGCCGATCCTCCTACCAGTCTCTATGTGGCAGCTGCTTTAATTCCGTAGCTGAAGGACTGCCATTCAGCTTGATTTCAGGCGGTTTGGAATGATGGTTGTTCTGTAGCTTAGTGGTAACTTTGATGTGACTGTGGGAGGATGCGATACCGCGTTTACCTACCCGCCATCTTGACCGGAAGTCGTCTTGCCTCTTTTTTCAAATATGAATTGAGCATATTGTCTTCAGTCTATTATTGGGTTCTCTAATCTATGCCTTTGATCTATCTGCCTGTTCTTGTGCTGGTACCAGGCTGTTTTGATTATAGTATCATTGTAGTATAACCTGAAGTCTGGTAATGTAATCCCTCCAACTTTGTCCTTCTTTTCCAAGATTGCTGTGGCTATTCAAGGTTTTGTTGGTTCCATATGAACTTTTGAAGTATTTGTTCTAGTTCTGTGAAATATGTCGTTTGTATTTTGATGGGGATTGCACTGAGTCTATAAATTGATTTGGGTAGTATGGACATTTTAATGATGCTAATTCTTCCAATCCATGAACAAGGTATGTGCTTCCACTTTTTATATCTTCCTCTATTTCTTTTTTCAACGTCCTGTAGTTTTCTGTAAATAAGTCTTTTATTTCTTTGGTTAAGTTTATTCCTAGGTATGTTAATATTTTTGCTGCGATGGTAAATGGGATTGTTCTTTTAGTTTCTCTTTCTGTGAGTTCATCATTGGTGTATAACAATGCCATTGATTTCTTGATGTTAATTTTCTATCATGCTACTTTGCCAAATTTATTTATTAAGTCTAGTAAATTTTTGATGGAGTCTCTGGGGTTTTCTACATAGTATCATGTCATCTGCAAATAATGACAGTTTCACTTCCTCCTTTCCAATTTGGATTCCTTTTATTTTTCTTCCTCTCTGATTGCTGTTGCTAAGACTTCCAGTACTATGTTAAATAAGAGTGGTGAAAGTAGGCATCCTTGTCTTGTTCTTGTTCTTAAGGAAAATACTTTTAATTTTTGGCAATTATGTATGATGTTGGCTGTAGGTCTTTCATATATGGCTTTTATTATGTTGATATATGATTCCTCTATTCCCAGATTGCTGAGAATTTTTATCAGAAATGAGTGCTGGATTTTGTTGAAGGCTTTACCAGCATCTATTAATATGATCACATGATATTTATCTTTCATTTTGTTTATGTGGTGTATCACATTTATTGATTTGCAGATATTGTTCCAGCCTTGCATCCCTGGGATGAATCCCATTTTGTCATGGTGAATAATTTCTTGATATATTGCTTGATTTGATTTGCTAGTATTTTGTTTAGGATTTTGGCATCTATGTTCATCAGGGATATTGGCCTGTAGTTTTCTTTCTTTGTAGTGTCTTCTTCTGGGTTTGGAATTAGAATTATTCTGGACTCATAAAACAAGGTTGGAAGTCTTTCTTCTTGAATTTTTTGAAATAGTTTGAGGAGAATGGGTATTAGTTCTTTCTTAAATGTTTGGTAAAATTGCCCCGTGAAGCCGTCCAGAACTGGGCTTTTGTTTGCTGGGAGAGTCTTGATTACATCTTCAATTTCTTTTGTTGTTACTGGTCTGTTCAAGTTTTCTATCTCTTCCTGGTTCAGTTTTGAGAGACTATGGGTTTCTAGAAATTTGTTTATTTTGCTTAAAATGTCAAATTTGTTGCCGTATAATGGTTCATAATATTTCTTCATGATCCTTTGTATTCTTGTGGTGTCAGTAATTATTTCTCCTCTTTAATTTCTGATTTTATGTATTTGGGTTCTCTCTCTTTGTTTCTAGGTGAGTCTAACTAAGGGTCCATCAATCTTCTTTATTTTTTGAAAAATCCAGCTCTTTGTTTCATTGATCCTTTGAATTGTTTTTTTGGTGTCCATGGCATTTATTTCTGCTTGGATCTTTAGGAATTTCTTTCTTGTACTTGCTCCGGGGATTTCTTTTTGTTTGCTTTCTACTTCTTTAACTTGTGAGGTTAGATAGTCTATTAGAGATTTTTGTTGTTGTTGTTACTTGAGGTAGGCCTGTAGTGCTATTAATTTTCCTCTCAGAACTGTTTTTGCTGCATCCCATAGATTTTGTGTTGTTGTGTGTTCGTTTTCATTAATTTACAGGAAGTTTTTAATTTCTTCCTTGATCTCATCGTAACCCATTTATTGTTCAATAACATGCTATTTAGTCTCCATGTTTTTAAATGTCTTTGCATGTTCTTATTGCAATTGATTGCTATTTGCATGTCATTGTGATCTGAGAAGATGCTTGATATGATTTCAATCTTTTTGATCTTGTAGTGACTTAGTTTGTGCCCTAACATGTGATCTATCTTTGATAATGTCCCATGTGCACTTGAGAAGAATGGGAATTCTGTGGTGTTGGGGTGTAATTCTCTGTAGATATCTATGAAATCCATTTGATCTAGCACTTTATTCAGAGTGTGTGTTTCCTTGTTAATTTTTTGTCTAGTGATGTCAGGGGGGTGTTGAAGTTTCCTGCTATGATTGTATTGCTGTAGATTTTTTCCTTTTAAGTCCTCCAGAAGATTTTTAATATATGTTGGTGCTCCTATATTGGGTGCATATATGTTTACCAAGGTTATATCTTCCTGTTCGATAGATCCTTTTAACATTATGTAGTGGCCTTTTTGTCTCTAGTTATGGTCTTAATTTTGAAATCTTCTTTATCTGATATGAGTCTTATTGCTACCCCAGCTGTTCTTTTTTTTTTTTTTTTTTTTGGTTTTTGTTTGCTTGAAAGATTTTTTTCCATCCCTTCACTTCACTTTCAGCCTATGTGAGACTTTTGTTATGAGATGGGTCTCTTATAAACAACATATACGTGAGTCATGCTTTCTTATCCAGTCAGCTACTGTGTCTTTTTATCGAAGCATTCAAACCATTCACATTTAAGGTGATAATTGATATGTACTTATTTATTGACATTTTTGTTTAGTGTGGTTATGTTTTTCTTCCTATTTTTTCTACTAATTACAGCAGGTTTTTTTGTTTTTTTTTAAGCATATCTTGCAGTGCTGGTTTGGTGTTACTATATTACCTTAGCCTTTTTTGTTTTTGTTTTTGTTTTTGGTCTGGGAAGCTCTCTATTTGACCTTCTCTTTTGAATGATAGCCTTGCTGGATAGAGTAGTCTTGGATCCAGATCCTTGTTTTTCATGACCTTGATTACTTCATGCCATTCTCTTCTGGCCTGTAGTGTTTCTGTTGAGAAGTCAGCTGAGAGACTTATGGGATTACCTTTGTAGATAACATGTTGCTTATCTCTTGCTGCTTTTAGGATTCTCTCTTTTTCTTTAATTTTTGGCATTTTAATTACTATGTGTCTTGGTGTGGGCCTGTTTTGGTTCTTCTTACTTGGGGCTCTCTGTGCTTCTTAAACTTGAATGCCTTCTTCCTTCACCAAATTAGTTAATTTTTCTGTCACTATTTTTTCTTCAAATATATTCTCTAACCCTTGCTCATTTTCTTCTTCTTCAGCGACTCCTATGATGTGAATAGTATTACATTTCTTGTTACCTCATAGTTCTCTTAAGCTGTCTTCATGTTTTTTTTTTCTTTTAGTTTTCTGATTGGTTTCATTTTTTCCTACCCTTTTTTCTAATTCACTGATCCAGTCCTCAGCTTCCTCTACTCTGCTGTTTAGTCCTTCTAATGTGTTCTTTATTTCTGCTATGTCAGTCTATATTTCTTCTTGGTAGTTTTTGATTTTCAATTGGTTGATTTTCAATATTTTTATGTCTTTCCTCATGCTGTTGAGCTTCCTCAAGATCATGGCTCTGAACTGTTTCTCTGATAATTTGCTTAACTGCATTTCATTTATCTCATCTCTAATGGGTTTGGATGAGCCTGGGTGGGCCCACGTTAAACACAACTGTCTTGTCTTACTTTCCTGGGAAGATTTGCAAGCCCAGGAAAGGTTCAGTTATCCTCTAGCTTTTTTCTAGAGGCTAGTAGTCTCAGTTACTCAGTGCCTTGGAATGTTGCCCTGGTGTTCTGCATAAGAGGATTTCCAGAGGCTGGGATAGATACTGGTTGTTAATGAGCCTCAATTTACATTTCTTTACCTCACCTGGGAAAGGCTAATCTCCGAGGGGGTAGGAGGGCTGCTGCTTTCCCCCACAGCTCTGGAAAGAAGTACACTGGCCACCATCCTTTGTGACTGCAACTCAGCAAAAACTCTGAGTGCCCTCCAAATCCTGGTTGTCCCCACAGAGTTCCAGCCCAGTCTGCCCTCCCTCTGCAGTAGCCCCCAGGTGAGTGGCTGTGGCTATTTTAGCGCTCTGTCCTGGCTCTCTGCATTGTGGAGCAGGATTGGTCTTCATTCTCCAAGGGCACTGCTCACAACTATGACTGCTGCTGTCCGTGGGCTCTCAGCCCGCCACCCTCTCCCACCTTCACACCTTCGCAGATCCTACCAGTGTCCCTGTTTCTATGGTCCTGTCCTGCTGCTTTTCTGTTCCTTTTTTTTTTTTTTGAGGATTTGTCTTTATTTTAGTTGTAATACTCATTTGGTCCTGGGAGATTGTCTGTGTAGCTTCTATTCACTTTGCCTCCATTTTCACATCCTCTATTCCTATCTTGTGCGCAGCTGGGTAGCATAGACCTCTCTGGTGCCCCCACACTCTGCAGGTCCCCCAGGTAACTGGATGGCACAGTCCCTTTGGGGACCTGGCTCTATGGCTATTTTATGGGCTGCTGGGTCGCACAGGCCTGTCTGGTGCTTCAGTACACCGCAGGTCCCATGGGTAACTGGATGGCACAGTTTCTGCTGGGTTGCACAGGTCTCTCTGGTACTTCAGCACCCTGCAGTTCCCATGGATAACTGGATCACACAGTCCCTGCTGGATTGCACAGGCCTCTCTTGTGCCCCCACACCCTGCAGGTCCTGCAGACGGGCAGCTGTATTGCACCAGTCTCTCTCAGGCTCTAGCTTCCCATCACTCTTTTGGGATACTGGACTGCACAGGCCTCTGTGGAGCCCCAGGTCCAGCTGCTGGTGGCTGGGGTGTGTTGCTTCCCTGTGGGGCTCAACTCCTACTCAGTTTTGCTGTAGTTTTGGGGATGGGTCTCAGCTGCTGGTCTGTGCTTCTGTTGCCTGGGGATGGATGTCTGCTCACCATCTTCTGTTGCTGGGGATATATCTTGACTCTGACTGGGCTGCTACTGTGGGGAATGGTGCTGGGTTCCCAGCTGTCCACAGCTTCTGTGACTGGCACCTTGGGAGCTCCACTACTGTGCACTGGTTTGTGTTGACACAGACTGTCCACTGGTCCGATGGTGCCAGGTGCACTGCTGGGCTCAGGTTGCTGGGCCCTAGTTGCTCCCACTGCCTCCTCCCAGGAAAGATCTGGGATCTTCCAAAATGGTGGGACCCCCTCCCCCCACCTCCGTGGTTCAGGGAGAAATTTCCTGAAGAGCTGCTTACCGAGGTAGCCAGCTGCTCCCATCCACAGGACAGGAACCTTCTGCTTCTCGTCTCTACACTGAGTTCGGTTGTCCACCTTCACATCCACTCACACTCTCTCAAACACTAGCTCACTCTCTCTCACACTCACCCTTACTCTGGTCCTGCCCGCCGCCATCTTCCAAATATCCTTGTTTTTAAAATGTATTTTTCTTTTTTGCTGGGATTTGGTGTTTTTTCTATCTTGTCTTCTAAATTACTGATTCAATTCCCTGCTTTATCCAGACTACTTTTAATAACTTTCAGTGTATTCTTGATGTCAGATATGGTATTCTTCATTTCTGACTTTTTTTAAATGTTTTTTAAACTGATTTTTGAGAAAGGAAGGGAGAGAGACATAGAAACATCGATGTGAAACATCAATCAGCTGCCTCCTGCATGCTTCCTACTGGGAATTAAGCTTGCAACCTGGGCATGTGCCCTTACTGGGAATCGAACTGGGACCTATCAGTCCATGGAATGATGCTCAATCCACTGAGCCACACCGTCCGGGCTTGACTGGTTCTTATTCATGTTTTCTATGTCCCTGTTCACACTGGTGTAGTTCCCACTAAATTCCTTATAGTTCTCACTAAATTCTTAAGCATCCTTATAATAATTACTTTGAATTCTGTGTCTGATAAATTGCTAGCTTCCATTTCATTTAGCTCTTTTTCTGGAGATTTCTCCTTTTCTTTTATTTGAGGGTTGTTTCTTTATCCCCCTACTTTAGAAGTCTCTTTGTGTTTGTTTCTATGTATGAGATTGAACTGCTATAACTCCCAGTCTTTGTTCAGTAGCCTTTTGTAGTAAGTGTCCCATGGGACCCAGGGATGCAATCTACTTGATCTCCTGTGCTGGGTGCTCTATGAATATCCTTTCTGTGTGTTATTTGGTCTAATTTGTTAATGGGATTTCTACGCAGGCTGGCTGACTGTGAGACTCAATCCCTAACATGTCATGTGAGCTGTTGTACAAGGTGTTATATATGAGTTGAGGTGCCAGGAAACATGCTTTAGTCTTTCCAGGAAGTCTTCCTAGTTCCATTTATCTCTCTTAGAAGAGTGATCTTGAACTCCAGGATTGAGGAAGAATCAGTGAATTCAGTAGGTTCCTTGTGTATTGCACCTGTTTGCTCAGCAACCTCAAAGTTGTCTAGGTTCTTCTCTGGATCTCCATATAGGGCAACCAATTAATGTTGATCTTAAACAAACTGACAGGTAGATAATTCTTCAGAAAAGTGGTTTATTTGGGAACAGCAAAGAACTGCAATTATGGACATGTGATCTAATGGTGGGGGAACCATATGCAAAACTCTGAAGTGATGTTTCTAAACCACAAATCTGACCTTTCTTATACCTTTACCTAAATCCTTCCAGTAGTACAACATTAACCTCAGGATAAAATCCAAAGTCTTTACATAGCACACAACGCCTAATATAACCTGGTACCTGTCTACATTTCAAGCCTCCTGGAGTGTCTTTCCTCATTTCACACATTCAGGGCTCCTCTTGCAGAGCACCTTGGGATCCTTGAATGTGCCTATATCTCCTTGACCTACACCTATGCTCATGTTGTTCTTACTGTGGCTTGTAACTCACTCCATTACTCTGCCTACCTGAAACACTCTTACTTGAAGACTCAGGTCAAGATTCAATTCACTTCCTAGTTTTACAGACAAAGGTATACACTCCATTATTCATAATATTTTAGTCAAACCCCTAGTCTCACATGTACTTTACTGCACTCAGTTTTGTTTAATCATTACTGACCTCCACCAGACTATGAGGCCTAGAGGGAAGAGACTGTTCTATTCACATTTGTATCTGCGGTATATTGTATGATGTCTGACATATAGCAAGAGCTAAAACATGAGTGTTCAATTAGAAATTAACTTTTGTGTGTGTGCAGGCATACTAAATTACTTCTATTTTCACTTCTCTCTGTCTTAAATATAGTCCCATCCTACTAATTCCTTAAAATAGGTAATGTTGTTATTACTTCATAAAATTGGTGCTCTCAAAAAATACACTGTTGCCCTGGCTGGTTTGGCTCAGTGGTTGGAGCATTGGCCCGTGGACCAGAGAGTCCTGGGTTTGGTTCCCGCTAGGGGCATGTACAAACAAACAAAAAAAATACTGTTAACAGTAACTGATACAGATCACATGGACATCTACAGCTATAGGCAAGTGTAAAATCTATACCACTTTAAACATAAACTTTCTAACAAAGTGTTTTTACCCTTCCTATACCTGTGTAAATGTGGCAAGATCTGCTATGATGGAGGTGCCTCCTGGTATTCTAGCCCTTATGTCATCGTCTCCTCCTTGAGTGTGGTCTAGGCCTAGTGACTTGCTTCTAAAGAACAGAAGTGATCTGATGTTACCTCAGATGTGCGAGAGAAAGAGAGAGAGAATGAATGAGAATCAAGGATCTATGTTTGAGCTGTCTTATGCAACTGATATATGCAGCCAACAGCTAGTGAGGTCCTGAAGCATGCCAACAACCACATGAGTAAGCCTAGAAGTAGGTAATTTCCCAGTGAAACCTGAGTTAATTGCAGCCTCAGCCAACGCCTTGACTGCAGCCTTGTGTGAAACTCTGTGCCAGAACCACTTAGCTAATCTACACCCAAATTCTCAAACTACAAAAGCTATTAAATAAAATGTTTACTGATGTTTTAAGCCTAAATTTTGGGATAATTTGTTATTTAATGGTATCATTGATACAACAGGTATGAGGCCCCCCAAAAACTTTCACAATCTATAGGGAGGGTTCAAAATAGAGAAGAAATGGAGGGGAGTAGACATGCAGGCCAGTAGGTAATTTAGAAGTGACAGGTAAGCCTTTTGCCTTAAAATTCTTCTTGAAGAATGATTTATATTGTGACAGTTCCTAAATTCTAGCCATTGGAGATTCATTCGCTTCCTCTCTTTTAACATAGGAAGTTTCTCTAGGAGAGCTATCAGCCACTTAATCTCTTGCACAGAGCAATCAGATTAAAAACTGAAATCGGTTGCAAACTGTGGCGAGGCAATGAGCAGGAATGGAGAGGAAAGAGAGAATTTCGAAGCACTGAAAAACAAAAGGGAAAGCAAGTAAATGGGGAATAAAGGGAGAGAATAGTACTAAGCAATGGGGAAAACTGTCTTGTTACTATACTCATGTACCACAGAAAGTTGTTTTGACATATGTCATTTTCTGATTTCTCCAGAATAATTTCCCCATGGATCATGAGCAACATAGGAAGATAGCTGTTTTATGCATGTATGCCACTGGTTTCTGTAAGAGACAGTTTTATAAATTAGTTACATGAAAAATAAGGGCTCTTTTATCCCTTCATACCCTCCTCTACCTACTCCCCCAACCCTCCCCCTGGCAATCACCACGTTGCTGTCTGTACCCATGAGTTTTTTTTTTTTCTTTTTTGCTCAATCCCTCCACCTACCCCGACAGCTGTCTACCTGCTCTCTATCTATGAGTTTGTCTCTATTTTACTTGTTAGTTTACTTTGTTCATTAGATTTCACATATGAGAAAAATCATAACGGTGACGGAAAGAGACTTGGCTTGGGGTGGTGAACACACAGTACAGCGTACAGATGGTGTGTTGTGGAATTGTGCACCTGAAACCTGTATAATTTTGTTGAACAGTGTCATCCCAATAAATTCAATGAAAAGGAATAAAAATTGTGAAAAGAAAGTTAAGAGCTCTTGTTCCATATCCAAAAGCATTCCTAGAAGTGGATAGGGTGTCTTCCATTGGTCATTTTCCCTGGTGTTGGTGGAAACTCTAAACATTTCAGGACCTACATTCTGACCTCTGGGATGAAAAAAAAAAATCAGATGGGGTCAATTTTGCCTCTTTTAAAAATCATATATCCAAAATTATTCTTGACACCACTTCAAAATATATGTACAACTTTTTAAAGCTATAGAATAAAACATTTTGGTAAGAAAATGAATATCTGTCTGTTTTTGTCAAGAAGGGACACGATTTGTGCCACATATCTATGAGTGAAAATACCAAATAAAATTTACATTTGGATTTCCAGCAAGCAATAAAAACTGTAAAATTATCTCTATTAAAATTCCTTCAAGGAAATAATGAAATCATTTTCATAAGAATGTGCTCACCTCGTGAAGGGCTAAATATTTTGAAGCTTAACATTCAATGTATTGACATGGGACAGACACAGTTCTGTGATGGACATGTTCTTATTGACCTTGTGATGTGACTGTCAAAAGCCCCCAAATGTAAATCTGCTCTTCCTTACTCTTTTTCTACACAGATAGAAACTAATTTGTCAGCATGCCAGCTTTAACTAGCCCAAATGAAGCTAAGCTAATTTAATAGGAACTGTTCAATAGCTTCGACCGACCTGACACTGTCAGTTAAAGTGGCTCTATGCCCCACTGTCTTTCATTATTCCCAATTCTTTCTTCAGAATGCTTGAACACCAAGTCAAATAATATGCTTAGTAGTCAATAGGCCTGACTTTTTTCTCAAGGACATTCTTTTGGTGCCAGAAACTGTCAAGTGGAAAAATATGTGCTGTGAAGGTGAAAGGATACTGATTAAATATACATAGCTCTAGCCAGAGAAGCATGAGGCACAGCTTGCTGAATGAAAACTCCACTGCCTGCTTGACTGAGGTCACAGCTGTTGACTTGCATAAATTCTTAAGCTGCAGTTTCTCTTTGAAATGATTTAACATCCCCATGTTTACATTAGGTACAAGCCATCATCAAGGAATGCTGCACAGTTCTAAGTGTAAATATTCCAGTCAATTAAGCATGCTTTATCCTTAGGTCACTGAACTTCTCTACCTCTTTAGCTACATGCACTGTTTTCAAAGTATTAAGTTATTCTGACCTGTGCTAGATATGCAATGTGAACAAGACATAAACTTGGGTTGGCAAGCCAGAAAAATAACAATCTTCTTTAGTAGTGTAATGTATTGATGTTCTAGAGTCAAACAAGCTTCCTTTGAAACCCTTAGTAATATTTTAACTCTGAGCATGTCTGTGCCTCAATTTCCTCATCTTTAACATGCTAACGGTAATAATGTTTCTTGCTTTTCAGTTATTATAAAACAGAACATATATGTATAGCTTTTTAGCACACTGTCTGGCACTTAGGATGGGTGTTCCAAAAGCAGTAGCTGGTAGTATAGGTTTGGATTTAAGAAACAGTACTTTGAAGCAGAATATTGTATTTGGTCCTTCCTCTTTCTTTTTTTTCCCCTTTATTGATTTTAGAGAGAGAGGAAGTGAGAGGGAGAGAGAGATAGAAACATCAATGAGACAGAACATCAATTGGCTGCCTCCTGCATGCCCCACACTGGGGATCGAGCCCACAACCTGGGCATGTGCCCTGACCAGGAATCAAAATGGCAACCTCTTGGTACATGGGTTGATGCTCAACCACTGAGCCACACCGGCTGGATGATACTTCCTCTTTCTGAATTAAATCTATTTTTCACCTCTACAATAAACACTCTACTTTAGGTACGACTGTCTTAAGAACTCTTTGGTTCGATAATTTTTAAGCGTCACAAGGTCAGTGGCTTTTTTCAAACATAAAGTGTTTCCTAAAATTTGACCATTTCAAAGGTGTGCCAATCTGGCCCTGGCCGGTTTGGCTCAGCGGTTAGAGCATTGGCCTATGGTCTGGAGAGACCCGGGTTTGGTTCCTGCTAAGGGCACGTACCTCAGTTGCAGTTTGTCCCTGGCCCTAGTTGGGTCGTGCGGGTGGCAACCACTCGATATGTTCCTTTCACGTGAGTGTTTCTATCTTTCTCTCCCTCCTACTCTATCTGAACAAAAAATGGAAAAATCTCCTCAGGTGAGGATAAATAAATAAATAAAATGAAAATGATTCAAAGGTGTGGCAATCTGGTTTATAAAATTGCACCGTGTTTGTTACAGTAGAGGGGCTTATATGTGAAAATAAGTTATGTAACATCTTCTATGCTAGATGTTTTCATTACACTTATATGCTAATTCTCTAGTAAAATATACTTCTGTAATGAACTCTGTATTTAAGAAACAATAAAATCAGTAAACCAAATTGATGAATTCATTTAATTCTTACAATAATTATATAAGGTAAATACTATCTCCAGTTAACAGATGAATCAGAGTTTACATAGCTTGCCAACAACCAGATGGCTAAGAAGAGGTGGAGTCAGGATTCAAGCCAAGATAGTTTGAATTGGGAGCCCACATGTATAACTACTCTACTTAATGCAAGACATACAGCATGACATTATGCAAATTATTGTTATTATATGACTTGCATTATAAGACAGTAAGTGATACTGTGAAGTCCACTACAACAGCATTTCCAGGAAGCCTATATAATGTGTAAGAAAGAATAATATAACAATGTAATAGATTTCATTGATCTGAAGAACAAACAATACCTATCTCATTCCTTGTTTGCCCCCACAATAATGCAGTTTTTGCTCAAGTGTCAGTTTTCAAAGTCACAATTTCTTTGGTCTGTTTGTTTTTCAAAAACTACTAATAATTGTGAATTTCCTGAATTATCAAAGTGGTATATCTTAAGTATCTTGCTTGGCACATAGCAAGCTGAAGAAATAGAAAGAAGATGGGCTTATGTATTTTGTGGTAATAATATTATAAGTGAAAAGGATCATATATACACTGTGCATTGAAATTCAATTGCAATCGATATATTTGTCCCCTAAACTTACAGTATACATATATTATTAATCATCCACCTTCAATTTTATAAATATTTCTCCTTATTTCACTGTAGCTGAAGTTAAATGCCCTATTGATCCTCATACATGATAGCTGAGGTATGGGGAAACGGGAAGAAATAATTTTTATAAGATTTTAAGAAAATTACAAAAAATCATGAGTTGTAATACTTACATTCAATCTTTTAACCCCAGTATAACATATCTATTTTTTTTTCTGGATGAATTCTGAAGGTCTCCTAGCTATTACTAGACTTTAGCAAATGTCCAATGCAGCATGTCACTGAGATCTATGAACAAGATTCAGTTAAAAACACTAATGAAAAATCTAGAAAGATATACTGTCAAAAAGATAGAAAGTATAAAATATTATAAATTAAAAATAAAACATGATCAGAGTTTTAAAAATAGTTTAGAGGCGAATATTTAGAAATAATAGTCCTGAAAATAAGATACCTTTTTAAGTAAAGGACCAAAATAATAATGTATTTCTATGTACATTGTCATGAAAAGATATCCAAAGTCTTGTTAATTTGAAGAGTTAAAATATACATTTTTATAGAATAATCTAATTCTTTTAAAATATATGTAAAAGTATTCTTACATGTAAATATATCCAAAATATTTGAAAGGTAAATAACCAAGATGTTGATAGTTCTTATCTTTAAATAGCTTGATATAAATTATTTTTCCCTTTTCTTTAAATGTATACATTTATCTGTAAAAAAAGATATTAGAAAGCTATTAGATATGTCAAAAATCTTCCACCAGTAAACTTGAAAAGTTACGTGAAATGGATAATTTTCTGGAAATATATAAATTACTAAACTGATTCAAGAAGAAATAAAAAGTGTAAAGATTCCATTATTTTACTATAATAGAAATTAAAGAGGTTTAAAAACTTTTCACAAAAGAAACACTAGACCTACAGTTTTCCAAGCATAATCTACCAAACTTCCAAGGAACAGTCTTTCCAGTATTATGTGAACTCTTATATATAATGGAACAAGATGAAATATTACACAATTTAGTAGCCATACCAAATCTAAAAAAGGATGGTAAGAGAAAGGGTAATTTGGGTGATTTCATATGTGACTATAGATGTTGTAATCCTAAACAAAAAGTTAATTAAATACTACTTAGTATAAAAAGAAAATACACCAGAATTAGACTAGGTTTATCTCAGAAATTTGAGGATGGTTTGTATTAGAAAAATATGTAGATGTAATTTAGCACTTTGAAGGATAAAGTGGTATGATCATTCAGTGCAGGAAAAGCACTTGGTAGAAATAAACACCCATTCATGATTGGAAAACAAGAGAAAGAACTGTTAATAGACTAGAAATAAGAAGAGAACTTCCTTAAATTTATTAAGAATGTCTTAAATGTGACTCATGGATCCATAAAAACCCTAGAAGAAACTGTAGGCAACAAAATTTCAGACATCATACGCATCAGAATTTTCACTGATACATCACCTAAGGCAACAGAAACAAAGGAGAAAATGAACACATGGGACCACATTAAACTCAAAAGCTTCTGCACAGCAAAAGAAACAAACATCAAAATGGAAAGGGATCCCACTATATGGGAGACCATAATCATCAATGATGCATCAGACAAAGGGTTAATTTCCAAAATATGTAGAGTGCTCATACAACTCAACAAATGGAAGACAAAGAACCCAATTACAAAATGGGCAGAGGAATTAGACACCACTTCAAACAGGACATATAAATGGCTAAAAGACATATGAAGAAATGCTCAACATCACTAATCATCAGAGAGATGCAAATTAAAACAACTATGAGGTATCACCTTACACCTGTCAGAATGGCTGTCATCAACAAATCATCAAACAACAAGTGCTGGCCAGGGTGTGGAGAAAATGGAACTCTAGTACACTGCTGGTGGGAATGCAGACTGGTGCAGCCACTATAGAAAATAGTATGAGGTTTCCATTGAATTGATGGCTAGTTTTACATTAAAAAAATGAACAGGCTAAGGAAGAAAATCATATGATCTTATAAATGAATATGTATAGAAAAAGCATTTGTCCAAATTCTGTGCCCATTCACAATAAAAATTAAAATAATATTTTAAAAAACTGCAAACTGGATCACAAGGGAATTCTCACAAACCAATAAAGGGAAGCTACAAAAATCCTAGAACTAATGTTACACTTAATAGTAAAAGACTGAATTATTTCTCCTTCAGTTCAGGAATAAAAAAAATGATATCTTCTCCCCACATGCCTCTTTAGTATTATAACAAAGGTACTATCCAGTGTAACAGAAAAGAAATAAAAAGAAAATGCATACAGACCAGAGAGGAAGAAATAAAACTTCCTCTATTCACACATGCAATTGTGTAACCACGCTGAAACTTTCTTTCTTTTTTTTTGGTACATGCCCTTAGCGGGAACCAAACCCGGGACTCTCTGGTCCGAAGGTTGATGCTCCAACCGCTGAGCCAAACTGGTTACTGCAAAACTTTATTTCTTTAATTTCTTTTCTCCTTTCCTTTTGATTCACATTGGCCTCAGCATGCCTTAAAATAGCACCAAAAAAGCAATAAATACTTAGGTATAATCCTAACAAAATATATGCAGCACTGTATGCAGAAAACTGTAAAATACTAATGAGAAATAAAATAGACCTAAAATAAAGATATAATGTGTTCATGGATTGGAACACTTAATATTGTTAAGATGTACATTCTCTTATACATTGCTGGTGAGAGTATAAACTACTATATAGTAAGTCCTCACTTAACATTATTCATAGGTTCTTGGGAACTGTGACTTTAAACAAAATAAGAAGTAATGAAACCAATTTTACCATAGTCTAACTGATATAAAGAAGAATCAAGTTCTTAGGGCATATTTCTGCTTACAAAAATGTCACCCAGTATCTAAATAAAGATCCCAAATATTTCTAATTTTTATGAGACCAGTGCTCTAACCCCTGAGCTACGGAGCCTATTTCTAATTTTTAAATTTTTTTTTTCCTTTACTGATTTTAGAGAGAGAGGAAGGGAGAGAGAGAGAGAGAGCGAGAAACATCGATGCAAGAGAACATCGACTGGCCGCCTCCTGCACACCCCCCACTGGGGATCGGGCCCACAACCTGGGCATGTGCTCTGACTGGGAATCGAACTGGCGACCTCTTGGTGCATGGGTGGATGCTCATCCACTGAGCCACACCAGCGCGACATTTCTAATATTAAACACTGAAATAAATGTGAGGTATATATACATTAAACAAATCTTAAAAACAAGTAAGAACATCCTTTTCCAACCTTATCCAGTTCTGGATTGTGGGTGGCCAGAGTCTATCCTGGCAGCTAGAGGCACAAGGTGGGAACCAACCCTGGACAGGATGTCCTTCTATTGCAGGGTGCACTCACACATCTACCCATGCTCACTCAGACTGTGACAATTTGACATGTCAATCAAGCGAATGTGCACATATTTGAGATGTGGGAGGAAGCTGCTATACCTCCAGAAAACCCACACTGCCATGGGGAGAATATGCAAACTCCTTACAGTGGCCCTGGCTTGGAATGAATATTTTTTCCTCATTACTGTTATAAAGAAATGACGTTGAATGAAATGACATTATTTGAGGATCTATTGTACATGTGAAAAAGACCAGCTCTGCCTTGAAAGTTGAACATTTGCATACCAATCAACCCAGCAGTTCCATATATATAATGTATATAATAGGCAAGAGCAGTGTTTCATAACCAGTAGTATTCCAGGAGGTTGGTTTTAATTATTATTAATTTAAAAAATAAAATATTATTAAAACATTTTCCTTAAAATTGGAACAGTTGAAGACTCTAAATCAATGTGGTGTGAGCATACGTGGCAATTACTGGAGATCAGGTAAGCATGTTCACGATGCTCATGACTCAGATTCTCAACTGATTTATCAAACAGTTTAACAAAGCTTACTTTGGTAGTGGTTTTGAATATTCTTCTTCTAAACAATTTTCATCCTTACTCATATTATTTTTTAAAATTTGTACCCACAGTGGATCATTAGTTAAATATATGAAGGATAAGAATCAGTGATGTTGAAAGATAAAGGAAATAATGAGCATAATACCAATAATATGTATGCAAATTTGCTTTGAGATTACCTATAATAGACCCATGCATTGCAATAATCCAATGAAAATTCTCATTCAGCACATCAAGTTACCTCTATTTAAAAAATTAGTGTTAGCCCTGGCCAGTGTGGCTCAGTGATTAGAGCATCGGCCCATGCACCGAAGGGTCTTGGGTTCAATTCCAGTCAAGGGCATGTAACTGAGTTTCAGATTCATTCCCCAGCCCCATTGGGGTGTGTGTGGGGAGGCAACCAGTTGATATGTCTCTCTCACATTGAAGTTTCTCCACCCCCCCCTTTCCTCCCTTCCACTCTCTCTAAAAATCAATGGAAAAAATAGCCTGGTGAGGATTAGCAAAAACAAACCAAAAAACTAGTGTTAATAGAGAAAATGTAGTAGTGACTGAACCCTATTTTGCTTTTTATTTATTGGCAATAACAATTCACACCTGCAATTTATTATCTGTAATGAATATCTTGCAAAAAAATAACAGCCTGAATTCTCAGTTTGAACTTGTAGAAAGTTAGGCACACTTAATATATTTGTGCTTTAGCTTCCTCATTTTGTATGGGGATAAAAATAATATCTACTTGATGGGTTTGTTATGAGGATTAAGTGAGCTATTACATGCAAAGTGCTTGTAACATTGCCTGGGAATAAGTTATATACTAGTGTTACGACTATTACTGTTTTTTTCTCTTTATTCTGATATGTGAAAGGAAAATTAAAAAATAAATAAATAAATCAGTTGAATCTGTAAGAATAGTATATAAAAATTCCTTACATCATTTAAAAAATTAGTTTGCATATCATGCTGCTTCTTACATAATTAATTTAAAATAAATTAGGGAAAGTACATGGCTTAAAAAATGGAAACAAATAGAAATGTGTCTCTTTATATTTAATACTATTAAATTTTTTCTAAAATATTTTATATAATAAATATTTAACAATAGACTGATCTAAAATAAAACATTTTAATGTAAATCACTGTTTTATCATATACCATGCAAATATTGAACATTTATTTTTTCATTCCTAGGCAGCTCCAAGATATTATATATTAATAATTTATCATTTAGCAAATATTTGGTACCTAGTACGTCAGGCACCATTCTAGGTGCTGGAGATAAAAATAGAAAGTCCCTTTTTATGGAGCTTATATTCAAGTGAGGATGAGGAATACATCATAAGTCTGAAGATGAAAAACAAGTCAGGCTAAGGGGATAAACCAGAGAATAACATACAGGATGGTCAGGGAACTGGTCCTTGTTGAAGTGGCATTTGAGCAGAGATCTAAATGGGGCTACCTGGGAATTTAATGTTCCAGGCAGAGAGAATGATCAGCACAGAGGCTCAAAGGTGGAAGCACTGTTCATCTATTCAAGAAACAGAAAGGCAGTCCTGGCTGGTATGGCTCAGATGGATGGGCATTGTTCCCTGCATGAAGAGGTTGCTGGTTTTATTCTGAGTCAGGGCACATGCCTGGGTTGTGGGCTGCTGATAAGAAAGAGAAGGATGGAAGGAAGGAAGGAAGGAAGGAAGGAAGGAAGGAAGGAAGGAAGGAAGGAAGGAAGGAAGGAAGGAAGGAAGGAAGGAAGGGAGAAGGGAAGGGGGACGGAGGGAGGAAGAGGAAGGTGGCTACAATGGTTTTTTAGTCCAAAAAGGTTTGAAAACACTTTTTTAGAGTTACCAAACAAATGTGAATGTTGGACTTCCGGTCAAGATGGCGGGTAGGTAAACACGGTATCGCGTCCTCCCACAACCACATCAAAGTTACAACTAAACTACAGAACAATCATCATTCAAAACCGCCTGAAATCAAGCTGAATGGAAGTCCTACAACTACAGAATTAAAGCAGCAGCCACATCCAGACTGGTAGGAGGGGCGGAGGGGCGAGGGGCAGCGGCAGCGCCACAATGGGCTGGTCCCACACCCACGTGTGGCGGATAAAAATCAGGAGGCTCCCCAGCTGGGAAGATCCTTCCTGAGGACTGAGGGGTCCCCGTCCCACAACAGGTGCCCCGCTCAGGGTTCCAGTGCCAGAAAGAGAAGTCCCCATAACTTCTGGCTGGAAAAACCAGCGGGAACTGAGGCTCAGGGAGGCTGAGGCAGCTGGAGCCCCAGGCAGCTCCCTAAAGGGCCCACGCACGGACTTACTTGGATTCACTCCCTCTTACCTTGGAGGGGAGGCAGCTCGAGGGGCACCAGAGACTTACAGGGAAGAACTGCGCTGTTTGGCACTGGAGCGAGGGCTGGAGCGGGGGCTTTCTCGGGGACAAACGTGCTGTCAGAGGCCTTTGTTCCTTTGGTGAGCCCTTCCCTGGGGCGGCAGACAGTCCCCATATCTGGGACTCCAGCAACCTGGTAGCCCCGCCCTGCTGACTCCCTGGGGCCCCGCCCCGCCCCACCCAACTTTCAAGCCCACCCAAGCTGTTGCCACTTGCTTAACCATAGGATTGGGCTGTCTTGGATCCTGCTTCAGGTTTTTCCTAAATTCTTTCAAACGAGCAGCATCTGGTCTCAGCTAGCCCCATACCTCTCAGTAAGTAATACACTGAAACAAACACAGGGAGGCAGACAAAATGAGGATACAAAGAAACAGGTCCCAAATGAAAGAACAGAACAAAACCCCAATAAAAGAACTAAGCGAAATGGAGATAAGCAACCTAATAGATGCTGAGTTCAAAATACTGCTTATAAGGATGCTCAATGAACTTAGTGAGAACCTCAGTGAACTTAGGGAGGGCCTCAAGAGCATAAAAAAGGACCAGTTAGAAATCATGGATACACAGTTAGAATTGAAGGAGGCATTAACTGAAATAAAGAATAATTTACACAGCTTCAATAATAGAGTACGTAAATCCAAGGAGCAAACCATTGATTTGGAATATAAAGAAGCAAAAAATGCCCAATCAGAACAGCAAAAAGAAAAAAGAATCCAAACAAATGAGGATAGTGTAAGGAGCCTCTGGGACAACTTCAAGCGTGCCAACATTCGCATCTTGGGGGTGCCAGAAGGAGACGAGAGAGAACAAGAAATCGAAAACCTGTTTGAAACAATAATGCCAGAAAACTTTCCTAACTTTGTGAAGGAAACAGACATACAAGTCCAGGAAGCACAGAGAGTCCCAAACAAGATGAACCCCAACAGACCCACACCAAGACACATCATCATCAAATTGCAAAAGGTTCAAGAAAAAGAGAGAATCTTAAAAGCAGCAAGAGAAAGGCAGCTAGTTACCTACAAGGGAGTTCCCATAAGGTTGTCAGCTGATTTCTCAAAAGAAACTTTGCAGGCCAGAAGGGAGTGACAAGAAATATTCAAAGTGATGAAAAGCAAGAACCTACAACCAAGATTACTCTATCCTGCAAAGCTGTCATTTAAAATCGATGGACATATAAAAACTTTCCCAGACAAGAAAAAGTTAGAGGAGTTCATCACCACCAAACCGTTATTATATGAAATGATGAAGGGTCTTTTTGAAGAAAAAGATAAAATGTAGGAACAAACAAAATGGCAATGAATACATATCTATCAACAATGGAATCTACAAACAAAATGAACAGGTAGAACAGAAACATTCTCATAGATACAGAGAACATTTTGTTGATTGCCAGTTGGGAGGGGGGCTGAGGGAATGGGTGAAAAAGGTGAAGGGATTAAGAAGCACAAATTCATTGCTAGACTGACAAACCTCAAAGGGAAAGGGGTTGGGGAGTGGGAAGAAATAAACCAAAGAACTTATATGAATAACCAATGGACACAGACAATACTGTGGGAAAAGGTAAGAGGGGGGCAGGAGTGGGGAGGAGGGGGTAAATGGGGGAAAAATGTGGAACATCTGTAATACATTTAACATCCAACAATAAAGATTTGAAAGAAAAAAAATATATGAATGTTTATAATTAAAAAATGGGAGACTTTGGTATCTAAAAAACAGGAACTTTTTCTTAGATGCCTCTTCATGGAATGCCTCTGTCCTCTAATAGGCACCCTTCTTTCAAAGGCAGAAATCATGTCTTATGAATTTTCCTCAGTACTTGATAGATACAAAACAGTTCACACATTTTGGATGACTTGAATCATGGGAATAGCATATTCAATTTTTTCCTCTGTACTCGTAACTTCTACAGAGTAGCTGATACTAAATTCAAAGATCATAAACTCAAATTTTGAACTAGGATATCAATATTAGCAGCTTAGTGTCATTGATGTAGCTGAATAGGATAATTTGGACCACACAAAATAGTATGAACTCCAAAATCTAGGGTCAAAATAAGAGGACCTTTCTCTGTGACAAACACCATAAATGTGTTAAATGAATTATAGTGATGATAGTCAAAGAAAATTATCTTTTGTATAATTTGCACATGTTATTGAAGATTAGATTAATCTGTATATGTGCTATGAATTTAAGGAAACTGAAATCTATTTGATCTTTCAGATAGCAAGTTACCTTTGAACTCCATTGATGGGAAGCGTATTTGAGTTAAGTTCAACTTTCCTGAGATTCAGAACACATTCTTTAATCACTGAAAAGATGTATTCCCTTTTAGAAATATTAAAATGGACACTTTGTAGCTACCAATTTGTGCAGCATGGGGAATATAGTCAATAATATTTTAATAACTATATATGGTGTCAGATGGGTGCCCTTAAGAAGAGTGAGGCAGGAAATTAGAGAGACAGAAGAGAAGTCCATGTGACGATGGAAACAGGGATTGGAGGGATATAGCCATAAACCAAAGAAACCCTGAGGACACCAGAAGCTGAAAGATTCAAGGAACTCCCCCTAGGGCCTCTGGCAAAAGTGTGGCTCAGTGAACACCTAGATGTTGAACTTCTGAACTACAGAACTGTGAAACACACAAACCACTCAGTATTGCAGTCATACGTTACAGAAGCCACAGAAAACTAATAAACTCTTCTAAATACCAACATATACAATAAAGATATTAATAATTAAAATTGTATGCTACCTGCACAAAATAGAGAAATTGATTAATAGAAAACATATCTTTTTATATAGGAATTTAATATGTAATAAAAGAGATTGTTTATATACTAGAGTCCCCTTTTCTCCACACCCTCGCCAGCACTTGTTTGATGATTTGTTGATGGCGGCCATTCTGACAGGTGTGAGGTGATACTTCATTGTTGTTTTAATTTGCATCTCTCTGATGATTAGTGCTGTTGTGCATTTCTTCATGTCTCTTAGCCATTTGTATCTCCTCTTTGGAGAGGTGTCTCTTTAGCTCTTCTGCCCATTTTTTAATCGGGTTCTTTGTCTTCCTTTTGTTGAGTTGCATGAGTACTCTATATATTTTGGAAATTAGCCCCTTATCTGATGTATTGTTGGCAATTATGCTCTCCCATATAGTGGGTATGTAAGTAGGAAAATTATGGTATATTCAATGAACTGTATTTTGGGCAACAGGACAACTGTTTTTAAAAAATAAATTCCAGATGGAGCACAAGGAAAAAAATTTAAAATGAATATGTATTTTAGAGTTAGACTATCCTACTTTTATTTTTTATTTTTATTTTTTAAATATGTTTTTACTGACTGTTTTTAGAGAGAGAAAGAAAATTGATCATGTGCCCGTGTATGCCCCCTGCTGGGGATCCAGCCCACAACCCCTGCATGTGCCCAGACTGGAAATCAAACCTCTTGGTGCATGGGATGACTCTCAATCCACTGAGCCATACTGGCCAGGCCAACTGTCCTACTTTAATTCTGGCGCTTCAGTTGAGCAATCTTGGAGAAATTACTTAGGTTCTCTTTCAGACTCAGTTTTCAAATCTGTAAAATGGACCCAATATCTGTTTTCCTTGGTTCATACTCCATCTGTGCCTTGTTTGTCTTTAAACTTGCTTTCCCACGATTGCTCATATTAAATCTCCATTAAAAAAAAAATCAATCCCAAACTTAAAACAACACAAAAATAATTTCCTGATGAGGTTAAAGGCTTAAATGTAAAAAGCAAACAGTATTTGACAAAAATGCAGACTTGTTTATAATCTTGACTTAGGAAAGGACTTCTTATGCAATACACTGAACTCATCAGAGGCTGGAAAGAAGATTCTGTGCACTTGACATGTTGAGTCCAAAAACAAGTGGAAGCACAAAGGACCAAGAAGAGCCTGGCCAGTGTGGCTCAGAGGTTGAGCATTGACCCCTGAACCAAGAGGTCTTCAGTTCAATTCCTGGTCAGGACACATGCCCAGGTTGTGGGCCCGATCCCCAGTAGAGGGCATGCAGGAGGCAGCCAATCAATGTTCTCTCTCATTGAGGGTTCTATCTTTCTCTCCCTCTCCCTTCCTCTCTCTCTAAAAATCAATAAAAAATTTTAAAAATAAACAAAAAACAACAACAAAGGACCAAGAAGAGTCAAGGCAGTATAGAAGAATAACTTAGAGAATGTACCCTACCAGATATCAAACACTTCTTTTTAAGAGTACATTTTGGTGTCACCTAGTAAGTTGAATATATGCATACCTTACAAGTCAGCATTTCCTCTTTGAGGTAAACCTTAAAATCTCTGATATATGTACATCAAGAGACATTTAGAAAAATGTATACAGCTTTACTCACATAATAAATACATGAGACAGGCCAGCAGGCAGGGCTCAGAGAGATGGAGGTGGCAGGTTATCCACTCCCACAGTGACCGTTTACATCACCAGCTTTCTCAACAGCTTTCCGTTGGAGAAGCCGTGGAGGCTTGCAACAGCTGAATTCACGTGTAAACTAGGGCTAGTCCTGGGCAGCCCTGTGTCGTGCATGCAACCGGTGCTGTATGCAGCTGACGAGCATTTGTCCAGCAAGCTGGATCAGGAGGATGCACGCCTGGGCTTGTACCCTGCAGATGACGGCTGCCACATCTATGTCATTGATCACAGCGGTGGCCGCCTTGGAGAGTATGAGGACGCATCCAAGATGGAGAAATACAGGGTCTTACAAAAAGCTTGTGACCAGAGGCCAGATTCACTCTGCTCCTTCCTGAAGCGCAGCAAGCTAGGCCGATGCAATGGAAAGGAGTGGGTACGGCCAGAGGGTGAGACCACCCAGTGCCTCAAGGAGGAGAAGGCCCAGGCCAGTGCCATACCTACGGGCAGCCATTGTGACATGCAGTCATCTGGGCAGCCCCCTCACTGGGGCTTCGTCATGTATGTAGGACTCAGAGATTTCAAGTCTGGCTACTGCACTGGCATCTGCTGTGAGGGACCACTAGGGAAAAACGATGGCACTGTGAATGAGAAATGCTACATCCAATGTCCTGCCTTCCTCAATCTATCAGTTGGACAGTGGGGATTTCCCTGAGGACCACTACGGTTTGGATGAGATGGGCTGGATGAGATGTGATGCCCAAGGGTGGGCATCCTCCTGCTCCAGCAAACTAGCCCACTCACGGCCCCTCCCTGTGTGTGCCAATGGTTGTCTTCCCCTGAACCCGTTTTTATTTTATTCATTTTGTTCTTGCCATTGACTTTTGAAATGTGTGCATTAAATTTTTCTGACCTGGGACAAAAAAATACATGAGACAAACTTAATATCCAGTAACAGTGAAATATGTAACTTGTGGTATATTCAAAAACTGAAAACAATAGTGAACATAAATTACATGTATTAATATGGATGTGATGCAAATAGATAGTATTGGACCAAAAAGAGCAAGCCACGTTGGAATATATAGGTATGACAGTTAATTTTATGTGTCAACTTGGCTCTGCCACAGGGTGCCAGATATTTTGTCAAATATTATTCAGGTGTTGCTGTGAGGGTGTTTTTGGATGAGACTAACATTTATTTTTTATTTAAAAAAATTGTTTTGCCTTTATTGATTTCAGAGAGAGCAGAAGTTAGAGGGAGAGAGAGATAAAAACATCGATGAGAGAGAACATCGATTAGGCCACACAGGAATCGAACTGGCGACCTCTTGGTGCGTGGGTCTATGCTCAACCACTGAGCCACACGAGCCAGACAAGATTAACATTTAAAATGGTGGACTTTCAGTAAAGCAGATTTTCCTCTACAGTGTGAATAGGCCTCTTCCAACCCATTTAAGCCCTCAACAGAACTTTACAGCCAGCCTACCTCGAGCAAGAGACAATTCTCCAACAGACTCCCTTGGGACTTCATCTGCAACTTCAGCTTTTCCTTTATAGTCTGATATCTATTGTCTGGTTTAAGAAAGTTTCCCCCATCTCAAGATGATAAAACATGACTATAGCTGGACAGACTAAAGAACAATAACAAGAAGAAAAATATCTATGTACTTGACACCCAAGTTGAGATACGAAGGATTTCTCTTACCTTTGAAGGCCCCTATGGGCCTATGTTTGATTTTCTCCCCCTGTCTTCTCTGCAGACATCCTTCAGATTTGAACGGAAACATCAGCTATCAGCTCTCCTAGGTCTCCAGCTTGCCATCCAACCCTGCAGATATTGAACTTTATATCATCCATAACCATGTGTGCCAATTCCTAATTTTATTGTATTTATTTTATTTAATTTTTTTATCCTCTCCTGAGGACAATTTTCCATTTTTGTTCAGATAGAGTGGGAGGGAGAGAGAGGAAGAAAGAGAGAGAAACATAGACATGAAAGGGACACATCGAGTGGCTGCTTCCCACATGACCTCAACCAGGACCAGGGATGAATCGCAACTGAGGTACATGCCCTTGACCAGAATTGAACACGAGACTCATTGGTCCACGGGCTGACATTCCAACCACTGAGCCAAACAGGCCAGGGCTCCTTATTTTAAAAATATATGCATACATACATATACACAAACATCCTATTGGTCCGTTTCTCTGGGGAACACGGACCAATACAATTAAGTATGATCCCATTTATACAAAGCCCCCAAACAGGGAAAAAGAAATAGTATGTGCCCTGGCTGGTTTGGTCCAGCGGTTGGAACAACGGCCTACAGACCAGAGAGTCCCGGGTTCAGTTCCCGCTAGGGGAACATACCAAAAAAAAAAAAAGGTACTAAAAAAAAATGAAGAAATAATATGCTATTTGGGGAAACATATACAAGTGATAAAACTAAAGAAAAGTGATATTCAGGACAATGGTTAGCTCATCAGAGAAGACAGGGGGACAAAATCAAACATAGGCCCACAGCCAGCCTTCAAAGGTAACAGAAATCTTCTATATCTCAACTTGGGAGTCAAGTACATAGATGTTTTTCTTCTTGTTATTGTTATTTAGTCTGTACAGCTATATTCATGATTTTATCATCTTGAGATGGGGGAAACTTCCTTAAGCCAACAACATATGTTAGATATAAAGGAAAAAAAAAAGAAGGGATTTGACTACCTAAAAGTGATAGATATTTTATGATATGATAATAGATACAGTAAGTAGGGTTAAAGGTGACTTCCTTACATTTTATTCTTACAAAAACAGTGTTCTCACTTAACAGCAGTGAATATTACAGCCAAAATCACTGCAAAATTCTGATTCCATCTAAGAAGGGGTTCTTAGGGAAACTCAAAGACAACAGGGGACAAAAACAAGGACACTAGAGGAATCTGAAGTCTTTGGCACCTACAGCAAACATGAGACATGACCCAATTTCTAGCTAGATTAACATAAAACCTCACACTAAAGGCCTGTTTATCTCAGTTCCTATTACATGATACGTCATGTCCAGCTTTCAACAGGAAAGTTACAAGGCATGCTAAAAACGCAGTCTCGAGACAAAGCAATGAGAAGAACAAGACTCAGAGACAGATTCTGGAATTATTAGACAGGGGATTTAAAATAACTATGATTAATATATTAACAGCTGCAATGGAAATATATAGTTAGACAACATTCAGGAACTGGCTGACATGTAAACACAGAGATGGAGACTCTAAGAATCAAGCCCAGCCGGTGTGGCTCAGTGGTTGAGCATCAATCGAAGAGGTCACCGGTTCGATTCCCCATCAGGGCATATGCCCAGGTTGTGAGCCCAATCCCCAGTGTGGGACACGCAGGAGGCAGCCAATCCATGTTCTCTCTCATCGATGTTTCTATCTCTCTCTCCCTCTCCCTTCCTCTCTCTCTAAAATCAATAATGAAAAAAAAAAAGAAATGTTTGTACTTGTGCCAAACAGGCATTCACAAGGATATTCACTACAGTCTTGTTTTTAGGAAAACATAAACAAGCAGAAAACAGCAACAATAAAACCTAATTGTCAAAACAAAGAAAACCATAAAAAAAGTAATTGTCTTTCTTTAAAAATTTTTGTTTTCAATTATACTTTACATTCAGTATTATTTTGTATGAGTTTCAGGTGCACAGCATCGTGGTTAGACAATCATATACTTTAAAAAGTGTTCCCCTGATATTTCTAGTGCCCATCCGGCACCATACATAGTTCTTACACTAATATTTACTATATTTCTTATGCTGTACTCTACATTTCAATTACTATTCTATAACTACCCATCTATACTTCTCAATTCCTTCACCTCTTTCACTCAGCCCTCCAACACCCCTCCCCTCTGACTACCATCAATCTGTTCTTTGTATCTATGGGTCTGTTTCTGTTTTTGTTTGTTCAATAAAGAAATGAGTTAACAAATTGTGGCATATTGATAGTGTGAGCTAATAGGCATTAGTTTTTAAAAAGTGAGGTAGATCTAGTTGTATTCACATGAAAAAATTGTTAAACTGAAAAGGACTGCAAATGAAAAACTAAATTTTACAAAACCATGTACAAATTGTTTGCATTTATAGGGGACACACACATATATACATATATATGTATGTGTATGAATATTTTATATGTGTATGTATGTGTGTGTGTATATGTGACTTAGTGGGGAGGGAGAAAGGGAGGGGAAGAGGGGAGAGGGAGAGGAGAGAGGAAAAGTAGGTAGATGTATATATCTGATTTGCACATATATGTTTATATTGTTACATAAGGAATCATTTGGAAGGATACACAATAAACGTAACAATGGCTGCTCTGGATGGTTTGGCTCAGCGATTAGAGCATCGACTCGCAGATCAATGAGTCGTGGGTTCAATTCTGGTCAAGGGCACGTACCTTGGTTGTGGTTCGTCCCAGCCATGGTTGGGTCGTGCAGGAGGCAACCAGTCAATGTGTCCCTTTCACGTCAATGTTTTTCTCTCTCTCACTTTCTCTTCCTCTCTCTCTCCCTCCTACTGTCTGAAGATAAATAGAAAAATATCCTCAGGTGAGGATTAATTTAAAAAATAATAATAATGGCTACCTTTCTTAGAAGAAAGGCATTTGAGGAAGGGGATCAGTAGGGTTGGGCAAGAAACAGGGAAAGACTTTCACATATTTCCCTATAAATGTCTGAATATATTACAGTGAGGATAAGTTAATATAGCACTTTTCTAAATTTTTAAATTCAAATAGTAAAAAAGGATATGGCTAAAAAATACTGGAATGAAATCGAAGTGCAACAAATGTCATGGGGTTTTAATAGTGTGAAATGGCTGTCAATGAAAGTGTCCTACATGTGATTTAAAATTAAATTTGAGCGATAAATCATGCCTTCTCCTCTAAGCAATGAAAGCAACAAGATTACATTTTTAAAAGTGGACTCTACTTTTGTGCAGTTATTCTCTAATTTGACAGTCATCTTCTTTTCAGCCAATACCATCATTAATGACCAGACCAATACTCTTGTCAATGAAACCAATTAATCTTAGCTCACACAACATCACTGCCCATAAAAGATTCTTCCTGTATTTGGAACTAAGATGCATTACTTTCTTTGTTTCTAACCAACCAATCCTTCAGCATGAAATCATCCTCTTCTTATTAATTTCTTGTCTCAGCATCCCAAGTTCAGTTTAATAACTGACAGATGAAGTCACATAAGATTAATGTTATACTCCAAACTTCCACGTGAACCATAAATTCATAGCAAACTTTACCTAAGCATATCTCAGAAAGGAAATAAGTTCTTTCTTCTTCTCATTTTTTCTGTTTCTTTCCTCTGCCAGGGCCTGGGTGAGTTGGGGCTAGAGACACAAAGATGAGTAAGATGTAGTCCCTAAATATTCTGGCTGATTGAGGTGTACAAGGCTTTTAAAAATGTATTTTCCTTATTAAACTGTAAAATATGATCATTGTCTAAACTTTGTAAAGAGAGAAAAACTATAAATCAAAAATAAAATTACTCTAAATTGTAGTATCCAGATATAAACTCTTGTAACATTTTGATGCATTCTGTCTGATTTTCTTTATACAATTAGAATATTATCCATGTGATTCTTCATACAGCCTTTTTTGTTTACTATTATACTATAAGCAATTCTCACGTTATTACAATGCTTGACAATCATAACTTTTAATAACTGCGTGGTAGTCTACTATACATCCGACAAGCAGCCAGCAATAGAGGAAGGCTTTTTGAAAATGCTATTATTTCTGCTGAGTCCTATGGGATAGGTAGTGGTATATTCAAGGAAAGGGAAAAGCATCTGAAGAGTATTCAATAACTACTGGAGGTGAGAGAAACATAGCACTTTGTCAGAAAACCAAAGTAATTTCGAATTACTAGAGGACAGAGTTCAGTGGGAGTGACAGGAAATGATGTCAGAGGGATGGACAGGGACCAGACCATGAAGGGATAAGGTAATCTGTACTCTGCAACCATGTCTTAAGCACTAGGCTCATTTTGTATATGTTGTGAAGAACTTTATATTCTTTGCTAAAGGTCTAAAATTTACCATTGAGGGAAAGGGAAGTGAGGATGGAGTGGCCAAAGAGAGATGTTAAGCTGGAAAATTACATGATTAACTTGGCAATTTAGAAAAACTGCTCCAAGAATTATGTTTATAAAGACATTTAAAAATATGATATAGTCACCTGGATGGTGTGGCTCAGTGGTTGAGTGTCATCTCATGGACTGAAAGGTCCAGGTTTGATTCCCCGTCAGGGCACGTGCCTGGGTTGTGGGCTCCATCCCCAGTGTGGGGCAAGCAGGAGGCAGCCGACTGATGTTTCTCTCTCACATCAGTGTTTCTCTCTTTTTCTCCCTTCCTCTTTCTCTAAAAAATCAATAAAAAAACATTTAAAAATATAATATAATGTTAAGAAAAATAAGATAGTACTGGAATGACTTGGAGGTTTTCATTCCCAAGACTTGGATGGGGTGCTGGGAGAACTACTTATTTGTAGAAAAATAAAAATTCAATGCAAGAGAGACTGTAGTGTGGAGAGCATTAGGACAAAGGCTCAGTTGTGAGCAGCTGGGTACTGAAGAAAAGAGAAGGAAGAGCAGTGGAGGGCACTGAGAAGGAAGAACTCTAAAGATGAATTTCAGAGTTTATGCTGTGGATTGGACTCTAACACTCTTGTGGCAGGCCTTGAAGGAAACCTACAAATAACTATGTTCAGAGTTGGGCTAAAATTTATTTGAATATAACCATGTATTAGTACTTCATGACAAGAACAAGCCAGATGACTTTTTGCTGATTAAAACAATATGCAAACAATAGGATTAAAAACTATGATTTTAATTTAGTGATTAGAGTGATTAAGAATTTTTACAAAAAAAAAAAAAAACACACACCAAAAGATAGGTTATCTCTGACTGATGAAAGTATTTTAATCTACCCCATTCTATATTTATTTATTTTCCAGTTGTTTACAATAAACAAATATTTTTCAAATACTCACAAGTACATATTCTCTTTAAAAGCAGTTCATTACCTAAAAAGGAACTCCCATAAGACTGTCAGCTGATTTTTCAAAAGAAACTCTGCAGGATAAAAAGTAGTGGCAATAGATATTCAAGGTAATGAAAAGCAATGACCTACAACCAAGATTACTCTATCCTACAAAGCTATCATTTAGAATCGATGGACATATAAAAAGTTTCCCACACAAGAAAAAGCTAAAGGAGTTCATCACCACCAAACTAGTATTATATAAAATGCTGAAGTGTCTTCTTGAAAAAGAAGAACAAAAATATGAACAATAAAATGGCAATTAATACATATCTATCAACAATTCAATCTACAGACAAAATGTGCAAGCAGAACAGAAACCGACTCATAGATACAGAGAACTTTTTGTTGCTTGCCACATGGGTGGGAGCTGGAGGGATGGGTGAAAAAGATGAAGGAATTAAGAAGCACAAATTGGTTGTTAGACTGATGAACCTCAAAGGGAACGGGGGAGGCAGGGCGGGATGAGATAAACCAAAGACCTTCTGTGCATATATGCATAACGAATAAACACAGACAATAGTGTGGGGAAGGCAGTAGAGGGGGTGGGATTGGGGAGAAGGGGGTCAATGGGGAAAAAAAGGAGGAATATCTGTAATACATTCACCAATAAAGTTAAAAAGAAGGATCTAGACTTGGAAGTCATTAGTAGTTAAGTTATAGGTTAAGATAGGTATATGGATGAGCTAGCCCATAAGAATATATTTATTTATATTTTTAAGATTTTTTATTAATTAATTTATTTTTTTTCCAAATGTTTTTATTGACATTTTATTTATTTATTTATTTATTTATTTATTTATTTATTTATTTATTTTATTGATTAATTTTTGTTACAAATGATTCTCCTTTTTTCCCCCACTGATTCCCCCCTCCCCCTCCCCTCCCTGCCCCTTCCCCAGGTTGTTGTCCATGTCCATTGTTCATGCATACATGCATATAAGTTCTGTGGTTCATCCCTCTCTCACTTCTCCACTCCTTAGGGGATTGTCCTCAAACTGTTATGTTCATTATATTCCACAAATCAGTGAGATCATATGAAATTTGTCTTTCTTTGTTTGGCTTGTTTCACTTAGGATGATACTTTCCAGGTCCCTCCATGTAGTCTCAAAGGATAAGAGATCTTTCTTTCTTACCGCTGCGTAGTACTCCATTGTGTATATGTACCACAGCTTTTTAATCCATTCGTCTACTGATGGGCACTTGGGCTGTTTCCAGATCTTAGTGATTGTAAATAGTGCTGCTACAAAGATGGGGGTACATATATTCTTTCTGATTGGTGTTTTATGCTTCGTAGGGTATATTCCTAGAAGTGGGATCACTGGGTCAAATGGGAGATCAATTTTTAATTTTTTAAGGTGACACCATATTGTTTTCCATAGTGGCTGCACCAGTCTGCATTCCCACCAACAGTGCACTAGAGTCCCCTTTTCTCCACACCCTCGCCAACACTTGTTGTTTGATGATTTGTTGATGGCGGCCATTCTGACAGGTGTGAGGTGATACCTCATTGTTGTTTTGATTTGCATCTCTCTGATGATTAGTGACGATGAACATTTCTTCATATGTCTTTTAGCCATTTGTATGTCCTGTTTGGAGAGGTGTCTATTTAGTTCCTCTGCCCATTTTTTAATTGGATTCTTTGTCTTCCTCTTGTGGAGTTGTATGACCACTCTATATGTATTGGAAATTAACCCCTTATCTGATATATCATTGGCAATTATGCTCTCCCATACAGTGGGTAGCCTTTCCGTTTTGATGATTGTATCTTTCGCTGTGCAGAAGCTTTTGAGTTTGATGTAGTCCCATGTGTTCATTTTCTCCTTTGTTTCTATTGCCTTAGGTGATGTGTCAGTAAAAATTCTGCTGCGTATGATGTCTGAGATTTTGTTGCCCACAGTCTCCTCTAGGATTTTAATGGATTCATGAGTTACATTTAAGTCTTTTATCCATTTTGAGTTTATTTTGGTGTAGGGTGTAAGTTGATGGTCTAGTTTCATTTTTCGGCAAGTAGCTGTCCAATTTTCCCAGCACCATTTATTAAAGAGGCTGACCTTACTCCACTGTATGCTATTGCCTCCTTTGTCAAATATTAATTGAGCATATTGCCTAGGGTCCATTTCTGGGTTCTCTATTCTGTTCCACTGGTCTATATACCTGTTCTTGTGCCAGTACCAGGCTGTTTTGATTATGGTGGCTTTGTAGTATAACCTAAAATCTGGTATTGTGATCCCTCCAACTTTGTTCTTCCTTTTCAAGATTGCTGTGGCTATTCGAGGCCTTTTTTGGTTCCATATGAACTTTTGAAGTAATTGTTCTAATTCTTTGAAGTATGCCGTTGGTATTTTGATGGGGATTGCGTTGAATCTATAGATTGCTTTGGGTAATATGGACATTTTAATGATGTTAATTCTCCCAATCCATGAACAGGGTATGTTCTTCCACTTTTTTACATCTTGCTCTATTTCTTTTTTCAAAGCTGTAGTTTTCTGCGAATAGGTCCTTTATCTCTTTGGTTAAGTTTATTCCTAGGTATCTTAATTTTTTTGCCTCAATGGTAAATGGGATTGTTTGCTTAGTTTCTCTTTCTGTGAGTTCATCATTGGTGTATAAGAATGCCATCGATTTCTTGACGTTAATTTTGTATCCTGCTACTTTGCCAAATTCATTTATTAAGTCTAGTAAGCTTTTGGTGGAGTCTTTGGGGTTTTCTATGTATAATATCATGTCATCTGCAAATAATGACAATTTCACTTCCTCCTTTCCAATTTGGATCCCTTTTATTTTTTCTTCCTGTCTGATTGCTGTGGCTAAGACTTCCAGTACTATGTTAAATAGGAGTGGCGAAAGTGGGCATCCTTGCCTTGTTCCTGTTCTTAAGGGAAATGCTTTTAGTTTTTGCCCATTGAGTATGATGTTGGCTGTAGGTCTTTCATATATGCCCTTTATTATGTCTAGGTATGATCCCTCAATTCCCACACTGCTGAGCGTTTTTATCAGAAATGGATGCTGGATTTTGTCAAAGGCTTTTTCAGCATCTATTGATATGATCATGTGGTTTTATTCTTCAATTTATTTATGTGGTGTATCACATTTATGGATTTGCGAATATTGTACCAGCCTTGCATCCCTGGGATGAATCCCACCTGGTCATGGTGGATAATTTTTCTGGTGTATTGCTGGATTCGATTTGCTAGTATTTTGTTCAGGATTTTGGCATCTATGTTCATCAGGGATATTGGCCTGTAGTTTTCTTTCTTTGTTGTGTCTTTTTCTGGTTTTGGAATTAGAGTTATGCTGGCTTCATAAAACGAGTTTGGAAGTCTTCCTTCTTCTTGAATTTTTTGAAATAGTTTGAGGAGAATGGGTATTAGTTCTTCTTTGAATATTCGGTAAAACTCCCCTGTGAAGCCATCCGGGCCTGGGCTTTTGTTTGCTGGCAGAGTCTTGATTACATCTTCAATTTCTTCTGTTGTTATTGGTCTGTTCAAGTTTTCAATCTCTATCTGATCCAGTTTTGGGAGACTATGTGTTTCTAGAAATTTGTCTATTTCGCTTAGATTTTCGAATTTGTTGCCGCATAATTTTTCATAGTAGTTGTTAACGATCTTTTGTATTTCTGTAGGGTCAGTTGTTATCTCTCCTGTTTCATTTCTGATTTTATGTATTTGGGTTCTCTCTCTTTGTTTCTTGGTGAGTCTAGCTAAATGTCCATCAATCTTGTTTATCTTTTCGAAAAACCAGCTCTTTGTTTTATTGATCCTCTGGATTGTTTTTTTTTTTTTTGTCTCTATGTCGTTTATTTCTGCTCTGATCCTTACTATTTCCTTTCTTCTACTTGCTCTGGGGTTTTCTTTTTGTTTACTCTCTAGTTCTTTAAGTTGTGAGGTTAGGTAGTCTATTAGAGATTTTTCTTCTTTTTTGAGGTAGGCCTGTAGTGCTATGAACTTCCCTCTCAGAACTGCTTTTGCTGCATCCCATAGATTTTGTATTGTTGTGTCCTCATTTTCATTGGTTTCCAGGAAGTTTTTGATTTCTTCCTTGATTTCCTCGGTGACCCATTCATTGTTTAATAACATTCTATTTGGCTTCCATGTGTTAAAATGTCTTTGTATGTTCTTCTTGCAATTGATTTCTAGTTTCATACCATTGTGGTCTGAGAAGATGCTTGTTATAATTTCAATCTTCTTGAACTTGTAGAGACTTAGTTTGTGCCCTAACATGTGGTCTATCTTTGAGAATGTTCCATGTGCACTTGAGAAGAATGTGAATTCTGTAGTTTTGGGGTGTAGTTCTCTGTAGATATCTATTAAATCCATTTGGTCTAGTGCTTCATTTAGAGTCTCTGTTTCCTTGCTAATTTTTTGTCTAGAGGATCTATCCAGTGATGTGAGCGGGGTGTTGAAGTCTCCTGTTATGATTGTATTGCTATTGATTTCTCCTTTGAAGTCCTCCAATAGTTTTTTAATATATTTTGGTGCTCCTATATTGGGTGCATATATGTTTATCAAGGTTATATCTTCCTGTTGGATAGATCCTTTCAATATTATGTAGTGGGCTTCTTTGTCTCTAGTTATGGCCTTCAATCTGAAGTCTATTTTATCAGATATCAGTATTGCTACCCCAGCTTTTTTTTCCTTTCCGTTTGCTTGGAAGATTTTTTTCCATCCCTTCACTTTCAATCTATGTGAGTCTTTTGTTGTGAGGTGGGTCTCTTGTAAACAGCATATAGATGAGTCTTGCTTTCTTATCCAATCAGCTACTCTATGTCTTTTTATGGGAGCATTCAGTCCATTTACATTTAAGGTGGTTATTGATATGTACTTATTTATTACCATTTTTGTTTAGTGTGGTTCTATTTTTCTTCCCATTTCTCCTGGTAATTACAGCAGTCCTTTTAACATTTCTTGCAGTGCTGGTTTGGTGCTAATGTACTCCCTTAGCCTTATTTTGTCTGGGAAGCTCTTTATTTGATCCTCTATTTTGAATGATAGCCTTGCTGGGTAGAGTAGTCTTGGATTCAGATCCTTGTTTTTCATGACCTTGATTACTTCATGCCATTCCCTTCGATCCTGTAATGTTTCTTGTGAAAAGTCAGCTGAGAGCCTTATGGGGGTTCCTTTGTAGGTAACCTGTTGCTTATCTCTTGCTGCTTTTAGGATTCTCTCTTTGTCTTTAATTTTTGGCAGTTTGATTACTATGTGTCTTGGTGTGGGCCTGTTTGGGTTCTTCTTACTTGGGGCTCTCTGAGCTTCTTGAACTTGAATGCCTTCTTTCTTCACCAAATTAGGGAAGTTTTCTGTCACTATTTCTTTGAAAATATTCTCTAGCCCTCGCTTACTTTCTTCTTCTTCAGGGACTCCTATGATACGAATATTATTACGTTTCCAGTTGTCCCACAATTCTCTTAAGCTCTCTTCTTGTTTTTCAATCTTTTTTTCCTTTTGGTTTTCTGATTGGTTGATTTCTTCTAGCCTGTCTTCTAATTCACTGATCCGGTCCTCAGCTTCCCCTACTCTGCTTTTTAGACCTTCCAGTGTGTTTTTCATTTCTGATATGTCATTCTTCATTTCTTCCTGTTGGTTTTTCATTTCCAGATGGTTTATTTTCAACATTTCTATGTCTTTACTCATGTTGCTCATGTCCTTACACATGCTGTTGAGCTTCTGCAACATCATGGCTCTAAATTCTAGTTCTGTTAACTTGCTTAACTGCACCTCATTTATTTCATCTTCTGTAGAGGTCTCTTGATCTTTCATTTGGCTTTTGTTTCTGTTTCTCACCATTTTCGTTATCACAGTGGGCTTTGGAGTCTGCCAAGTTTTCCCAGTGGGTGTTGGTATTTTGCTGTTTGTGGCTCCCTCTCCTGGGTTTGGATGCACCAGGGAGGACCCACTTTAATCCCGCCAAGTCCCCTGCTCTCCGGGAGTCTGTGTGGCTCCAGCCAAGAGTTTAGCAGGCTATAGCGTTACGAGGGCCCATGCAGGGTGGCAAGGGAGGCGGTGGGAATAATTTTCCGCTGAGTTCCCCGGTCCCGCCGAGTTCCCTGGTCCCGCCCAGTTCCCTGGGGGCCGTGAGTCTGTGCGGCTTCAGCGGCTACAGAGTTCCCAGGGCCGCGCACGGTGGGAAGAAAGACGGTAGAGTTAACTTCCCGTCTAGTTCCCTTGCCCCTGCCCAGGCCGCTGCGGACCCTGGGCTCTCGTTCCCCTCTCCCGTCCTCGCAAGCCTACCAGGACTGAGAGGGTGTTTCTGGTTAAGTGGTCCTCCAAGATGTCTTTCGGCTGTCCTTTCCTGACGGTTTGCCTTTATTTTCGTTTTAAATCCAGTTTGGTCTTGGGAGACGGTCTGGGTCGCTCCATTCACTTCGCCGCCATTTTTTCTTCCTCTATTAATTTATTTTTGTTACAGATGTTTCTCCTTCTTTTCCCCCATTGACACCCTCCTCCCCATCCCCACCACCCCATACCTGGCTTTGTTGTCTGTGTCCATTGGTTATGCGTACATGCATATAAGTTCTGTGGTATATCTCTCCCCACCCCCCACCATCCCCTCTTCTAAGGGTTGATAGGCTGTACCCTACTTCCACATCTCTGGGTCTATGCAGTTCCTCAGGCTGTTATGTTAATTATATTCTACAAATAAGTGAGATCATGTGATATTTGTCTTTCGCTGCTTGGCTTGTTTCGCTTAGGATAATACTTTCCAGGTCCCTCCACTTTGTCTCAAAGAATAAGAGATCTTTCTTTCTTACAGCTGCATAGTACTCCATTGTGTATATGTACCACTGCTTTTTTATCCATGTGTCTACTGATGGATACTTGGAGTGTTTCCAGATCTTAGCGATTGTAAATAGTGCTACTATGAACATGGGGGTGCATATAGTCTTTCTCATTGTTGTTTCAGGCTTCTTAGGGTATATTCATAGAAGTGGGATCACTGGATCAAATGTCAATTCAATTTTTAATTTTTTGAGGTAACACCATATTGTTTTCCATAGTGGCTGCACCAGTCTGCATTCCCACCAGCATTGTACTAGAGTCCCCTTTCTCCACACCCTCACCAACACTTGTTGTTTGATGATTTCTTGATGACAGCCATTCTGACAGATGTGAGGTGATATCTCCTTGTTGTTTTAATTTGCATCTCTCTGATGATTAGTGATGTTGAGCATTTCTTCATATGTCTCTTGGCCATCTGCATGTCCCGTTAGGAGAGATATCTATTTAGCTCCTCTGCCCATTTTTTTTTTAATTTATTTTTATTGATTAATTTTTGTTACAGATGATTCTCCTTTTTTCCCCCACTGATTCCCCCCTCCTTCTCCCCTCCCTGGTCCTTCCACAGATTGTTGTCCATGTCCACTGTTCATGCATACATGCATATAAGTTCTGTGGTTCATCCCTCCCCCTCCTCCCCACTCCTTAGGGGATTGTCAGTCTGTACCCCGCTTCCGCGTCTCTGGGACTACCCCATTCCTCAAACTGTTATGTTTTAATTGGATTCTTTGTCTTCCTTTTGTGGAGTTGTATGAGCACTCTATATGTATTGGTAATTAACCCCTTATCTGATATATCATTGGCAATTATGCTCTCCCATACAGTGGGTAGCCTTTCCGTTTTGATGATTGTATCTTTTGCTGTGCAGAAGCTTTTGAGTTTGACTCTGCCCATTTTTTAATTGAGTTCTTTGTCTTCCTTTTGTTGAGTACTCTATATATTTTTGAAATTAACCCCTTATCTCATATATCATTAGTAATTATGCTCTCCCATACAGTGAGTTGTTTTCCATTTTGATTATTGTATATTTTGCTTTTTAGTTTGATGTAGTCCCATGTGTTCATTTTTTTCTTAGTTTCTGTTGCATTAGGTAACGTATCAGGAAAAATTCTGCGTATGATGTCTGAAATTTTGTTGCCTAGAGTTACTTCTAGGATTTTTATGGATTCGTGGGTCACATTTAAGTCTTTTCATCAACTGAAGAATATAATGAAAGAGGAGAAGTAACAACTGACTCCACAGAAATACAAAAGATCATTAACAAATACTATGAACAATTATATGGCAACAAATTCGACAATCTAAGTGAAATGGAAAAATTTCTAGAAACACATAGTCTTCCAAAACTGGACTGGGAAGAGATAGAAAATTTGAACAGACCAGACCAATAACAACTAAGGAAATTGAAGAGGTAATCAAGACTCTCCCAGCAAACAAAAGCCCAGGCCCAGATGGCTTCACGGGGGAGTTTTACCAAACATTCAAAGAAGAACTAACACCCATTCGCCTCAAACTATTTCAAAAAATTCAAGAAGAAGGAAGACTTCCATACTCATCTTATGAGGCCTGCATAATTCTAACTCCAAATCCAGAAAAATACACTACAAAGAAACAAAACTATAGGCCAATATACCTGATGGACATAGATGCCATAATCCTGAACAAAATACTAGCAAATCGGATCCAGGAATACATCAAAAAAAATTATTCACCATGACCAAGTGGGACTCATCCCAGGGATGCAAGGATGGTACAATATTCGCAAATCAATAAATGTGATACACCACACAAACAAAATAAAGAATAAAAACCACATGATCATATCAATAGATGCTGAAAAAGCATTAGACAAAATCCAGCACCCATTTTTGATAAAAATACTCAGCGATATAAGAATAGAGGAATCATATCTTGACATAATAAAGGCCATATATGAAAGACCTACAGACAACATCATACTCAATGGGCAGAAACTAAAAGCATTTCCCTTAAGAACAGGAACAAGACAGGGATGCCCACTTTTGCCACTCTTATTTAACATAGTACTGGAAGTCTTAGCCACAGCAATCAGACAGGAAGAAAAAATCAATGAGATCCAAATTGGAAAGGAGGAAGTGAAACTGTAATTATTTGCATATGACATGATATTATACATAGAAAACCCTAAAGACTCCATCAAAGTCTTTACTAGACTTAATAAATGAATTTGGCAAAGTAGCCGGATACAAAATTAATGTCAAGAAATCGACAGCATTCTTGTACACAAGTGATGAACTCACAGAAAGAGAAACTAAGAAAACAATCCCATTTACCATTGCAGCAAAAAAAAATTAAAATACCTAGGAATAATCTTAACCAAAGAAGTAAAGCACCTATTTGCAGAAAACTATAGGACATTGAAAAAAGAAATAAAAGTGGAAGTACATACCTTGTTCATGGATTGGAAGAATTAACATCATTAAAATGTCTATATTACCCAAAGCAATCTATAGATTCAATGCAACCCCCATCAAAATACCAATGACATACTTCAAAGAACTAGAACAAATACTTCAAAAGTTCATATGGAACCAAAAAGACCCCAAATAGCCACAGCAATCTTGAAAAAGAAGGACAAAGTAGGTGGGATCACATTACCAGATATCAGGTTATACTACAAAGCTACTGTAATCAAAACATCCTGGTACTGGCACAAGAGCAGGTATATAGACCAGTGGAACAGAACAGAGAACCCAGAAATAGACCCAAGGCAATATGCTCAATTAATATTTGACAAAGGAGGCAATAGCATACGATGGAGTAAAGAGAGCTTCTTTAATAAATGGTGTTGGGAAAATTGGACAGCTACATGCAAAAAAATGAAACTAGACCATCAACTTACACCATACACAAGAATAAACATAAGAATATATTTAGATGAAAAGTGGTCCAAACACAATTTTGAGAAACACCAGATGGGGCAAAAGTAGGTTTACAGTTAAGAATACACAAAACATGGTTTATTTTTGTATTATTTTTTACTTATTATTGTATTAATTTCTATACAAACAACTGTAAACCTACTTTTGCCTCATCCTGTATTGCTATTTAGGAACCAAGGTGGAAAAAAAAAAAACACAAAAAATTTCTGACAGCAAGCAACCAGAGACGTAGAAGAAGTAAGAGTGATTCCTTTAATCTAAACAAAGAGAAAACAAAAATTTCAAGAAAGAAAACACTAAAATAAATATGGGAAATTGCCTATGTAATTTGGTGCTTCTAGGTCACTGGTGACATTTCCAAGAGTAATTTTAGTAAGCTGATGGTGGAAGAGGCCAAGCTGTCAAGGATTGAAGAGTTATGGAAAGTAAGATTAAAATTGCAGAAGGTTCCTTTTCAGGAAATATATGTATGTTTTCACTAGAGAGAAGTTGTCATTTTACAGCTGTTTTGTCTACCTCCATGAAAAACAATCAGTTTAAATTTCCTTCTTTCTCCTTTAAATTTATAATTAATTTGTAGAATTGAAATAAAGTTTTGCTTGGCATGGAGATTATTACAAAGATTACAAGGATGAATTGAGTAAAATATGAAAGGACCTCACATAGGGCCTGATACATAAGAGAAACCCAACCAATGATTGTTTCCTAAGAGAATTGCATCAAAACAGTAACAATGGTTATGTCATAAAAAGGATAGGAAGGTGTTTTTTGTGGTGTTCAATTTTACTAACCTATAGTTTTGTAATTTTGTATTTTGATGTTTCTATTCCCCAGAAATGTTAACATAAAAAATCACTACATTGTGAAATCTCAGTTTACAGTGTGAAATCAATATCTGTGAAATCAAACCACAGTTGAATTCATTAAGTATTAGAAACTGATAACCTATATTCAAGGCACACAAACTAACACAACAGATTTCTGCACTGAAATATATACAAAAAATAAATCTAGTATGTAGTACCATCTCTGATATATAAAAGTTGATCAATACAAAAATGAGCAAGTAAGAAAAATCTGTCATGAATGAGTGAGTGAGACTGTGGAAAGTTGAATGAATGACATAATTCATGAATTTGCATAAAAGTATTACCCAGGGTCGTTTTAAGGATAAACATATAATTTAAGAAGCACTTTTTCCATGGCTAAGGTAGACTATGACTTGAATCATGGCCAATGAGCTGGAGTGCAGTAGGACACAATTAAATCAAGAACCACCAGAAAGAGCTGCAAATGGAACCCTTATTCCTAACACTTCATAGGTCCATAGAAAGCATGAACTTTCCACCCTGTGTCCCCCTGGAGGTTAACATATGAACGTACTCTCTTCACTCCACTCTCTCCTCTCAGGAGAGAGAGAGTGACTTTCCTGATTGGTGAGCTGAAGACAAGGATCTGAGGAAGCTTGGCTCAATGCTTTCTGGCATCCAGTTTTCTGCAGAGGTGAGTTCAGGTATTTTTGTGGATGCCTTCAAATTGCCCCCACTGTGACAGTGGCTGCATAAGTTTAGCTTCCTCAAGAGTAAAATATTATGGTTGCATATGTAAGCCATGGCAGGTTTTCCAGCATTTGTCATGAATAAAGTAACCATTTTGCTCTTCATCTCTCTCACTTTTTCTTTAAATTTTTTTTTTTCTTTATTGATTTCAGAGAGAGAGGAAAGGAGAGGGAGAGAGAGAGAGAGAAACATTGATGAGAGAGAACATAGATTGGCCGCCTCCTACATGGCCCCCACTGGGGATCGGGCCCATAACTTGAGCACATGCCCTGACCGGGAATCGAACCAGTGACCTCTTGGTACATGGGTCAATGCTCAAACACTGAGCCACACCAACCAGGCTCTCTCACTTTTTCTTTAACTCAAGTCTGGAAGACATAAATACTTATTTCTTCCCTTCTAAAATTCTCAATGGATTAATTCCTTCATTCCCAGTAATACCACACAAAGTCACTCATATAGGAAGTAGGAGTTTCTTTTATTATTTATATACCTTTCAGAGAATCCACTCAAACCAGCTGCCCTCTTGCCAAAACTTTGGATAATAATAGGGAGCCAGGCTTAACTACAGCACAGAGGTAGTCTTTTTGTAAACCTTCATTTCTAGCTCATCTCTGCTTATTAAGTTTGTATCCCCAAATATCCTATCTTATTTTGATATTAACTTCATTTTTCCTCATTATCATTTCATGGATAACTAAGAGGATCTCCAAGAAATGGTGGGTCAAGTTTGTACAGACAGCACTTTTTTTGGCAACTTCTGGGTAATAAATCTTATTAAACCATTCATTTTTTTTTTTTTTTTAATCCTCACCCGAGGATATTTTTCCATTTTTTGTACAGATAGAGTGGGAGGGAGAGAGAGGAAGGGAGAGAGAGAGAGAGAAACATCGACGTGAAGGGACACATCGAGTGGCTGCCACCCGCACGACCAACCAAGGCCGGGGACAAACTGCAACCGAAGTACGTGCCCTTAGCGGGAACCGAACCCGGGTCTCTCCGGACCGCAGGCCGACGCTCTAACTGCTGAGCCAAACTGGCCAGGGCTAAACCATTCATTTGAACCCTTTTATTGGATGCTATCATCTGTGTTTATTATTGGTAAATGTATTCTTGGTTTACTCACAGTTCCCTGTATCCTCCCTTCACTACTTAAACAGTTCATGAATAGAGATAAATACATATTTTTTACTTTAGAGTCAGATATACACTTAATACAATATCAGACCACTACTAAGTGATTTATTTATGTTCATTAGATCATTAATATCATTACAATAAAACCTCCATTTAATGGACTAATTCGAGCGAGGGGTTTTCTATTAAAGCTGAAAATCTGTTATATAATAAAGTAGGTTTTTCAAATTCGAATGTTCAAAAATGGACAGTTTACCTGTTTTTACTTATGTAGACACGTTTGTGTAATTAAAATTAAGTATGTATGAAAAATGCAATGGCACAGAAAAGTTTTCTACATGTGTTACAGTAATTTTAAATTTATACTTAATAGGTCTAGTAAATGTGTGCATTCACTGGTCACCATGAGAAAACAAATGCATGTGGCTGGGGCGTGGCTTAGCACATGTGGGAACATCCTCTGGCCTGCAGGAGTTAAAACTGCTGCAGAAAGTCACACCACGAGACAACAGAACCAATTACTGCAGGCAGCATGGTGTGATCATGTGCTAATCATTCCCGAACATTTTTACCAGTGGTGACTCTTGGATTTAAATATATAGACTATAACTGTGGATATGTAATATTCATTTATGTTGGTGAAATTAATAGTGCTTTTTCTAACATATGGCCTATACACTAGAACTTGTTAAAAATAATAGTGGATTAATAATAAAAACATACCTGTTGATTTAATTACAAGCAAATCTTAGTTAAAAACATTTTAAAATTAACAGGGTGTTAATTTTCACATATGGTCCAGAAATTTTGTTCATTAAATCCGAAGGTCATTAAATCGAGGTCTGCAAAATCGGTATCGTCATTTTATAAATAAGGAAGGAGAGGTTAACGAAATCGACTCACCTTCCCATGGTCACAGAGCTTGAAAGTGATAGAGCCAAGAATTGAATTCAGGTCTAGCTAACTCTGAATGGTTTGGTTTGGTTGGTTGGTTGGTTAATCCTGCTCTCATGCTATTTTTTTTTTTTAATAATCCTCCCCTGAGGATATTTTTGCATTGATTTTCCAGATAGAGTGGAAGGGGGGGAGGGAGGGAGGGAGAGAGAGAAACATTGGTGTGAGAGAAACACATTACTTAATTGCCTCCTGCACAACCCCAACTGGGGCTTCCGTTGGGGATTGAACCTGCAACCCAGTAAGTGCCCTTGATCAGAAATCAAACCTGAGACCCTTCAGTCAGAGGGTGGATGCTCCAACCGCTGAGCCAAACTGGCCAGGGAAGCTCTGGTATTTAATCATGGTATTTGAGCACTGCTTAAGGTTTTAGGTTGTGAAATGGCTTTGTAGAGTTTTATTTTGTTCTTAAATGATACATTAGAAGCATTTTTCCTAGATTTTTTTAAAACAGAAATTTCCAAACAGACAGAAAAGTTGAATTTTAAAGCAAATACCAACTTAACCACCACCTAGGTTTTACAATTAATATTTTATGATACTTGCTTTAATCCATATTTGTCCACCAACCCATCCTTTTCTCCATCTATCATTCCAACTTATTTTTATGTATTTTAAAATTGTAGATACCAATACATGGTCCTCAAATACTTCAGCATGTAGATAATTAACTGGAGTTCAATATTTTTTTATAGCTCTCTTTTCTTTTGAGTTAAAATCTGCATTCAATAAATGCATACATCTTAGGTGTAGGGTTCCATAATTTCCCTGTCAAAAATAAAAGCATACACCTTTGCAACCCAAGTCCCTTTCAAGATACAGAATGTTACCATCACTCAAGAAGGTTCCTTCATGTTTGTTCCCAATAAATCCTCATCTCCAACCCCCAGAGGCAACTATTGTTCTAGTGTATTTCCATCATGGATTAGTTTTGCCTTTTGTATGACTGCAAATCAGTAGATTCATGTAGTAAGTACTCTTTTGTGTAAGGCTTCTTTTAGTCAGAATAATGTTTTGATGATTCATCCATAGTGTGTCTTTCACTAGTTCATGCCTTTTTACTGTTGAGCAGTATTTCATTGTATGAATGTACCAAAGTTTATTTATCCATTGTCCAACTGATACATGGACTCTTACAGTATTTTAAAATTATGCATAAAGCTGCTATAAAATTTTGTACTTGTCTTTTTGTGGTATTGGAAGAATTTTAATTATTAATGCTCATGGTCTGGAGAGAGAAAATACAAGCATATAAAATGAACAAGAGGCGGAAAAAGACTTGATGGTTAGGAAAGCTGAAATAGTGGTCTTCAAACACAGGATGCACTATGAGATAATTGTACTTTTCTTCAGGGTTGTTGTGAGCACCAAATAAGATAATGCATGTAAAGCGCTTCACCACTGTTGTTGCTTTTATTATATTAGCCATTTTTACTTTAAGAAATACAAGAGAGTCTGGCTGGTGTGGCTCAGTGGTTGAGCATCGACCCATGCACCAAGAGGTTGCTGGTTCGATTCCCAGGCAGGACACATGCCCAGGTTGTGGGCCTGATCCCCAGTGGGGGGCATGCAGGAGGCGGCCAGTTGATGTTGTCTCTCATCGATGTTTCTATCTCTCTCTCCCAAGTTCCCTGGTTGTCTAGTGGTTAGGATTCGGCTCTCTCTCTATCTCTCTCTCCCTCTCCCTTCCTTTCTCTCTAAAAGCAATAAAGGAAAAAAAATATATATATATAAAAAGAAATACAAGAAAGTTATTTTTCTGATGCTAGTGAACCAGCTTGATCTGGGATTAGTTATAAACTCCAAATTCAGGAGAATATGACATAATTGAGGAATCACTTTGTGATTTAATCCATGAGCTTTCATAGTTTATTTGAAGTTCATTTTCATTTGTAACCACATACGATATCACAGGCCCTATTGTAGGATCTGGGAATGTTACAATGAATAAGAAAAAGACTACCTCAGCCCTATTGATTGTAATAGAAAAGAGAGAGCAAATACTTATAAGCAAAGGGGGAGGTAATAAAAGTTGTACAGAGGGTGCTTTGGAACGTATATATCTGGATGACCTCATTAATGTTCAAGTCTCTTCTAAGCATATTTTTGTTTAGAATAGCACTCAAAGTACAACAAAAGGCTTTAATTATCATACACTATATTCACTCAGTTCTTCCCATCTTCACTCCACCCCTCTTCTCTTTGTCATCCCCTTCCCCCAAATCTTCCCTTAGAGAAGTATTGAGATGCTGAAGGGCTGGTGAAAACATCTGAAAGGATCTGAGTGACCAAAAAATCATACTCCTCATCCTCTAAAGATTCCTTTATTAATAGTAGAGTACCCGTCTTTCTCTCCCTTCAGTTCCAACACCCAAAACTCAAGCCTACATATTGGAATGTCGAATAAATATACATGGTTATATCTTAACCTGTCTCAATGTTTAAACAGTTCTCTGTCCAAGTAAATGATTTTAACAATAGTAGCTTTTATAAGATTTAAGTCATCAGCACATTAACACACTTAACATTGGTGTCCCTAACAACAAGATTACTATCTTTAAAATAAATTGCCAACATGGTACTTAGTAGTAATTTCCCTTACTACTTTGGTATTCTATTTATATGGAAATATTGTTTTGACTGGGCTTTGGTTTAGATTTGGAATTCACAGGTGGGCTAACAACTTTGTTGACTAGCCTCTAGGCATATAGCTGTTTTTGAAATGCATTAAGAAACATACATATTCAAGGAGAAATGAAACTTAATCTTATGTGTAACTCCCAGAAAAGAGAATGATCTCTGGCCTATTTTTTTTTATCCTTACCCGAGGACATTTTTCCACTTTTTGTTCAGATTCAGTGGGAGAGGGAGAGAGGAAGAGAAAGAGAAAGAGAGAGAAACATTGATGTGAAAGAGACACATCGAGTGACACATCGAGTGGCTGCCACCCACACGACGCAACCAGGGCTGGGACAAACTGCAACCAAGGTACCTGCCCTTAGCGGGAACTGAACTCGGGCCTCTCTGGACAGCAGGCCGATGCTCTAACAGCTGAGCCGAGCTGGCCAGGGCTCTGGCCTATTTTTTGTTCCGTATGAAGACAGGCAGCCTCTAGCCCATCTCCATCCCTTAACTTTTTTTTCTTTTTTATCCTCACCCGAGGGCATTTTTCCATTTTTTGTTCAGATAGAGTGGGAGGGAGAGAGAGAGAAACATCGATGTGAGAGAGACATATCAAGTAGCTGCCACCCGCACAACCCAACCAGGGCCGGGGACAAACTGCAACCAAGGTATGTGCCCTTAGCGGGAACCGAACCCAGGTTTCTCTGGACCGCAGGCTGACGCTCTAATCGCTGAGCCAGACTGGCCAGGGCTCCATCCCTTACCTTTGCACACAACCGCACAAGTACATCTTTCCTCAATGATATAATATTTAGAGCCTCTTTCTAACTTTTGTAAAAGTGCACCAGAAAGATGTAAGTTATATCTATTTCTGTTTTGCTGATGGTTTTTAATAACAAATATCCATAATCTGGCCATAATAACCCTATTAACAAGCACAAATTTTATTTCAAGTATGTTAATGAAGGACAATTTCTAGCAGCCTGATTACTCTATTGGAACCCTTCTTAAAGACCAGTGATCCCACTTCTGGGAATATATCCAAAGAAACTGAAAACACTAATTTTAAGGAATATATGCACCCCTATGTTCATTGTAGCATTATTTACAATAGTCAAGATCTGGAAACAGCCTAAGTGCCCATCAGTAGATGAGTGGATAAAAAAAGCTGTGGTACATTTACACATTGGAATACTATTTGGCATAAAAAAATAAAAAGGAAACCTTACCCTTTGTGATATTATAGATCTGCAGATTATTATGCTAAGTGAAAAAAACCAGTCAGAGAAAGTCAAATACCATATGATCTCACTCATATGTGCAATCTAATGAACAAAATGAAAACAGAGTCATAAATACACGAAACAGACTGACAGCTGTCAGAGGGAAGGGGGTTGGGGGGCTGGATGAAAGAAGATGAAGGGATTAGGGAGATAAACATGTATACAGCACACACACACAGACGGCAGTGTGGTGATAACCAGAGGGAAAGGGATATGGGGATAGGTGGAGGTGGGCAAAGCGGGGGAAAGTGGGGACAGAGACTTTGCTTGGGGTGATAGGCACACAAGGCAGTGTGCAGATGGTGTTTTGTTGATATGTACACTCAAAACCTGTATGATTTTGTGAACCAATGTCACCCCAATAAATTCAATTTTTTTTTTTTTATCCTCACCCGAGGACATTTTTCCATTTTTTGTACAGATAGAGTGGGAGGGAGAGAGAGGAAGAGAGAGAGAGAGAAACATCGACGTGAAAGGGACACATCGAATGGTTGCCACCTGCACGACCAACCAGGGCCGGGGACAAACTGCAACCGAGGTACGTGCCCTTAGCGGGATCCGAACCCGGGTCTCTCTAGACCGCAGGCCGACGCTCTAACCGCTGAGCCAAACCGGCCAGGGCCCAATAAATTCAATTTTAAAAAAGACTAGAGAAGATTGAAACTTGTTGAAAATTTTACCATCAGCCAGGCAGACTGGATCAATGAGAAAGCAGAATCAATCACTGAAGAGAATCAAGTAATATGTACCATCTAAAAAGTATTATATTAAAAGTAATGTAAAAAAGTATTAGTGCCTTCAACTGATTTTTAATAGCACCTCCAGCTTCTTACAGTCTTTCAAAGCCTTTAATTAAATCAGTCATGGTCTATTTTTGAGGCCTCCAATCTTTTGAGGGGAGGTTCCTTTATTTCTTAAAATAGCTACCATTTGCTCAATACCAACTTTAACAGGCCTTTTATATATGTGTACTATCTCCTATTATCTTTACACTATCATTATGAAATAGGCATTGTATTAAGTCTACAATTTAAGGATGAGACTCCAGTGAGGTAAGATAACTTACCCAAAGGCATACAAACAGTATATAGTGGAGTTGGGACTTTAAACTTAGATCTTATCTGATTCCAGGGCCTGAGTACACTATCATGTACTGAACAAATGAGATTCCAGCCATAGACATGCAAACATGGAAGGTGGGGACTCAATGTCTAAAGGAGGATAGAGAAAGATGCCTGAGTTTCCTTGAATTTTGCTTCCATTGAGCACTATGAAAGAGGTGGAAAGTTCTGGAGAGGCATGGCTGGGGGTTGGGGGTGTGAGGCCCTTAGAACAAGGAGTCAAGCCTCAGCAAAGATTCTGGTTTCCAGATTTGGCTCAAAATCAGCTATTTGTCCCCATACCTGACAGTCACTTAGGCTGGAATAATGGGCATCTCAGTGGTCTCTGTATAATCAGATATCTTAAGACCAGACTCTGGTACAGTCAGTACCAGTTTGAATAAATTCTTATATATTTTATTCATTAAAATAAACCTTTGCATGCTGGTTTTTCTCTAGTAGAAAAGAGCATAGAAGATCACCACCGACAGTAAGAACACACTTACTCCAGCTGATGATTAAAGTGAATCAATTGGCTTCAGGTTTTAACTTTCATCCTCTGGGCATCGTTTCTCACTAAATAACCACTAGAACCTTCATTCTCAATGTTGAATCATTTTGTAATTGAACTACCTCGTGTATCCTCTGCCACAAAATATAATATTCTGGCAATTATGTGCAATGTACACTTTCAGAGGGAAATTGTGATTAGGTTATAAAAATCTCAGAAATCATTTCTTCAGAGGTATTTATTCCCCCAAACTCCTAGTTATTCTTTATTTTCAGTGTGAGCCATACCAAACTAATTTATGAGTAGAATAAATCTAACCTAAAAAGACTATTTTTTCAATATCTGTATCTGGATATATATAGGAAACAATTCATCTAGGTTGAGTCTCGTGGCAACACACTGCAACAGAATTCTGTTGGGCCAGATATTGCCTAAAATAAGTCCTCAGCTAGGACTTAATTTTTTTTTTTAATCATACCAACATTTTTCTTGCAACAGCTATCAACAGAATGATCCCAGACATAAGAGAAACCCAGTTTCTCTCTCTGAAATGTGCAATATCTGTGTATTTCATCTTCCTTAGAGGGGAATCAGCTGATAGGAGGGACTCTGGAGAGAGACAGCTGGACGGTTTCGATGGAAGTGCTCTGGTGATCAGGTGAGCTGGTCAGTGTGAGAGGAGAGCATTCTGAGCAAACTAGAACTGGGATATCATTTTTTATTTTTTTTTCTTTATTGATTTTTAGAGAGAGAGGAAGGGAGAGGAGAGAGAAATAGAAACATTGATGAGAGAGAACATGGATTGCCCGCCTCCTGCATGCCCCCCACTGGGGATCGGGCCCACAACCTGGGCATGTGTTCTGACTGGGACTCAGACCAGTGACCTCTTGGTGCATGGGTTGATGCTCAATCACTGAGCCACACTGGCTGGGCTAGAGTATCATATTTTAAGTGAATAATGATGTAGGCAGGATGAAGTAGGTCTCGTTTGCTTATGCAGTCTTTCCAAGCATCTTGCACTTCTCTGCTCTAATATGCTCCTTATTGAATCTCTTTATTCAGTACAGAGCTCCGCACAGAATTCTAAGTTATTTAATGAAGAAGGCTCTCAAGTTTTCTCTCTGCTCATGTGTGTTCTCATGCATACTATGTGCATTACCAAATTACAGCCTCTATCTAAATTTACTGTATTTGTATGCTTGTCTTCCAATCCCACTATAGGGTTTTCTTAGAGCAAACGCAGGATCATTACTCACTTTTTGGCCCCAAAGTCTAGCCCCATTCATAGTAATGGAGAAGTACCCATGAATGTTTTCCGTATAAAAAATGAGTGAACCAAGGTCACTCCCTTCTTGAAAATGCACTTATATTCTGTGTTTAAAATATAATTTAGTTGCCTTGGCCAGTTTGGCTCAGCGGTTAGAGCATCGGCCCATTGACCAGAAAGACGCGGGTTTGGTTCCCACTAAGGGCACACACCTTGGTTGCAGTTTGTCCCCGGCCCCAGTTGGGTTCGTGTGTGTGGCAACCAGTCAATGTGTCTCTCTCACATCAATGTTTCTCTCTCTCTCTTTCTCCCTCTTTCCTCCCACTCTATCTGAAGATAAATGCAAAAATGTCCTCGGGTGAGGATAAAAAAGTAAATAAATAAAAAATAAAGTAAAATATAATTTCGCTAGAACTTTATCTTTGCATATAATATTTTAATATCAAATTTGATGTTTTTGCATCAATTTCATTAAAATAATAACAAACAGTACAGAAACAGTACAGTAATAACAACAATGTATGACGAAGAATATCCACAAACAGAAAACCCCTCCTTTCTCATTCAAGTAATTACCGCAGTTTCTTGTGCAGCCGTCAGATATTTTTGTATTGCTTTTCATGCATATATGATTTGGTTCCTACCTCACTAATTAGATGCTGAGCTCATTAAGTGTAAGTACTACAGTATATACTTCTTTTATCTTCCACATACTGTCTTTGTGCTGGACACCTAGTAAGTATGCAATAAAAAGAACTGCAGCTGTGACAGTTCTGTTGACTTTGTTAAAAAAGAAAAAAAATGAAAAAGGACAAATTGCAGGCCATGCAAAATATTATACTAAGCCATGGCAAAATTTAAGGCTAAGTAGTAAAAATCTTTAATCGCACTGGTTAGCAATCCCAGGGTCTAAATTTAAAAATCTCAGTACTAAATTAAGATCAAACATTTTTATTGTTTTTATTTTTATTTGTTTTATAGTTTATTGATTTTTTTTTTAGAGAGAGAGAGAAAGAGAAGACAAAGGGAGAGAGAAACATTGATGTTAGAGTATAAAATCAATTGTTGCTTTCTACATGCCCCACACTGGGGATCAAGTCAGCAACCCAGACATGTGCCCTTGACCAGAAATCAACCTGGCAACCTCCTGGTGAACGGGTTGAAGCCCAACCAAATGAGGAACACCAGTCATGGCAAAGATGAGTCATTTTTAAAATTTAGGTAGAGAAGCACTCATTCATTTAACAGATTTGTGTAGAGTAATACCTGGCGATATTCCGGGATACACGGAAACACAACAACCTTATGAAGCAAATATTATTATCTCAATTTTGTAGACAAAGAAACCGAGGTTAGAAAAGTTTAAGTGTTTTCCCAAGGTTATACAATTAGTAGGTGGCCAAGTGAGAATTCAACTTCAGGCAGTCAGGCTCTAAAGTCTATTTGCCTTGCCCAGCTGGTGTGGCTCAGTGGTTGAGCATTGACCCATGCACCAAGAGGTTGCTGGTTCGATTTCTGGTCAGGGTACATGCCCAGGTTGTGGGTACATGCCCAGGTTGTGGGCCCAATCCCCAGGGGGGGCATGCAGGAGGTGGTCAATTGACGTTCTCTCTCATTAATGCTCCTATCTCTCTCTCCCTCTCCCTTCCTCTCTCTCTAAAATCAATAAAGAAGAAAAACTAAGTTTAAATCTATGTGCCTTGAAAGAAAGAAATGGACTTGAGAGTTAGTATAAAGCAAATATTAGAATGTGTTGAGCAATTTACTAATTTGGGGTGTGTGTGAAAAAGAAGGAGGCAAAATGATCATGAAGATTGTAGCCTAGATTTCTCAGGAAATTGAGAAAATTTCTAGATCAGTACTCAAAAACACACATCAATACTGTATGTCCTACCCAGGCAAATATGAAAATAATTTCTATGAGTGATGACAAAGTTATAAAACATAATAATCGCTCACTAAATAATATTACTTAATCTTCTCTGTATAATTGTGCTACTCATATAAATATACTGGAGTTTTTAATATAAATAACAGATGGAGCCCTGGCCAGTTTGGCTCAGTGGTAGAGCATCAGCCCGTGGACCAGTGAGTTGTGGGTTCAATTCCAACCAAGGGCACCTACCTTGGTTGTGGTTTATCCCCAGCCATGGTTCGGTGGAGCGGGAGGTAACCAACCAATCAATGTGTCCCTCTCATGTTGATGTTTTTCTCTCTCCCCCCTTCTATCTGAAGATCAATTGAAAAATATCCTTGAGCCCTGGCCGGTTTGGCTCTGCAGTTAGAGCATCGGCCTGCGGTCCAGAGAGACCCAGGTTCAGTTCTCGCTAAGGACATGTACCTCAGTTGCAGTTTGTCCCTGGCCCTAGTTGGGTCGGGCTGGTGGCAACCACTCGACAGGTCCCTTTCACGTCGATGTTTCTCTCTCTCTCTCGCTCCCACTCTATCTGAACAAAATATCAAAAAAATATCCTCGGGTGAGGATAAAAAAAAATAAAAAGAAAAATATCCTTGGGTGAAGATTTAAAATAATAATAATAATAGATGGCTAGAATATTGTTGGCGAAAGTTTATCTTCTTAACAGATTCACAGGAAGCAGATTGATAAATGTTCATTCCTTGTGCCCAGAGGTAAAAATCTTGCGAAGCTCATACAACCATGGCAGAATCAAATGTCTCCTAGTCAATTATTCATTCCTATAGATTCCAGGCATTCAAGTCCACGTTAACGACTGCGATAGATAAAAACAGCAGAAAGCCACAGCAGTAATATGGGGAAAATTTTTTTATACCAATATACTTCCTAGATCAGATTAGGTGAGGTCTGTTTCCTCCTGATGTTTAAGAAGTCTTTATGACATCTTAGGAAAGCTTATCCAGTCCAGTAATGTCCTCTTGGATATGTTCCAAGACCCCAGTGGATACCTGAAAGTGTAGATAGTATCACACCTTATATATACTATATTTTTTCCTATACATACATACCTATAATAAAGTTTAATTTATAGGTTAGGAACAGTAAGAGATCAACAACAATAAAATAGACCAATTATAACAATACACTGTAATAAAAGTTATGTGATTGTGGTCTCTCTCTCTCTCTCTCTCTCTCAGCAAATGAACACAGATTTCTTTTCCTACCTTCACAATTTCATAGATGGAAGATTCATTTTTACCATAGATGTTTGCAACCTCAGCATACATTTTTTTTCTTTCTATATTAAATCAAGAACTTTCACCTTTCTCTTAAGGGAGCATTCTACAACTTCTTGTTGGCATATCTGTATTGCCAGCATCACTGCTCATGCACTTTGGGGCCTTTATTAAGTAAAATAAGATTTAGTTGAACCCAAGCACTACAATTACCTGGACAGTGTAAGTGAGTAACAAGCAGGTACACAGCGTTGAGACATTGGACAAAAGACTGATTCATGTCCTGGGTGGGATGGAGCTAGACAGCATGTGATTTCATCATGTCATTCAGAACAGTGGGCAATTTAAAATTTTTATATATATATTTTATTTTGGGAATTTTCCATGAATATTTTTGAACCATGCTGGACTGCAGGCAACTGAAACCACAGAAAACAAAACTGTAAATAATGGGGTACTACTGTAATTCTTACAAAAATTGCCTATGCAATTTTATAAGATTGATAAAATGTTACTACAGAGAAATTACAAGAACACTGTGACTTCCGGAGAGACTGAGGAATATGGAACACCATGCAAGAATGCCTATGTGTGTTCTCATGAGTAGACTTGGTTACCTCTGTTATGTGAAAGAAGCCATCCACCCTGGCTGGTTTGGCTCAGCAGTTAGAGGGTTGGCCCGCCAATCAGAGAGTCCCAGGTTCAGTTCCTGCTTAAAGGCACGTACCTCGGTTGCAGTTTGTCCCAGTCCCCATGGGGTAGTGTGGGTGGCAGCCACTTGATATGTCTCTCTCACATCGATGTTTTTCTCTCTCTCTTCCCCCCTCTCTCCCTCCAGCTGTATCTGAAGATAAATGCAAAAATGTCCTCTGGTGAAGATAAAAAAAAAAAAAAAGATGCCATCTCATTCAATTAGATAATAATCACTGCCTGGCACATTTTTCTCCTCCACACTAGGTGTCTCTATGAAAGTTTCTCTTGAAATAACAAAGTTTTCCCTTTACTAAAAGCCTGTCACTTCCCAGAGAGCTGGTTAAAGGGGGACTTGTTTCTCTGACATGCTTCCAATATGGAAATTTCAATTTGCATGCAAATCTCTATGCAGATTTGTGCTGTGGAAACTGAAAAAGATCCTAAGTCCCAGCCTCTAGGAAAAGATTCATTTCCTCCCAGTATATTCCATGAAATGAAATACTTTTGTGAAATAGAATATACTCATCATGGAAGTATTAGAGGATTGAGAAAAGATAAGCTGTAGTTACGATGATTAAGCTACGTGCGCACAGTAGCACACACTGGATACTAGGGCAGGAATAATACACTCAGCTGCCTTGATTTGCCATGGTTCAGCCCAATCCTGACTTTGGCAAGCTCCCACAGATAAAAACCACAATGCCACCTACCTTACCCAGTCATCTTAGTGGGTTATAGTAAATAAGACCTGTTGGCCACATTCTATAGTCAGAGTTGATGGCAGAACATAGAAATATAATTTTACAGAGAACATAGCTCTCATGAAATATTCACGAAAATGTTTAGTTTAACAGGCATGTCACTTGCCTGGGGAACATCTCCTATCACAACATTTCTGTATTTTCATGTAAGTGATCAAAATTGTTGTTGTTTTTTTCCCAAATAACAATTGGAAATATATTTGAACCCAATTTGAGCTACAAATTCCTAATTAATATTCTGTTCCTTTTTTTTGGGTAAAATGTAAATTCTCTGCCTTCTAACAACCACCCCACAATAGATTCAATTTATTTATTTTTGCATTTATCTTTCAGATAGAGAGGAAGAGAGAGAAACATCGATGTGAGAAAGACACATCGACTGGTTGCCACCCGCATGACCCCAACCGGGGCCAGGGACAAATTGCAACTGAGGTAGTGCCCTTAGCGAGAACCAAACCCAGGACTCTCTGATCCTCAGGCAGATGCTCTAACCACTGAGAAAACCGGCCAGGGCACAATAGACTCAATTTAATGATGCAAATTCTTTTCCTCCATGTATATACAGGTATCACCCACTTTTTAAAAGTTCACATTATGCCACCTAGCTTTTTTATAAAACACCTACGTTAACACCTGTTTTTCCTAACAGAAAGAAATGCAAAGAAATTTTTTCTTTTATAAAGACAGGTGAAGAATCATAAAAAAGCATCCATCCTTTGTTTTGCTGACAGCCATTATAGAGGCTACACCAAGCTCCTTCCCTACACTCCATTCAGCATGTCAGCGTCAAGCTACCACAGCTTTGATCTGCGTCTGTGAGCATCTGTGCTTTAGCTCAAGTTACTTTATGCATCCATTAGTAAGAGGTGTCCTAAAGAATCAGAAAAACCTGAGAGAGCTCATTAGGGTGTTACACTTAGTATAAAACTGGGCGTGATTAAGCATGTTTAGTATGATTTGGTAGGTTATTTTGGGGGGTCTGAGAAAACTCACAAATTTTTCCATGCAATTGAATGGTAATTGCTTCTTCACTTTACACCATTCTTGTTTATGAACAATTTCCTAGAAATGTTCTACTTTTGCATAGCAGGGGAAAGCTGTATGCACAATCTAACTACAAAAGTGGATACTCTATATATCCCCTGGTTTTAAAAGGGATTCCCTTGTCCAAAATGACATAACTAATAACTGGAGAAGCAATATTTGAATCACTGGTCTTGATGAATGTGAAAAAGGTATGAACTATTGTTAACATCAAAATGTGCTCTATTTTTATTTCTATTTAATTATATGAACATTTTGCTAATACATGTGTGTATGTATAGAAAAAATTTTAAAGCATACCCATGCATGGATTTCTACTTTTATAAAAATACAAGCAATATTCTACTTGAGCAACTGAAATGTGACATTGTTAATGATTTTTGTTTGCTTAGAAACTCCTCAAGAACAGGGGACTATTGTGTGATAGGAATGATAAAGTTGTCTACTTTGGAAAATTACATTTGGAATTCCCTCATATTTGATCAGAGTTTTCATGTAGAAACTCTTAAGCATGCCCTTTGGAAGAGTAAATATCATTCCTTCTTCTAGCACCATAACCAACTCTTGTAATTTTTTTTACCTTGATTTATCACAGGTTTTAAGAGATTAATTTAATTTACCAAAAACTCACCCCAAATCTTGCCAATCTCTGTGTGTTTTCTCTGTAAATAGAGGAAAACAGAAGGAGCTAATTTTTCCAGAAAATCACTTTGTATACAGGATGAAAAAAATATATCTTAGAGACCAGGCAACAAGCTGGAAAGAACAGGGATAAAATTTCATTGATCATTCCCTGGCTGGTTTAGCTTGGTGATTAGAGCGTCGGCCTGCGGACCAATGGTTGCGGGTTCGATTCTGGTCAACGGCACGTACCTCCGTTGCGATTTGTCCTGGCCCTGGTCGAGGTCATGCGAGAGGCAGCCATTCAATGTGTCCCTTTCACATTGATAAATGAAAAAGTATCCTTGGGTGAGGATTAAAAAATAAATTCTTCATTGATCTCAGTCTGCTGAATAATAATATTAGTACTAATTAAAGTTACCATTTATGAATCATTCACTATGTGGCAGAGTCCCTGTGCTAAGAGTTATGAACATCATCTTATTTACTCCATACAAATTTATAAAGTAAGGTGTTATTATCATCCTCATTCACTGCTGAATAAACCGACTTCTAAAACATTACACTAAGCTGCCTCATATATCTTAGCCTTCAATTTAGGCTGTCAAACTCCAAAAACAGTTTTGTCACATATATGTGACATATATGTGTAGCAGAGGCACTACCATAGGAGAAAACATGAAAATGATCAAATTTGTGGTTTATTTATTCTTTTTTCAGTCAGAAAAATAAATGCCAACAAATCAGTTAACTTCTAGCTATGATACCAAGACATACCAAAGTGGACCAAATATTGTTAAAGAAATTGGAATTGCCTAGAAAATATAAAATGAACAGTAAGTAGAGGGCTACACCTTATGTATTGTTAGAGAGCCTAGAGCCTTAATATATACATAAAGTCAAGCCTTGTTGGACCTCCAAGATTCACTGAGATTAGCCTCTGTCAGAAGGGTAGTTATAGGTTACATAATTTATTTTGCATAAATTATGAGAGAGAGAGAAAAACAAACAAACAAACAAACAAGCTTTCCCAAGGTAGGGATAGGATGAGGAGTTATTGTGAAGAAAAGTGAGGATACTGGTTATAATAGACAGGATTCTTCAGAGAAACAGAACCATTAAGAGATTGTATATTTTTATGTGTGTGCATGTATGTGTAGGTGTGTATAAAGAAGTATTATAAGAAACTGGCTTACATAATTTAGAGGCTGAGAAGTCCCAAGATTTGTAGTCAGCAAGCTGAAGACCCAGAGGGTCAATGGCATAGTTTTGATTCACGTTCAAAGGCCTGAGAACTAGGAGAGCTGATGGTGCAGTTCCAGGAGAAAGGCCAGGGGGCTTGGGCCTCAGATACAGCTGATGTTTCAGTTTGAGTTCAAAGGCAGGAAAAAACTGATGCCCCAGCTCCAAGGCAGTGGTCCAGGAGGAGTCTCATCTCCCTTGCAGAACAGTCAGCCTTTTTGTTCTATTTGGACCTTCAACTGATTGGGTAAGGCCCATCTAGATTAGAGAGGGCAATCTGCTTTACTCAGTCTACCAATTCATAAGTGAATCTTTTCACACAATACTCTCACAGACACACCTATAACAATGTTTGCCCAAATACCTGGTAACCCTGTGACCCAGTCAACTTGACACATAAAATTAACCATCATATTGGTTATTATTCATGAAAGTGGTGGTTGCTAGAACTAGTCCTCCTAACACAACACTTCTAGGGCAGGTAGGAAATGCTTGTGTTGAAAAACTGAAACAGCTGATTGATACAAAAATGGCTCAGTTCTGCCAGGGCACTGAGGCCCCAGTAGTAAATATTTCCCCCTCAAAGAATTTCTATAACAGAGTTCCTCATGATAACCACCTGAGAAGTAGACACAGCAGAGTTGTATGGGTAAACACTCCATAAATATTGCTTCCAATAACAATTCTTGCCCTCACAGAGTATATAGATGAAAGATACTGACACACAAAATAGTATGTCTTCAAGCAACCGACAAGGGTAAAAATTACCTAAAATATCACAGATGTCAGTAATTTCTGTGATACAACCATAGGAGAGGCCTATTTGGAAATGGGAACTCTCATTGAAAGAATTCTTACCAACTGCAGTGAAAATGCTCAGCCCAATTTTCTCTCTACTGCTCTCCAAAAGGAAGAAAGCATGCAATTAATAACATTTTTAAGATGAAATACAGATCCGTACACAATACTGATGAAATAAACAGAGCTTACAGAATACTAGAAGATAGCTCCATTTTTACTTGTTTTGAGGAAACTCCATGTTTTCCATAGTGGCTGCACCAGTCTGCATTCCCACCAGCAGTGTACAAGGGTTCTCTTTTCTCTACATCCTTGCCAGCACTTGTTGTTTGTTGATTTATTGATGATAGACATTCTGACAGAGCATTTTTTCATGTCTATTGACCATCTGTATGTCCTGTTTGGAGAAGTGTCTATTCAGGTCCTTTGCCCATTTTTTAATTGAATTGTTTGTCTTCCTGGTGTTGAGTTGTATATATTCTCTCTATATTATGGAAATTAATATCTTATTGGCTGCACCACTGGCAAATATATTTTCTTTTTTTTTTTTTTTCCTTATCCTCACCCGAGGACATTTTTCCATTGTTTGTACAGATAGAGTGGGAGGGAGAGAGAGGAAGAGACAGAGAAAGAGAAACATCGATGTGAAAGGGACACATCGAGTGGCTGCCACCGCACGACCAACTAGGGCCGGGGACAAACTGCAACCAAGGTAAGTGCCCTTAGCGGGAACCGAACCCGGGTCTCTCCGGACCGCAGGCCGATGCTCTAACCGCTGAGCCAAACCGGCCAGGGCGAGGCAAATATATTTTCCCATAAAGTAGGTTCTTGTTTCATTTTGTTGATAGTTTCTTTTGCTATGCAGAAGCATTTTAGCTGGATGTAGTCCCATTTGTTTATCTTTTCCTGAGTTTCCCTTGCCCTCGGAGACATATCAGCAAAAACATTGCTGTGTGAGATGTCTGATATTTTACTGCCTATGTTTTCTTCTAGGATTTCTTTGGTTTTGCAATTTACAATTAAGTCTTTTACCCATTTTGAGATCAGTTTTGTTTGTGGTGTAAGTTGGTCTAGTTTGATTTTTTTACATGTGCCTGTCCAATTTTCCCAATACCATTTATTGAAGAGACTATCTTTACTTAATTTTATGCTCTTGCCTCCTTAGTCAAATATTAATTGACCATAAAGGTGTGGGTTGATTTCTGGACTCTCTCTTGTGTTCCATTGGTCTCTATGACTGTTCTTGTGCCAGTACCAGGCTGTTTTGATTACAGTGGCCTTGTATTATAGTTTGGTATCTGGTATTGTGATACCTCCAATTTTGTTCTTCTTTCCCAAGATTGCTGCAGCAATTCGGGGTCATTTTTGGTTCCATATAAATTTTGAAGTATTTTTTCTAGTTCTGTGAAATATGGCATTGGTGTTTTAATAGGAATTTTATTGAATCTATAGATTGCTTTAGGTAGTATGGATATTTTAATGATGTTACCATTTGACCCAGTGATCCCACTTCTGGGAATGTATCCTAACAATCCTAAACTCTAATAAGAAAGAATATATGTACCCCTATGTTCATAGCAGCATTATTTACAATAGCCAAGATCTGGAAACAGCCAAAGCGCCCATAAGCAGATGAGCAGATAAAAAAGCTGTGGTACATTTACATAATGGAATACTACGTGGCTATAAAGAAAGAAGGAAGTCTTACCTATTGTGACAGCATAGATGGACCTGGAGACTATTATGCTAATCAAAATAAGCCATTTCAATAAAGACAAATACCTTATGTTCTCATTAATATGTGGAATATAATAAAAAAAAATAAACTGACAAACAAAGTGGAACTGGAAGCATTCATACATAGAACAGACTGGCTGGTGCCTGAGGGTTGGGGGAGGTTACTAGATAAAGAAGGTGGAGGGATCAACCAAAGAACATATATGCATACCCCATAAACATGGACAAGAGTTTGGTGAAGGCCAAGGGAGGGGGATGGGAGATGGGTGAAGATGGGACAAGGGGGACCCCTGCAATAATGTCAACATTAAAATAAATTTTAGTCCAGCTGGTGTGTGGCTCAGTGGTTGGGCATCAACCTATCAACCAAGAGGTCGCCAGTTCAATTCCTGGTCAGGGCACATGCTCAGGTTGTGGGCCCGATCCCCAATGGGGGGCATTTTTGAGGCTGCCAATCAATGTTCTCTCTCATCAATGTTTCTATCTCTCTCTCCCTCTACCTTCCTCTCTCTAAAATCAATAAAAGAAAAAAAGTAGAAAAGATAAAATATCTAAATAAATAAATTTTAATCAAAATAACATAAAATGCTTGCCCCCAAAAAAAGAAAAAAAGAAGGTAGGCAGAGAAACAAAAAATAGACTAAAATGGGGACTTATATAAAAAGAGAAACAATTTCAAGAAAAATAAAAAGTGTTGACTACATGTATTACATAATTGAAAATTGTTGACAGTGAACCTAAATGTTCTTGCCAATCATCAATAAACCGATCAATTGATATGTGAGACAATGGATGTTTTAATTAATTAGAAGTTAGTATTCCTTTCATAATGTATACTTATATCAAATCACCATGATGTACACTTTAATTATCTGATTTTTTTATGTGTCACTTACACCACAATAAAGATAAAAATAAAAGTGGTAAAGGAAAGCAGAATTGCTAGCTTTGAAGATGGGAGAGGGAGGGGTTCATGAAGTAAGGTATGTGAGTGGCCTCTACAATCTGGGAATAGCACTCAGCTGACAGTCAGCAAGGAAATGGAAACATCAATCTTGCAACCAGAAGAAACTGAATTCTGTCAACAACCTAAATGAACAGAAAAATGATTTTCCTCTAGAACCTCAAGAAAAAATAAACAGCCCTGCTAACACTTTGATTTTAATCTAATCTGACCCATACTGGACATCTCCCCTACAGCACTACAAAATAATGAATTTGTATTATTTTAAGCTGCTAAATTTGTAATAGTTTGTTATGGCAGCAAGAAAAAAAACAAAAAAAACTAAAGATGGTCCCCAACTTATGATGGTTTAACTTCTGATTTCTATACATTGTCATGCTACAAAAGTGATATGCATTCAGTAGTAACTGTAATTTGAATTTTGAGTTTTGATTTTTTCCTGAGCTACTGATAAGTGGTGTGATACTCGTTGTGATGCTGGACAGCAACTGTGAGCCACAGCTCCCAGGCAGCCATGCAATCACGAGGTTAAACAAATCATACCCTACAGTGTACTTTATTGCCAGAATGTTTTGGACATTGTGTTTTGTGTTTTTGCATCCCAGCATGTCTGTAAAATTCCCATCTGTGTCTCCTGCTTTGGTGAGAAGAGGAAAGGCAACTACTCTTGAGATGAAATTCAAGACAAATTGCCTAACTCTGGGTTAACGCAAGTGTTCTAAGCATGTTTAAGGTAGGCTGGACTAAGCTATTATGCTTGGTAGGTCAGGTGTATTAAATGCATTTTGGTTTATAACACTATCAACTTAAAATGGATTTATCGGACATAGCCCTGTCGTATGTGGAGGATCATCTGTAATGCCACTGCGGTATAAAAAGTAGAGGAAGAAAGAGGAGGAACAAGTCACTCAGCCCCTGTTTTGTTTTTTGTTTTTTTTTCTAATAAGGAGATTTCTAAGCAGGAGATACTTAAACTTAAATATATATATATGCAAATGTTCTTGAAGAAGAAAAAAAATAACGTTATATGACTTGTCCAGAGTGAAGACTCTCAGGACATAAGAGCATTGCCCAACTTTTAATTAGCTATGTAATTAGTACTAAGGTGGTGTTTAATAAGGGTGGAGGTATATACAAACCATATATATTTGGTTTTCAAATTAATGTTTATTATTATTAAAAGGAAGCCTATTTTTTTGTGTGTGTGTTTTTTTTTATCCTCACCCGAGGACATTTTTCCATTTTTTGTTCAGGTAGAGTGGGAGGGAGAAAGAGGAACAGAGAGAGAGAGAGAAACATCGATGTGAAAGGAACACATTGAGTGGCTGCCACCCGCATGACTGACCAGAGCCGGGGCCAAACTGCAACCGAGTACATGCCCTTAGCAGGAACCGAACCCGGGTCTCTCAGGACCGCAGGCCGACGCTTTAACCACTGAGCCAAACCGGCCAGGGCAAAGGAAGCCTATTTTGTACTCATTCCTCTTCTTCACTCTGAAAAGCCCATCAAAAGTCACCAATTACATGTCTTCTTTTAGATCTGTCTCAATATCATTAGTTATCAAGAAAATTCAAATAAAAATCACATTGGGATACCACTCCACACCCTCTGGAATGGCTGGAATTAAGAAGAGAGCCAGCCCTGGCCGGTTTGGCTCAGCGGTTAGAGCGTCGGCCTGCGGTCCTGAGAGACCCGGGTTCGGTTCCCGCTAAGGGCGCGTACCTCGGTTGCAGTTTGTCCCCGGCCCTGGTTGGTTGTGCGGGTGGCAGCCACTCGATGTGTCCCTTTCACGTCGATGTTTCTCTCTCTTTCTCTCTCTCTCTGTTCCTCTCTCTCCCTCCCACTCTACCTGAACAAAAAATGGAAAAATGTCTTCGGGTGAGGATAAAAAAAAAAAAAAAAGAAGAGAGCCAATAATTAGTATGGACAAAGATAAAGAAAAATCGATTCCGCCCTGGCCAGTTTGGCTCAGCAGTTGAGCATTAGCCTGTGGACTAGAGAGTCCAGGGTTCAGTTCCCGCTAGGGAAACATATCACACACACAAAAAAAAAGACTGCCTATGAACGCTCAGCTATCTGGGAATAGAGGGATCATACCTCAACATAATAAACGCCATATATGAAAGACCTACAGTCAACATCATGCTCAATGGGCAAAAATTAAAAGCATTTCCCTTATGAACAGGAACAAGACAAGGATGCCCACTTTCACCATTCCTATTTAACACAGAACTGGAAGTCTTAGCCACAGCAATCAGACAGGAGGAAAAAATAAAAGGGATCCAAATGGGAAAGGAGGAAGTGAAACTGTCATTATTCACAGATGACATGATACTATATGTAGAAAACCCCAAAGACTCCATTAAAAATTTACTAGACTTAATAAATAAATTTGGCAAAGTAGCAAGATACAAAATCAACATGAAGAAATTGATGGCATTCTTATACACCAATGATGAACTCACAGAAAGAAAAACAGAAAAAACAATCCCATTTATCATCGCAGCAAAAAAATTAAGATACCTAGAAATAAACTTAACCAAAGAAATAAAGGACCTCTTCGCAGAAAACTACAGGTTATTGAAAAAAGAAACAGAGGAAGATATAAAAAAGTGGAAGCACATACCTTGTTCATGGATTGGAAGAATCAACATCATTAAAATGTCCATACTACCCAAAGCAATCTATAGATTCAATGCAATCCCCATCAAAATACCAATGACATACTTCACAGAACTAAAACAAATACTTCAAAAGTTCATATGGAACAAAAAAAGACCCCGAATAGCCACAGCAATCTTGAAAAAGAAGAACAAAGTTGGAGGGATCACATTACCAGATTTCAGGTTATACTACAAAGCCACTGTAGTCAAAACAGCCTGGTACTGGTACAAGGACAGACATATAGACCAGTGGAACAGAACAGACAACCCAGAAATGGACCCAAAGTAATATCCTCAATTAATATTAGGCAAAGGTGGCAAGAGCATACAGTGGAGTAAAGACAGCTCTTTAATAAAAGGTGTTGAGAAAATTGGACGGCTACATATAAAAAAAATGAAACTAGACCATTAACTTACACCCTACACAAAAATAAACTCAAAATGGATAAAAGACTTAAATGTGACTCATGAATCCATAAAAATCCTAGAAGAAACTGTAGGCAACAAAATTTCAGACATCATATGCAGCAGAATTTTCACTGATACATCACCTAAGGCAACAGAAACAAAGGAGAAAATGAACACATGGGACTACACCAAACTCAAAAGCTTCTGCACAGCAAAAGATACAATCATTAAAATGAAACAAGTCAAGCAGAGAAAGACAAATATCACATGATCTCACTTATTTGTGGGATATAATGAACATAACATTCTGAGGAACAGGGTAGTCCCAGAGACGTGGAAGTGGGGTACAGACTGACAATCCCCTGAAGAGGGTGTGGGGGGAGAAATAAACCATACAATTTATATGCATATATGTATGAACAGTGGACATGGACAACAAAGGTAGGGACAGAGTGGGGAGGGAAAAGGAGGGGGTAATCAGTGGGGAAAAAGGAGAAACATCTGTAACGAAAATAAATAAATAAATTTAAAAAAAAAAAAGAAAAATGGATTCCTTATATTGCTGATAAGAATGTAAAATGGTGCAGCCACTTTGGAAAATAGCCTGGCACTCCCCCGAAAGGTTAAACATAGAGTTATCACATGACCAAGCAATTCTACTCCTAGGTATATATCTAAAAGAAATGAAGACATATGTCCCCTTGAAATGTTCACAGTAGCATTAGTTATGCTATTAATGGTTGTTACAAGTGGAAACAACCCAAATATCATCAGTTGTTGAATAGATAAACAAAATTTGGTATAGTTATATGATATAATATTACTGGGCTCTTAAAATAAGTATTGATACATGCTACAATATGAATGCACCCTGAAAACATTATGCTGACTGAAAGAAACCAATCACAAAAGGCTACATTTTATGAGATTCCATTTACATGAAATGTCCAGAATAGCAAATCTGTAGAGACAGATAGTAAATTAGTGGTCACCTAGGACTGGATGAAGGCGTATCTGGGGAAATAAGGAAGGACTGCTAATAGGCACTAGATTTCTGTATGTGGTGATAAAAATGTTGATTGAGATGATAGTTGTATAATGCTATAAATAAAACAAAATCAATTGAAATGTATACCTTAAGAGTAAATTGTACTGTTTATGAGTTATATCTTGACAAAACTGTTATTTTCAAAAGAATAGAAGAGCAAAGTAATCACATTTTAGGATTGGAGGAAGGAGAAAAGTTCTTGCTATTTTCTTTGTGATCTACTGAAGGGGAATGAGGGAGAATAGAGAGAAGAAATGCTGGATTCCTTTTACTTAGGTATTACTTAAAATAGAAAGTCATAGAATTAGCTCAGGGATTTAGCAACTATAGAAAACATATCCTGCCAATTGCTAACAAGAGAACTTGAAGTCTTAAAGGGAAGAATGTAAAAAAAGGATATGAACTAACAGAAAACCAAACAATCCAATTAAAAAATTGGCAGAAGACTTCAACAGACACTTCTCTGAAGAAGACATACAAGTGGCCAACAGATACATGAAAAGATGCTCAACTTTACTAGCTACTAGGGAAATGCAACTCAAAACTACAATGAGATACCAACTCACACCTGTTAGAATGGCTATTATCAGCAAGACAAGTAATAATAATTGGAGAGGTTGTGGAGCAAAAGAACCCTCATTCACTGCTGGTGGGAATATAAACTGGTACGGTCACTATGGAAACAGTATGGAGGTTCCTCAAAAAATTAAGAATAGAGTTACCATATGACCCAGCAATCCTTCTTCTGGATATCTACCTCAAAATTTTGAAAACATTTATTCATAAAAATATTTATTCATAAATACCACATGATCTCAATGATTTGCGGAATATAATGAACAAAAAAAGCTGATGAACAAAACAGAACCAGAGATTTAGAAAGGAGTATGGTTCAGACTGACAAACCTCAAATGAGGGGGCTGAGGGGAAGGATGAGATAAACCAAAGAACTTAAATGCGTACATGAATAACCAATGGACATAGACAACAATGCTGGGGCCTGGGGGGATAGGGAGGAGGGTGTCTGTAGGAAAAAAGGAGAAACATCTGTAACAAAAATTAATTAATTAATTAAAAATATTTATTCATAAAAATGTATATACCCCTATGTTCATTGCAGCATTATTTACAGTGGCCAAGACATGGAAACAACCAATAGATGTGTCCTTCGATATATGATTGAATAGAGAGGATGTGGTACATATATACAATGGAATGATACTTGGCCAAAAGCAAAGCTGAAATACTGCCATTTGCAACAACATGAGACGATCATGCTAAGCAAAATAAGTTAGACAGAAAAAGTCAAGAGCCATATGATTTCACTTACATGTGGGCTATAAAACTTAAAGCAACAAATGAACAAATAAGACAGATAAACAAAAACTTATAGGCACAAATAACAGTGATAAGAAAAGCGGGTTAGAGGGGAAGTAGTAAAGGAGTCAAATATATAGTGACTGAAGGAGATTTGATTTTGGATGGTAAACACACAATCCAACATATAGATGATGTATTGCAGAACTGTATACTGGAAATCTATGTAATTTTATTAAACAAAATCACTCCAATAAATTAAATTTTTTTCCTTTATTGTTTTTAGAGAGAGATAGGAAGTAAGAGGGAGAGATAGAAACATCAATGAGAGAGAACATTGATTGGCTGCCTCCTGCATGCCCCTCACTGGGGATCAGGCCCACAACCTGGGCATCTGCCCTGACCAGGAATCAAACCGGTAACCTCTCGGTGCAAGGGTTGATGTCCAACCACTGAGCCAAACCAGCCAGACTCACCAAAAAAACTTTTCTTAATTTTTTTTAAGTTTTAAAAAAGCGATGAACTATGTTCAACATCAAAATGTATTCTATTTTGATTTCTATATTGGGAGTGTTGAAATTTTCCCAGGCATTGTCTGCCACTGAGGGTGCAGTTGTTAATGTATTTTGTACCGTTATGAAGACAGTAATCTCCATTGCATAGTCATTTCCTCAGCTGGGATTTTTAGAACCAGATTAATTGATAAATATATTTTGCCCAATTTAGAAGCAAAATAATCCCGCTGAGACTTCCAATTCATCTTCACAGATTAGGTTATACTTAACTATAGAAAAAAATGTATAGAAAAGGAGTAACCAAGCCACAATTAACTTAATCATCTGCCCAGGAAACCAAAAGCAAGAGAATGCGTGAGAAGAGAAGGAGGGACGAAGGAAGACAAAGCAAGAAAGTAGAAAACTAGAAAAAGTGAGATACAAAGCTGAAACAGAGAGAGTTTTGGAAAGATGATTTAGGCCCTTATATGGTCATTCAAAATCATTTTATTGGTTCACAGAAGGGAATTCTCATACTCCACAATTACATGAATAATCCAGACAGAGAAATGTGCTGTTACAATTGTTTTATCTGAAACATGGTGGCTAGAACTATAGTAGCAATGGTGGTGTTTCTGCTGAAGGAAATGAGTTTTTCAACATTCCTAGTGGGAAAACAACAGGACTTTGACTTGGATAAATAAAGATCTTCTTTTTTCTCTATTTCCAAGAACGATGGGAACCCTAGTCACCTGTAAAGAAGCAGGGAGTAAAGGAGACTCCCAGTGAGGAAATCAGTTAGCATTTGCAACAGGTATGGTATCAGGAAGAACTGTTATTAAGTGGTAGTATCTCAGCACAATATTATAGCAGAAAAGGACTAAGAAGTAACTGATAAATGACAAGTGGATATATTTTTGGAACGTATATAACCAAGAGAAATATTTCTCAGAAATACTTGGGAAAGGAAACTAGGCGGAGACTAGGTTAGGCGGTTAGGTTAGTTAGGTTACTTGAGGTAACAAAGGCTAATAATACTTGGGTATTAAAGGGACAAATAACCATTGAAGGTCAGAGAAATTGGAAAATTTAGTTTTATAGTGATAGTGGATTAGCCAAAAAATGGAAAGGAAAAGCAATCAAGTTTTGTGACTCTCCCACTACCTAGCTGTTGTGTGAACTTGGCTGGTATTTAGATGTAATGAGCCTGTGTTTCTCACCCATGAAATGGAGAAGTAGATCATCTTTAACATTCCATTAGTATCAGCATTCCTGGAATAAGTGTTTTGTCTTAAGGTGACCACTGTGAAAGGAACTACAGTTGTGTGCATACTGTTAATACGCTATTTAATTTAATTTAAATTTTCCTTTTTTTAAAAAAAAAATTTCTTTATTGATTTTAGAGAGAGGAAGTGAAAGGGAGAGAGAGATAGAAACATCGATGAGAGAGAACATCGATTGGCCGCCTCCTGCATGCCCCGCACTGGGGGTTGGGCCCACAACCTGGGCATGTGCCCTGACCGGGAATCGAACCAGCGACCTCTTGGTGTATGGGTCAACACTCAACCACTGAGCCACGCCAGCTGGACTAATGCGCTATTTTAAAAATCAGTCTCCAAAATTGCATAGCTCAAATATGTGCCTATGTAGCACCTCCACAATTCTTCATCTGCTTTCTGACTTTACGGATCCACACACATGTTATAGTTGTATAATTCTAACATGTTCCTGTATCTTCCACTATATTCTTTCCAATCACAACAGTAAGTTCTGCTCATTATATAACATTTAGAATACCAAAATCATGAATATAAATTACCTAAAATTCCATTACATATAACCAGTATCAACATTTGTGTGTGCTATATATTATTAACATATATATGCATACATTTCTATAAGTTGAGACATTTTTCATTAAACAGTTTATGTTAGCTATATTTTAATGTCAGTACACATCTACATTATTACTTTAAATGGCTTTATAGTATCCAACAGTATAAATAAATAATACCTTTTAAATCAAATTCCTTCTTTTTGGACATTTGAACTATTTTAGGCATTTCAGTATTATAAGCAACATTGCAATGGACAGTCTTATAATTGTTTTTGCGCACTATTTATTACCTTCAGATAAATTCCTTGAAGATTTCCTGGGTCAAAGAGTATGCGCCTTTTAAGAGTTTTTATTAAGCATTGCCAAATAATACTCCAGAAAAGGTGTACCATTTTACCTTTGCACTTGCAACATGTGATAGGGATTTTTCATCATGTTATGTAAAACCGATAGGAATTTTAAAATTGCAATTTGGCCAACCAAACAGGTGAATAGCAGTAACATTGCTGTGTTAATTTTCATCTTCTTTGCAATTCAAGTGAGCTAATATAAATATTTTTCACATTGATTAGTCAAAAGGCTAATGTACATATAAAAATGTCTTTTTCTGAATTGCTTATTCATTTCTTTTTTTTCTTTATTGATTTTTTAGAGAGAGAGAAGAAGGGAGAGAGAGAGAGAGATAGAAACATCAATGAGAGAGAACATCTATTGGCTGCCTCCTGCATGCCCTCCACTGGGGATCGGGCCCACAACCTGGGCATGTGCCCTGACCGGAATTCGAACCGGTGACCTCTTGGTGCATGGGTCGATGCTCAACCACTGAGCAGCACCAGCCGGGCTTCATTTCTATTACCAATACTTTTCTCCTAAGCTTGTCATTGGTCTTATACATTGTTTGATAAATGGTGTTAGTATGGTTTTAAATTGAGACTAGCAAGAGAAATCTTAAAATTGGATGACGCGGTCACCCGGCAGTCTCTCTTCGACCTTTGCTTAGGAACAGCGTACCCTCGAGAACACTATCACAAAGCAGGTTGCTGGAGAGAGAAGACAGAGCAAGGAAAAGATCTGAAATATCAACAAATTACAGTACTTTTTAAAAACATCACCTAATACATGGTTGGTGAATGAAAATTTATTCATCTGCCCTGAGTAAGAAAACATGGATTCAGCTGTGTTTTACTATACACAAACACTTTTTGTTTACCAAAAATGATAATATCAGTATGATGCAGAGATTTAAGCCATATTTAATATCAAGTAAGTGTTTCTGCATCAAGTAAAATAACTAAAAATTCTCTTTTCATGAAAATATCTTGAGATAAAACTCAAGCTTCTGGGTTTATACTTCTTCAAACATGTAGTTTAATACACAGCATTTACTTTGTGAAATGGTGTAAATCTATTTATATCACTAATAATTACACTTATGGAAATATTTTGATAATACAAGCTAAACATACTTAAATACACATTTGAAAAGACCTAACTTATTTCCAAAACTGTTGTTTAGAAAATCAACCAGGGGTTTTCCTAAACCAGATAAATTTTCTGATACTTTCCCATGTACTACTTAGAGAATTTTATTCATTATATGTTCAAACAAAAAATCAGGATTCATTTTCCTAAAGCCTCATCATCTATATAAATTTTTAAAATATTGAAGTTCTTTCTTTAGCCCTTCAGCCTAATTAAGTAAAGCTGTAGTCTTCACATAAAATACTTTAAAACAATTAATTGGCAAACTGCTGATATGGTAATTATGGTTTAAACTCAAATCTTCCAATATTTAAAAGTATACCACACTTGTTGAAATGCTTCCTTTGCACCTTGAACCCAACAAAAAATAATTTTTAATTAAGTGATTTATATTTCTTTTTGTGTTTCTGTTCAATAGAACTTTATTTACAAAAACAGGCAGCAGACTGAATTTGTCCCACTGATTTATATTTTTTGATGCATTTTTCATTTATTTTCAATCCAAAAACTGAAAATTCTATTAAAACTTGAATTACACCTAAATAATTATAAGTAATATATCTTATTCCCATTATTCTAATTATTTATTGGATATAAAGAGATGTTTTCCCTTAAAGCAAGACAGACTGGAGTGAGTTAATACCAATTTAAGCAGATCTAACATTGTGATATTTTGCCTAAAGTTGTAAATAGTGGTAAAAGTTTAAAAAACATTAATCCAAAGATTATTACTTTCCTCAAGTTTCATTTCTCATGATGCGTGGTGCCAATGTTTTAAGTAGATGCCACCTGAAATGCATTGATTGCCTTTCACCTCTTTTGTGCTTCTAAAACTTCTGCAAGGGCCCAGCCAGTGTGGCTCAGTGGTTGAACATTGACCCATGCACCAAGAGGTCACCAGTTGGATTCCCGGTCAGGGCACATGCCCAGGTTGTGGGCCCGATCCCCAGTGGGGGGCATACAGGAGGCGGCCAATCAATGCTCTCTCTAATGGATGTTTCTATCTCTCTCTCTCCCTCTCCCTTCCTCTCTCTCTGAAATCAATAAAGGAAAAAAATAAAAAAAATAAAAATCTTCTGCAAGGAATTCTTAAAAATGAATTTTTAGAAACTATGGCAAAAAATAAAAATAAAAAAAAATCACTGACTTGTCTTCTGTATTCCTTGTTAATACCCTGGCCCAAACTAGAACAGGTTGTGAGGAAAGGATACCACACTGGAAATAATTTGTAAATCATTATCTTTAATAAAAATGGATGTCTGGGTTCTGGAAACAATCTACTTGTATTCAACTTTAGTAAAGGAAAATGTTTATGTCCATAGACATTTTATCAGGCAACAGCTTGGATACAGTACTAGCTCTTTGGAAGAAAAGATACAATTCAAAATGACTTTGGAAGACTGTAGATGTAGGGATGAGGCAGAACGGTAGTTGTTCATGTGGACACAGTTTAGAGCTATCGATTTTGGGAGGAAAAATCAGAGAAAGAACAGGAACAGTGTCCGGCCAGAGTGACTCAGTGATTGAGTGTCGACCCGTGCACCAAGAGTTCGCTGGTTCGATTCCTGGTCAGGGCACATGCCCAGGTTGTAGGCCCTATCCCCAGTGGGGGGCATGCAGGAGGCAGCCAATCGATGCTCTCTCTCATCAATGTTTCTATCTCTCTCTCCCTATCCATTCTTCTCTCTCTAAAATTGATGAAGAAAAAAAATATTTTTTTAAAAAAGAACAGGAACAGGTACAGAAAATCCATGAAAGAAAGAGAATTTTTTGTCCCTTGAAGACAGACAGACCTGGATGCGTTAATACCAATGCTAACATCCATAATATAGTGATATTTTACCTGGAATTCCAAGTAAAACTCACATCCTAATATAGCAAGAGTTGGAATAATTATTTTTTAATGGTTACTGCATGCCAAACTCTATGCTAAGTGTTTGATAAACAATATCTCATTTAAGCCTTACAATAATTTTGTGAGGTAGTCAGGTAACAGCCCCATTTTATGAACAAGAAAAATGAGGATTAGGATTAGAAGAGTTAAACAACTTGCATAACGTCATCACACAGCCAGTAAGTGACAAAAGTGGGAGTTGGTGCCAACTCTATTAGACTTCAAAACAGACAGGGAATGGTAAAAAATATAAGAAGTTGGAAAAGTAACAGAAATCTTTAATAATAATGGATCAACCTGCATTTAATTGAAATATAAATTTACTAAGCCAGTATTTATCTTGGCATACCTCTATGTATGATAGATATGACCTGAGACTAATCCCTATGCAGTGGTCCCACTAGCTATGAACCTGACAAAATTACTCAGACATGAGGTCCAAGTGGATTCAGGAGGTACCACTGCTAGATAAGATGAAATTCTTTGTTTTCTTCTATAGATGGACATCCTGTTCACTTCTAGGTGTACTTGTCCTCTGCTGCTTCCTTCCGGCCCTGTCTACTCCTGAGTATGGATAAGGGAGGTGATTCTCTAGGTAGCATAGCATGGTAGAGAGGTGGTATAATAGAGAAGCTAAGAACATAGACTTCAGCCCCACCAGTGTGGCTAAGTGGATTGAGCATGGTCCAATGGATTGAGAGTTCCTGGTTCAGTTCCTCGTCAGGGCACATGCCTCGGCTGTGGGCTCAATCCCCAGTAGGGGGTGTGCAGGAGGCAGCAGATAGAGAACCCAGAAATGGACCCAAGACATTATGCTCAATTAATATTTGACAAAGGAGGCAAGAGCATACAATTGAGCAAAGACAGCTTCTTTAATAAATAGGGTTGAAAAAATTGGACAGCTACATGCAAAAAATGAAACTAGACCATCAACTTACACCACACACAAGAATAAACTCAAAATGGATAAAAGACTTAAAGGTGACCCATGAATTCATAAAAATCCTAGAAGAAAATGTAGGCAACAAAATTTCAGACATCATACACAGTAGAATTTTCACTGATACATCACCTAAGGCAACAGGAACGAAGGAGAAAATGAACACATGGGACTACATCAAATTTAAAAGCTTCTACACAGCAAAATAAACAACCACCAAAATGCAAAGGAAACCCACTGTATGGGAGAACATTATTGCCAATGATACATCAGATAAGGGGTTAATTTCCAAAATATGTAGAGTGCTCATACAACTCAACAAAAGGAAGACAAATTACCCAATTAAAAAATGGGCAGAGGACCTAAATGGACACCTCTCCAAAGAGGACATACAAATGGCCAAGAGACATATGAAGAAATGATCAACATCACTAATCATCAGAGAGATGCAAATTAAAACAACAATGAGGCATCACCTCACACCCATCAGAATGGCTACCATCAACACATCATCAAACAACAAGCATTTGTGAGGGTGTGGAGAAAAGGGGACTTTAGTACAATGCTGGGGGGAATGCAGACTGGCGCAGCCACTATGGAAAACACTATGGTGTTACCTCAAAAATTAAAAATTTAATTGCCATTTGACCCAGTGATCCCCCTTTTAGGAATATACCCTAAGAAGCCCGAAACAACAATCAGAAAGAATATATGTACCCCCATGTTCATAGCAGCACTATTTACAATAGCTAATATCTGGAAACAGCCCAAGTGTCCATCAGTAGACGAATGGATAAAAACGTGGTGGTGCCCTGGCCAGTTTGGCTCAGCGGTTAGAGTGTCGGCCTGCGGTCCATAGAGACCCGGGTTCGGTTCCCGCTAGGGGTATGTACCTTGGTTGCATTTTTTCCCCGGCCCTGGTTGGGTCGTGTGGGAGGCAGCCACTCGATGTGTCAATTTCACGTTGATGTTTCTCTCTCTCTTTCTCCCTCCAATTCTATCTGAACAAAAAATGAAAAGGTGTCCTCGGATGAGGATAAAAAAAAAAAAGTGCTGGTACATATACACAATGGAGTACTATGCAGCTGTAAGAAAGATCTCTTATCCTTTAAGACGACATGGAGGGACCTGGAAAGTATTATCCTAAGTGAAACAAGCCAAACAGAGAAAGACAAGTATCATATGATCTCACTTATTTGTGGAATATAATGAACATAACAGTCTGAGGAATGGGGTAGTCCCAAAGACATGGAAGTAGGGTACAGACTGACAATCCCCAGAAGAGGGGGTGGTGGGGGAGAGATAAACCACAGAACTTATATGCATGTATGTATGAACAATGGACATGGACAACAAAGATGGGGTCAAGGTGGGGAGGGAGTGGAGGGGGGAATCAGTCGGGGTAAAAGGAGAAACATCTGTAACAAAAATAAATTAATTAATTAAAAAAATAAAAATATAAATAAATAAATAAATAAATAAATAAATAACATAGACTTCAGCAAGACCACCAAGTTTAAAGCTTGGCTTTACTAATTGTGAGAGGTTGGACAAGTTGTTTTACCTCTCTGTGCCTCAGTTTCCTCCTCTGTTAAATAGAGCTAATAATAGTACCTGCTTTAAAGACTGTAGTAAAAATTACAAGAATAGTAATTTGTATATTCCTGGTGCACAGTAACCATTCCACAAGCATTTTCTCTTGATAAAGCTAAACCCTCAGATTTTAGGCAGAAGGATCTTGTAATTCCTTCTTTTGTCTCTGTAGGAGGTTCTGGCCCCTGGCAGCCCTGTTTCTTTTCCTCCTGGTTTTCTTCTCCTACAGAATAGTCACAGCTCAGTCATTAACACACTGGAGCACTACTCAGCAACACAATGTACAACCTGCCAATACAGATACAACTTGGATGGATCTTAGGTTATTTTGCTAAGTGAAAACTGGCCGATCTCAAAAGGTTACATACTGCATAATTTCATTTATACAACCACCTGTATAATTTTTTTTTATTTCAAGATTGAGAATACATTAATGGTTAAGAAAAGTTGGGGAAAGGAAGGAGAAGGTTAGTATGAGGGAATTTCTTTTTGGTAATAGAACAGTTCTGAATCTTGACTGTAATGGCAGCTCCATGAATGTGGTGAAAACAGCATTGAATAACACAGATATACACACAGAGGAATGCATGGAAAATCTGGCAAAATCTGAATGAGGTCTGTAAACTCTGTCAATTTTCTGGTTTGGGTATAGTACTATAGTCATGTAAGGTGTTACCCTTACCATTAGGGACAGCTTGGTGCAGGGAACATATAACCTCTCTGTACAATTTTTGCAACTTTCTGTGAGTCTTTAATTGTCTCAAAATAAAACATTTTCTTTAAATGTTGATGAAGGATGCTTTTGCCAATTATTGAAGAAGGCCCAATTAACCTCTTGGGCCAAAACCCAATTCACCAAACTGGTATTTCAGAAACACTGTTCAGATAGGAGAGTTGTTAACAGCTCTGCTGCAGAAAAAGTTTTCTGAGGTGAATACACTCAGAGAACACTACACACTGCCCTCTTGGAGATTTCTCTCTACATTGTCATGATCCTCAGTCCTGCCTGTGCATCAGAATCATCTGAATAAAAAATAAAGACAGAAATAATCTGCAAATCAAAGAAATAGACATAGTCCCAAGATACACACTGGAAAGAATGTGTTCCAGTGGCTATACAATTTAAACCAAAGAAAATGCAGGACTCTGAGATAATGCTTGCTTTCGCAGGTCTCAGGCAGTGCACAGATGCCCTTGAATGTGCAAGCCCAAACATCTGATTTAGACCCTGTGGTTGACTTTGAAAGCAGCAAGAAATGACCCCATCAGGGAAACAGCTCCAAACACAGAACAAAGGGGAGCTAAAGTAAAGAGGAATTATACCAGCATCTCATCATTTTCTGAGATCCTCCATTCTGCTTCAATGTGAGGAAGGCAGACAAGCAATAAGTAACTCTATAGATGCTAGCCAGTCAGTTCAGCAGAAATTAACTATAAGATCACCAAAGAACACCTCTCACTCAAGGCTTTTCCCTGAATCATGAAGACCTACCGCTCATTCCAAATCTGGCCATGGTGAAGTGAGAGCTGAGAGGAAAACGCCATAAATATGTGCAGAGAAATGGCCTCCAGCAGAAGATACAACAATTTGGAGAAAGAACGATATGATACCAACCTGAATTGAAGCTTCTGTGATGTTCAAGATCAGTTCCTTCCACTTCTCCACACATCACACTTCAGCAATTTGCCCACAAATCTGATAACAGGACAAAGCCTGAGCACAAAGCATTTAAAAATAAGAAGCAGCCCGGCCAGTGTGGCTCAGTGGTTGAGCATTGACCCATGCACAAAGAGGTCACCAGTTTGATTCCCGGTCAGGGCACATGCCCAGGTTGTGGGCCCAACCCCCAGTAAGGGGCATGCAGGAGGCGGCCAATCAATGTTCTCTCTCATCAATATTTCTATCTCTCTCTCCTCCTCCCTTCCCCTCTCTCTAAAAATCAATAAAGAAAAAAAAAAAGAAGAAGAAGAAGAAGAAGCAAAACAGTTTATGCTGGAGGCAGCCAAAGGGGTGGGGGAGGGAAACAGGAACAGTTTCTGAATATTTGTTTTAAAACCCCATTGTAACAGTAAACTTTAAAAATCTATTGACTGATATAAAAAAGGCTCAATTATATGGAAAAATATCTTGTCCTTGGATCAGAAGACTGAACAACATGAAATTCCTGATACTCTGCAAATGAACTTATAAATTCTAACAAACCTTGATGGGGAGGGAGCCTTAAAAAAAAAAAAAAAAAGTATTCTGCAGTTCACATGGAAAAATAAACAGGGGAAAATAACCCAAAACTACTAAAAATTTTTATAAGGAACTATTTTGATTAGATAATAAAATGTATATGAGGACTTTGTTTTTTAATATTCTTTTATTGATTTTTAGAGAGAGAAAGACAAAGAGAGAAACATCAATGTGAGAGAGAGACATCTATTGGCTGCCTCCTGCATGCCCCCTACTGGGGATTGAGCCTGCAACCTGGGCGTGAGCCCTGACTAGGAATTGAACCAAGATCTCTCAGTCCATGGGAGGATGCTCAATCCACTCAGCCATACCAGATGGGCAGGAATTTATGTTTTAAAAATTTATACTGACACAAGAAGCAAACATCTGAACCGAACAGCCCAGAAATAGTCCCAAACACATAGGGAATGTATTATATAATAAAGGCAGAAACTAATTACTTTGGATCTTCATTAATTCTAGAAATGGTATTGAAACAACTGGATAGTTGTGTTGAGAGAAAAAAAGTGGTACAGTTACCTCAATCTGCACTTTAAAATGATCCAGAAAAGCCCTGGCCGGTTTGGCTCAGCGGTTAGAACATCGGCCCATGGACCAGAGAGACCTGGGTTCAGTTCCCGCGAAGGACACGTACCTCCCTTGTAGTTTGTCCCTGGCCCCGGTTGGGGTCATGTGGGTGGCAGCCACTCGATGTGTCTCTCTCACATCCATGTTTCTCTCTCTCTCTTCCTCTCTCCCTCTTGCTCTATCTGAAGATAAATGCAAAAGTATCCTCGGGTGAGGATAAAAATAAATAAATAATAATAACTAACTAACTAAATAAAATGATCCAGAAAAGATTAAAGCTTTAAATGAACCCATAAAAGCACTGTAAGAAAACATGAGCATTTTTGTTAAATGATGTCAGTGTGGAAAGTCTTTCTAAGCCAAATACCCAAAATCCATAATCGGGGGAAATAAATAAATGTAACTACTGTATATTAACATTTAAATTCTCTGCAGGGAAAAAGAAAAAAAAAAACAACTGGAAAAGATCAAACAGGAAAATGTTTCAACATATGCAACATTTGCCTTAATTCAAAGACAGTACTTAAGTACTTACAGTTACTAATGGATTAGAAAAAGATTCTCCTAACCTAATTGCCCATCATAAAAAAAACCTGATGCAATAAATTATGGTATGTCCATTTTTAATTCATATTTTAAAAAGTGAATTAGCCCTGGCTGGTTTGGCTCAGCGGTTGGAGCATCGGCCTGCAGACCAGAGAGTCCCGGTTCAGTTTCTGCTAGGGGCATGTACCAAAAAAAAAGACAGAAATTTAAAAGAAAGAAAGGAAGGAAGGAAGGAAGGAAGGAAGGAAGGAAGGAAGGAAGGAAGGAAGGAAGATATGAGAAGTGAAAGGGATAGAATAATAGTTATATTACTAAAGATAGATATAGATATTTATTTTCCATGTACAGTGTGGTTACCTTTGAACTTAGAATTGTTTCATTTTTATACTTTTCAGTACATTTTCCAAATCTTCTGTAATGAATATATTTTATAATCAGAAGACAAGTATTAAAATAATAACAAAGTGACCACACTCAGTGAAGCGGTAGTGCAAAGAAAATACACTTAATCACCTTAATTTATATAAACCATGAGTAAAAGATGAGAAAAAAACTACTTTTATTAGCACCATAGTGGAAAATAACAGCTTCATCATGTTTATCCTTTTCTTTTTAAGTTAGTGTCATGCAAAATTAAAAAACACAGTCTAGGAAACTTGATATTAATGTGGACTTGAGAATTTTTAACTCTATGCTACTTCATTCAAGTGATAACATTTTAAAATGCACCATGGCATAATAAATAAGGCACACCTGGTACAAGTTGACTTAAACCCTCCTGCTTCTGAGCTGGAGGCCAAACACAGACTGGATTAGCTCTTCAAGTACACACCCCCTCGCCCAGTAAATATTAATTTTAGTGAAGAGTTCTGATAATTTTCCCACTTACACTGTAAACGCTATACGACAAAAAGACACCATCAGGAATAAACTACATCACAACAAAGATGATTTAGAGAATTTACTGTGTTCTGCAGCTCTTGAAGAAAAATATACTTCAAATTCTATGTGTTTTAATACTTAGATTGTTTCATTGAAATTTAAAAAATATACTCTACAAAAAAATTTTTGAAGTAATGTGTATGATGGTGTTTTCTCACAAAATTGAAAATGGAACTGCCATTTGACCCAGTGATCCTATTTCTAGGACTATATTCTAAGAAGCCTGAAACACCAGTCAGAAAGAATATATGCACCTTTATTCATAGCAGCACTATTTACAATAGCTAAGATCTGGAAACAGTTCAAATGTCCATCAGTCGATGAGTGGATAAAAAAGCTGTGGTACTTATACACAATGGAGTACTATGCAGCTGTAAGAAAGAAGGATCTCTTATCCTTTGAGACGACATGGAGGGACCTGGAGAGTATTATGCTAAGCGAATTAAGCCAGTCTAAGAAAGACAACTATCACAAGATCTAACTTATTTGTGGAATATAATGAACTAAACAAACTGCTGAACAAAATTCACCCAGAGACATAGAAGTAGGGTTCAGACTGAAACTTCAGAGGAGGGGGGTGAGGGAGGGGAGAGATAAACCAAAGAATGTATGCATATAAGCATAACCAATGGACATAGAAAACAATACTGGGCGGGGGTGGGGGGAACAGGGAAAAAGGAGAAACATCTGTAACAAAAATAATTAAATTTTTTAAAAGTGTGTTGAATGTATTATACTGCAGGTTGTCCTAATACATGGGCCAATGGGTGCAAACACCTCATCAAGTGAGAGGTTATACTTTTTTCCAGGATCCTGCAATTCCTTTTCAAATCAGGCTTCTATCTTATCGCATGGTCCGCGATGCTGTTTAAGGGTAGGGACACCAGCATCCCTGGACCCTCACAGAATTGGGCATTTACATCGTTTGACCATCTGTTTTGTCACTTTCTTCACTTAGCTCCACACTTAACTACCGTCACCTCGTGCTGCTTAGGAAGTCCCTTGTCATCTGAGTCTGCCACTTTATAGAAAAGAGCAAACTTTTAGAGTGACTGTCCCGGACGCTTGGTTGGGAAAGAACTCACAAAGGAGGACGTGGCGAAGACCGCAGCGGAGGGGGAAGAGAGGACGACCTCTTATGACCTCTTCGGTAGGGTGGACAGAGAAGAGGGCAGCTGGCCTCAGTTTGAATCAAAGAGAGCGGGAACAGCGCACCAGGACGGTGCTGGGATAAACTGCAAAACTATTTTCACGCCCCGGCTCCCAGCGCTGAGCTGTGTTCCCAGTCGGCTCCTCCTCCTGACATCATTCATTGGCTGAGCAGTTGTGATGGTCAAACTGCAGCCCAATGATTGTGCGAGGCCAGCGGGTCTCAGGGCTCTATGCACTTCCACCGGGCAAGGTGGTCCTAGCCCCTAAAAGATTCTTGCTTTTCCGGAATCCTACCTTTACTGATGTAAATATCCTTGGCACCTGCTCCCAGTCCCCCAGGCTTAAAATCAGAAGGTAAACACGCCAATAAGGTGTCATTCCAATTGTCTTCTTACCCCCTCTCAACTTGAATTCACCTTTTGATCTGAGCCAGGAACTTGTGATAAAACTTAATCAGGAGACGGACTGGGAGAAAAGACAACCATCTACTTACAGGGCTTATCTTACACTACATGTGCTGTTGAATGATTTTTATTTTCTGCATTTCTGCTTCTGTAGATATATACTATAATGGAACTCGTTCCTTTAAGCCTGGAAAATACAACATGGGAAGGGGCTACAGTAAATACTTAAGAAAGCATTCTAGCGCTGGCCAGTTTGGCTCAGCAGTTAGAGTGCGTGGACCAGAGAGTCCCGGGTTCGGTTCCCGTTGAAGGCACGTAAATCGGTTGCAGTTTGTCCCAGGCCAGGTTGGGGTCGTGTGGGTGGCAGCCACTGGATGTGTCTCTCTCACGTTGGTGTTTCTCTCTCTCTTCCTCCCTCTCTCCCTCCCTCCCTATCTGAAAATGAATGCAAAAGTGTCCTCTAGTGAAGAGTTTTTTTAAAAAGCATTCTAAGATGCAACGATGATGTTGTAGTATTCCATCTAGAAGTTTTAAGGGCTCTGCTGTCTGTGACATTAGGCAAGCACAGTAAATGTGAGTTGAGAACCTCTGTAGCAGTGAGCCAGGTACACTATATTTATTACAGTCTCTGTTTTGGCTCTGGCATATAAGTAAATCTGTTGCCATACCCGTTTTTGATGGATGCAAAAATCTCAGAAATAAAACCGGGTACTCTCAAAAATTGCAATGGTATGGCTAAAAGCAATCATTTGCTTCCCGATTTTGTATAAATCCTAACAACAGAAATACCCAAACATTTGTCATTGGCCATGAGTTATTATACTTTTAACATTTATAGACATGGAGTGGGGGCTATTGTTAAGCAGGGATAAAAGCAAAACACTAAACTACATATGGTGGGATTTGGAAAAAACTATTTTATAATCATATTGCCCAGAGACCCAGAAATTCCAGAATCCTGTCTTCCTCCTACTACATCTCTTTCCTGTAAGGTCTTGAAGGCAAATCAACGTGTGTGGAAAAAGAAATGGCAAATGTGAAATAAGACACCACTTTCATATTTGCTGTGCTTGTGCCTCTGTGCCAGTGCAAAACCTCTGGTAAACTGAGTTTATAGGCCCTCCTCCTCACACTTATTTCAAATCAAAATCTTAAGATCTAATTACCTGCACAGTAAACAAGTGCACTGTGCAGAAGAGGTGAGAGGACGATGTTACCTATAAAAAACAAGCCACCCCTGGCAGTATGACCTCCTCCCCAGGACAGAACATGAGTCATTTACCCATCCCGCTCTTGGAAGTGAAAGCAACAGCTTACATAGAAGTCCTTTCTGGCGGAGGAATTCCTGCCCTCTGCCCTCCCCTCCTCTTCTTCCCATCCCCACACCTTCCAATCCTTTCCATTCTTCACCTCCTCCCCTCTTCCATCCTCCCCTCTCCCTTCCTCCCCTTCCCTTTTTTCCCTCCTTCCTCTTTCCATCTTTTCTTTCCCCCTCCTTTCCACCCTCTTCCCTTCCTCCTCCTCCCCATCCTCTTCTCCTTCTTCCCTCCCTCCTCCTTCTCACTCTCTTCTCCTTCTTCCCTCCCTCCTCATTCCCATCCTCTTAACCTTCCTCTTCCCACCCTCCTCCTTCCCACCCTCTTCTCCTTCCTTGTCCCTTCTTTCCCTTCCTCCTCCTTCCCACTCTCTTCTCCTTCTTCTTCCCTCCCTTTTCCTTCCCATCCTCTTCTCTCCCTCCTCCTTCCCACCCTCTTCTCCTTCCTCTTCCCTTCTTTCCCTCCCTCCTCCTTCCCTCTCTTCTCCTTCATCTTCCCTTCTTTCCCTTCCTCCTCCTTCCCACCCTCTTCTCCCTCCTCCTTCCCACCCTCTTCTCCTTCCTCTCCCTTCTTTCCCTCCCTCATCCTTCCCACCCTCTTCTCCTTCCTCTCCCTTCTTTCCCTTCCTCCTCCTTCCCACCCTCTTCTCCTTCCTCTCCCTTCTTTCCGTTCCTCCTCCTTCCCACCCTCTTCTCCCTCCTCCTTCCCACCCTCTTCTCCTTCCTCTTCCCTCCCTCCTCCTTCCCACCCTCTTCTTCTTCCTCTTCCCTTCCTCCTCCTTCCCACCCTCTTCTCCTTCCTCTTTCCATCTTCCTTTCCTCCTCCTTCCCACTCTCTTCTCCTTATACTTTCCTCCCATTTCCTTACTTTTCCCTCCTCCTCTTCTACTCATCTCATTCTCCCCTTTTGCTCTTCACTTTCTCTTCTTCCACCTTCCTTCATTTTCCCCCTCCCCATCCCATCTCCTCTTGTCTTGGCTCCTCCCAGGCCCCATTTCTCCCTAACCACTGGAAAGTGTATCCTCCAAAGAAGACCTAAGATCCAGGGAAATGGAGAATGTTATAATAGTTGTATCTTTTTAAAATCCCATTTCCCTCAGTATATTCCACTTTTTCTATAAAAAGCACTTTTTATAATTAGGAAAACATGCTAGATTTTTACAGCATAACACACTTTATTTGACATTTATTTATTTTAGGTTGCAAGAGAAGTACACGAAAAGTATCAAATGATGTAAAGTGGTCGTTTTTAGTGAAAGGCAAAGTAGAACATATTACCAAAAAAGTGTGGTTAGTAACTTTACAATAACACAGCATAAGGTGAGGAAACTTTTAAAAATACTATGTCATATTAACACCTCACTGGTAAACAATCACTCCATTATGACTAAATGTATAGGCCACTGGCACATAAATAAAATCATAGTCATATCATAGATGGTCTGGATGGACATTCTTAAATGTACGCTAATCTTTTCACAGGCAGTCACATTTCACAATACACTGTTCTAGTTAATATAAATACTGCATTTCTCTAGTAAAATAATGAAGGCACAGCTAGGACAAGCAAATTTAAACCCTTAGTCTCCTGGGCTGGGAAAGAAAAACACTTGCATTGGTACTTCAGGAACTTTGTTTTTTTCAAGCACATTATTTGTCTCAGTTAACAATACTGACAGTTTTCACAGACACATTCTAATAGGAACATGACAAAAGGACTTCACAAAAGTCAAAACTCTGGAGCACCCAATTAACATGCTTTAAATAACTGACAGCAGTTTACAGGTTTTGAAGAATATCACACTGCAACAGGGTGTATAGAGTAAACTGATACTTAGACACTTTGAGACACTTTTTTAGACTACCAAGAAAATACAGAAATACAAGACTGTAAAGAATACTAGTAACAAGGTTATTGAGCAGGCTTTATTTCAAGGCTATATGAACCTGCTTCACTTCTTCCTGAACTTTGGAGATCTTGAAAATTCTTTCCAGCAGCCTCTTTATTTTCGGTATTTCCTTTTTCCATAATCTTTACCATTTTTATAGGCACCCCTGACTTCTCCTGTATAGTAATAGACTGATTTCAGGATGACGTTATCATGTAAAATTTGACCGATTTCAAAGTCCTCATCAAGGATAGCATCTTCTCGTGGCTCCAGCTTTCCAATCTTAGGAATCTCAGGAGGGCTAAAGAAATTGAAGAACGATGCATTAGGAACCACTCTTGGCTCAATTTCAATTTCTCCAGTGGCAGTTGTGCGACTCTGGGTGATTGTCACTGTAACATTCCTTCCTCTTCTCCAATCTATCGTACAGCCTTTGCAATCGTGGATTTCCCATCCCCAAGAGAAGAAGGGATCTATGTGATCTGGCTTTGACTTGATTATATATGTCTTGGTCAGCACCTCATTTGTGAAGTATGGATTGGGCTGAAAATAAAAATCAAATGTGTAACTTATAGGCCGGCCAGGTTTTGAGAACTTCAGGCTCACATCTGACAGGAACTTCAGAATGGGCTCATCATACTTCTGAATCAAGGGGCCGAGCTTGTCAACATTCTTTAAAACATTCAGCCAATAGTCAGGGATGCCTTTAGGATCTTCTTTCTTAGGTTTTCCCTTGCGAGCTCTTTTCAGATTCACTCTTTCTTTAGGCCTGACCTCAGGAACTCTTTTAGGAGTGTCTTTTCCTGCAGCCTTAGTATCTGCTGCTTTAGGCTGCTCTTTATCTTCTGCCTTTGCCTGGGGGACTTCTTTAGGCTCTTCTTTTACTTCAGGCTTTATCTCCAGAAGATCTATCGACGTGGCTCTTTCTTCAGCCTTTGCCTCCGGGATTTCTTTAGGAACCTCAGTCTCTTCAGTCTTTGCCTGGGGTTTTTCTTCAGAAGCATCTTCTTCCTCGCCTTCTAAGGCAGGCATTTCACTAGGGCTGCCTTCCTGCACCTCCTCATCACTGCTGAACACCTCATCCTCGGAATTCCATTCACATTCTTCCTCTGTGGGTTCATATTCTGCGTTTATGATTTGAAATCGCCGATCGTATAGAGGCCTATTGAGTTCGGCGTATTTTCTTTCCAGGCCGTGAATTGCCTTTAAGAATAGGGCATCTACCTTGTCACATTCATCTTGAATATTTCTGAGAGCCTGCACCCGATTTCGAACGGCCTGGGGCAGCCGATCCAGGAAATTCTTACCCGACGGAGCCCGCCGCGCCCTCCGAAAAGGCTCAGGTATCCTCTTCTTTCTATACAAGCGGCTGCGGCTGCTGCTGCCGCTGCTGCTGCCGCTGCTGCTGCTGCTGCTGCTGCTGCTGCTGCTGCTGCGGCTGCTGCTGCACCCGGTGCTGCTGCTAGCGCTGCTGCTGTCAGACTCTTCTCCGGAATCACTAGCCGAGCTAGCCAGCATCTCTTCAACACCCCCCTGGGCGGCAGGTTCCGAGACCATGCTAAGATCCGCTTCTGCCATTTTGCAAGCCTGCAAACCTCTTACGGTGGCAACTACCGCTGAGACCGCGCGCCCAGAGGAGGGCAGAAAATGACTCACGGATGCTCGGGTGGCGGAGGCTCAGGATGAGGAGGTGGTGCGACCAGGGCAGCAGTAGCGCAGGGCCGGTGGATCTGGGCAGCGGCGATCGCGCGTAGGTAGCAGGGTCAGCGGAGGCCTGCGCGACAGCAGCGGCGACACTCTCTCCCGGCGGCCGCAGCGGTGGACAGAGGTGGGCCGCAGCTCAATGGTGCAGTGTGAGACCCCGAGATATCTCCACTGTTTTGATCGCAAGCCCCCTCCCCTTTCAGTCCTACCTCACGTTCATTTAGTTCCCAGTGTTCCTTTTGCTAGCACCTCATTTGCTGGGCTTACTTGATTGACAGTCCCTAAGCCCAATGAATGACCAGACGCTACGCCCCCCCCTCCAGACTCCGCCCACCTTCCCAGACGCTTCTCGGTAGCTGAGGCACACACCCCTGGAAGACGTTTTTCCCCTCCAAATTCTGTCTTTATAGTTTTATAATTAAAAAAAAAAAAAGCTTAGATAAGTGGTAAAAATACTAGCCATTGTTCCCAACACGGGAAGAGGAGTATCCTCCAGTCCGCTCATCCAGAATTCCTGTTTGGTTTGTCAGGGGCCTCTCACAAAAATCTTTTTTTTAATCAATTGGATGAAAATACTCCAAATGGCATCAGTGGGCAGTGTGATTATGTATGCTTTTTTAAAAAAATATCTTTATCGAAATATTCTATGAGCATGTATTTTTACACTGAAAATAAAGGGGCAGTCGTTTATTGGCAAACGGGGGAGGGGCCAGGAAGCAGGCATATTGCAATCCACGTAGCAGTTTTAATAAGTGCTGTCTGTGATGTTTGGCAAGCCTGGTTTATATCCATCTACAGGGTTTGCGAACCCATGTTGCCGTGAGTCAGTTACACCATTTTTACTATGTTTCTCTTTTTCAGCTGGCATATAATATACCCCAGCCTGGCTGCTGACTTGCCACGTAGCCCTGTTCAATGCCTACAACAGCCTTGTAGATAAAAGAAAAGGGTATTCAAATGTTGGGTAGTATTATTTAAAGGCGGACTGTTTGCTCTGTACTTTTATGCAGCAGTTTTCAATTCCAGGAACAGCAGGATGGGAGGGAGAATCTATGCTAGTGAAAGTGGATCCTCTGTCAGGGTATACTTTACAATGTCATCTGCCACCAATTTCTTTCTAACATTGTGAAATTCTAGCCAAACTGCAGTGTGATTTACAAATCCATTAATATGTGAATAAACTTTTGCAAAATGAAGTTTAAAAACAGGTATGTGTTATTTTTATTTACAGGATTCTTTTCTGCTACAGAACAACTCCCTTGGTACAACCAAAAAGACCAGTGTTTACTTTTCATTGAAAGGTAAGGAACATAATTTTAGCCCATTTTTATGAATGACAAGAATTACCTATCTGTATACGAATAAAAATTCACAGGATGTCTCTTTTAAAGACTTAATTGAAAGATACTTTGATATTTCTATTGAAGCAGAAAAATCCACAGAGGTGATTTGATATACTGATGTAGAAAATAACCTAATTAATTACATTCACTATCTAAACCTGCTCACAGAATACAAGTAGTAAATCAAAATATGAAATATGTTGAATTATTCATTTCAAATGAGTAAAAATTTTAAAGTTACATTAACCTTTATGTTACTTTTTTTATTATAAGATTTGTGCTTTGTCATTTAGTCATATATAAGTTAGGAAACACTTTTATTTTCTATTTTGTAAATGAATTTGCTTTTATTGTTTATTTCTGATTGTCAAAGTATATAAGCATTTTAGAGAAAAAGTACAATATAGAAAATTTCAATGATAGTAAAAGTACAGTCTTAGCAACGAAATGGTAAACATTGTTAGCATTTTGATGAATTTTATTCCAGAAATTTATTTGTACATATACACACCAGCCTATTTAGATATGCTGTTGTATCTATGTGACATCACATTATATTTTGTAATTGGCTCATTTACTAATTAACTTCAGCTATATTTGCATGGTAAATGATCAACATCTTATTTTAAAATAGATTCATATTCCATAGAAATGTCCCACAATTTATTTGACCAGATTCCTGTTGTAAGGCAGATACTTCTCACTCCATCTGTCTACAAACATACACATTTTTCCCCTCTTATTAAAATAATTAGCTCTGCATACCTACTATATGCACTTGTGACAATTAATCATAGGGTGAATTCCTAGAAATGGGAGTGCTGGAATAAATAGTGTGCTCATTTTTTTCCTTTGCTACATATTGCCAAACTTCTCTACAGAAAAGTGATCTCAATTTACAGTCCAACCAAGAATGCATATGAGCTCACTTATTTAGTCATTCAGCTGATATATTTTTGTGCCAGGCATGTGTGGTAGAGGATGGTGATATAATGCTGAATAAAATTTACTGGGAGTGTATCCTTTCATTTCAGAATTTTACTCAAAACATATATTATGGAAACAATTATTTAAATCAGTGCAGTTATGACATAAATATTGTTCTGCAACTTATTTTTATTTAAAATGACAGATTTTTTTTAATGAATGCTTTTATATTTTATAGTACTTTAATGGTTAAAAATACATGTTAAATTTTGTAACATCAGGAATTAGTATTTTGTAGTAAGCAATGAGTTAGGGATCCAGATTTATATATATATATATATATATATATATATATATATATATATATATATATATTATTAGCCAGCTGATTTTCTTAGTACCATTTATTTGATAATCTTTTTGTCTTATACTTATTTGAGATACCACCTTTATCATATTAACTGAATTGCTTGGTTTTGTTTCTGAATTTTATTTTCTGATCCATTGGCCATACTGTTTTTGCAATGAGGCACTTTTTAAATAATTTTATATTTTGTCAATATGATATACATTGAAAAAAATCAGATAGTACATTGAAATCCACATAAGAAATTAAAAGTAATACAAAATTGCCCCGACTGGTGTGGTTCAGTTGGTTGGAGCATCATCCAGTGCACCAAGAGTTGCTGGTTTGATTCCCGGTCATGGCACATACCTAGGTTGCTAGTTTGATGTTTCTCTCACACCTTAGTGTCTCTCTCTCTCTCTCTCTCTCTCGCTGCCCCCCCTCAACCTCATCCCCACCCTGCTTTTCCCTCTCTCTAAAATCAGTAAAACATATCTTCAGGTGAGGATTTTTTTTTTAAAGTAACTCATAATATAAAGAGAGGTGATGACTATTCATGTTTTTAATGAACATCACCAAATTAACTTTTTATTATTATATATTTGTATTTCCTAGATTAGTAATAAGATTAAATGTCTTTCCATATGTTTTTTGCCTACCCATAGCCTTTGCTTGTTTTTTCACTGAATTAAGAAATACATTAATTGTAGTGAAATCCTAAAGGTAAAATAATTTTGGCCTTGATTTGAGGCAATTGTGACTCTTTTAGAAAATACTCTTTTCTGATTTAATGATATTGGACAAATATGACTCAAGTACAGCTTTCCTTCTAAAATTATCTGGTTGTTTAGATGCTTTTCAAAGATTAGTACTTAATCACACTGATACAGAAAAGTTTGGAGTGGGATGGAGAATAAAAAGAGAAAAAAACTTATGCAAACCTCACAGAAAGATAATACATTAATAAACTATTCACATTTTCAATTTGGAAATATTTTTTTCACAAGCCATAGACTATAGGTTACTTCCCCTAACCACAATGGCCTATTTTTTTTTTCAATCCTCACCTGAGGATATTTTTCCATTTATCTTCAGATAGAGTGAGTGGGAGAGAGAGAGAGAGAGAGAGAGAGAGAGAGAGAGAGAGATAAGAGAGATACACATCAACTGATTGCCTCCCACACAAACCCAACCAGGGCCAGGGACCAAACTGCAACTGAGGTACATGCCCTCAACTGGAATCGAACCCTCGAACCCTCTACTCTTTGGTCCATGGGTTGACGTTCTAACCGCTGAGCCAAACCGGCCAGGGCCTATTTTTTTGAAATTACACACAGTTTACATTCAATATGATTTTATGTTAGTTTCAGGTGCACATCACTGTGGTTAGACAATCATATACTTTACAAAGTGTCCCCCCACACCCTGATATTTGCAATACCCACCTGGCACCATACATAGTTATTACAATATTATTGACTAAATTCCCTGCGCTGTACTTTACATCCCCAGGACTGTTCTGTAACTACCAATCTGCACTTCTCAACCCCGTCACCTTTTTCACCCAGTCCCCCAGCCCCCCTCCCCTTTGGCCACCATCAGTCTGTTTCCTGTACCTATGAGTCTGTTTCCATTTAGTTTGTGCCCAAAACACTAATTCAAAATAATATACAAGGGTGGGCAAAGTAGATTTACAGTTGTGAGTACATGGAACACAGAGTTTATTTTTGTATTTTATTGATTTATTAATTGTGTTATTTATTTGTATTATTTGTCTTAGTAGTAGTAGTAGTATTGTTATTATTTTGTATCCTTACTTATGATTTATTTTTTAGGTAATGATGGCTGGTAACTTAACCTACTTTTGCCCACCCCTGTATGCACCCTTATGTTCATTGCAGCATCATTTACAATAGCCAAGCTATGGAAGCAACCCAGTGTCCATCAATAGACGAGTGGATAAAAGCTGTGGTACATATATACAATGGAATATTACTCAGCCACAACGGTCTACTTTTAATGTATATGCACTATTTTAAGAACCTAGTAACACACTTACTTTTGTAGCTTTTTTTTCAGTCTATTAGTTAATTTTATAATGGCAGACACCTAAAGGAAAATATGTATTTTCTTCATATAATTAATTTATGCATAATACCGTATATTTTCTACCATAAATATTTTTATAAGAATTAATTCTAGCGTTGACAATATTCTTACTTTTTTTTTCAAAAGGCTATCTATAAATTAGTTGCATAATCGTATGGTCTGTTACATTATTCTCTGATATTTGAGTGGGTTAAATGTTCATACTTCTACATGAGACAATGCATAACATAGAATCTATTGTTATACTCAGGCTGAACATGACTCATTGACATCTTATACCTTCCCTGTTATGCATATATACACAATTCTACCCACCACCCTTGCCACACAAACACACATATATAATACACAATGAAGTGATGCAGCAATATCTTTTGTTATAGATAATTTAAGAAGCCAACCACTTATATTTGGACTTATTCTTATGTCATTCTTTTTTTATTAGTTTATCTAGATAGATTTTAACTAATTCCACAAGTTAATTATTTCAAAAAACCTTTACATTGAAGTATAATTTGTACAACTGTGCATAAAATGTACAATCAGATAAGTTTGCTAAATCTATACACCTGTGAAGTCATCACCACAATCAATATAATGACAATTTTCATCACCCTTGAACATTTATTTTCTTTTTTTTAATTTTTTTTCCTTTATTGATTTTTAGAGAGAGAGGAAGGGAGAGGGAAAGAGATAGAAACATCGATGAGAGAGAACATCGATTGGCCACCTCCTACATGCCCCCCACTGGGAATTGGGCCCACAACCTGGGCATGTGCCCTAACCTGGAATCCAGCCAGTGACCTCTTGGTGCATGGGTCGACGCTCAACCACTGAGCCCCACCGGCAGGGCCCTTGAATGTTTCTTCATGCCCCTTTGTAATCCCTCCCCTTGTCCCTAGGCAACAACTGATCTAATCTCTGCTCTATAGATTAGTTTGCATTTTCAAGAATATTATATAAATGGAATTATGCAATATATCCCTCTTTTTGCTTGTCTTCTTTCACTTAGCCTAATTATTTTGAGATACATCCATGTTGTTGTATGCATGAAGAGTCATTTTCCTATTTTGTTCCTGACTGGTTATCCATTACTTGATTATGCCACACTTTGTTGATGAGCATTGTGTTTTGAGTTTTGGGCTACGGCAAATAAAGCTTCTATGTTCATTTGTGTGTAAGTCTTTGTATGGACATATGTTTTAGTTTTGTTTTTCATTTCTGTTAAAAACAAACAAACAAAAAAAAAAACCTAGGAATGGAATGACTGGTTCACATGGTATGTGTATGCAACTTTTAAAGAAATTACCTGTTTTCCAAAGTGGTTATACAATTTTTCATTCCCACCAGGAATGCCAACCTTGGTATGGTCAGACTTTTTAAATGTAACCATTCTAATAGGCATGCAGTGGTATCTCATTGTAGTTTTACTTTGCATTTCCCTAATACCTAATGAGGGTGAATATCTTTTTGTGTACTGATTTACCATACGCATATCTTCTTTGGTGAAGTGTCTATTCATATTTTGCTCATTTTTCTATTGGAATGTTGTCTTACTGTTGAGTTTTCAGAATATTTTATATACTCTGGATACAAGTCCTTTATCAGGTGTATGTTCTGAAAATATTTTTTCCCAGTCCATGCATTTGATTTTCATCCTCTCAAGAGTGGCTTTCACAGTTTTGCAAAGAGCAGAAGTTTACAATTTGGATTAAGTTTGATTTATCCCCCCCTTTTTTTTAATGGATATGCTTTTTATATCAGCTCTAAGAAATATTTGCCTAGCCCCTGGTTACAAAGATATTCTTCCATGCTTTTTTCAAGGAGGTTTATACTTTTGAGTTTTACATTTAAATCTGATCAGTTTTTATATGTGGTACATGGTATGGATTGAAGTTATTTTTTTCTATGTGGATGTTTAATAGTTCCAGCATCATTTGCTTAAAAGACTATTGTTTCTTTTGTTGTTGTTGTTAGTTTTTTTTCCTTTATTTATTTGAGAGAGAGAGAGAGAGAAACATCGATGAAAGAGAACATGGATTGGCCGCCTCCTGCATGCCCCCCACTGGGGATCAGGTCCACAACCTGGGCATGTGCCCTGACCAGGAATCAAACCTGTGACTTTTTGGTGCATGGGTCAATGCTCAACTACTAGCCACACCAGCTGGGCAAGACTATTGTTTCTTTACTGAGTTACATTTGAACCTTCATCAAAAATTAGCTGTCCATATAAATACAAATGTATGCTGGACTCTGTTCTGTTCCATTGTATCCTTATTTTAATCACCTAATTGGTAAATACTTTTTAGATATGCCTGGGAGGCAATAAGAATCAAATTGTGGGTTAACAGAATTTCATTAGAGTGGAGACAGTTACAGCAGATGGATCTTCATTCTCAGCCTTTCATTTCTGCTCTCAGATATCCAAGAGAAAGGGGCATGAAACAGCATTAATAACCTAGAGAACAAATGAAAACAAGAAACACAAATGCTCTTCTATTTTGTGAAGTTGCGTGTGTGGCTATCTACAGCCCAGCCACAGGAATGGTAGCTAACATTGTTCAGGAGTACAAATAATACCTTTGTTTTTCTCGCCTCTGATAAGAGAGACCTATTTGCTAAAAGGTAAATAGCAAGTATTTTTAAGCTAAAATAAATTATGTTTTTTTTAAAAAAAGAATAGTAATAAAAATGGTTATTATTTCACACTATGGTTTTCAAAGCAAAAGTATCTTGTTCCATACTCATTCCTAAAATAAAGATATACACAAATGAATAGAATAGGGCATGTAGCTATAGCATTTGATTTTTAAAGTAAATATTTGTGAATTACATTTCTGGCACTACAGCTTTAACTGCATGGAGTGTAAAAGGCAGTTGTAATTAATGCCATGGCAGAGAAGGAAAACCAGTTACTAATTTGGATATGTGTTTTAATGCTAGTTTTCAACTAAAAAATAGCACGCTTTTTTTCCAAAATGTAAATTCACATCACAGAGAAATACTTTTATAAGGACCCTCAAGACTCTTGCCCATAGCACCCACTTGAAGAATTCCCACACTAAAATCCAAATAAAGAAAACCTTTTTGTTGCAAGTTTGGAAGCATTTTATTTATTTTTAATTTGTTTTTCCTTATTGATTTTAGAGAGAGGAAGGGAGAGGGAGAGAGGGATGGAAACATCGATGAGAGAGAACATCGACTGGCCGCCTCCTGCATGCCCCCCACTGGGGATCGGGCCCACAACCTGGGCATGTGCCCTGACCAGGAAATGAACTGGTGACCTCTTGGTGCATGGGTCAACCACTGAGCCACACTGGTCGGGCAGAAGCATTTTATTTAATTCTATCTACTAAAGGGAGGAAAAATCTGAAGGATTTGAATAGTGAATCGTGAATGTCCATGCATATATAGTGGAAATAACTATTTCTAAAATTTGTATTATAATCGGAAAATGTGCAACAAGCCCAAATTGACATTTTCTATAATTTTTTTTTCCAGAATACCCAAATCTATTTCATTAGTTTGAGGAAAAACGAGTCTTACGATACTGCAGATACTGGAGTGGGAACAAATACATATTCTAAAGCTCTTCAGAGGTGATCATCACTTTTCTATCAAACAACATACACACAACTCACAAAACCCTTTCTTAAGTTTAAAAGAAAATTCCAAAATAATCAAACATTTGATTTTCTCCATGAGACCTTATGACCTAAGTGATTTTAGTATAGGTTCTGGAAACAGAATTGTTGGGCTTTAATCCTGGTTTTTCCTTAGATATTGGGCAAGTTACCTCACTTTTATTACCTCTGTTCTTCTTCTCTATTAACAGGGCACATAGAACTCAAATTCAATATTGTTTGCTATTTTTCATAATATTATTATGTATCAAGATGGTGTATAAAGAAACCTTTCTTGCTACATAGTCTCAAGCCAGTTGACATTTCTTTCTGATAATAGTGTGGCTTCTCTTTTGGAGGCAGCATAAAAATCTACAAATAGAGATGTTCTCATCCTAATATTCAGAAGAGTAGAAATTACATGGATGTTGGCAACTCCTTCATATTAATAACAATGTTAGGTCCTGATAGTTCTAAGGTCAAAATAGCCACTTATCATCTGTCTACAGAATGTCTCCTGTTATTTCAAAGGGAAAAAGAATCAACACAATTATTAATAAAATTCCAAATCAAGTATTGTTTTTATTATTTTACATCACACACTGATCCCTTTTTTTCTTGAGAGGTTTCAAACTTCCAGATAGTCCTAAATTATTCATCTTTATTATATAAACCTTAAATTCACTGTATCTCATGTTTATTTTTTATTCGGTTTGTTTTTTACTCCATTTTGAAGCTTGAGAGTCTAAAATTTGCATACAATGAACTGCTTATATCGTATATAATAAAATAACTCCCAATGTGTTCATTAATGACTTCTGTTCTTTTTTAAAAACATTTTTTATTGACTTTAGGGAGACAGGAAGGGAGAGAAAGATAGAAACGTCGATGAGAGAGAACATCGATTGGCTGCCTCCTGCATGCCCCCCACTGGAGATAGAGCCCACAACCTGGGCATGTGCCCTGACTGGGAATCGAACCAGTAACTTCCTGGTACTTGGGTCGATGCTCAACCAGTGAGCCACATCGGCTTGGCAATGACTTCTATTATTGATATTTAACAACAGTTTTTTTTTTAACTTTTTATGTTATTTAAGTTTACTGTACTATGCATTGTAGTTTAATGTAAATACCTACATAATACCTTAGATTTTTATTTTCTATTGCTTAGAGTGGTCATCTCAAGCCTAAAATCTGTGTGAACATATTGTCCTTGTTGGAGGCAGAAGGGATTTTAGAGATCATTTCAAGTCTCCTCACACAGACCCGGGAAGTGGATGCCTTTCCTATTGATGGGCATGGCACACTTTTACATATACTATTAATGTATTCAAAAAGTCATGTGTACAATTGTTAATTCTTTTAGCTTAAGGGAAGATTAAGGAGTAAATAAAAATTGTTCAGGTCCTCTAATAATGAATAATTATCCTAAGCATTATGTAATAAATGTTCATAGTTGTTTCTGAATAATAATAACTAATTTTATTTATCATGTTCAGTGTATCAGACACTGGACCAACTGCTTTACATCTACTATTTCATTTTAATGAACCCATTCTGAGGTTCACTATCATGCTCATACAATCCTTGTATGATATTAGCTTCATATCATCCTTAGTATCCTCTACTAAGGTTAGGTGAATAACATGTCTAAGGTCCCATAGTTGTTGTTGTTGTTTTTTTTTCTTTGTTGATTTTAGATAGAGAGGAAGGGAGAGGGAGAGAGAGGTAGAAGCATCAATGAGAGAGAACATGGATTGGCCGCCTCCTGCATGCCCCCACTGGGAATCGGGCCCACAACCTGGGCATGTGCCCTGACTGGGAATTGAACCGGCGACCTCTTGGTGCATGGGTTGATGCCCAACTGCTGAGCCACAGCAGCCGGGCTAAAGTCACATAGTTTATAATTGGAAGAGCCCAGATGTGAAACCAAACGGTTTGATTCCAGATGTTGAGTTCTTTCCACTTTACTATATCATATTCTATGAACAAAAGTGAATAAACTGGACAGAGGTACTGGCAGTTAAGTAGCAGGCATGGCCACTCTTCCATTTCTCTGCTAATAGTTATATTCTCTCGGTGTTAGTGCATTTAGGGGCCCCAGTCCTCAAATTCCTCTGACTTACACGAGTCTTAGCTTGAACTGCCAAGGCATACTAAGACAAAATAATTCAATGTAAAAGATGGTTTTCGTTCATTCTTCGATGCCTAATGGTTTATTTGGTTAATAGTCAAACACTGTGAGGTCATGCCAGTTTATTCAATCCACAATGAAATGAAAAATATCTTAGGGATATTTCCATTTAAGCAGCCTTAGTAGCTGAGGAACTTGTACTTTGAGGAGCCTGAAGGTATGACCTGAAGCTACCCATTGGAAGCATGAAAGTCTTTTGAAATCTATACATTTAAACTATAAATTTTTTTCAGTAGTTGACTTGTTTGCATTTCACAATTCATTGGTATTAATTATTAGAGAAGATTTGCTGTCCCTGAGTAAAACTGATTTCCAGGAAGATGCGCTATGATGATCCGATCTATTTTCCTGTGAGTTTCAAGCAGTAGCTTAGGACAGGCTCTGGGGTCAGACTGCCTGCATTTAAATGTTTCTACTTACTGTCCTTGTGACCCTGGACAAATCACACATCTCCAACCCTTAGGTTCCTTGTCTATAAAAAGAAGATAATGATAGGAACTGTCCCATAGGGTTATTATATAAGAATTAGAGGAGTAATCTATGTAAATTATTTATCAGATGCATACAAGCTCAATATGTGTTGTCTACTATTATACCATTCAAAGGACCACATAGAGATTCCCATCCCATTTAAATATGATCCAGGGCCAAGGCGAATTAATTAATTCAGTTAAGTCACTGTGTTTTATATGTGTGGCATTCCTTTCAACTTAGAAAACAAGTTGGATTTGCCTTGTAACCCAACGTCACATTTTATTGCTAAGATCAGAACTAATATCCTTGGTTTCATGATTCTCCACTATAGTAGGCTTTTCAATTAAATTATAAGCTTAGCATGTAGTAAAGACTAATGCTTCAGCAAATGTAGTATTCATACTTTCAAGGTGAAGATGGCTAGAACTTCGATTATCTTAACTCAGCAATGAAAAGGAAGTGAGGAAATTGTGTCAAGACTGACTACCAGTAAATCCAGTGAACTCACTGCTGTTTTAGTTGTCATCAGAAAATCTGCTTAATAAAGAGGAGAACAAAAAATGGAGCCATAAGTTCTCCAGACTCATTACTTTGTTTTAGGGACTCTCTTAAAAGAGATGTAACCAAAATTTCAAAATTTTAGTATTGAGCAGGTTTTTCTGTCTTCTTTTATGACCAATGTTTGTGTATCTAAATGACTAATTAAGAATTCTCTGTTTAGGTAGAGGGCATAGAGGGGATAAAAGGTGATGGAAAAAATAAAATTAAGTTAAATTAAAAAGCAAATAAAAATCTAAAAAATAAAATAAAGGTAATCAAATGCTCTAATTAACACAATTTCATTATCTGACCTCTTGAGAATGTGTCTAGCCTTTGCTGCAAGAAAGGTTAAAAATGACCCAGGTCTGCCCTGGCCACTTTGGCTCAGCGGTTAGAGCGTCAGCCTGCGGTCCGGAGAGACCCGGGTTCGGTTCCCGCTAAGGGCACATATCTCGGTTGCAGTTTGTCCCCCGGCCCTGGTTGGGTTGTGCGGGTGGCAACCACTCGATATGTCCCTTTCATGTCAATGTTTCTCTCTGTCTCTTCCTCTCTCTCCCTCCCACTCTATCTGAACAAAAAATGGAAAAGTGTCCTCGGGTGAGGATTAAAAAAAAAAAAAAAAAGTCCCTGGCCAGTTTGGCTCAGCGGTTGGAGTGTCGGCCTGCAGACCAGAGAGTCCTGGGTTTGTTCCCACTAGGGGCACATACCAAAAAATAAATAAAAATAAAAATAAAAACGACAAAGGCTGAATTACATAAATTATTTGACTAAATGACCAATATGCTTGCAATAGCCTCCAAATTGTTCTCCAGTTTCTAATATATGTTATACATAATTCTTTGAAAAATTTTCTGAAAACACAATATCTCTGCTCTAATCCTCAAATATTAGTGATACTCTAATGTCAGGAATCACATCTGCTTATATACGTATAAGATGAGTCTGTTTTTTATTTTTTTTATTTTTAAATTGATTTTTAAAGAGGGAAGAAGGGAAAGGGAGAGAGAGAGAAACATCGATGTGAGAGCAAAACATTGATTGGCTGCCTCCTGCACACTCCCTACTGGGGATCGAGCCTGCAATTTAGGCATATGCCCTGACTGGAAATCAAACTGGCAACATTTTCGGTGCAGGGATGATGCCCAACCAATTGAGCTACACTGAGCAGGGCATAAGCTGTGTCTTTTGCCCTCTGGTGATTTGGGGCAAATTTCCCAACTTTCTTTGCCTCAGTTTTCTCATCTGTAAAATGAGGATAATAATAGTACCTACTTCCATAGAGACATGGTGAAGTTTAAATAACGTAATACATGTAAGATGCTTAGAACATTATGAGTGCTCAGTGAATTCTAACTTCCTTACTAACTGTACCTTCTCCAGGAATGCATACCCGATGGAATTTAGTTCTGTAACTTTTCATTTCCTTCAGGCCTTGTTTACTTGGGCTACATTACATTTTTGGGTGGAAGAAAGCCACATTAGTCATTTCTTATCTGTACACAAACACCTTCTTTTCCTAAGTAGTTTATAAATTTCCTAGGAAAGGGACAGAGATATTTTCTTCTAACTCTTGATCCTTGCACAGAATATTGCTATGTACAAGAACACACTTAGTGTTAATAAACTAACTTCTTAAACTAAAGAACTTCTAGCTTCCTGATAGTAAGACTGTTTATACATACTGCTGAAGTAAAAGTCATTTTTATTTTTAGCCTTTAATTGCATCCTACTTTTATTTAACACTTGTCCCCTAAATATGTCAAATGTACTGGTGCGTAAGTGTCATGCAGCAAATCCTATTTGTTTACTAAATTTGCAGTATTTAAAGAATTAGTGTCTTAGCAACCAACTTCTAAAAAGGAGCACCTCACACACTTTATTAACAGGAGGCAATGCAGAGTCTTCAGAAGAAAAGTTCTGGAATCTAATGAAGATCCATATTTAACATTAAATTAAAATATCTGTTTACTTAACTCTTGTGTGTCACTAATACAGTCAATGCTCTATATCTGTAGGTTCTGCATCCACAGATTCAACCAACCATGAATCCAAAATACTTGAAAAAAATTCCAGAAAATTCCGAACAGCAAAACTTAAATTTGCCATGAGCCGAGAACTATGCTGAATCTATGAATGAAGTGATGTGTAGGCATACCCTGCTGTATAGCCTATACGCGGATACATAAAGGCTATGTGCAAATATTATGCCATTTTATATAAGGGACTTGAGCATCTGGATTTAGATATCCTGGGGGGAGAAGGGACTGGAACAACTCTCTTCAGATAGCAAAGAACAACTGTCTTTTCTTTCATAAGACAAGATTTCTAGAAAATGATTATCTGAAATTTGCTTTAAAAATAAAAGCCTTTTAAAGAAAAATATATATCAAAATATTAGTGCATCTCCATTCAATAAAGTGTACTGTTGATATCATAAAAATGGCTACTAATGAAGTTTCAGTTAAGTAACATGACTAAACACTGGAGATCCGTTGTATAATAATGTACCTATACTCAGCAATAATATATTTTACACTTAAAATTTGATAAGAGGATAGATCTCATGTTAAAAGTTATTGCCTCAATAAAATAAAATAACTTTTAAAAAGGTTACTGAAAGTATTAGATTACTTTTTTTGTTATCAGGGCCTTGTTGTTTGAATTAAGCATCATCTACATATCACATTGAATTTTCCTTTCTTTTAGGATATGAAAATACAAATTACCCAATGTATTTATTATTTAAAACATTTTTTTCTGCCCTGGCCGGTTTGGCTCAGCGGTTAGAGCGTCGGCCTGCGGTCCTGAGAGACCCGGGTTCGGTTCCCGCTAAGGGCGCGTACCTCGGTTGCAGTTTGTCCCCGGCCCTGGTCGGTTGTGCGGGTGGCAGCCACTCGATGTGTTCCTTTCACATCGATGTTTCTCTCTCTCTCTCTGTTCCTCTCTCTCCTTCCCACTCTACCTGAACAAAAAATGGAAAAATGTCCTCAGGTGAGGAAAAAAAAAAACAAAACAACATTTTTTTTCTCATAAAGTCAAGCCCCCACCCCCCCAAAATAATTATTGAATTATTTAAGTGTTTTGGAAAATGCCAGAAACCAGAGCTTGAGAACACATCTGCTTTGGTTAACTGAGGACAAAAGAGTGGTTCTCACTGTGTACAAAGGCTTGCCACAGTAGAATGTCAAATGAAAACAGCCAGTTGTGGTCTTCCAGTCAATATGGTATTTGCCTCATCCCACAACCACATCAAAATTACTACTGAACTATAGAACAACCATCATTCAGAACCACCTAAAATCAAGTTGAATTAAAATTCTACAATTGTGGAATTGAAGAGACTACATAAAGACTGGTAGGAGGGACAGAGAGCAGAATGAGCTGGTCATGCAGCCACATGTGGCAGATAAAAATCAGTAGGTATGTCTTGGCTGTAGAGTTTCCCCTCCCCCAGTACCCCCTAAGGAGTGAGGTGTCCCAGCCCCATACCAGGCCTCCCAGCCCAGGTTCCAGTGCTCGGAAGAGAAATCTCCATAACTTCTGGCTGTAAAAACCAGAGGCTGAGGAAGACGGAGGCTTCTGGAGTCCCAGGAAGTTCCTCTTAAAGGACCTGCATATGGACTTACTCAAAATCACTATCTCTGAGCTCCAGCTTGAAAAACAACAGAGACATATGAGGGAGAACTGAATTATTTGGCATCAGGGCAAGAGCTAGAGGGGCAGCTCTCTCCTAGACAGAAGTGCTGGAAGAGACCAGTGTTCCTCTGCTGAGCCTGCCCTCATCAGAGCCAGCCCACAGGCACCATATCTGAGACTCCAGCAACCTGGTTCACACTGTTTGCCCCATCCTGGTGATTCCTTGAGGCCCAGCCCCACCCAACATTTGGGCCCTCCCAAGCTTTTCCATATGAATGGCCTGCCTTGGCTCCTGCTTCAGATTTTCCTAAAATCTCTCAAACAAGCAGCATTTGGCCTCAGTGAACCTCATACCTCTAGCTAAGTGGCCCCAGGCCCAGAACCAGCAGCAGCTGGCCTTGGTTCATAGCTTCACCTCACCTGGGCACTTCCAAGCTCAGTACAACTGGTAGCCATCTTCAGATCACTTTGTAGTATATGCCTCGTGGCCCTAGGCAGTATACAGGTGGTGACTGACCTTGGCTGTACCTCCAGGGAGGACCCAGAGCCAACACACCCAGTGGACAGCTTCAGACTAAATCAAAACACCACCACTCAACTACCTCCACAAGCAAAACACTCAAGGGATGGATTGAGTGGGCACCAGAGCCCACTGAACTAAGTCTTGCTCTGTAGGGTGTGGCCCTGCATAACTGATCTTCCATGGTGGTCAGAAGTCAGTGCTCAGTGGGCACAGCCAGTCCTTGCAGCTGATCATCCTGAATAAATCCTCCTCATTGACATGCCAACAGCAATCAAGGCTCAACTACAAGAGAAAGGTGTACACAGCCCACATGACGGACACATCTCAAGTACCCAGCTTGAGTGATAGGGAGGGCTGTGCCACTGGACCCTACAGAACACCTACTACATTAGGCCACTCTACCAAACCCAGGAGACATAGAAGCACTACCTAATACATAGAAACAAACACAGGGAAGCTGCCAAAATAAGGAGAGAAAGAAACATAGCCCAAATGAAAGAAGAGAACAAAACTCCAGAAAAAGAACTGAACAAAATGAAGATAAACAATTTAACAGATGCAGAGTTCAAGACACTGGTTATAAGAATGCTGAAAGGACTTAGTGAGAACCTCGAAAAGATAAAAAAACAACCAGTCAGAAATGAAGGATACACTAATTGAAATGAAGAATGGTTTATAGGGGATCAACACTAAAGCAGATGAAGCTGAGAATCAGATCAGTAATTTGGAATATAAGGAAGCAGAAAAGACCCAATCGGAACAGCAAAAAGGAAAAAAGGAAAAGAAATGAAGAAAATGTAAGGAGCCTGTGGGACAACATCAAGTGTACCAACATTTGCATCATGGGTGTGCTAGAAGAAGAGAGCAAGAAATTGAAAACCTATTTGAAAAAATGACGAAAAGTTCTCTAACTTGATGAAAGAAACAGACATACAAGTCCAGGAAGCACAGAGAGTCCCAAACAAAATAAACCCAAAGAGGCTCACACCAAGACATATCATAATTAAAATGCAAAAGGTTAAAGACAAAGAAAGAATCTTAAAAGCAGCAAGAGAAAAGCAGGTAGTTACCTACAAGGCAGCTCTCATAAGACTGTCAGCTGATTTCTCAAAAGAACTCTTTGGGCCAGAAGGAATTGACAATAAGTATTCAAAGTGATGAAAAGTTAGGACCTACATCCAACATTACTCTACCTAGAAAAGCTATTATTTATTTATTTTTAATATTTTTCTTTATTGATTTGCGAGAGAGAGAGAGAAAGAAACATCAATGAGAGAGAATATTGATTGGCTGCCTCCTGTATGCCCCCCACTGAGGATTGGGCCCACAACCTGGGCATGTGCCCTGACTAGGAATTGAACTGGTAACCTCTTAGTGCATGGGTCAGTGTTCAACCAGTGAGCCACACCAGCCAGGCATAAAGCTATTATTTAAAATTGAAAGACAGATAAAGGTATTCCCAGACAAGAATAATCTAAAGGAGTTCATCACCACCAAATTGGTATTACATGAAATGTTAAAGGGTCTTCTTTAAAAAGAAGAAGATAAAAAATATGAACAATAATATGACAATAAATACATATCTGTCAAGAAATGAATCTAAAAGAACAAAATAAATGAATAAGCAGAACAGAAACAGAATCATAGATACAGTTGCAGTTTGTCCCCACCCTGGTTGCAGTCTTGTGGGTGGCAACCAGTGGATGTGTCTCTCTCACATCAATGTTTCTCTCTCTCTCTTCCTCCCTCTCTTCCTTCCACTCTCTCTGAAGATGAAATACAAAAATGTCCTCAGGCAAGGATTAAAAAAAAAGGCAAGTTGTAAACAGTATCTTCAATATAATCTCATCTATGTAAAAAGTATAGTTGCATACAGGGGCCATGCATGGGCATGTCTTTTCACATTTATAGGAAAACACCTGATAATATACACACCAAACTAATGGAATTAGATGGAAGAAGAAGCTTTAACTTTTTTCTATTCTGAAGCATTTTTTAAAAAATTTTTAAATAATAGGCATATATTATTTTTAGAACTGAAAAAAAGGAAAAATAGAAAAAAATTAAGGCAACAATGAATAATATTGTTTAAAAAAAAATGTGGGTATTATTTAGTCCCGCAAGGTTTGCACAGAGGACTTGAGTACTGTCCCAATAACTGCTTCTGCAAAGTAGGAACCAGGTTTTGTTTGAGCAGCACTCATAAAGCCTGCTCTGAGGTCTCATCATACACCAATACCTCACAAAATGTACCATTTGGCAGCCATTCATGCTTTCTTCCCAAACATAATATTTTGTTGGGACACTAAAATATTATCAGACACAGAACTGGTAATGATTACAATTTAAGTATTTTAAACTTTCTTTCATTCAAATTGTTTCCTTTCCTCTTATTTTGAAACTCATGTTATTTTTCCTACTAACTCTACAAGTGTTTTGTTTTGTTTTTTTAATCTTTTTTCTTTTTCTTATTTTTCTTTTAAAATTTCTTTTTAAATTTTTCAGTTACAGTCGACATAAAATGTTACATTAGTTTCAGGTGCACAGCATAGTGATTATTTCTATAACTTATGAAATCATCACCCCGTTAAGTCTGTTACCCATCTGATACCATACATAGTTATTACAATATTATTGACTATATCATACAGTTATTTTGAATGAAGAAAATGGTTTGCTTCTCAAAGTTTATGTTGCTTGGAAAATGAAGATCATGAGTCGATCAATCATTCTCTGAAATGTTTGTTTTTACCTTTGTTGGAAAAATGTAAGCCAATCCTAAAAATATCTGTTTAGATTTTGTGATATTCTTTATCTCCTGTGCTTTTGTGATAATTTGAAGAATTTCAAGCCATAAAATGTTGCTTGATTATAGCATCTCTAGGCAAATTGCATTTTCTGCAAATGATGTGTACATAATTTAACTGCAAATGATATACATTTGCTTATAAGTTTGTAATATGCTTACTAAGAGATTCTGTTTAATCCAGTAAAAGGAATATGCTACTAGAATATAATTTGAAATCAATGGGCTGAAGTTATTTTAAAATAGTAAAAAAAAAATGAATAAATAACAGAATACACATTCAGAGAGATAGCTATGATAATTGCTAAAGTATTCTAGTAACTATTCCCTTCTTGCATTCCTACTATCATTTCACTATTTCAGGCCTCTGTCATTTATCATCTGGATTATTTACCTCATCATCTTCATTTATCTCCTACTTCAAGCTCTCTTGATCCCCTCCCAGCCTAACATTCTGCTGTGAAACCAACTTTTCTAAAATGCTAGTATTTTTGTCACGTCATACCCTTCTTGAAAATCTGAAAAGTGCCCTGGCCAGTTTGGCTCAGCGGTCAGAGCATCGGCCTGCAGTCCAGAGAGACCAGGGTTCGGTTCCCGCTAAGCACATGTACCTCAGTTGCAGTTTGTCCCCAGCCCTGGTTGGGTCGTGTGGGTGGCAACCACTCGATGTGTCCCTTTCACGTCGATATTTCTCTCTCTCTCTCTCTCTCTCTCCCCCACTCTATCTGAACAAAATATCGAGGAAAAAAGAAAATCTGGAAAGCAGAATGGTGTAGGGAAAAGAACACCAGCTTTTAAGTGAATCTTGGCCATGCCATGAAGACTTTGATAAGTAACTTTATAGAAGTTAGATTCTAGACTCAAACATATTTACATTTGCCACTTGCTAGCTGTCTGGCCTTGGAAAATTACTTATCCTCGCTAATCTATAGTCTATAATATATAATTATATCAATTCAGACTTTTTCATTGTGAGCACCATAAATAAACTCTGGCTATCTTACACAATATTTAATTTATTGGAAAAATAACAGGTTCTCACAGAGCCTGAGGGAGACAAGGGAGTCAGGTCCGGAAACAGGCAGAAACGGAAGCATCTCTGGATACCTAGGAAACAGGAAACAGAGCAAGGACTTCATGACCAGAACAGTCTAATAATGACATTAAGCGTGAGATAAACTGGAACGTCAGTCATTTTTAATTCAGTTTCTTGCCCCTCACCATAGAAGAGCAAGAAATTATAACTATATAACTGTAGTTATAGTCCCACTCATCTCTTCTCAAGAGAAATCAGGGTGCCATGCAAATGAGTAAATGGATGCCTCATCTCCAGCAAATGCCCGCTATGTATGTAAACCACAGGCCACCATGAATCGTCGGTGCTCAGTAAATGGCCATTTTAACAGGATGAAATCTGGGCAACATAATCAGGCATTTATGACCCTTTACTTTCTGGCCTCAACCTATTTTTTCAAATTTAAATTTCTCCTAAATTCTCATCTCTGCCCTTCTCACTCCGTGCATTTTCCGTGCCTGAAATGCTCTTAGCCTCTCTCACTTTTCAATATCCAATCAATCTCTTCTAAGGCTCAGTTAAGCTCTTTTTTCCTGATCCTTGAATCAGTAATTCTCTAGTCCTCATTTTCTCTTACTCATGAATTGATTCTTTAAAAAAAAAAAAAAATTCTTTCTTTCTTTATTTTTAATTAATTTATTTTTGTTATAAATGTTTACCCCCCCCCCCATTAACCCCCTCCTGCTGCCCCTGCACTTGTCCCCAGCAGTGTTGTCCATGTCTATGGTTGTGCATACCTGCATATAAGTTCTGTGTTTTTTCTTTTCCCTCCACTCCCCCTGACACCTATTCTGAGATTTGTCAGTCTGTGCCCTACTAATATGTCTCTGAGTCTATTTTGTTCATCAGTTTGTTTTGTTCACTATATTCCATAAATTAGTGAGATCATCATGTGGTATTTGTCTTTCTCTGCCTGGCTTGTTTTGCTTAGGATAATACTCTTCAGGTCCCTCCATGTTGTCTCAAAGGATAGGAGATATTGCTTTCTACAGCTGCATAGTACTCCATTGTGTATATGTACCACTGCTTTTTAATCCACTCATCTACTGATGGACACTTGGGCTGTTTCCAGATCTTAGCTATTGTAAATAGTGCTGCTATGAACATGGGGGTATATATATTCTTCCTGATTGGTGTTTCAGGCTTCTTAGGGTATATTCCTAGAAGCAGCATCACTGGGTCAAATGGCAGTTCAATCTTTAACTTTTTGAGGTAACAACATATTGTTTTCCATAGTGGCTGCACCAATCTGTATTCCCACCAGCAGTGCACTAGAGTCCCCTTTTCTCCACACCTTTGCCAGCACTTGTTTGATGATTTGTTGATGGCAGGCATTCTGACAGGTGTGAGGTGATACCTCATTGTTGTTTTAATTTGCATCTCTCTGATGATTAGTGACATTGAGCATTTTTTCATATGTCTCTTGGCCATTTGTATGTCCTGTTTGGAGAGGTGTCTCTAGGTCCTCTGCCCATTTTTTAATTGGGTTCTTTGTCTTCTTTTTGTTGAGTTGTAGGAGCACTCTATATATTTTGGAAATTAACCCCTAATCTGATGTATCATTGGCAATTATGCTCTCCCATACAGTGGGTTGCCTTTCCATTATGATGGTTGTTACTTTTGCTGTGCAGGAGCTTTAGAGTTTGATGTAGTCCCATGTGTTCATTTTCTCCTTTGTTTCTCTTGCCTTAGGTGATGTATCAGTGAAAATTCTGCTGCATATAGTGTCTGAAATTTTGTTGCCTACATTTTCTTCTAGGATTTTTATAGATTCACGAGTCATATTCAACTCTTTTATCCATTTTGAGTTTATTCTTATGTATGGTGTAAGTTGGTTTTTTGCATGGAGATGTCCAATTTTCCCAACACCATTTATTGAAGAGGTTGTCTTGACTCCACTGAATGCTTTTGCCACCTTTGTCGAAACATTAATTGAGCACATTGTTTTGGATCCATTTCTGGGTTCTCTGTTCTGTCCCATTGATCTATATGCCTGTTCTTGTGCCAGTACCAAGCTGCTTTGATTGCTATGGCTTTGTAGCATAACCTGAGAGCTTGTATTGTTCTTCTTTTTCCTACTTTGTTCTTCTTTTTCAAGATTGTTGTAGCTATTTGGGGTCTTTTTCGGTTCCTTATAAATTTGGAGTATTTGTTCTATTTCTGCGAAATATGCCATTGGTATTTTGATGGGGATTGCATTGAATCTATAGATTGCTTTGGGTAGCATGGACATTTTAATGATGTTAATTCTTCCAATCCATGAACAAGGTATGTGCTTCCACTTTTTTTTATATCTTCCTCTATTTCTTTCTTCAATGACCTATAGTTTTCTGTGAAGAGGTCCTTTACTTCTTTGGTTAAGTTTATTCCTAGGTATCTTAATTTTTTTTGCTGCGATGGTAAATGTTTTTTGTTTGTTTGTTTGTTTTCTTTAGTTTCTCTTTCTGTGAGTTCATCATTGGTGTATAAGAATGCTGTTTATTTCTTGACATTAATTTTGAATCCTCCTACTTTGCCAAATTCATTTATTAAATATAGTAGATTTTTGATGGAATCTTTAGGTTTTTTTATGTATGATATCATGTCATCTGCAAATAATGACAGTTTCACTTCCTCATTTCCAATTTGGATCTCATTTATTTTTTCTTCCTGTCTCATTGCTGTGGCTAAGACTTCCAGTACTATGTTAAATAAGAGTGGTGAAAGTGGTAATCCCTGTCTTGTTCTTGTTCTTAAGGGAAAAGCTTTTAGTTTTTGCCCATTGAGTATGATATTGGCTACTGGTTTTTGATATATGGCTTTTATTATGTCAAGATATGATTCCTCTATTTCTATATTGCTAAGTGTTTTTTATCAGAAATGGGTGCTAGATTTTGTCAAATGCTTTTTCAGCATCTATTGATAAAATCATATGGTTTTTATCTTTCTTATTGTTTATGTGGTGTATCACATTTATTGATTTGCAAATATTGTACCAGCCTTGCATAACTGGGATGAATACCACTTGGTCATGGTGAATAATTTTTTTTGATGTATTGCTGGATATGATTTGCTAATATTTTGTTAATGATTTTGGCATCTGTGTTCATCAGGGATATTGGCTTGCAGTTTTCTTTCTTTGTTGTGTCTTTATCTGGTTTGGAAATTAGGATTATGCTGGCCTCATAAAATGCGTTTGGAAGTCTTCCTTCTTCTTGGATTTTTTGGAATAGTTTGAGGAGAATGGGTATTAGATCTTCTTTGTATGTTTGGTAAAACTCTCCTGTGAAGCCATCTGGACCTGGGCTTTTGTTTGCTTGAGTTTCTTGATTACATCTTCACTTTCATTAATTGTTATTGGTCTGTTCAAGTTTTCTATTTATTCCTGGTTCAGTTTTGGGAGACTGTGTGTTTCTAGAAATTTGTCCATTTTGCCTAGGTTGTCCAACATCTTGGCTTATAATTGTTCATAGTATTTAAAAAATATTTTTTTCTTTTTCTTTATTGATTTTTTAGAGAGAGAGGAAGTGTGTGTGTGTGTGTGTGTGTGTGTGTGTGTGTGTGAGAGAGAGAGAGAGAGAGAGAAATAGGAACATCAATGACAGAGAACATCGATTGTTCACCTCCTGCATGCCCCCAACTGGGAATTGGGCCCACAACCTGGGCATGTGTCCTGGCCAGGAATTGAACCGGTGACCTCTTAATGCATGGGTCAATGCTCAACCACTGAGCCACACCGGCTGGACTGTTCATAGTATTTTTTGATGATCTTTTGTATTTCTGTGGTGTCAGTTGTTACTTCTCCTCTTTCATTTCTGATTTTGTTTATTTGGGTCCTCTTTTTTTGTTTCTTGGTGAGTCTGGCTAAGGGTCCATCAATCTTGTTTATCTTTTCAAAGAACCAGCTCTTTGTTTCATTGATCTTTTGAATTTTTTATAGTTTCTATGTCATTTATTTCTGCTATGACCCTTACGATTTCTTTCCTTCTACTTGCTGTTAGTTTTTTCATTTTGTTTACTTTTTAGTTCTCTAAGTTGCAGGATTAGAAAATCAATCAGAAATTTTTCTTGTTTTTTGAGGTAGGCCTGTAGTGCTATGAACTTCCTTCTCAGGGCTGCATTTGCTGCATCCCATTGATTTATTGTTGTGTGTTAGTTTTCATTGGTTTCCAGGCAGTTTTTAATTTCTCCTTTGATCTCCTTGGTAATTCATTCATTGTTTAATTACATGCTATTTAGCCTCCAGTGTTTGAATGTTTTTGTATGTTTTTGTGAGTTCTAGTTTCATACCATTGTGATCTGAGAAGATGCTTGATATGATTTCAAACTTCTTGAATTTGTAGAGACTTACTTTGTGTCCTAACATGTGGTCTATTTTCGAGAATGTCTGGTGTGCACTTGAGAAGAATGTATATTCTGAAGCTTTGGAGTGAAATGTTCTGTAAATATCAATTAAGTCCAACTGATCTAGTTCATTATTTAAGGACTCTGTGTCCTTGTTAATTTTTTGTCTAGAAGATCTATCCAGTGGTGTCAGTGGGGTGTTAATGTCACCCACTATGATTGTATTGCTATTGATCTCTCCCTTGAAGTCCTCTGGAAGTTTTTAAATATATTTTGGTGCTCCAGTATTTGGTGCATATATGTTTACCAGGGTTATATCCTCTTGTTGGATTGATCCTTTTAATATTATGTGGTGAGCCCTGGCCAGTATGCTGAGCGATTAGAGCATTGGCCCATGGACCAGAGAGTCCCAGACTCGGTTCCTGCGAAGGGCACCTACCTCAGTTGCAGTTTGTCCCTGCCCCAGCTGGGTTTGTTAGGGTGTAATTAAACAATGAATGACTACTCTATCCAGCAAGGCTATCATTCAAAATTGAATGAGAAATAAAGAGCTTCACAGACCAAAAAAAGCTAAAGGAATTTACACCACCAAACCAGCACTGCAAGAAATGCTGAAAGGACCTTTATAAGAAGAGGAAGAAACAGAGAGAGAGAGAGAGAGAGAGAGAGAAACACAAGTATAAAATAAAAATGGCAACTAATAAGTATCTATGAATAATAACCTTAAATGTTGATGGCTTAAATGCTCCAAACAAAAGAGAGGGTAGCTGACTGGATTAAAAAAACACGACCCATATATATGCTGTCTACAAGAGACCCACCTCACAACAAAAGACTCATACAGGATGAAAGTAAAGGGATGGAAACAAATTTTCCAAGAAAATGGAAATTAAAAAAAAAAAAGTTTGTATAGCAATACTCATACCTGAGAAGATAAACTTCAAAGAGAGGGCCATAATTAGGGACAAAGAAGGTCACTAAATAATATATTTGTTTATTTATTTACTTTTTTAATCCTCACCCGAGGACATTTTTGCATTTATCTTCAGATGGAGTGAGAGGGAGAAGGGAGAAAGAGAGAGAGAGAAACATCAGTGTTGAGGTTGGAGCTCCACTCCCACCCAATCACTGCTGCTGTGGGGGATAGTGCTTGGTTCCATCCGGTTTTGGCTACTGCAACAGGCATCTGGTTAGCGCTGCTACTGTGGGCTGGTCTGCACTGGCACAGTGGGGTCCACTAGTCTGATGGTGCAAGGCGCTCTGATGGACTCAGGTCACTCGGCCTTAGCAGCTCCCCACTTCCTTCTCCCAGACCAGGTAACTTCCATAATGGTGGGGCCTCAGGCTGCGCAGGGAGTTGTGCCCTGATGATCTGCTTACCAAGGTAGCCGGCTGCTCCCTGTCCACAGCACACGAACCTTCTGCCCCATGTTTCTGCACTGCTCAAGGTTGGTAGTCCACCCTCATGTCTACTCACACGCTCTCTCACACTCGCTCATTCTTTCACACATTCACCCACCCTTCGGTCCTGTCTGCCGCCATCTTCCATATTCATCGGTTGCTTCTTGAAATCTTTGGGGAATGTTAGTCTTATATTGTCTAACCTACGTTGGCCTTCCTTATTTCTCCCAGCTAGATAATAAACCTGAAAAGATAAATCATGTATCATATATTTCTTAGTTTCCTTGGTGTCATATCCAGTGTTATGCACATATTAAGTGCAGGAGGCAGCGGATCGATGTTTCTATCTCTCTCTCCCTTTCTCTGTCTAAAAAAATCAATAAAAACATAAATAAATAAATAAATAAAAATGTATATATGATCACGTCACTTCCTTGCTGAAATTTTCAGCTATACAGAGTGATGCTCAGATAAGAGTGTTGTTCAAGAGCCAAGGCATTCTAGCCCCAAGCTAGTGCAGGTAACCATCATTTCTCACCTGGATTAATATTCCTTCTGCCTTCAGTCATACTTATTTCCTATCTCTATTCCGCCTAACAGAAAGAGTGATTTTTCTTTTCTTTTTTATTGAGAATGATTTTCCTAAAATAAAAACATAAGCATGTCTCTTTCTCCTCTGTTCCAAACTCTTCCCATGAGTAACAGGAATGGTGTGTGGCTACAGGTGGGAGCCACTGGACCAGGGCCTCACACATTAGCTAAAATGTTGGACTTCACCTTGAGGTGACAGTCATCGAAGGAGTTTTATTTTTTTTAATCCTCACCCAAGGATATTTTTTCCATTTATCTTTAGATAGAGTGGAAGGGTGGAGGGGGGGAGAAACATTGATATGAGAGAGACACATTGATTGGTTGCCTTCCAAGACCCGACCGGGGCCGAGACAAACCACAGTCGAGGTATGTGCCCTTGGCCAGAGTTGAACCCAAGAGTCTTTGGTCCATGGGCCAATGCTCTAATGGCTGAGCCAAACAGCCCAGGGCCAGAGGAGTTTTTAACCATCCTTTTTATTGTTATTTGTACCATTATAGAAGTCTAAGCAAATCTTAAATGAGCATAAAGAAAATAAAAATCACTGTTACCAAAAAAACCTCTTCCTATGGCTTTTTAGACAAAGTTCAAAATATATAATATTGTCTATTGTCCTTCATGATCATGCTCCCATTTATTTCTCCAGTACTATCCTCCATGCTACCGTCACCGTTCATCTTTACCCTCTAGTCATTTTGACCTATTACTTCTTTATGGACCAAGTTCATTCCTGCTTCAGTACCTTCACATGTGGTTTATTTGTGCCTTGAACAGGCTCCCATCTCCTTTACCTGACTATTGACTATTCATTTTTCAAAGAGAGCTGTTCACAGATTCTGTAGAATACATACTAGTTATGTGCTCTTATCAAATCCTACACATTTTATTGCACTATTACAGTTCGAATTTTGTGGATTATTTATTTACTATGAGCATTCCTAAAATCTATGAGGTTAGGGACCATGATTGTATTGTGATGTCACCAGCATTTTCTAGCACAGTGCTGGGCACATAATCAGTACTCATATTTTCCAAATTAAAAACTATTGCCCTGGCCGGTTTGGCTCAGCGGTTAGAGCGTCAGTCTGTGGACTAATGAGTCCCGTGTTTCATTCCGATCAAGGGCATGTACCTTGCTTGCAGTTTGTCCTCAGCCCTGGTCATGGTCCTGTGGAAGGCAGCCAGTTGATGTGTCTCTCTCATCGATGTTTATCTCTCTCTCTCCCCCCACCTTTCCTTCCCACTCTATCTGAAGATAAATGGAAAAAAATGTCCTCAGGTGAGGATTAAAACAAATATTTATTGAGCAGAGATGTGGTATTATTTTATATTTTAAAATGTTTTTAATGCTGACTTAATAATTCTCATATCTGCATCTACTTTCAATCTGTGTGATATGTAGTTTTTAAAGGAAAAAAAGGAAGAAAATCAGGGCTCACACAAATGACATAGTTGGAAAAAGAACAACCTTGCAAACTTCCTGAAAGGATCTTGGAGACCACCATGGGTCCCAGGACCATACTTTGAGTTACTGTCTTAGAATAATATCTGCTACTGCCATCAGAAAAGTCTATGTTTGTCCTTCTATGTCGGTCATCAAATTTTAGGAACACCAAGGAGGGTAGAAAATTAATTTGTTCCTTAGTTTGTTTTGAATGGTTAAATGATTTCATACAGTTTACCCCAATATAGCTCTTTGTTAATTTACTTGATAAATTTGAAAGCACTATAGAAATATAAAATAGGAGTCCAGGTCTTGGGACAGAATTTTGTTTAAATTTATTGGGTTTTGGGGGGTTTCCAGATGCTCAGACTGCTGCTTGGCAACCGGTGTGAGAGAAATGGAGTGGGGTGTAGTGGTGGAAGATGCTGGATCCATGAGGCTTGTGGGGGAGCCATGAGGCTTGGGTGAGAACCACGAGGCCTGGGTGGGAGCAGCAAGGCTTGGGTGAAACCTGGAGAGGCAGCAGCAGAATCAAAAAATACAACCAGGGACTGGTTTCCAAAACACTCCCACTGGCTGCCTCTCTTCATCCTTATGAACCATGTAGGGTTTTTTGTTTGTTTGTTTGTTTCTCTTTCCCGTATCTTTTGCCCTGAAGGGTTTCCCTGAATTAAGAAGTTGCTCCTGGAGTGGATTTTGAAAATAACTGCAAACTGCTTGAGCAAAGAAGACAGGATTGTACAACAGAAGAATTTCTAACTCTAAGGGACCTTCCTTTTATTTTATACATTCTGTTACTCATTTGGGGGGCTATATGAAATGGGTCATGATATCACCCAGTCATAGCTAAGATGTTAAAAGAAGATGCTTTTGATTCATATTTAAAACCCTTTTTTTTCCCCCAAACATCTGATAGCTTTACAGGGGCTGAATTAAAAGCATTTATACAAAAATAAAAAAGAAAGTGGATTTCAAAACAATGATTCCACTGAGGGTAGGGGAGTTTCAACATGAAATGATGAAGGAATACATTAGGTGACTAATCATAGGTAGGTCAAGGCTGAACTCGGGGAGCAATCTAGAGTTGCTTATAGTAGGTAGTTATTTACAATACAATAAATAACTATAGTGCTGAGAAAGTGCTAATCATAACCTTTTAAGGATGGTTATTACTTTGCCTGAACAAAAGAAACTTTGTTCTGATCAGCACACCTCTTCAAATTTGTTACATATTTTTGTTACTTTAAGTTTTAGCTCTATGACAAAACTTACTGCCAACTTAATGGGGGAACTTCAACAAATATTTTCTTAGTGTTTTTTTGTTTGGTTTTTTTTTTTTTTTTTTTTTTTTTTTTTTTTTTTAGTTTTTCTCTGGTTCAAGTGAAAGAACTTGAAAAGCAGTCGAGAAAGAAGCAACTGGGAAGGTGAGCAAAAACCAAGAGTGTGTGGAACTCTGGAAGCCAGTTGAGGTAAGTGTCTTAAGAAAGCGGGAGTGAACCACTCTGTTAATTGATGTTGCTTGAGGAAGTAAAGATAAATGATGCAAATTGACCAGCAGATTTAGTGACTTGGGGGTCACTGGTGACCGGACAACAAAAGTTCCCATGGAATGGTTGAGGTGTAAGCCCCATAGGTGTGGATCAAGAGAGAATGGAAATAGAGGAATTGCAAACTCTGTATAAACAACTCTTTCTAGGAGTTTTTATTGCAAAGAGGCAACAGAGAAATGGAATAGTAGATAACAGGGGAAATGGTTGAGAGGTTGAGAAGTGAGTTTTGAGAGAAATAATAGCATGTTTATATGCTGATTTTTTTTTTTTTTTAGAACTTCAGTGGTGAGCAAAAACACATAGATCCTTTATTTAAACAAACCATAATATAGTGGAGGGAAATAATGTTAAACAAATGATTGCACAGACAATTAAATAATTACCATTGCAATGAGCATTAAAATAATATATATATATATATATATATATATATATATATATATATATATATATATATGGTGTCTTCAGAGCACAATTGACAGACCTAATATTTTTAAGGACATCAAGAAAGGCTTTTCTAAGTAAATGATATTCAAGCTCCACTTAAGGAGGGTAGTAGTACACACAAAGGCCTGGGCTAAAAGAAATGTGACATATCCAAGATACTGAAAAAAGGCCATTGAGTATGACTTGTGGAGAGGAAGGAGGACTGTGGATGAGAAGGTAAAGTTGAAGAAATAAGCAGTGACCAGATTGTTTAGGGCAGAACCCGTGGAATCAGTTAAGTTCTTTGGTTTTTATCCCAAGATCATTGGGGACTTTGTGTGTTGCCCAAGCCAAATTTGAAAGTTAAAGATGGAGCAGATAGGAACAGAATGGAAAGATGAATTGTATGACTACTATCTATACTGCTATAGGTAAGACATTAGGCCAAATCCGTTTGTAGCTTCATAATCTGTTATTTCCCCCATACACTCAACTTTTCAGTTTTCAGAAATTGAGAGATTTCTGTCCTAATGATCAAATCTTACAGTAAGCAGGTCCAATGTGTGAAGATGGCCAAAAACAAAGATTCTATCACTCCTTACTTAATATTCTCCAATGGTCCTCTTTTTTTTTCTCTCTGTCTCTTAAAAATTAACATCTTTTCCAAATTTTTACTTAGGGAAATTTTCAAGCACATGTAAAATTTGAAATACTTTTGCAGTGAACATCTATATACCCTAAAATCTAGACTCAAGAACTGTTAGCCCTGGCCGGTTTGGCTCAGCGGTTGGAGCGTCGGCCTGCGGTACAGAGAGACCCGGGTTCGGTTCCCGCTAAGGGCGCGTACCTCGGTTGCAGTTTGTCCCCGGCCCTGGTTGGTCGTGCGGGTGGCAGCCACTCGATGTGTCCCTTCACATCGATGTTTCTCTCTCTCTCTCTTCCTCTCTCTCCCTCCTGCTCTATCTGAACAAAAAATGGAAAAATGTCCTCGGGTGAGGATAAAAAAAAAAAAAAAGAACTTTTATTAATTTGTTTTCTCTGTTTTGCTGCACCATTTATTTATTATTTTTAAAATATATTTTTATTTATTTAATTATTTTAGAGAGAGATAAAAATATCTATCGGCTGCCTCCTGCACGCCCCCTACTGGGGATTGAATCCACAACCCAGGCATGTGCCCTGACCAGGAATGGAACTGGAACCTCTCAGACCTTTGGACGATGCTCAATCCACTGAGCCACACCAGCCAGGTTGCTGCACAATTTAAAATGTACAGACTTCATAATGCTACATATTCAAATATCTCAGCATGTATCTCTTAAAAATAGAGGCATTATCTTTTATAATCTCAATATTATAACACTTAAGGTAATTAAAATAATTTTCTGATATCATCTAATACCCATCAATATTTGATATCTCTTGATGTCCCCTCAGAATCTTTTTAACAATCGTTTATTGTGCTATCATTTTCATTTTAAATGCAAGACTCAACAATTTACAAATGTTTTTCAACAATCAGCATAAACTAACTTCAGAACATTTCCATCACTCCAAAGAGAAACCTCATATATCTGTTTTTGGGGTTTTTTTTTTTTAACCAGATAAATTAAGTTTCACACATGGTATTTAATTATGTCTCTTTAAATCTTCTATAACAGTCTTTATTTCTCCCCGTGTAATTTTAGGATAGATTGTTTGTTTTATAGAATGCTCAACATTCTAAATTTAGCCACATGTGTTTTCCTTATATCATTTAATTTATTTCTCCAGCTCCCCCATGCCAAGTGTTTTCTATTAAAGTCTTGATTAGGTCATTCTGACATATTTGAAATAAAGCCCAAATTTGTTCATTATCTTTCTCCTCAAAAATGTAAGCCTCGTGAAATCACAGACTTTATCTGTATTTATTAACACTAGTGCCTTGCTCATAGTAGCAGCTCAATAAATATTTGTTAAGTGAATAAGTGAACCACCTACATTCAGATTACATATTTTATGCCATATAGATTCTGCATTAGTTTAAGATGTCTTTCCATTTTAAATTGTATTGTGGTCAAAACAAAGTTATAGAGCCATGACTTATTTTCTCATGTTTACTAAGCCAATGATTCAGACTGATGAAAAACAAATTTTCTCTCATTTCAGCATGCCATGAACATTTTAGGTGTTTATCTAATTTTTAAGATACCAAGTTTATTTGCATGATTAGGAATGTCATTATCAAACATTTTGGAATAGATTAAGCCAAACAGATTACAAGGTTTTGATAGGCCTATTTATCAGAAATTGTTTGAATAAATAATCTGCATGTTCATATTCAGGACTGCTGAGGGATTTCAACTTAGAATTGACTTCTTCCATAGAGAAAAGCAGGTACCTAGAGTTACTGACTTTGGAGAAAATCAAATAAATGTACTGGAATCTTCAGATTCCTGATTCAGGTAATTATATATAATAATTATGTATTATTTCAGTGTCAGGCAAGGGTAAGAAGGATTCAGCAGAGTCTAGGTGAAAACATCTGACTTTCTGATGGAACTTTCCTGTATTCCTGAGTACTGCATGACAGGTGCTGCTGGCAATGTTATAATAAATAGGTAAAAATAACTGACATGACATGTTGCTAAGTGTCAGGTAAGCAAATTCTGTAACTTAGAATATATGCCAAAGCAGTGGATATAGCATGGCAGACTGGGTAATGCTATAGCTTTTACCCTGTAGGGATCCGCAATCCAGTGAGAGAAAAGGAAATTACACATGACTATTTATGAATATAAGTGGCAGAAACATAAGCAGTCACATAAAGGATCAGAGATAGATAGTAAGAAATCTGAAATATAAAAGGAAGACCCATTTAGTAGAGTTTATAAATTATCCAGGCTGATTTGGATGGTTTCTACTTCCTTTTTGCTGATTATAGTTAACACTGGTCTTTAAGCATCCCCACATTTGCAGGTATGAGGAGAGAAAGGAAGACTTGAATCAGTGCATTGCAAGAGCTCTGGTAATCAGGTTGGTAAGGAAAGAAGTTGAAAATAATAAATTAAATGGTGGTGTTTTTAGTTTTCTGTACATTTCCATTTTCCCAAGCTATCCTTATTATCATAAAAATTAGTTGTATCCAGCCAAAATAGAATGCGGAAAAATATAATGACTAGTTTAAGGTAAACTTCCATCTCCACTCTCACCCCAAGAGATATTTATGCTTCGTGTATCTGAAATGTTTAGATTAATTGGACAAATTAATGAAACATCTACTTCAATGGCCCCAATTTATAGAAGCTGATATTTTCCACCATTTTTTTCTTTATTGATTTGAGAGAGAGAGGAAGGGAGAGGGAGATAGCTAGAAACATCGATGAGAGAGGACATCAATGCTCGACTCCTGCATGCCCTGCACTGGGGATCAGGCCCACAACCTGGGCATGTGCCCTGACTGGGAATCGAACCAGTGACCTCTTAGTGCACAGGTCGACGCTCAACCACTAAGCCACACCAGCTGTAAGGTTTCTCCCCAGGAAGAAAGAGAAATGGAGCCGCAAAAGCGGGCAAGAAAATTGTATTGGAACACTCCTGGGTGAGGTTCGCTGGTCCGGGGGTTCGGGCCAGGGAAGTCGCGCTGTTATGTCTGAGCAGCAAAGTTTTATAGGGGAGGTTGAGGAATGAAGAGAGGAGGTACTTGACTGGTCGAGGGGTAAGGTGGGGTGATTCTGCATAACAAAGAGGGGAGGTATTTGATTGGTGGTTTTGATTTCTCCTCCGGCTGTCTCTTTCCCTGAAGCCATGTGACTCCTCGGAGCCCACCGACCTTACATGCCAACCTTTTGTGTTAGATGTGGGCACTGTTTTCTGTCTGGCTGCTTCCTGCCGGGTAGGAGCATCGTGGGGAGGGAAGGTCGGTGGTCCACGGCTCAGAAGGGAGTTGCATGTAGGGATGAAGTAGCATCTGGTTGACAGCTACTCGAGAGACCTTGCGGATGTGGCTTTGTAAAAACCTGAGGAAAAAAGAAGCAAACATCAGTAATAGGCAAATAATTAGGAGAGGGCCTAGGATGGTGGCAATCCATGTAAATGCTGGTTATTGCCACCATCCTGAGAAAGGGTTATTCATTGTCTGCTTCCTGCAGAGCTCGTCTTGCAGGTGATTCAGGACATTTATATTTTCTTCTACTAGATCAGTCTCATTGATATAGTAGCTGCTATATCAAGGGAGAGACAGGTCCCTCCCTTGTTTGCTGTTAGTAGGTCTAGTGCCTGTCGATTTTGGAGTGTAACCTGAGCGAGGGAGGTGATCTGGCGCTGGAGAGAGGCTAGGAATGTTAGTGACGCCTCTACAGCTATGTGGAGTTTTTCTTCTAGCTGGGAAGCAGTTGTTATGTTGTGTCCTATTGCGCCACCTCCCATACCTGCGGCAACGAGGGAGGAGGCTAGAGAGAGCCCCACCAGGACCCAGAGAAAGACTGCCCTTTTCTCCCGGCGGGCCGATTGGGATAGCAGGGAAAGAAATTCCGCTTGGCCATACATCATAAGTTGCGGTACTAGGGTAACCGGTAAGAAGGGAAAAGGGGATGAGGTGTTTATAGATTTAGTTAGGGTTTCATTGCACCAAAAGAATCCTTCAGGTGGTGCATTAAGTAAAGCAGTGACCACGATAGTGGAGTTGCAAGGGACATGAGATGAAGAGGTAGAAGAGTCTCTGTAACAGATAGAGAAGTTTTGGGTGAGAAATTCCCAGAACAGGGGTACCTCTGTTAGTGGAGGAAAGGGTGGGCTGGGCAGAGTTGAGTAATTGAAGCCCTGGATTAGGGGAACTGCCGTGAGGGGTGAACGTCCAAGAAAAGCACAGATGAAGCAGTCAGTAACATTACCCAGTCTGGAGTGATTCAAGATTTCTGCCCCTTGATGTATCAGGGCCAGCCAGGGGAATGGGTCTTTTCGGGGTTGCAGGTGACTGTCCAGGGTGGCTGAGGGGTAGCTGTTTGTGTGCCATCTGTAGACTTGTCCTTCTATACCTTCTACCCATTTCTCATCCCAGGGGTCATTGATGATCAGTTTAAATTTGGACGGCCCAAGGTAGTTATGGCACAGGCCCTGTAGGGGCAGCCTCCAAACAACTCCGGCCACCAGCGGCAGTGATCCCGGATCTGTTCCTGCAGGAAACCAAGGGTGGAGCTACCAGAATTAGGTGGGTTTTCATTTTTGACATCTGGGCTATGATGGTAACCGCTGCCTGGCAGCCCCCAGTGTAGCAGTCCGCTGTGGTTAAGAAGTGGGTATGGGTTGTCCCACCTTCAGTCCAGCTTTCTTGTACTTAGAAACGCCAGATGTAGGTGTGGATCTGGTTAGTCTTACTGGGAATTTCCGGAATAAGGATCAGGAGAAGGGGGAGGGGTCAAGGGAGCCAGGCTCCCTGTAATCCAGAGGTGGGTGGGGTCCAAGGGTTTGGATTTCTAGTGGTCTTGGGCTGGGGCCAGTTTGAGGCGGGAAACATGGTACCAAGGCATCTGTCCCAGGAGTTTGGCCACTGTGGGGGTGGTTAATATTACCGTATGGAGTCCCGTCCACCGGGATTGCAAGGAGCTGGGCTGGAGTTCTTGTAGGAGGATGCTATCTCCTGGCTGGAGGGGAACCGTGGGCTGGGCACCGTTGGGGCCCCCTATAGGCGGGAGGGTCCAATCTGCGTGTTCTCTCAAGAGGTGGCGGAGCAGCGATAGGAAAGGGAGGTATGTGGCCAGAGGTGGGGGGGTTTATGGGGAAACTATGGTTAATTAGAAATGGTCTCCCTGTAGGGCCCCATGGAGTAGCTCTAGTCCTGGTGAGAACGAGAGGGAGAAGGACCAGCCAGGAGAGTTTGGCATCAATAGAAAGTTTGGTTAGGTGGCTTTTTAGAATACATGGGCCCTTTCTACTTTACCAGATGATTAGGGATGATATGGTATATGGGGTTTCTAGGTGATGTTAAAGGAGTTCGCTACCTGCTGAACCACATGAGCAGTAAAGACAGGACTGTTGTCTGGTTGAATGGTCATAGGCAGTCCAAAATGTGGGATGACCTGGTCAATGAGGATTGAGGCGATGGCGTCTGCTCTTTTCGGGGGGGTGGAAAAGGCCTCGATCCATCAACAAAGGTATCAACAAAGGTAAGGAGGTAGTGGAGTTTTTTGTGGGGAGGCATATGGGTGAAATCAATCTGCCAGTTTTGGGCTGGCTGATGTCCTCTCATTTGGGGGTAGGGAATCGGGGGTGGAGACCCCCTTGAGGAGAGGTCTTTGAACAGATAACGCAGGCAGCGTGTACTTTTTCAATAGCTCGCTGGAGGCCTGGGAGGAGAAAGAGTGGCTGCAGAAACCGGTACAGGGTTTTAGGCCCTATATGTAGGGAGCAGTGGATGTCAGAGTGGAGGGCCACAGCCTGCTCCCCCGGCACGGCAACTTTGTCTTTGAGGAATATCCATCCCTGGTCAGTTCTTCTTCCTCCTTTTTGTAGAAGAGTCTCCTCTTCCTGAGAAGTATAAGAGACTTTAATGGGAGTGGAGAGAAACATAATGGGTGTAGAGGTGTCTGAAGTGAGACCCCGAGCTATTGTGTCTGCAGAAGCATTCCCTGGAGAAACAGGATCCCGTGAGGTTTGATGTCCTTTGCAATGTACTACTGCTACCTCCGTGGGTAGCAGGAGGGCATCAAGGAACTTAGAGATGAGGGTAGCATTGATAATGGGGGAGCCCTTGGTAGTGAGGAATCCCCGTTCCCTCCAGAGTGCAGAGTGGCTATGGGTGATGAGAAAGGCATATTTAGAGTCAGTGTAGATGGTTACCTGTTTCCCCCAGGCTAGAGTGAGTGCCCGGGTAAGAGCTATGAGTTTAGCCTTTTGAGAATTGGTGCCATCTGAAAGGTGTTGGGCCTCTAGAGTAGAGGACTCAGTGACTATTATGTAGGCTGCATACTGCAACCCATCGGGCCCCAGTGCTGAACTCCCATCTACAAAAAGGATAAAGTCCGGGTTTTCTAAAGGTCAGACAGACCCTCCCAGGGTCTGCTGAGAGGGTCGATCAGTTCTGGACAGGAATGGGTAGGTTCCAGTAGCGTGGACGAAATCAGAAGTAAAGTGGCTGGGCTGAGCTGGGGAGAGGGTAAGAGAATGATGGAAGGAGGCCGACCGGTGAGATGTCAGTTCGACGGTAGCTCCAAGGCTGTGGAGTATGTCTCGGCCCAAAAGAGGTATCGGGCAAGAGGGCATGACTAGAAAGGACTGTGAGAATAGATGGTCATCCAGAATGCATGAGAGAGGCCGAGTTTGAGGGGAAAAGCAGGGTTTTCCATCAATTCCCATAACCGAGACCTGAGAAGAGACTAGAGGCCCGGAGTAAGATGGCAGAACAGAGGAGGTAGCCCCCATGTCCACCAAGAATGAGATGGACTTACCTGCTACCTGTGGCATTACCCTGGGCTCAGTAAGGGTGTTAGGGGTCCTTGAGTCCGGGCCGTGTTAGTCATCTATGAGGCCAAGGAGTTCAAATGATGGGCCCACTTGGCTGGCTTGTCCCCCACGTGGAGGTGCCAAGGATGAGCCCATCGCCTGGAGAGGGCAATCGCTCTACCAGTGACCAGGCTGTTTTCAGTCTAGGCATGATTTTGTAGGTGGCCATCAGCATGGGTACTGATTAGCCCAGTGGCCTTTGTTGCCACATTTGAAACAGGCCCCTGGTGGTGTTATTTGGCAGCCCAGAGACCTTATGTTCCTTAGGCCGGGCACCTCTCATACCCTGCTTGTGCTGAGCTGCTGGCCTCAGGGCTGCTAATAGAGCCTGGGTTTGGAGGTTTATCTTCTGCTGCATTCAGACGTGACGTGTGGCCTCAGCCTTGTCTTCCCAGGCATTAAAGACTTTATTATTTATTTATTTATTTATTTATTTATTTATTTATTTTTATCCTCACCTGAGGACATTTTGGGTTTTTTTGCATTTATCTTCATATAGAGTGGGAGGGAAGGGGGGGAGAGAGAGAGAGAGATAGAGAGAGAGAGAGAGAGAGAGAGAGAGAGAGAGAGAAACATTGTGAAAGCGACATATTGACTGGCTGCCACCCACACAACTCCAACTGGAGCTAGGGACAAACTTCAGGTATGTGTTCTTATTGGGAACTGAACCCGGTCTCTCTGGATCACAGGCCAACTCTCTAACTGCTGAGCCAAACCAGCCAGGGCAAGACTTTAAATGCCATGTTTATCAGGTTTCAGATAGGGGTCTGAGGGTCCTTCTCTGCCTTTTTTAGTTTCTTTCTAATGTCTGGAGCTGATTGGGAGATGAAGTGTGTAGCTAGGACTGAAGCCCCTGCCTCTAAGGTAGGGTCTAGTCGGGTGTGGAGAATCATAGCATCAGTCAGATAATTCAGAAAAAGTGCTGGATTTTCATCAGGTCCCTGAGAGATCTACCTTAGGCTGTAGTGAGGTATCTGAATTCTTTGGCAAAGGCGGTGGGGTTAGTCAAGTAAGACCCTAAGCGTTTTTCAATGGCGGATAGGTCAGAAAGAGAGAAAGGAACATGGACCCGAACTATCCCTTCTGTTCCCGCCACTTCACAGAGAGGGCAGAGAAGGTTGACTTCTTCCTGTGAGGCATAATGTGATCGGGTGTGGGCGCTGACAGGGGACGGGAGAGTGGGGTCAGAGGCTGATGACAAAGAGGGGTTAAGGGAAGACAGATCTGAGTATGGCGGAGGAGAATTGGGAGTGGGATTAGGCCAGATAGGGGAGGAGAAAGTTCTTCTGGGGGGTCAGCAAATGAGGAAAGGTCAGGAGCGGAGGGTTTGGAGGGGGTGTTCTTGGCTAGGAGGACCTGAGCCCTGGAGCTGGAGGCACACAGGTTAGGATGGGAGCACAAGTACCAAAAGGCCTGAATGTAAGGGATTTCTGACCATTTCCCATTTCTTTGGCAAAAGTTTTATAAGTTGGTATGATAAAATTGAAAGTCCCCTCAGGAGGCCATCTAGATAGATTGTCTAGTGGATATTGTGGCCAGGCCACCGAAGTTAAGTTTCTTCTTCTTTAGAGAGGGATCTATTTTTTTTTTATTATTAATTTGTTTTTGTTACAGATGTTTTTCATTTTTCCCCCATTGCCTCCCTCCTCCCCTTCCCCTCCCACCCCATCCCCAGTTTTGTTGTCTATGTTCATTGGTCATGCATACATGCATGTAAGTTCTGTGGTTTATCTCTCCCCCCACCGAACTCCCTCTCCTCTGAGTCTTGTCAGTCTGTACCCCACCTCCACGTCTCTGGGTTAATTTTGTTCATCAGTTTGTTTAGTTCACTATATTCCACCAATAAGTGAGATCATGTGAGAGAGATCTATTTTTGAAAGGTTTAGTATGAGACACCCTAGAGGCATCTCCGAGTCCAGTGGAGATTCCTGATTGCCCATGGTCAGCCTCAGTCCTGGAGTGATCAGAGATGAGAATTGGCGACCCGCAACTCAATCTCTGGCCACCAGATGGATAGATAGAGTGGGGAGCATCCGGGACGTCTCTGCAGAGCCCCACGCACCCAGAATGGATAGGAGGTCCCTGTCACAGCCGTGATTATGGACAGGGAACCCCGGAGATGGAAAGAACTGAGGGGAGGCCAAGGGCAAGGGGGATTTACCACACCGGGCACCAAACTGGGTAGGAGGTTGGTGGTCCCTGGTCTTCCTCTGAAGAGAGAGAAAGGAGTAGCCCAGGAGGGCTCAAGCTCCTCCCAGGTTCTGGCACCAAATGTAAGGTTTCTCACAGAGGAAGAAAGAGAAACAGAGCCACAAAAGCGGGCAAGAAAGTTTTATTGGAGCACTCCCGGGCGAGGTTCACTGTTCCGGGGGTTCGGGCCAGGGATGTCCCGCTGTTATGTCTACCCAGAAAGTTTTATAGGGGAGGTTGAGGAACAAAGAGGAGAAGCACTTGATTGGTCGAGGGGTAAGGTGGGGTGATTATGCATAACGAAGAGGGGAGGTATTTGATTGGTGGTTTAGATTTCTCCTCAAGCCGTTTCTTTCCCTGAGCACTTGTCCTTTGATCTTCTGAACCTTAAAGATAGATATACAGTTACCAATATTCATCTCACTTTCATTAGAGTTCTTAGCTAGAATTTGCAGCCACTTTTCACACTATAACATATTTTTTCTTCAATTTTTATTAATTTATTTTTGTTACAGATATTTCTCCTTTTTCCCCACAGACACCCTCCTCCCCATCCCGCCCCCCTCCAGCATTGTTGTCTATGCCCATCGGTTATGCGTACATGCATATAAGTTCTGTGGTTTATCTCATCCCTCCCTCCCGCTCCTCTCCTCTGAGGTCTGTCAGTCTGAACCGAACTCTTTTCTCTGTCTCTGGGTCTATTTTGTTCGTCAGCTTATTTCACACTACACATATTTTAATAATGTAGGTTTTAAATCAGGTTGCTAGGGTTCCAGTCTTGGTTATAGCATGTACTAGGTATGAGACCTTAGACAAATTACTTAAACTTCCTGAGACTGAATTTCCTCAGTTTTCAAATGGGAAAAATAATAGTACCTACTTCATGGAGTTAGGAGAATTAAATGAGACAATTTGTGTAAACCAAGTGAAGCAGTATCTGTTCAATACTGAATAATTGTAATCATTATTACGTGATTCATGATAATAGTAATAAGAATATGAAATCTTTACATTTATATGAACTTTTTACAATTTTCAAACCATGGCCAAAAAGGATTTCTTTTGAATCTGGGGGTAGGAGATGGGATTGTAAAACAGAATGATCATAAATCAACTCAATTTTCAGATATGAGACACAGAGAGGTTATATGATTTGTAGGCGAGCATTCAGCAAGTAAATGGGAAGCTAAGCCTTCAGTTCTAATGGTAATAAACTCTAATGATGATTCACTGTGTTAGTGAAGTTAATGCAGTCTTCCTAGTGAAATTCCCTAGGACACTCTTTCTGCCTTTATCAAGCAAACTCATCCTTAGTGCTCTTAATCCAATCTAGAACTGGTTTCTTGCCCTGAGGATAAATTCTGAGTCATCTCTGCCACATAGTTTTTCAAATCAGACCAGTCATGAAAATGTAGACACCTTTGATTTCAGCATAATAATGTAATGGCAATACAAATTCTCAGTTTGTGATGCTCCTGAACAAAACTTACTGTTATTTCTAATAAGCATTTATAACTTAATTACGGTAACAAAGAAGTCTGTGTGCTCTAGCCTTTGAATTTCTAGGAAACGTGTACATGTAGTCATTTCCAATGTGAGAAGAGATGTGACATGTAAATGTACCTAGCTTCAGTAAATAACAGTGATGCTTTTAGCTATTTTATAGCCGATATATTCATATATATGTGTGTGTGTGTGTATATATATATATATATATATATATATATATACACCCATTACATAAAATTCTCTGTTATGTTTATGGAAATCCATTAAACATTCTATGTATGGGTGGCAGGGTAAAGAAGTACATGCAAAAACATTGCTACATGTAAAACCAAGTAAGGCTATTTAAAGCCATGCATAAATATTTGTGTTTTAAACTGTTCTCTGGGAAAATAAGCAGGTGTTCTCCTTGCATTTTGCTTCCTATGCTAACCTTACTTTTTATAAGTTGTTAGAAGAGATGACAACTATATTCCAGTACAACTAGATCCCAGGGTAAAGTTAACACATTTTAAACTACAAATCAATTTGGATACACAGTGTGCTACCTCAAGAAGCATCTCATTATCCTGGAATAAAAAAATATGTCACTTTAACACTAAAATGTAGATAAAATTATAAACAATAAATGGGCAGTACAGTTCTATCTCCCTTTGAAACTCTAATATATGAATGGCATTCTATTTATATCCTGGTCAAGTGTGAATAGAATTGATTTTACATGCTTGGTGCTCAAAATATCACTGATGTACCAAGCTTTGTGAATTGAGGGATCTTGTCAAGGGTTTCTACAAAGTTCGCATTATGAAACATTTGTTACATAGAAACTCAGACAATGGGGAGAAGATGTGTAGTACACCGTGTTTTTGAGGTGTAGTCTCATAGGAGTCATGTCACAGAGATGGAAAGAAAGTAGAATTCAGTTAGTTTGGGTACATGCAACATGGCCCTTTGAATAGTGGAACTGGAATTTACAGTGCTCCTAGGACCTTTTAGTTACATTATCTATATCTACATCTTACCACATGTAAACATACATTATAGGTTGAAATCATTTGTCAAGCAAGACTCAAAAAAGTCACTAGGGAGTATCCCAAATTTATCAAATGCACTAGCAAAATAAGTACCTTCTTGGCAAATACTTAGTTGAATTTGTCTTTATGTATATAATGTTGTCCTACAGATGGTTTCTTGAAATATGAACACTGGCACTATAAACAACACTATTATTTTATTCATGGCTTCTAGACTAGGACAAAGTGATAAAGAGGCAAAGCTAGTTCTTCTGGGAGCCTATGCTCTTTTCTTTACACCAGATTCTTAGACTTTTCATACAGTTTCAGAAACATGTGTAGGAGAGATTCATTCTTATGACAACAAATAACCATAGTGTGGATTCTGTTGATGATGAGTCAGCTATATCACCTAGATGTCACATTATAGTCAACACAATGTTCTGCATACCATCTCTAAATACTTTATATTTGTCATCCAAGTGCCAGATACTTAGTTCAAACTTAATATGAGATTGAATGAATTACAATAATTTTACATATTTCTTAGCTGTGCTTGCTAAGAAGCAATGATACCCCAGGAGAAATCTAGGGCTAATATAATGGATATACAAAATGATCCTAGAGTGTCTTATAAAACCAGAAAGTAAGGAAGTGCTTAAGAAACAAAATGATGGGAGTATGTCAAAGGGACATAGGATCCAACCAAAAGAGTTCCCAAAGCTGGAACAATTTTAACAACAAAATAAATAAAATAGTGTTGAAATACTACCTAAAGTATAAAATCAACATTCAAGATCCATGCTGATACCAATAAATGATTGAAAAAAATAAATTAATTTGGATGAATAGACACATCACACACATGAATTCCAAACATTTTATGTAGATATTCCCTCATCAAGGATGTGGAGCATGAGTCCCCATTCCTTAAGTGTGCACTGCCATAGTGACTTCCAAAGAGTAGAGTATGGAAAGGGAGGGTAATCTTACAGTGGAGAAAGCTGACAAATACTACTTAAGTCAGGTGATCAATGTTAACATCAGTGATAAGTTACCTTAGTATGTACCCTTGATATATGATGTGATCAGAATAGTACTTTACCTATTTTTTTCTTCCCAAGAACTTACAACCTAACTCTAACCATGAGTAAAACATCAGACAATCCCAAATTGAATAGCATTCTACAAAATAAATACCTGATCAGTATTTCTCAAAACTGTCAAAGTCATTAAGCCAAGGAAGTTCTGAGAAACTGACGGTTAGAGCATCCCAGGAGAAATGATGACTAAATGTGATATGGTGTCCTGAATGAATTCCTGGAACAGAAAAAGGACATTCGCTAAAAACTAAGGAAATTTGATTGAAGAATGGACTTTAGTTAATATTAATGTGTTAACATTGGCTCATTAATTGTGTCAAGTGTTCCATATTAATGTAAGATATTACCAATAAAGGAAACTGGGTGCAGAGGATACTACAATTAGCTGTACTATACTTGCAACTTTTTGTAAGTCTAAAACTATTCTAAAATTAAAATTTGTTTTCAAAAGCATGTAACTTTATTAGCATAAAAGCTAAATAATAGCAATGATTTGTTTTTTAATATGAAATAAAAAAATGTATTACTATATCAAGATAAGAGTGTGATGTACTCATTTTTAAAAAAATAAGCACTTAGGCTAAAATTTAAAATTAGAGCATCTAGTACCTCATAACCATTCTTTTCTTTCTTTTTATCCTTACCGGAGGACACTTTTGCATTTATCTTCAGATAGACCGGGAGGGAGAGAGAGAGGAAGAGAGAGAGAGAAACATTGGTGTGAGAGAGACACATCAACTGGCTGCCACCCACACAACCCCAACCAGGGCTGGGGACAAACTGCAACCGAGGTACATGCCCTTAGCGGAACCAATCCCAGGTCTCTCTGGTCTGTGGGCCGATGCTCTAAACGCTGATTCCCCCTACCCCTCCCTCCCCACCCTGTCCTCAGCTTTGTTCTCCATATCCATTGTTCATTCATACATACATATAAGTTCTGTGGTTTATCTCTCCCCCAACACCTCCTCTTCTGGGGATTGTCAGTCTGTACCCCACTTCCACATCACTGGGACTACCCCATTCCTCAGACTGCTATGTTCATTAGATTGCACAAATAAGTGAGGTCATATGATACTTGTCTTTCTCTGTTTGGTTTGTTTCAATTAGGATAATACTTTCCAGTTCCCTCCTTGTCATCTCAAAGGATAAGAGATTGTTCTTTCTTATAGCTGCATAGTACTCCACTGTGTATATGTACCACCACTTTTTTATCAATTTGTCTACTGATGGGCATTTGGGTTGTCTCCAGATCTTAGCTATTATAAATAGTGCTGCTACAACCATGGGGGTATATATATTCTTTCTGATTGGTGTTTCAGGCTTCTTAGGGTATATTCCTAGAAGTGGGATCACTGGGTCAAATGCAATTCAATTTTTAATACTTTCCAGGTCCCTCCATGTCATCTCAAAGGATAAGAGATTTGTCTTTCTTACAGCTGCATAGTACTCCATTGTGTATATGCACCACTCTTTTTTATCCATTTGGGCGGTTTCCAGATCTTAGCTATTGTAATTAGTGCTGCTACGAACATGGGGGTACATCTATTCTTTCTGCTTGGTGTTTCAGGCTTCTTAGGGTATGTTCCTAGAAGTGGGATCACTGGGTCAAATGGCAGTTCAATTTTTAATTTTTGAGGTAACACAATATTATTTTCCACAGTGGCCGTACCCGTCTGCATTCCTACCAACTGTGTACTAAAGTCCCTTTTCCTCCACATTCTCGCCAACACTTTTTGTTTGATGATTTGTTGATGGCGGCCATTCTGAAAAGTGTGAGGTGATACCTCATTGTTGTTTTATTTTGCATCTCTGTGATGAATTAGTGATGTTGAGCATTTCTTCATATGTCTCTTTGCCATTTGTATATCCTGTTTGGAGAGGTATCTATTTAGTTCTTCTGCCCATTTTTTAATTGGGTTCTTTGTCTTCCTTTTGTGGAGTTGTATGAGCACTCTCTATATATTGGAAATTAACCCCTTATCTGATATATCATTGGCAATTATGCTCTCCCATACAGTGGGCTACCTTTCCATTTTGATGACTGTATCTTTTGCTGTGAAGAAGCTTTTGAGTTTGATGTAGTCCCATGGGTTCATTTTCTCCTTTGTTTCTGTTACCTTAGGTGATGTATCAGTGAAAATTCTGCTGCGTATGATTTCTGAAATTTTGTTGCCTACAGTTTCTTCTAGGATTTTTATGGATTCATGAGTCACATTTAAGTCTTTTATCCATTTTGAGTTTATTCTTGTGTATGGTGTAAGTTGATGTTCTAATTTCATTTTTCTGCATGTAGCTGTCCAGTTTACCCAACACCATTTATTAAAGAGGCTGTCTTTACTCCACTGTATGCTCTTGCTAACTTTGTCAAATATTAATTAAGCATAATGTCTTGGGTCCATTTCTGTGTTGTCTGTTCTGTTCCACTGGTCTATATGCCTGTTCTTGTGCCAGCACCAGGCTATTTTGTTTACAGTGGCTTCGTAGTATAACCTGAAATCTGGTAATGTAATCCCTCCAACATTGTTCTTCTTTTTCAAGATTACTATGTTAAATACGAGTGGCAAAAGTGGGCATCCTTGTCTTGTTCCTGTTCTTAAGGGAAATACTTTTAGTTTTTGCCCATTGAGTATGATGTTGGCTGTAGGTCTTTCATATATGGCCTTTATTATGTCGAGATATGATCCCTCTATACCCAGATTGTTGAGCATTTTTATCAGAAATGGGTGCTAGGTTTGTCGAATGCTTTTTCAGCATCTATTGATATGATCATATGATTTTTATCTTTCATTTTGTTTATGTGGGGTATCACATTGATTGATTTGTGAGTATTGTACCAGCCTTGCATCCCTGAAATAAATCCCACTTGGTCATGGTGAGTAATTTTTTTGATATATTGCTGAATTTGATTTGCTAGTATTTTGTTCAGAATTTTAGCATTTATGTTCATCAGGGATATTGGCCTGTAGTTTTGTTTCTTTGTATTGTCTTTTTCTGGTTTTGGAATTAGGATTATGCTGGCCTCATAAAATGAATTTGGAAGTCTTTCTTCTTGACGTTTTTGAAATAATTGTAGGAGAATGGGTATTAGTTCTTCTTTTAAAGTTCGGTAAAATTCCCCGTGAAGCCGTCCGGGCCTGGGCTTTTGTTTGCTGGGAGACTCGTGATTACATCTTTAATTTTTTTTTTTTTTATTGTTTTTGGTCTGTTCAATTTTTCTGTGTCTTCCTGCTTCAGTTTGGGAGACTATGTGTTTCTAGAAATATGTCCATTTCGCTTAGATTGTCGAATTTGTTGCCCTTTTTATTTCTGTGGTATCAGTTATTATTTCTCCTCTTTCATTTCTGATTTTATGTATTTGGGTTCTCTCTCTTTGTTTTTTGGTGAGTCCAGCTAAGGGTCCATCAATCTTGTTTATCTTTTCAAAGAACCAGCTCTTTGTTTCATTGATCCTTTAAATTGTTTTTTTGGTCTCCATGTCATTTATTTCTGCTCTGATTTTTACTATTTCCTTCCTTCTACTTGCTCTGAGGTTTTCTTTTTGTTTGCTTTCTACTTCTTTAAGTTGTGAGGTTAGATAGTCTATTAGAGATTTTTCTTGTTTCTTAAGGTAGGCCTGTAGTGCTATGAACTTCCCTCCCAGAACTGCTTTTGCTGCATTCCATGGATTTTGTGTTGCTGTATGCTCATTTGCATTGCTTTCCAGGAAATTTTAAATTTATTCCTTGATCTCCATGATAACCCATTCATTATTCAATAACATACTATTTAGCCTCCATGTGTTCCAATGTCTTTGCATGTTCTTGTTGCAATTGATTTCTACTTTCATGCCATTGTTATCTGAGAAGATGCTTTATATAATTTTAATCTTCTTGAACTTGAAGAGACTTGATTTGTGCCCTAACATGTGGTCTATCTTTGAGAATGTCCCATGTGCCCTTGAGAAGAATGTGAATTCTGCAGTTTTGGGGTGGATTTCTCTGTAGATATGTATTAAATTCATTTCATCTATCACTTCATTTAGAGTCTTTGTTTCCTTGTTAATTTTTTGTCTAGATCAATCCAGTAATGTCAGTGGGGCATTAAAGTCCCCTGCTATGATTGTATTGCTGTTGATTTCTTCTTTGAAGTCCTCCAAAAGATTTTTAATATATGTTGGTACTCCTATATTGGTTGCATCTATGTTTACCAAGGTTATATCTTCCTGTTGGATAGATCCTTTCAATATTATGTAGTGGCCCTCTTTGTCTGTAGTTATGGCCTTCATTTTGAAATCTACTTTATCAGCTATGAGTATTGCTACCGCAGGTTTTTTTTTTTGTTTTTTGTTTTTGGCTTTCCATTTTCTTAAAAGATTTTTTTCCGTCTCTTCACTTTCAACCTATGTGAGTCTTTTGTTGTGAGGTGGGTCTCTTGTAAACAACATATATTTGAGTTATACTTTCTTATACAGTCAACTACTCTGTGTCTTTTTATCGGAGCATTCAAACCACTTACATTTAAGGTGATAATTGATATGTACTTATTTATTGCCATTTTTGTTTAGTGTGGTTATATTTTTTTTTTCTTCTATTTCTTCTGCTAATTACAGCAGTCCATTTAGCATATATTGCAATGCTGGTTTGGTGTTAATATATTCCCTAAGCCTTTTTTTGTCAGGAAAGCTCTATATTTGACCTTTTATTTTGAATGATAGCCTTACTGGTTAGAGTAGTCTTGGACTCAGATCCTTGTTTTTCATGACCTTGATTACTTCATGCCACTCCCTTCTGGCCTGTACTGTTTCTGTTGAGAAGTCAGCTGAGAGCCTTATGGGGTTTTCTTTGTAGGTAACCTGTTGCTTATCTCTTGCTGTCTTTAGGATTCTCTGTTTGTCTTTTATTTTTGGCATTTTAATTACTATGTGTCTTCGTGTGGGCCTGTTTGTGTTCTTCTGACTTGGGTCTCTCTGTGCTTCTTGAACTTGAATGCCTCTTCCTTCACCAAATTAGGAAATTTTTCTGTCACTATTTTTTCTTCAAACATATTCTCTAACCCTTGCTCATTTTCTTTCTCTTCATAGACTCCTATGATGCAAATATTATTACATTTCTAGTTGTCCCACAGTTCTCTTAAGCTGTCTTCCTGTTTTTTAATTGTTTTTTCCTTTTGGTTTTCTGATTGGTTTATTTTTTTACTCTATCTTTTAATTTACTGATTCAGTCCTCAGCTTCCTCTACTCTGCTAGTTAGTCCTTCCAATGTGTTCTTAATTTCTGCTATGTCATTCTTTATTTCCACTTTGTTGGTTTTCAGTGTTTCGATATCTTTAATCATGGTGCTGATGTCCTTACTCATGCTGTTGAGCTTCCTCAAGATCATGGCTCTGAACTCTACCTCTGATAATTTGCTTAGCTGCATTTCATTTATCTCATCCTCAATAGAGTTCTCTTGTTCTTTTATTTGGGATTTGTTTCTTTGTTTCACCATTTTGGCTATCTCAGTTTGTTAATAGAGTTCTCTTGTTCTTTCATTTGGGATTTGTTTCTTTGTTTCACCATTTTGGCTATCTCAGTTTGTTTTTGAGCCTGGCAAATTTTCCCTGTGGGTGTTGGTATTCTGCTGTTTGTGGCTCCCTCTACTGGGTTTGGATGAGCCTGGGTGGGCCCACATTAAACACCACTGTCAAGTTTTACTTTCTAGGGTAGATTTGCAAGCTTAGGAAAGGTTCAGTTATACTCTAGCTTTATTGTGGTGGTTAGTAGTCTCAGTTACTCAGTGCCTTGGAATGTTGCTCTGGTGTTCTGCCTAAGAGGGTTTCCAGAGTGTGGGATAGATGCTGGTTGTAATGAGCCTCAAATTGCATTTCTTTGCCTCACCTGGGAAAGGCTGAATATCCGAGGGTGGGCTGCTGCTTTACCCACAGCTTGTGGATGGAGCACACTGGCCACAGTCCTTTGTGGCTGCAATTCAGCAAAAATTCTGTGTGCCCTCCAAATCCTGGATGTCCTCACATAGTTCCAGCCCAGTCTGCCCTCCCTCTGCCGTAGACCCCAAGTGAGTGGCTGTGGCTATTTTAGTGCTCTGTCCTGGCTCTCTGTGCTGTTGAAGCAGGCTTGGTCTTTATTCCCCAAGGGTGCTGCTCACAGCTAAGATTGCTGCTGTCCATGGGCTCCCAGACTGCCACCCTCTTGCACCTCTGCAGATACTACCAGCGTCTCTGGTTATATGGTCCTGTCCTGCTGCTTTTCTGTTGCTTTTTTTCAAGGATTTGTCTTTATTTTATTTGTAATTCCCATTGGTACTGGGAGATCCTCTGCATAGCTTCTATTCACTCTGCCTTCATTTTCACATCCTCTATGCCTATCTTGTGTGCAGCTTGGTCAAACAGGCCTTTCTGGTGCCCCCACACCCCGCAGGTCTTGCGGTAACTGGATGGCACAGTCCCTGGTGGGTCACACAGGACTCTCTGGTGCTTCAGCCTTTCAAAGGTCCCACTGGTAATTGGATGGCACAGTCCCTGCTGGGTCACACAGGACTCTCTGGTGCTTCAGCACTGTTCAGGTCCTGGGGGTAACTGGATTACACAGTCCTTGCTGGGTGGCACAGGCCTCTCTGGTGCCCCTGTACCCTGCAGTTCCTGTGGGCGGGCAGCTAGATTGCACCAGTCTCTCTCAGGCTCTGGCTTCCCACCGCTCTTGTGCGATACTGGACTGCACAGGCCTCTGTGGAGCCCCAGGTCCACTGGTAGCTGGGAATGCTGCTGCCCCATGGGGCTCAACTCCTGCTAAGCTTTTGCTGTAGTTTTTGGGGATGGGTCTCAGCTGCTGGTCTGTGCCTCTGTTGCCTGAGGATGGATGTCTGCTCCCCAGCCACTGTTGCTGGGGGTATGTCTCCACTCTGATTGGGCTGCTACTATGGGGGATGATCCTGAGCTCCAGGCTGTCTGCAGCTTCTGTGACTGCCACCTTGGGAGCTGACTACTGTGCACTGGTCTGTGTTGACACAGAATATCCACTGGTCCGATGGTGCCAGGTGTACTGGTGGGCTCAGATTGCTGGGCCCTAGCCGCTCCCACTGCCTCCTCTCAGCGATGACCCGGGATCTTCCAAAATGGTGGGACCTCCCTGGGGCGCAGAGAGAAGTTCCCTGAAGGGCCACTTACCGTTGTACCCAGCTGCTCTCTCCACAGAACAGGAACCTTCTGCTCCACGTCTCTGCACTGCAGGTGTTTGGTTGTCCACCTTCACGTCTACTCACACTCTCTCACACACTCGTGCACTCTCTTGCACACTCATCCTCCCTCCGGTCCTGCCCATCGCAATCTTCATCTCATACAATCACTTTCAAGGTGAAAAATTGATATGACAATCGGTTTCCAACTGGGTAATAATGTGAATATTTTGCATTCTATTTGGCTTTTCCTTTTCACCCCAGGGCCATAGCATCTGCTACTCTGTCTCCCTAGAACATTCAGTCAACTTTAACTTTTAAAATTACTCCTATCTTGTTTAACTTCTTCATCTGGCTAGCTCTGATTTATTCATTAGGTCTGAGATTGTATATTAGTGTATCAGAGTTGATCTTCCATTCTGAATTAGGTCCCTCATTATACCTTTCACAGTATCCTGTACTTTTCCTTCATCATTCCAATCACAATTTACAATTATAATTATATACTCATTTGTTTGATGTTTGTATAATGACTATTTACTTTTACTAAAAGGCCATCATGTCCATGGACTATAACGTGGTGTCTGGCGCACAATACAGGGGTGAGCAAAAGTAGGTCTACAGTTGTTCATATGAAAAATAATGCAATACTTAATAAGAATATAAGAATAAACTGCTTAGTGTACTCACAACTATAAACCTACTTTTGCCCCTCTCTGTATATGATCAAAAAAGGAGTTTTAGTAAGAATGAATAGCCCAGTTTGGCTCAGCGGTTGGAGCCTCGGCGTGCAGTCCAGAGAGACCCGGGTTTGGTTCCCGCTAAGGGCATGTTCCTCAGTTGCGGTTTGTCCCCGCCCCGTTGGGGTTGTGTGGGAGGCAGCCACTGGATGTGTTCCTTTCACATGGATGTTTCTCTCTCGTCTCTCTCTTCCTCTCTTTTCCTCCCACTCTGTCTGAGCAAAAATGGAAAAATGTTCTTGGGTGAGGACAAAATAAAGAAAAAAAAAAGTAAGAATGAATAAACAAATAACTATTATAACACCCAGATTACCAACAGGGCTGTCACAATTTATATCTGATCTTTGTACAACATTAGCTTAGTGTATACAATTAGAGATATAGGCAATCAAGTTTTTCTTCTATCACAGAAACAGAATTGAACAACAAAGTATTTGAGCGAGAGACTTAGTTGATGTTACTTTTTCTCTTGTCTCGGGGTACTTTATCTTATGAGAAAAGAACACAGGTCCTGGGGTTCTGAAAGCCTTCCACATCACTGTTTTGTTTTGTTTTTTCTTTATTGATTTTTTCTTTTAGAGAGAGAGGAAGGCAAAAGGAGAGAGAGATAGAAACATCGATGAGAGAGAACATCAATTGGCCATTTCCTGCACTCCCCCCACTGGGGATACGGCCCACAACCTGGGCGTGTGTCCTGACCGGGAATCGAACCAGCGACTTCTTGGTGCATGGGTTGACACTCAACCACTGAGCCACCCTGGCCGGGTCCACATCACTGGTTTTGGGTCAGCTCACTTTCTTCCTTTGAAGTTATCCTGACTATTATGTTTTCTACTTGAAATTTTAAACATTATCTTACTGAATTATGTAACTATTATCACAATAACTCCTTTTTGAATTTTAATTTTTAAATTCTTGTCTCCCACCCCCGTTCTTTTGGCAACAATCAGCTTGCTCTCTATATGTATGGATCTGTTTCTGTTTTGTTTTCTTTCTTTATTTTTCAGATTGCAAATATAAGTGAGATCATATGTTATTTCTCTTTCTCTAACTTAATATATTCTAAGTCCACCCATGTTTTCACAAGTGGCGAGATTTTATTCTTTTTTATTGTTGAATAATACTTTAGTGCATGTGTGTGTGTGGGTGTGTGTGTGGGGGGGTGGGTCTGATTGTGTGTATACATACATACCACATCTTTATCCATTCATCTGTTGATGGACATCTAGGTTGCTTTCATATCCTTGCTGTTATTAGTAATGCTGCATTGAACACAGGGGTGTGTCATCTTTTCAAATTTGTGCTTTTGTTTTTTTTCAAATAAATACCCAGAAGTGGAATTGCTGGAACATATGTCAGCTCTATCTTTAATGTTTCGAAGAATCTTCATACTGTTTTACATAGTGGCTACACTTATTTATAGTCCCAAAAGTGTATGAGGGTACCCTTCTTTCCCCATCCTCGCTAGCACTTGTTATTTGTGGAGTTATTGATGATAGCCATTCTGGCAGGGGAGGGGATATCTCACTGTAGTTTTTATTTGCATTTCCCTGTTGATTAGTCGTGTTGGCCATCTGTACATCTTCTTGGAAGAAATGTCTATTCAGGTCCTCTGCTGCTTTTTATTTGGGGTGTGTGTGTGTGTGTGTGTGAATTTGTATAAGTTCTTTTTATATTTTGGATATGAACCCCTTATCAGATGTATTACTTGCAAATATCTTCTTCTATTCAGTAGGTGGTCTTTTTGTTGTTGTTGATTGTTTTCTTTGATGTGCAAAACTTTTTAGTTCAATGTAGTCCCATTTGTTTATTTTTTCGTTTGTGTACCTAGCTTAAGGAGACATATCCGAAAAGATATTGCCAAGATGTCAAAGTTTACTGCCTATGTTTTCTTTCAGAAGTTTTTTGGTTTCAAGTCTAACATTTAAATCTTTAATTCATCTTGAGTTTATTTCTGTAAGTGGTCCAATTTTATTTTTCACATCTATCTATAACTTTAATTATTGGTCATAAAACTCCTATGCTACGTCAACCTGCCTCAGTCAGAGCAGATGAACTTCGCATCTACTTTTGAGTACAAATTAAGCCTGTAATGAGAAAAATACTTCAACTTTCTCCCCTTTATCATTCTCCCCACCTTCACTCTCCCCCCCTCCAAAAAACCTGAACCCATACCCTTTCTTTACTTTTTTGCCTCTGTTCCTGAAAGAAAATACATCTCTTACCTGTGACTTTGATTTCTCTCTGTTTGCTCTATGATTTTACAATATCCATATTCCTATCTTCTTAAAACTTTCACTTTATAACTTATTTTCTTATCACCTTGGGAATATGTTCAATTATTCTATGATAGAAACAAACAACAAAAAAAACATTGTTTTCTTTAATTCTACATCCTTCATTATAGTTACCTTCTCATCTCTTTACTTTCCATCTGAAATAACTCTACCCTATGTCTCTACATTCTCACCTCTCATTTAGTCTTGAACCCACTGTTATATGGTTTTTGCCCTTACTATTTAATTGAAATTACATTAGCAAAGACTAGACTTCTTTGTAGCCAAATATAATGGACATTTTCAGATCATATCTTACTTGACCTATCTGCTGCATTTAATATTGTTGTAAATGACATCTTTTCTTTTTTTTTTCTGCATTTTTTGAAGGTAAAGATAATACTTGCTCATTGTAGATAATGTACACATTATAGAAAAACATATGGGAAAAAAAAAATAATGCCTCCCAATATGCAGAGATAACAAATGTTTAGATTTCGCAAAATGTTCTCTCAACAATATGTTGTGTACATATAGTATAATTGATATTACCCATTTATTTTTAATGTACATTTAGTTTTTTTTACCAAATTTTTGATATTTAAAATTTGCTTAAATGAAATTTATGAACATATGCCTTTGAGAGTTATTGTTCTCATCTTGAAACTTTATTATCCCCCTTGTGTTTCTATGACTATTACATTTTTTTCTGATACCAGTCTAGCTCTTAGCACTCTGGCTAATTTTCTGGGGTATTCTTTGTAGGCTTTATATTCTCTGCCAACCTCTTACAAGTTGTTGTTAAATTGGACCCAGTGCTCAAAATCTTTTTCATTTGAAATCCTCCCCAGGGCAAATTAATTTCTTCTCATGACTTTGGCCATCACTCACTGACTTCCAATCCTATATTTCTAACTCAGGTCACATTCCAGATAGCCAATACCCATATATCCAATTTTCTACATGCAGATTCATTCAGATGTCTTACAAGTACCTCAAACTCTGTGAATCTAATACTAATTCTAGATATTTGCCCAAAGTATACAGCATTTCCTATATTACCTAGTCTTTGACATTGCCTTTTATCTAGACTCTCAAGCCAGAACCTTGCTCTAGATTCCTTTCTCTGCCTCAGCCTTTGTAAACAATTGATCATTAATTTCAGTTGAATCATCTGAATATGTTTCATATATTTTGACCTCTTTTCATTCACAATGCTACTGCTTTTAGTTCAGACTCTCATTTCTCGTCTGCATGCATACGAAATTTATGTCATACCCTTCAATGTTACCTGCCTCCAACTCATCTTTCACACTATAAAAATAGTGTCTCTTAGACACTAAAATATGACCATATCACTCTCCTGCTTAAAATAGTCACTGTCTTCCCATAAGCTCATTATAAGTCCCATGGAATAAATTCCAACATATTTAACATCATATTCAAAGCTTTCTGAACTGGCTTCTGCCTATCTTTCCAGCTGATGTCAGGACTAAGTCTCCAGAAACTATTATTAGAAAGGACTATGCCACTCTAAATGTCCAGTATAAGAAAAAACTAGTAAGTAAGTTGATTATGAACTAAAATCCTTAGTCTATTTTGATGATCAAGTCAAGGGAAGGAAAACACTTCACAGATCTTTAGAGTAGGATTAAGAATGAAAAAGAGAGAAAGACCTGAGTGCTTTCCTTGATCAGAGATAAGAATTCCTGGGGAAGAATGTGAAAATGAATTTTAGAACAACTTCAAAACTGGGTTGCGCACCTGTGTAACAGCTTGCACAGTTTGGTCAGGGTTGACCCTCACAGTCAGCCAGCCTGAGGGGAGATCCCACCCATGAACGGGACAACAGTCAAGACCTATTTACAACAGGAGATCCCAAATAAACCACACAAGGGACATCCCTAGGTCATCCAGTTCAGGAGATCAAGGAGACTACACCACTGGGTTCCACAGGACACTTACTACATAAGGCCACCCCATGAGCACTGGAAGTCATAGCAATTATATCTAATACAGAGAAACAAACACAAAGAGACAGCTAAAATGAGGAGACAAAGAAAAAACCTAAACAAAAGAAAAGGAGAAATTTCCAGAAAAAGAGCTAAATAAAATGGAGGCTAGAAATTTATCAGACATAGAATTCAAAGTAATGTTTATAAGGATGCTAAAGGAACTTAGTCAGAACTACAAGGAACTTAATGGAAACTACAAGGAATTTAGTGAACTACAACAACATGAAAAGCAACATAGAAACCACAAATAAGAACCAATCAGAAATGAAGAATACCATATCTGCCATCAAGAATACAGCGGAAGGAGTTAAAAGTAGGCTGTATAGAGAAGAGGATCAAATCAGTGATTTGATCAATGAAACCAAGTGCTGGTTTTTTGAAAAGATACACAAGTTTGGTGAAATTGTAATCAGACTCAGCAAGATAAAAAGAGAAAGGACCCAAATAAATAAAATCAGAAAAGAGAGAGAAGTAACAACTGACATCACAGAAATACAAATGAATATAAGAAAATAGTATGAACAACTATATGCCAACAAATTGGATGACCTGGACAAAATAGATAAATTCCTAGAAACATACAATCATCCAAAACTGAATCAAGAAGTATCAAGAAATCTGAATATACTGATAACAATTAATGAAATTGAAGCAGTAATTATAAAACTTCCAGCAAACAAAAGTCCTGGACCAGATGGCTTCACAGGTGAATTTTACCAAACATTCACAGAACTTACACCTATCCCCCTCAAACTCTTCCAAAAAATTCAAGAGTAGGAAAGAATTGCAAACTCTTTTTACAAGTCAGAATTATCCTAATTCCAAAACCAGATGAAGACACTACAAAGAAAGAAAATTTTAGGCCAATATGCCTGAATAATATAGATGCTATAATCCTCAACAAAATATTTTCAAACCAGATCCAGCAATATGTAAACAAGTTTATAACCATGAGTAAGTGGGATTTATTCTGGAGATGTAAGGCTGGTACAATATCCACAAATCAAAAATTGTGATTCATCACATAAACAAAATCAAAGTAGCAGGATACAAAATTAATATCCAGAAATCAGTGGCATTTTAATACATAAATTACAAACTGTCATAAAGGGAAACTAAGAAGACAATTCCATTTAATTTTGTAACAACAAACAATAACAACAGAAAAAATAGGAAGAAACTTAACCAAGTAGGTAAAAGACCTGTACTCGGAAAACTATAGTGCATTGAAGAAGGAAATAGAGAAAGATGCGAACAAGTGGAAGCATGTGCCATGGGTTTATGTACTGGAAGAATTAACATCATTAAAATGTCCATATTATCCAAAGCAATCTACAGATCCAACGCAATTCCTATTAAAATACCAATGGCATACTTCACAGATCTAGAAAAAATATTCCCAAAACTAGTAATGCCAGATATCGTACTATACTATAAAGCTACTCTAATCAAAATAGCCTGGTTCTGGCACAAGAACAGGCATATAGATCAAGGGAACAGAACAAAGAGCCCAGTAATCAACCCAAACCTTTATGGTCAATTAATATTTGACAAAGGAGGCAAGAGCATAAAAGGGACTAAAGAAAGTCTCTTCAATAAATGGTGTTGGTAAGATTGGACAGGTACATGCCAAAAAAAAAAAAAAAATGAAACTAGACTAGCAACTTACACCATACACAAGAATATACTCAAAATGGATAAAAGACTTAAATGTAAGTTTCAAAACCAAAGAAATCCTATAAGAGAACATAGGCAATAAAATCTCAGACATCTCACATAGCAGAATTTTCACAGATACATCTCCTAAGGCTAGAGAAACAAAGAAAAAAAAGCAAATGAGACTACATCAATCTAAGATCTTTAGTACAGCAAAAGAAATCATCAACAAAATAAAAAGGGAAACCACCATATGGGAGAATATATTCAGTAACAATTCATCTGATAAGAGGTTAATATCTAAAATATATGAAGAACCTGAATAAATACTTCTCCAAAGAGGACATACAGATGGCCAATAGACATAAAAAATATTCAATGTCACTAATTATCAGTGAGATGCAAATTAAAACTACAATGAGGTATCACCTCACAGCTTTCAGAAAGGTTGATATCAATAAATCAACAAATAATAAATGCTGGTGAGGATGTAGAGAGTACGGAACCCTTTTCCCACTGTTGGTCAGAATGTAGACTAGTGCAGCGACTGTGAAAAACAGTATGGAATTTCCTCAAAAAATTAAAAATGGAACAGCCTTTTGACCAAGAAATCCCACTCCTGAGCATATATCCTGAGATTCCCAAAACAGCAATCAGAAAGAATATATGAACCCTTTGTTTATTGCAACATTATTTACAATAGCCAAGATCTGGAAATAGCCCAAGTGCCCATCAGTAGATGAGTGGATAAAAAGGGTACATTTACACAGTGTAATACTACATGGCTATAAAAAAGAAGAAACTCTTACCCTTTGCAACAGCATGATGGACCTGGACAGTATTATGCTAAGTGAAATGAGCCTGTCAGAGAAAGACAAATACCATATGATCTCACTAATATGTGGACTCTAATGAACAAAATAAACTGACAAACAAAATAAAACCAGAGATATGGATACATGGAACAAACTGACAAAAGTCAGAGGGGAAGGGAGGTGGGGGAACTAGATAGAGGAATTTGAAGGGATTAGCTGAAAAACATATATGTATAGCCTATGGGCACAGACAGTAATGTGATGAGGGCCAAGGTGGGGGTGGTGGGAGCTGGCTGGGTGGAGATGGGCAAAGGGTTGAAAGTGGGGACATCTGCAGTAGTGTCACCAATAAGAAATTTAAATAAAAATAAATCATTAAATACAATTTTTTAAAAAAAGACAGAAAGACGTAAGAAGAAATGGACAGACCTGAAGAGGAAGGAGAATACGACCAAGAGCACAGCAAATGAAATGCAGGAAACTATCACGAAAAGCCATTATAACATCTGTGGCATTGACTTTATGATAGGTAGGTATGTTTGGTTGACTTAAAGGGTCAGAGTCAAGACTGAAACTTACAGAAAAATCCATGATATGGCTGACCATCTTTTCCTTCTGTTAAAATACTTTATTGGCTTCCTAACAACTACAGGACAAAATCTAAGATTTTATTTTATTTTACCTTGGTACGTGCCCCTAGCAGGAACTGAACCCGGGACTCCCTGGTTCGCAGGCCGACGCTCCAACCACCGAGCGAAATCCACCAGGGCAAAAATCTAAGATTTTAAAAATACCTAAGAGGGCCTCCGTGATCAGGCTATTTCCTGTCTATGTAATCTCACCTCCTGCCACTGCCCACTTGCACTTTAGGCTCCATCAACACTACATACATCATACTTCTGTTTTCTTCACATATTCTCTTCTCTGTCTGGAATGTTCATTTCTCATTTGCCGGGTAAACTATTTATCCTTCAAAATCTTATACAGACATCACTGACTCTAGAAGGCTTCTCTGAATGCCCCTCTCCCCCAGAGTTACCCATTCATCTATCCATTTATCTGTGTGTGTTTTTTGTTGTTGTTGTTTTATTGAGCAAATATTTATTGAGTACCTAGTGTAGTCCAGATACCATGTTAGGTACTGGGAATACCATCATGAATAAAACAGATCAAACATGGCCTTTACCCATCTTGGCCTTATATTTAGTGGTGGGTCTACACACACTTAATATACATCGACATAATCAGACAAATAAAATAAGCACCAATTTTCTCAATGTTATGAATAAAATAAAGACCTGGGATACAGAGTAATGAGGGTGAATGGTAAATACAGAGGCAACCTACTTTAGTCTAAGGTTGAGCCATATGGAAGTGCCGGTATTTGACCGTTTTTGTTTTATAAAATTGACCATTTATATAGTTTAGCCTAATAGCTACCTTTCTGATGAAATGACATTTAAACTGAGACATGAAGGATGATGTGGAACTGACCATCATGGCTAAGCTTGGATCTTAGCATATTCCAGAGAGCAAGAGAAGATTGGAGAAGATAGAATTGAGAAAAGGGGTGAGTGATTCTAGGTGAAAGTAAGAGAGATAAACAGGACAGATCATATAGGACCTTTATATGAGTTTGGATTTGATTTTTATTAAAATGTAAAGCCACTGGAGTATTTGAAGATCCTTCTAATTGGAGTGTGAACCTGGAATGGAGAGGAGTAAGGGTGGAAATAAGGCAATCAATGAAACGTTGATTTAAAGAGCCAATATAGTGTTGAGTTAGTTGTGAAGGGTTTGGGGTCTGGCTGCCTTGGTTTAAATTTTGGTTTTGCCATTTATTAGGTGTTACTTTATGTAAGTTACTAAAATTCTCCAAGCCTGAGTTTCTCTGTTGGTGAATTCAGGATAATAGTAGAACCAACTTTATAGTATTAATCTGGAGATTGAATAAGATAATCCATTGCAAAGCACTAATAGTCTCTGGAAGAAAATAAGCATTTAGTAGATACTAGAGATTAATAGTCCAAGTGAGAAATCATAGTGCCTAGACTAATTTGATGACAATATATTTGGAGAGAAGTGAACAGATATAAGACCTATCGTGGAGGTTTAAACAGCAGGATTCAATAATGGATTGGATGTGAGAGTTGAGAGAGAAAGATTTTTTTTTCAAGTGTTTCTGAATTTCTAGATTTCTGTCAAAGAATGGAATGGATTGTGCTGCCCTTTTATAAATTGGAAAGGTCTTCCTGATACAGAATTTTGCAATAAAAATTTGCTCTTATATTTGTCTCTTACCTTATACCATGTAAGGCAGTATCAAAGAAAGAATAAAAGGTACATATTATACAATATAAAAGGAAATATTATTAAAAAGTTTAGATAAAGGAATCTTATGTGCCATATAGAAAACACTTTGTATTTATTTGTACTACAATGTCTAAAATATGCAAAAATCTTAAGTATGTATATTTGTTGTACCTAAGGTATAAGATTTTGAAAATGTCTACTGTGCTATGTGATAGCAGTGGACAGTAAAGTTTATATGTTTATTTGCCATCTATTTAAGATGTTTTATAATAATTCCATCTGCTTCTCTCACAGAATAGAGCCCAGTTGGTGTACCAGCAGATGAAGAACTTAAGGAGGGTGTCTAACCTTATTTACCTTAGCAACTGAGAGTCTGCTCTGGGAACCATTAGGCACCATGGGGAAGCGAGATAATCGGGTAGCCTATATGAACCCTATAGCAATGGCCAGATGGAGGGGCCCATCTCAACCTGTAGGCCCAACAATACAAGATTATCTGAATCGACCAAGGCCCACCTGGGAAGAAGTGAAGAAAAAAATAGAAAGTAAAAAGAAAGGTTCCAAGGCATTAGCAGAGTTTGAAGAAAAGATGAACGAGAACTGGAAGAAAGAACTAGAACAAAGCAGAGAGAAAGCATTAAGTGGAAATGAGGGTTGCTCCAGAAAAAGGGAACGAAAGAAAAAGAAAAAGAAGAAATCCTGTCAGTCTTCATCTTCTTCATCAAGCTCTGATTCTTCAAGCAGTTCTTCAGATTCTGAGGTTGAGAAAAAGAAACGAGGGAAAAAGAGAAAGAAAAAGAAGAAACATTCGCACAAATCATCAGAAAGCTCTACGTGTGAATCGGAATCAGAGAGCAAGGAATCAGGAAAAAAGAAAAAGAAGTCAAAGGATGAAACAGAGAAAGAAAAGTATATGAGAAGTGTCAGCAAGAAAAGAAAGAAGAATCACCCTGAGGATAAACCTTTATCATCAGAGTCCTCATCAGAATCAGATTATGAAGAGGAGGTACAAGCAAAAAAGAAAAGAAGACATGAAGAGCGAGAACCAACAATGGAAAAAGCAAAGAAGAAGAAGAAGAAGCATCACAAGAAACATAGTAAGAAGAAGAAAAAGAAGTCGAGTTAAGTCATAAGTCAGGATACCATCAAGGGAAAAAAAAAAGCAAGATTTCTTTATTTAAAAATGCAAGGTCTAAAAGAAAATCCAACTGTGAATGTTAGGGCCCACTTACCAAAATGCATGAGTTTCCCTGTGTTAATAGAATTATTCCTGGACTTTGAGATGCTAGTCAAATGCCACTGTGTCAGAAAGGGCCATCATTGTTACCTGTGACTTAAATATAAGATTTTGTTTGTGTGTTTTTCCTTCCAGTGTTTAATTACTCTGACAGCTGAAACCCTGTTGTCATACCAGTGGTTAAAATGGTTTGAATTAAAAGAAAATGTTTTAGATAATAATTATGACAAACAAATATATCTAATTTTAAAACAATCTATTATGGATATACCTATGAACGTAACCCAAAAAGATCCAGACAACCGTAGTTGACATTTTTGAAACATGGACTTAACATTGATGTCTCAAAATCCTTACTTTTGAAGATAAGTTTAGTTTAGTTTACTTTTCTCCTTAATATACTTTTGTTTACATGGGGAAAGGGCTTGTGGGGGAAAAAGAGTTTGCTCTCACTTTGGCTAGCTGAATAGTGTGCCTTTGATCCTTACACATTCTATTTTTGCCAGTGCAATTTAACAGTATATTTAAGCCCCCAATTCTATGAAATTTACCTCTAATTCAAAAGTACTGAATAGTATTTAGTGTTAGAATGTTACATGATTTGCATTAACTTTGATACCCTTTGACGGGGAATAATTTTAAATAGACCCTGGTATTTTTTGATTAATAAAGATTCTGAAATATTTTGCATGTTTTGTACTATTAATTTTGGATTATCCACGGATATTCTATATGACCAGTAATCCTTTTTTTATATAATTTATGCTTCAGATACAAGTTTCAAGTTTGTAATTTCTTAATCTTACTCTATTAGTTTCAGGACTGTGTTTAATTTCACACTTGCCAAAATATTTCACATGTAAAAAAGAAGGTTTTTAAAACAATATTTAATGCCTTCATATTGAAGCTGGTTTACTGTATGCAAGTTGAGTGCCAGACCTGTAGTATGCTGTGTGTCTTGTTACATAAAAACTACTGCCACAGTTTTAGTAAATATGCTGTTTTAATGTTTGTTGTATTAAGCATTATATTGAATTAAACTAGGAGTTAAATTTGGGAGATAATGCTATCACTGTTCTTCCTGTCATATTTTACTAAGATTTGGTGCCTCATTGCTATCGCTGATTTACGTTAACCACTATGCTGAAATGAGTTGAAAATTATTTTTGCTTTACATTTTTATATATCAGAGTAAGATGATTTATAAATTAATGTTTCAAAAACCACCTGTGACAGGAGATGGGCTCATTGTAATGTCATATGCACAAAATATTTTGGCATGATGAGAGAGTCAATAGCTATTTTTTTAAAACTGCTGATTTTGTGTCAGGTCCCTTGACTCGCAAGCAAGAATATTATAAATATAGAAAACATCTAATAAATAAATAACATATTGGCTCCTCAGATTTTTGGAGTGAACATAACAAAACCTCTCAGTAAGGTTCTTGGAAAATTATAAATGTAATGTCATGTTAGATCACCTTGAAGCTTCATAACATTATCTGTTTCCTAAAAAATATATATATCTATATACTGATAAATTTATTATATTTAAGGGATATTTTGTATCCATAGAGAGTTTTTCAAAAATTGTTGTTCATTAAATATGAAAAAGCTTATATAATTTGTAGAATGTGGCAAAGACATTAACAGCTTATCAAGTGTGCTCCTATCACTTCCCAGCCCCTTGTAGTTAGGCAGTGCCGTGTGACTACTCCTCGCAGAGAGATTGTAAACAGAAGTGATGTGTCGTTTCAATACTGGAGCCATAAAATGTCCTGCATGGACCCTTCAGCTCTCTCTTTACCTGCCATGGTGACCTGAAAGCAACGTGCTCCAAATGACGTACCTACAAAATAGATGCAACCTGGATCTCTAGGTCACCATTTGTAAGGGACCGGACCTGATGAGCTGATGGACTTGCAGTGAGTGTTTTCTGAGTAAGAAATAAACTGCTATGTGTTAAGCCACTGAGATTCTGGGTCTTTTTTGATATCACAACATCTATCACATAACCTAAACTGACTCTTAACATAGAGCTCTAGAATATTTATTTTATTATTTACATAAAATAACTCACTTATCTTCTATTACATCATCCTGTAGTCTGCACATTGATTCAGAAGTGATCATTTATGCAAGTAGAAGGAAATGTATTTTATGTGCATTGTTTTTTTTTTTTTTTTTAATATAATGACTGAAGAAGAGAATGGTCTAGCATAATATTTGATGCTTATCAGCAATGCTGACAGATGAGGAAGTAGAGCTTCATTATTGCTCTGATTAGAGCCAAAACAATCTTCCAGTAAAGGGTTTGGGAAGGAAATTGCTTTTTCTTTTAAGTTTTTTCCTTTATTGACTTTACAGAGAGAGGAAGGGAGAAGGAGAGAGAAAGAGAGACATCGATGAGAGAGAACGTCAATTGGCCACTTCCTCCATGCCCCCCACTGAGGATTTGGCCCACAACCTGGGCATGTGTCCTGACTGGGAATCGAACCAGCGACCTCTTGGTGCTTGGGTCGATGCTCAACCACTGAGTCACACCGGCCAGGCTGGGAAGAAAATTTAAAAAGCACTCATGGTGACTTGAAGAAGAGGGATGCTATTTTTGAGATGTAAGTCAAGGTTATATGGTAGAAATAATGATATGGAAATATGTAGAAAACAATAAGCTAAACAGATTTAGGTGAACATTTAATATGTAGCCACCATATTGAAAGTAAAATAATTTTTCCCTTACATGAAAGGCACTGAAATTATAGTAATTTGCTTTATGTGACTCAAAAGAATAATAGCTTTAGCCATAACATTCAACTAGCTTTCCTGAAAGGGAAGCAATGGAAAAGGTAATAAGAAAGTAGATGGAAGAGAACAAAAATCAATAGAATCTAGATTAGCAATGAAATTGCATGCACAAAAAGAGGAATTTGAAAGATTTCAGGCTGTAAAAGGATCAGATTGGAGATAAGGAGAGTGAATAAAATGTGAGATTCATATCATATCTTGTGATATGATGGTTCCTTTATTTATTATAAATTTATCATGAGAAAGTTGTACCTCTGACATTATAACGCTGTAGTCATTTCCTGTTTAGTCAAATTTATTTTGCAAAACAATATTTAATCTGATGTAGGTTTATAGCTACTTTATGACTCATGAAAACTGTGGTCAAACACTCAAACATGCCTAGTCCTTCCTGAGCTGTAAACAAGGTGTGTACTTTTTTCAAATGGCTCTATCACTTTTACTTGACCCTTTCACGATATTTACCTTAATCTACCTTGGGTGTTCTGTTATAATTATTAAGAGTGTTGGCTCTTGCCTAAGCATCAGGTTGAAATTCTTGGTGTGCTATTTCTTGATGTGTGACCCTAATTAAGTTAGTTTTTAACTCAGTGTGCCTCAATTTTCTCAGATACAAAATCAGAAGAAATAATATTATCTATCTCTTGGATTATTATGAGAATAAGACAAAATAACATTGAAAGTATTTAACGCAATTCCTGGCACATAGTAAATGTTCAATAAATGGTATTTCCTCTTCCTTCTCCTATCATCACCATCATCATCATAATCATCGATATTATGTCATCATCCCCACTACTACATTTTAGCCTCTTTAAAGGTAAACGGTTGTTTCATCTTTTATCTCTTTCAGTGATGGTACACAATGTTTTGCATATGCTAGGTGCCTCATGATTTTCATTAAACTGAATTAGTTTTGGTCAGGACCTGGAAGAAAGAAGAATCTGAATGAATGCAATGTATCAGATGCTATGTATGAGCCTCTTACCTCACATTTTACACAACTTATGGAAATATAATTCATATATCATATGATTCACCTTTTAAAAGTATACAATATTTTTAGTATACTCACAGATACATGCTAGCAAAACCACAATCAATGTTAGGACATTTGAATCACCTAAAAAAGGAACTCCATATTCTCTCTCCCCTACCACCCCCAGGCTCCCCAGTCCTAAGCCACTATTGAACATACTCTCTGTCTCTATAGATTTCCCTGTTTTGAACATTTTATATAAATGGAATTAATTATAAAATATATGATCTTCTGTGGATGGCTTCTTTCACTTAGCATAATAGTTTCAAGTTTCATCGATTTTGTACTATGTATCAAGAACTATACCAAGATGATATGGAAGAAAATCTAGTGCATTCTACAGATTTCTGCTGGAACCAGGAGCAACACCACCTCCATATTTAGATGTGGTGGGCATCATTAACCTGACTTACACTGGTTTAAATATTGCAGGCTATTTGAGGGATTGTATTCTCTGAATGTAAAAATGTTCAAATAAGGATCAATGAGACAGAAACTGAACCAAACTTGATAATGGAGGTTGATAACATCAATGTAAAATGAGTAAGTATGATTTTGCGCTCAGAAACTTGTCAAGAGTAAAACAGTTCATTTTTTTGTTTGTTTTATTGCTTTTGGAGAGAGAGGTAGGGAGAGGGAGAGAGAGATAGAAACATCGATGAGAGAGAACATCAATTGGCTGCCTCCTGCATGCCCCCCAATGGGGATCAGGCCCACAACCTGAGCATGTGCCCTGACTGGGAATCAAACTGCTGACCTCTTGGTGCATGGGTCGACGCTCTACCACTGAGCCACACCAGCTGGACAAGAGTGGAACAGTTTAAAAAAGAGTATGAATACGCTAATATTCGCTCCAATAAGTGAATATTAGATGGCATAATCAAATGATATTGAATGGTATAATCAACAACTGTATCTGGTGTTCTCAGATGTGTTTTCCCAGAAACTGGTTACTAAAACCAAATGATTATTATTATTAAAAATGTTATTATATTAATAAAAAAGAAAGAAAAGAAAAGGGGATTCTAATACACTGCTGGTGGGAATGCAGACTGGTGCAGCCACTATGGAAAAACTATGGTGTTACCTCAAAAAATGAAAAATTGAATTGCCATTTGATCCAGTGATCCACTTCTAGGAATATACCCTAAGAAGCCTGAAACACCAATCAGAAAGAATATATGTACCCTCATGTTCATAGCAGCACTATTTACAATAGCTAAGATCTGGAAATACCCCAAGTGTCCATCAGTAGATGAATGGATAAAAAAGCAGTGGTACATATTCACAATGGAGTACTACGCAGCTATAAGAAAGAAAAATCTCTTATCCTTTGAGAGGACATGGAAGGACCTGGAAAGTATTATCCTAAGTGAAACAAGCCAACCAGAGAAAGACAAATATCACATGATCTCACTTATTTGTGGAGTATAATGAACATAACAGTCTGAGGAACTGGGTAGACCCAGAGACGTGGAAGTAGGCTACAGACTGACAACCCTCAGAAGAGGGGGTAGTGGGAGGAGGGAAGAGGTAAACCACAAAACTTATATGCATGTACGCATAATCGATGGACACGGACAACAAAGCCGGGTATTGGGTGGAGAGGATGGGGAAGAGGGTGTCAATGGGGAAAAAATAAGAAATATCTGTAACAAAAATAAATTAATAAAAAATTATTTAAAAAATGTTATTATAAATGACCTTATTGCTAGTTATTTGAGCATTTTGTTGTTCATCTGGAGGAAGCAAATTTCTTATTTTTCCTTGAGGTTGAGCTGAAAGAAAGCTTAAAGAATTATTTTATATACTGCAAAATGGTTACCTAATCTGTTATCTTACTGAGAACTTAAAATGCATAGCTCCATGGAAACTTACGAAATATAAATAGAAACCAACTTAATAACCATTAAAATAACCATTTTATCAATTAAAATGGTTATATTAAGTCATCAAATATTTTCATAAACTTTATTTTTCAAATAAATCTTGATGACCTTGTAAAACCTGGGTTATTCGCCATACAAGGAGAACAACCCGAAATTAAGCCTACATTTGGTTTGTACATTATACTACATGGTAAGCCTGCTGACTATGAGGTTAGTGTTCCCACCTGATACTTTCAGACTGTGGAATTTCAAGTAGCTTTTGACAATAATGTTGACAACTCTGGAAAGTGTTTATATTTTTTAGTAGAGTCTGACTACAAAGTAGTTTCATGAAAAATCTGTTTCACAGACATGATTTTAAAAGATAGCTGCAAAACTTTTAGTTTATGCTAAAAATTTAAATTTTTTGCACCTGTTGCCTATCCTTTTCCTTTGACAGCGTTGTATCAACATAGACAATTCAAATACATAGTGTGGCCAAAGGACAAGCCCCCCCCCCCTTCTCTGAAGGACCTACTGTAGGCAATCAAGTCTCACATCAAACAAAGGGACTTTATCTTATCTCTTTCCCAAACTCATATCAGGATTGTTGTTGCGCACATGTAAAATAAGCGTTTGTATACTTTGTCTCTGGACTTGGAAATCCCTTTTTATATGAATATTACTAAGCTTTTTCTGTACATAAACAGTTGCATCTGTCCATTGATAGCCATAAAGTTATATCCCTCCCATTCCAATTCAGAACATAGGCCAAATCTTAGCTACCAATCATTTCATCTAAAAATAGTTATATGGTTGCCCCTAAGTTCTATGAAACATGGGAATGGCATAAACTACTGGATCTTCTTGAGTCCATATTGCAACATTTGCCATGAACTTTATTTGTAAACTTAGGTGCAAGATCATCATGCCAAATTTAGAGGCAGTACAGTGCAGAAATTAAATGGGCAGACCTTGAGGACAGGCTGTCTCAAGCAACCTTACAATTAAACGGGATAATCCATGGAAAATTTAGGTTCTAATCTCTCCAACTTTTCAACCACTCCCACATACTCCATTCAAAAGCAACAGATATCTCTTGCATCCTAATATCTCACCACATCCCCAAATTCTTAATACTCCTTTGCATTACATCTTGTATATATCCATATCGATCTATCACCAAAGTCCAAATAGTAAAATAAATTCCCTGTATTTTAAGATTTTATTTTCTCCTGTCTTTTCTTTACAACATGAGCTATCTCCTTTTACAGAGATCATTGTAATTCTCTTAGTTAGTGCCCCCCTAAAATATTAGTTATTTGATTATCAATATATCTTAATTTCATCCAATCCACCCCACATTCTAATCTTTATTCAATTAGTTTACCTAAATCTGTTTTTATATGTATCACATTTATTTTCTACCTCAAACATCATAGGATTAATTTATCTAGATCTTCAGATATAATTCACAAGAGCATGTTTTCCTTTATTATAGCCTCTTTACTGAGATAAAGATTTTACCAATACAACAGAACAAGTAGTTAGAATCTCATTAAATCTATCACAAATGAACAGCAGGGAAATAAGTGCATAAAATCCATGACGAAGTATAGCTCAAAACAATCTCAATAATATTTCAGTACATAACAGAAAAAACAAATAGAAAAATGAATATCAACCAAAAAAATTGAAGCTTAACAAAAGACATTCTATGACTATTAAGCAATCAGTGCTTCTGCCTGATGGCCACATATTTCTAGACATAACCAAGAATCCCATACATACGATTTCTATATGTCCAATAGTCCTTTGTAATTTTACGTAAATCTTTAACAATCAAATTCTAAAAGACACTAGTAATCAAGTAACAGGACACAATTTGATTACCCTTAATATATAGAGTGTCCCAAAAAATGTATACACAGCTTTGAATAATTATAAAGCCTCTGTTTATTGTTAAAATGTAATAGAATCCAAACACCCTGTATACATTTTTGGGGGCACCTGTATATCTATATATACACATGTATAGAAAATTGCATATAGATATCTAGCACATACCCACCCTTCCATAAATAGTAGGCTGTACCAAGAGCACTTCCCAGGGGAATTGTTTCCATCAGAGACCCAATCATTTAGCAAATGACATGTACACATTAGGATCATTTGAAAGGGCTTATTTACAAAAGGGCTATTTACAAGGGTGTTGGTAGATTGTAGAAGAACCACATGGGGCAGGGCAGTATCCTGGGGCTAGTGACAATGAGCTCTTACTACTTCTAGGCCTTTAGGAACCAGAACTATGAAGGTGAAAATTGTGTATAGAAGGCCACCTTGATCAGAGTATGGTCATAGTCAGCCTGAGCTAACATTTCAGAGAACAAATAACCTGATCTCACTTCCCTCCTTTCTTCTGATCTCTTGTCCTGGTCACCCATTAGCTGAAAGCAACTAGAAATCAGAGATCATGGGATCTCATCAATATAGTCCATACATGTCAGCCTCCTGGGGCACAGAGCAGGTGGAAGAAGGGTAGAGAATGGAGCTAGAGGGGCAAATTAAAGATATCTAGCACTGCCCACCTCTTTTGCACCTCATTATTTATTCTCGGTCCCCATCTGAATGAAAATTTTACGTCTACACTGTGGTCACACAAGTTAACGTATTGCAGGGTGATGCCATTTTGATTATAAAACATAATGCTACATTTTTTCCCTCTGTTAACTATTCATGAGGTTCTTTATCTGGCTGGGTGTCACAAACCTTTATTCTTAAAAGATCTGAGTCCTGTGGTCCTTCCTTGATTGGGTTGTTGAAATGTTCATTAGATGCGGACAGTTGGGCAACGGAATAACAAGAGGCATTACTTCCTGTTACTCCCTTCCTAACAGTGAAGCCTTTGGATTCCAAACATAATCCCCTTTGTCCCATTGTGTAGCAACAATCAGATTCCACCTTAAAATTAGTACTAATTACCTAGTTCAATACAGTGACTTTCTTTTTTGCCTATTGGTTTAGTGGCATGAAGAGCTTAAAAAGGTCACATTCATGCTCTTGTTTCCTGGTGAAATATTCTTCTATGGTACATTAGGATTTTCAAACATGCCAAGCCTGATTGTCAGAATGAAAGCACATTTTTTTTTCAAGTATATTATGAGCTGTAATAATAGGAAGGGCCACTCATACCCACCACTTAGTTCCTGGCTATGGGAGAAATTGTACCATTTATTGGCCAGTGGTTTAAAGCATATATGAGATCCTTTGGGACAGCATCCTAAACTTGCATGTTATCTTCTCCTATTTGTCATAATAATTGAATCTTCAGCCAACCACATAAAGCACAAAATAAAACCAGTGAATTCTGTGGGTATGAACCCATTGCTACAAAATGTATGCACTGGTTAGATATAATATGGTGTGAGATACCACATCAATCAATTAAAGTATTCTTTACATCCATGAACAGTTGTTATGGCACACTTTTTCCAGGAAGAGAAGGGAAATCAATATCCAGAATAAGTGTCTGTCCCATCAAGGACAAAGTATTACCTCCTCCAGAGAAAGAAGGGTTCAGTATAATCACTCTGGTTATCAGGTAGTCTGCTGGTCCATTGTAAATGATACCATATTCAGTGCTCAACATTAGCCCCTGTGAATAGGTTGGGCACTCAGAAGTGGAAGTAGCCAAGTAAACTCTCGTAATGGAAATACTATTTTGTTGAACCCATGCATAGTTACTATCCATGTACACTTTATATATGGGCCTAATAAATAAGCATCAGGATGACTGAGGAAGAGCTTGACAAACCAAAAGAGAAGGTCATTGTGCTCATCTGATTATTGACAGCCTCCTTTAATATAGATGCCCTCTGGTATTTGAATAAGCTTTAAATTTCTTCACAATCAGCTCATTCAAAGAGGTCTATACAAATACCCCTCACCTCTGCAATGTGAATCCCTTGTCAACAATTTCCCAATTCTGATTTTTCCAAATCCTTAACCAACATGTACAACTTTGCTCATGAATTGATGTACATCTACCCTTCAGGAAATCTTTCCTTCTGCTATTGTACAAAGTCAAATATGTTGCAAAATATTCTGCCCACTGGAAGGATTTCCCTTCACCAGTGACCTTCATAGACACTCATTCTAGGTGGTATTTGCATACCAAGCTGATCCACTTGTGAATCAGGCCAATACTTTTCCTCCTCTTTAACTATTCATAAAGAACTCCTCATAAGGTAATAGGTGTGCTTGGGAGAGGTGATAAAGAGGGGTACTATCAACATCTGAGATATCTGCCCATATTTTTTAAAATACTTTATTTGTAAATCAATTTTAGCCTTCTAGAAAAATAGATAGAAGGGAGAAAGAATTCACATATATTGCCTGTCCTTATATACACACATAGCCTTCCCCACTATCAACATCAAGCACCAGAGGGGTACTTTGTTGGCAATTGATGAACCTACATTGGCAAATTTTTATCACCCATAGTTTACAGTAGAGTACATTCTTGGTATTTTACAGACTGTGGGTTGGACAAATGTATCCACTATTATACAGAATAGTTTCACTGTCATAAAAATCCTCTGTTCTCTGCCAATTTATTCCTCTCTGATCCCTGGAAACTACTGATTTTTCACTGTCTCCATAGTTTTGTTTTTTTCAGAATGGCATATAGTTGGAATCTTATAGTATGTTGACTTTTCAGATTGGCATCTTTCACTTAGTAATATGCATTCAATGTTCCTCCATGTCCTTTTATGGCTTGACATCTCATTTCTTTTAATCACTGAATAATACACCATTGTCTGATGTACCACAGTTTGTTCATTCATTCACCTACTGACGGACATTTTAGTTGCTTCCAAGTTTTGGAAATTATGAATAAAGCTGCTATAAACAACCATGTGCAAATTTTTGTGTGGATGTAAGTGTTCAATTCATTTGGTTAAATATCAAGGAGCACAACGATTGGATCATCTGCTCATAATTTTTACATTTCATTCCATATCTGTTTAGTCCAGATACATACAACTTCCCTTTTATAATGAAATGCATCTATGCACATCCATGTTGATGGTTGTGTGAGTCAGAGAGCAACAGTTCTTGACAAATAAGAAGTCTCTTCTAGAGTCCATTTTTAAGCCAGGAGCCACTTTTTTTTTTAAATTTATTTTCTATTGATTTTAGAGAGAAAGGAAGAGAGAAGGAGGGAGAGATAGAAACATCAATGAGAGAGAACATCGATTGGCCACCTCCTGCATGCCCCTCACTGGGGATCGGGCCCACAACTTGGACATGTGCTCTGACCAGGAATCAAACCGGTGACCTCTTGGTGCATGGGGCGTCAATGCTTAACCATGAGCCACACCGACCAGGCCAGGAGCTCCTTTTAAAAGAGAGAATAGAGTAGGGTAAGGCCTTTTTCCTGAACCAAAGGGTTCTGTGGTCTTATCTTCCCATCGGGGTTTGCCAGAGGCTAACATCTCTTTCTACTACAGAAACTTCCCATACCTTTGGGGCCTCCGATCCATAAAGCTTGGATAGTAAAGTATGTTGCATTGAAGCCTGGATCTCATGGAGAACCCATTCTTTTCTAGAACCCACTTAAAATTAGAAGCTTTACGGATTACCAGAGGACCTGTCAGAGTAGCCTCCCAGATGCAAAGGGAACCACCAAGTATTATGTCTATTGTTTTGTGATGAGTGGTAAAGGTAAAGCAACTTGTCTCTCATTTTGAAAGAAAATATCCCAATATACCCAAAACCATTGGACTCCTAGAAGCTTCACTAATATGGGAAGTCCTGACCTTTATCATAGTTTATATCCTACTGTCTGACATTCACGTGTCTTTCTTAGTCATCTGTGGCTGTACTCCTCAAAGTATGGTCATGGACTCATATCAGTTCCTAGACTGTTGTTGGCCTGCAAAAAAAATAAATATGGAAATTGATAGATGTATAAAAACTTACAGAGCACTGAAACATCAGATAAGGGGTTAATTTCCAGTATATATAGAGTGCTCATATAGTTCAACAAAAGGAAGACAAAGGACCCAATTAAAAAATGGGCAGAGGAACTAAATAGACACCTCTCCAAAAAGGACATACAAATTGCTAAGAGACATATGAAGAAATGCTCAACGGCACTAATCATCAGAGAGATGCAAATTAAAACAACAATGAGGTATCACCTCACACCTGTCAGAATGGCTGCCATCCACAAATCATCAAACAACAAGTGTTGACGAGGGTGTAGAGAAAAGGGGACTCTAGTACACTGCTGGTGGGAATGCAGACTGGTGCAGCCACTATGGAAAAACTATGGTGTTACCTCAAAAAATTAAAAAGTGAACTTCCATTTGACCCAGTGATCCCACTTCTAGGAATATACCCTAAGAAGTCTTAAACACCAATGAGAAATACTATACGCACCCCCATGTTCATAGCAGCACTATTTACAATAGCTAAATCTGGAAACACCCCAAGTGTCCATCAGTAGATGAATGGATAAAAAAGCAGTGGTACATATACACAATGGAGTACTATGCAGCTGTAAGAAAGAACGATCTCTTATCCTTTGAGAGGACATGGAGGGACCTGGAAAGTATTATCCTAAGTGAAACAAACCAAGCAGAGAAAAACAAATATCACATGATCTCACCTATTTGTGGAATATAATTAACATAACAGTCTGAGGAACAGGGTAGTCCCAGAAACGTGGAAGTGGGGTACAGACTGACAATCCTCAGAATAGGGGGTTGTGGGGAAGAGATAAACCACAGATTTTATATGCATGTATTCATAAACAATGGACATGAACAACAAAGCTGGGGACAGGGCGGGGAGGGTGGGGGAGAGGGAATCAGTGGGGGGAAAAGGAGAAACATCTGTAACAAAAATAAATTAATTAATTAATTTAAAAAAAATTAAAAAAAACTTACAAAGCAAAGCAACACATTTGCAACATTCAATCACATAACTATTTTCTAGTAATTTATGTTTATTATATTTTACAAAAGTATTTGTCTTTGATTAAATAAAAAATTAATTAAAACTTTTTAGAAATTAGAAATTAAAAAATAAATGATCCTTCACACCTTCACAAGTGAAGTTTGATAGGAACTGATATTGGGGGCTTGCTATTTCCTCCTCAGTAGATCCAATTAGCAAAATGTTCTAAAATTATATCCTATGGAATGTCAAGATGATTAAAGTCCCTCTAGACTATGTATTATGATTGAAAGCAGTAGAGTTCATAGTCTTGGTATAATACAATAAATAATATATCATTGTTGCCCTGACTGGTTTGGCTGAGCGGTTAGAGGGTCGGTAAGCGGACCAGAGAGTCTTGGGTTCGGTTCCCGCTAAGGGCACATATCTCAGTTGTAGTTTGTCTCTGGCCCTGGTTGGTGTTGTGTGGGTGGCAGCCACTCGGTGTGTCTCTCTCACGTCGATGTTTTTCTCTGTCTCTTCCTCTCTTTCTCCCTCCCACTCTATCTGAAGATAAATGCAAAAATGTCCTCAGGTGAAGATAAAAATATAAATAAAATAAAAAGTAATATATCATTGTTTAGTCATGTAGATGTAAACTCTTTCTGATATTCCTTATTGATTAGAATCATTAGAAGGTAAAGGATGCCCAGCCTGTGTGGCTCAGTCCACTGAGGGTTATCCCATGGACTGAGTGAGAGGTCCCAGTTCCATTCACAGTCAGGGCACAGGCCTGGGTTGCAGACTTCATCCCCAGTAGGGGGCGTGCAGGAGGCAGCTGATTGATGTTTCTCTCTCACATCAATGTTTCTCTCTCTCTCTCTCTCTTTCTCTCTAAAAAATCAATGAAAACATATGTAAAAAAAAAAAAAAAAGAAGAAGGTAAAGGAAAGCATTCTAAAGGTAAGTATGCTAGATCCCAGGGGCTTTGTTGATTTGCTCCAGTAAATATACCACATTTGAAATCACAACTACAATTGACATCACCTCCTGATTATTTGCAATAATCTACTGTAATTTTTTCTAATCTATCTGGCTTCTCTGCACCAGCCAAACAAGTGTCATAAATGGGAGCGTTATAGGAATTATTTTCCCTGCATCTCTAAACTCTTTGATGGTAGCACTAATCTCTGCAAATTGTTCAAGGGCTTTTGGTTTATCTTGGAAGATGCCCCCACACTTCACTTTGTCTACCATAACAGAAGAAGTGACTTATCATCACTTCACAACTCGATCAGTTCTATAAAGTATTTCAACTAATTCCATGAGACAAGGAGCCATTGTGAAATTCTACCAGTTACTTAATAGATCTATTCTCGTTATATACTCTACAGCCAGGGAAATAACAGAACAAGTCTACATTCCAAATGGATGTATTGTGAAATGGATGTTTTCACTGAGCCCCTACTTTGACAAGTGAACTACAGTGGCATTTTTGTCTCTGGGTATCAGCCAACATTCCAGGTAAGTAGCTACTAATCCCCAGAAAGTCAGGGTATTTTTCTTCCCTCAATGCACAGTTACTTTCATTAATGGCTGCAGATCTCACTGAAGAAGGGAGGGTCATGATGTAAGCCTGTGGTCACATTGCAAGGTCCCTCCTCAAAGGTTTACAGTTTGCCTCTCAGTTGGAGGGCTTTGACTCCGTTGAAGTTGAAGATTTGGAGAAGAGGCCATGGATTCCCACTATGGTGACTCAAGTTAGGCTTCTAACTTGATTTGGAATTTTTACATCTTTATTGCCCACTAGCAACTTATTAGACTGCAAGTCTATTCAGTTTCTAGGCCACAGTTTGCTATATATCAAAATACTCTGATTGTCATTGCATCCTTTGGCTTATTGAGAAATTGCGCACACCTTGTTTCTGATAGGTAAATACTGCTACTGGACCTCTACCATACAAGGATCCTATCACTACCATTGACATCAGGGAACCCAGATCTACCACAACACCCCTTGTTGTTATATTTGACTTTCAGAGTTCAGCTACTACACGGTTCATAAAATTACGTACAATGTCCATTGTGACATTGCCATTTCTCTGGGCCTTTGGCCTCTCTCCTCCAAGTGCAGTGGTTCTCCAACACCGTGGTGCATCAGAATTACCTGGAGGGTTTCTTAAAACACACTACTGGGTCCTACACAAAAAGCTTCTGAGTAAGTAATTCTGAGTGGTCCCCAAGAATTTGAAATTTTAACAAGTTCCCAGGACAGTCTGATGATGCTGGTTTAGGGACTACATTTTGAGAACCACTGTTCCAGTGCATGTCAGGAAAATACTAGCATTTCTATCCCATTAATTATAGGACATTCTTTTTATTTTATTTTCAATTATGGTTTAATTGATTATTATTTTGTATTAATTTCAGGTGCACAGCATAGTGATTAAATAATTATATGCTTTACAAACCTTTCCCCCTGATATTTCTAGTACCCACCTGGCACCATACATATTTATTACAATATTATTGACTATATTGCCTATGTTGTACTTTATATCCCCATGACTGTTTTGTAACTACCAATTTGTACTTCTTAATCCCTTCAATTTTTCACCCAGTCCCCCTACTCCCTTCCCCTCTGCAACCATCAGTCTGTTCTCTGTATCTATGTGTCTGTTTCAATTTTGTTCATTTATTTTGTTCTTTAGATTCCACATATAAGTGAAATCATATGATATTTGTCTTCCTCTTACTGACTCATTTTGCTTAGCATAATACCCACTAGGTCCATTAATGCTGTCATTAATGTTAAGATTTCATGGCCAAGTAATATTCCATTGTATATGCGTACCACTCTTATACATCCACTCATCTACTGATGGCACTTGGGTTGCCTCCATAGCTTGGCTGTTGGAAATAAACCTGCAATAAACATAGGAGTGCATATATTCTTTTGAATTAGTGTTTTGAATTTCTTTAGATGTATTCCCAGAAGTGGAATTGCTGGATCATAACAAAGTTCCATTTTTAATTTTTTGAGGAAATTCCATATTGCTTTCCACCGTGGCTGAGACAATCTGCATTCCAACCAAGAATGTACAAAAGTTCCCCTTTTCTCACAGCCTCTGCAACACTTGTTGTTTGTTGATTTATTGATGTTAGCCATTCTGACCATTGTGTGGTGGTATCTCATTGTGGTTTCATTGGCATTTTTCTGACATTGAGCTTCTTTTCTTATGTCTATTGGTCATCTGTAAGTTCTCTTTGAAGAAATGTCTACCCAGGTCCTTTGTCCGTTTTTATTAGATTATTTTTTGTTATTGAGTAATATGAGTTGTTTATAAATTTTGTTTCTTTAAAAATTATTTTTACTAATTTATTTTTGTTAAAGATGTTTCTCCTTTTCCCCCCATTGACACCCTCCTCCCAACCTCCTCTCCCCCACCCCACCCCAAGCTTTGTTGTCTATGTCCATTGGTTACACATACTAGCATATAAGTTCTGTGGTTTCTCTCTCCCCCGCCAACAACTCTTCTGAGGTTTGTCAGTCTGTACCCTACTTCTATGTCTCTGGGTCTATTTTGTTCATCAGTTTGTTTTGATCATTATATACCACAAATAAGTGAGATCCTGTGATATTTTTCTTTCTCGCTTAGGATAATACTCTCCAGGTCCCTCCATGTCCTCTCAAAGGTTAAGAGATCGTTCTTTCTTACAGCTGCATAGTATTCCATTGTGTATATGTACCATGAATTTTTTATCCACTCATCTATTGATGGACACTTGAGTTGTTTCCAGATCTTAGGTATTGTAAATAGTGCTGCTATGAACATGGGGGTACATATATTCTTTCTGATTGGTGTTTCAGCCTTCTTAGGGTATATTCCTAGAAGGGGGATCACTAGGTCAAATGGCAGCTCAATTTTTTGTGGTAACACCATAGTGCTTTCCATAGTGGCTTCACCAGTCTGCATTCCCACCAGCAGTGTACTAGAGACCTATTTTATCCACACCTTCACCAGCACTTGTCTTTTGATGATTTATTGCTGGCAGCCATTCTGATAGGTGTGAGGTGATACCTCAATTTCTTGGTGTTAGTTTTGTATCCTGCTACTTTGCCAAATTCATTTATTAAGTCTAGTCGATTTTTGTTGGGTTCTTTAGGGTTTTCTATGTATAATATCATGTCATCTGCAAATAATGACAGTTTCACTTTCTCCTTTCCAATTTGGATCCCTTTTAATTTTTCTTCATTTCTAATTGCTGTGGCTAAGACTTCCAGTACTATGTTAAATGAGAGTGGTGAAAGTGTACATCACTGTTTTGTTCCAGTTATTAAGGAAAATGCTTTTAGTTTTTGCCCATTAAATATGATGTTGGCTGTAGGTTTTTCAAATATATCCTTTATTATGTTAAAATATGATCTTTCTACTCCCACTTTCCTAAGCATTTTTATCAGAAATGGGTGCTGGATTTTGTCAAATGCTTTTTCAGCATCTGTTGATAAGATCATATGATTTTTATCTTTCATTTTGTTTATGTGGTGTATCACATTTATTGATTTGTGAATACTGTACCATCCTTGCATCCCTGGGATGAATCCCACTTGGTCATAATGAATAATTTTTTTGATGTATTGTTGGATCCGATTTGCTAATGTTTTGTTAAGAATTTTTGCATCTGTGTTCATCAGGGATATTGTCCTATAGTTTTCTTTCTTCGTAGTGTCTTTATCTGGTTTTAAAATTAGGATTATGCTGGCCTCATAAAATGAGTTTGGAAGTCTTCCATCTTTTTGGAATTTTTGGAATAGTTTGAGGAGAATGGGTGTTAGTTCTTTTTTGAATATTCCATAAAACTCTCCCATGAAGCCATCTGGGCCTGGGCTTTTTTTGCTGGGAGAGTATAGATTACCTCTTCAGTTTCCTTATTTGTTATTGGTCTGTTCAAGTTTTCTATCTCTTCCCGGTCCAGTTTTGGGAAACTATGTGTTTCTAGAAATTTGTCCATTTTGCTTAAATTGTCCAATTTGTTACCATATAATTGTTAATAATATTTGTTAATGATCCTTTGTATTTCTGTGATGTCAGTTGTTACTTCTCCTCTTTCATTTCTGATTTGGTGTATTTGGGTTCTTTTTCTTTGTTTCTTGGTGAGTCTGGCTAAGGGTCCATCAATCTTGTTTATCTTTTCAAAGAACAAGCTTTGTTTCGTTGATCTTTTAAATCATTTTTTTGGTCTCTATATCATTTATTTATGCTCTTATCTTTACTGTTTCTTTCTTTTTTTAATTAATTAATTCATTTTTGTTACAGATATATCTCCTTTTCCCCCCACTGATTCCCCCCTCCAACCCCACCCTGTCTCCAGCTTTGTCATCCATGACCTTTCTTCATGCATACATAATATAAGTTCTGTGGTTTATCTCTCCCCCACAACCCCCTCTTCTGGGGATTGTCAGTGTGTACCCACTTCCACGTCTCTGGGACTACCGCATTCCTCAGACTGTTGTGTTCATTATATTCCACAAATAAGTAAGATTATATGATACTTGTCTTTCTCTGTTTGGCTTGTTTCACTTAGGATAATACTTTCCAGGTCTCTTCATGTCGTCTCAAAGGATAAGAGATCTTTCTTTCTTACAGCTGCATAGTACTCCATTGTGTATATGTACCACAGCTTTTTTATCCATTCATCTAGTGATGGACATTTGGGCTGTTTCCAGATCTTAGCTATTGTAAATAGTGCTGCTACAAACATGGAGGCACATATATTCTTTCTGATTGGTATTTCAGGCTTCTTAGGGTATATTCCTAGAAGTGGGATCACTAGGTCCAATGGCAGTTCAATTTTTAATTTTTTGAGGTAACACCATATTGTTTTCCATAGTGGCTGCACCAGTCTGCATTCCCACCAGCAGTGTACTAGAGCCCCCTTTTCTCCAAAACCTCTCCAACACTTGTTGTTTGATGATTTGTTGATGGTGGTCATTATGACAGGTGTGAAGTGATATCTCATTGTTGTTTTAATTTGTATCTTTCTGATGATTAGTGATGTTGAGCATTTCTTCATGTGTCTTTTGGCCATTTGTATGTTTTATTAGGAGAGGCATCTATTTAGTTCCTCTGCACATTTTTCACTTGGGTTCTTTGTCTTCATTTTGTTGAGTTGTGTAAGCACTCTCTATATATTGGAAATTAAGCCCTTATCAGATTTATCATGGGCAATTATGCTCTCCCATACAGTGGGTTGCCTTTCCATTTTGATGATTGTATCTTTTGCTGTGCAGAAGCTTTTGAGTTTGATGTAGTCCCATGTGTTCATTTTTTTCCTTTATTTCTGTTGCCTTAGGTGATGCATCAGTGAAAATTCTGCTGTGTATGATGTCTGAAATTTCATTGCCTACATTTTCTTCTAGGACTTTTATGGATTCATGAGTCACATTTAAGTTTTTTTTTAATCTATTTTGAGTTTATTCTTGTGTACGATGTAAGTTAATGGTCTAGTTTTGTTATTTTGCATGTAGCTGTCTAATTTTCCCAAAACTATCAAAGAGGCTCTCTTTATTTCACTGTATGTTCTTGCCACCTTTCTCAAGTATTAATTGTGCATATTGCCTTGGGTCCATTTCTGGGTTCTCTATCCTGTTCCACTGGTCTATATCCTTGTTCTTGTGCCAGTACCAGGCTGTTTTGATTACAGTGGCTTTGTATTATTACCTGAGATCTGGTAATGTGATCCCTCCAACTTTGTTCTTTTTTTTCAAGATTGCTGTGGCTATTCAAGGTCTTTTTTGGTTCCATATGAACTTTTGAAGTATTTGGTTTAGTTCTGTGAAATATGTCGTTGGTATTTTGATGGGGATTGCATTGAATCTATAGATTGCTTCGGGTAGTATGTGCATTTTAATGATGTTGATTCTTCCGATCCATGAACAAGGTATGTGCTTCCACTTTTTTATATCATCCTATATTTCTTTTTACAATGACTTGTAATTTTCTGTCAATAGGCCCTTTATTTCTTTGGTTAATTTTATTCTTAAATATCTTAATTTTTTTGCTACTATGGTAAATGGGGTTGTTTTTTTAGATTCTCTATTTGTGAGTTCATCAGTGGTGTATAAGAATGCCATTGGTTTCTTGCCATGAATTATGTAACCTGCTACTTTGCCAAATTCATTTATTAAGTCTAGTAATTTTTTGATTGAGTCTTTGGGGTTTTCTACGTATAGTATCCTGTCATCTGCGAATAATGACAGTTTCACTTCCTCCTTTCCCATTTGGATCCCTTTTCTTTTTTTTTCCTGTCTGATTGCCGTGGCTAAGACTTGCAGTACTATGTTAAATAAGAGTGAGAAAAGTGGGCATCCTTGCCTTGTTCCTCTTCTTAAGGGAAATGCTTTTAATTTTTGCCCATTGAGTGTGATGTTGGCTGTAGGTCTTCATATATGGCCTTTATTATGCTGATATATGATCCCTCTATTCCCAGATTGCTGAGTGTTTTTATTAGAAATGGGTGCTTGATTTTATCGAATGGTTTTTCAGTATCTATTGATATGATCATATGATTTTTATCTTTCATTTTGTTTATGTGGTGTATCACATTTATTGATTTGTGAATATTTTACCAGCCTTGCATCCCTGAGAGGAATCCCACTTGGTCATGGTGAATAATTTTTTTGATGTATTGCTGGAAATTTGCTAGTATTTCGTTCAGGATTTTGGCATCTATGTTCATCAGGGATATTCGTCTGTAGTTTTTTTTCTTTGTAGTGTCTTTTCCTGGTTTTGGAATTAGAATTAGGCTAGCCTCATAAAACAAGTTTAGAAATCTTCCTTCTTCTTGAATTTTTTGAAATAGTTTGAAGAGAATGGCTGTTAGTTCTTTCAATATTCGGTAAAATTCCCCCTTGAAGCCATCGGGGCCTGGGCTTTTGTTTGCTGGGAGAGTCTTGATTACATCTCCAATTTCTTGTGTTGTTATTGGTCTGTTCAAGTTTTCTGTTTCTTCCCGGTTCAGTTTTGGGAGACTAAGTGTTTCTAGAAATTGGTCCATTTCACTTAGATAGTCGAATTTGTTGCCGTATAATTGTTCATAATATTTGTTAACAATCTGTTTTATTTCTGTGGTGTCAGTTATTATTCCTCCTCTTTCATTATAGATTTTGTGTATTTGGGATCTCTCTCTTTGTTTCTTGGTGAGTCTACCTAAGGGTCCATCAATCTTTTTTATCTTTTCAAAGAAGCAGCTCTTTGTTTCATTGATCCTTTGAGTTGTTTTTTTTGGGGGGGTCTCCATGTCATTTATTTCTGCTCTGATCTTTACTATTTACTTTCTTCTACTTGTTCTGGGGATTTCTTTTTGTTTGCTTTCTACTTGTTTAAGTTGTGAGGTTGGATAGTCTGTCAGAAATTTTTCTTGCTTCTTGAGGTAGGCCTGTAGTGCTATGAACTTCCCTCTCAGAACTGCTTTCGCTGCATCCCATAGATTTTGTGTTGCTGTATGTTCATTTGCATTGCCTTCCAGGAAATTTTAATTTCTTTCTTGATCTCCATGGTAACCTATTTATTGTTTAATACCATGTTATTTAGCCTCCATGTGTTCAAATGTCTTTGCATGTTCTTGTAATTCATTTTTAGTTTTATGCCATTGTGGTCTCATAAGATACTTGATATGATTTCAATCTTCTTGAACTTGTAGAGACTTAGTTCCATCTTTGGGAATGTCCCATGTGCACTTGAGAAGAATGCAAATTCTGTAGTTTTGGGATGTAATTCTCTGTAGATATTGCTTAAATCCATTTGATCTAGTGCATTATTTAGAGTCTTTGTTTTCTTGTAAAATTTTTGTCTAGAGGATCCATCCAGTGATGTGAGCGGGGTGTTGAAATCCTCTGCTATGGTTGTATTGCTGTTGATTTTTTTTTAAAGTCCTCCTGGAGATTTTTAATATATGTTGGTGCTCTTATATTGGGTGCATATATGTTTACCAAGGTTATATGTTACTGTTGGATCGATCTTTTCACTATTATATAGTGGCCTTCTTTGTCTCTAGTTATGGCCTTCATTTTGAAATCTATTTTATTAGATATGAGTATTGCTACCCAGCTTTTTTTTCCTTTCTGTTCTTGAAAGATTTCTTTCCATCCTTTCACCTTCAACCTATGTGAGTCTTTTGCTGTGAGGTGGGTCTCTTGTAAACATCATATATATGAGTCATGCTTTCTTATCCAATCAGCTATTCTGTGTCTTTTGATCAAAGCATTCAAACCATTCACATTTAAAGTGATTATTGCTATGTGCTTATTTGTTGCCATTTTTGTTTAGTGTGATTATATTTTTCTTCCAATTTCTTCTTCCAATTACAGCAGTCCTTTATCATTTCTTGCAATGTTGGTTTAGTAGTAATATAGTCCTTCAGCCTTTTTGTGTTTGGGAAGCTCTTTATTTCACCATCTTCTATTTTGAATGATAGTCCTGCTGGATAAAGCTGTCTTGGATTCAGATCCTTGTTTTTCATGACCTTGATTACTTCATGCCATTCCCTTCTGGCCTATAGTGTTTCTGTTGAGAAGTCAGCTGATAGCCTTATGGGGGTTCCTTTGTAGGTAACCTGTTTCTTTTCTCTTGCTGCCTTTAGGATTCTCTCTTTGTCTTTAATTTTTGGCATTTTAAGTATTATGTGTCTTGGTGTGGGCCTGTTTGGGTTCTTCTTACTTGGGTCTCTCTGTGCTTCTTGAACTTGAATGCCTCTTCCTTCACCAAGTTAGGAAAGTTTTCCTTCTTTATTTCTTCAAATATATTCTCTAACACCTACTCATTTTCTTCTTTTTTGGAACTCCTATAATGTGAATGTGATTACATTTCCAATTGTCCCACAGTTCTCTTAAGCTGTCGTCCTATTTTTTTTTTTTTTTATCATCACCTGAGGACATTTTTGCATTTATCTTCAGATAGAGTGGGAGGGAGAGAGGGGGAAAGAGAGAGAGAAAAACATTGATGTGAGAAAGACACTTTGAGTTGCTGCCACCCGCATGACCCCACCTGGGTCCGGGGACAAACTGCAATCGAAGTACATGCCCTTAGGGGGAATCAAAGCCAGGTCTCTCTGGTCACGAGCTGACCCTCTAACTGCTGAACCAAACTGGCCAGGGCCTTCCTGTTTTTAATTGTTCTGTTTTCTTTTGGTTTTCTGATTTGTTGAATTTTTTTTACCCTGTCTTCTAATTCACTGATCTGGTTCTCAGCTTCTTCTACTCTGCTGGTTATTCCTTCCAGTGTGTTGTTTATTTCTGCTACATCATTCTTTGTTTCCACTTGGTTGGTTTTCAATGTTTCTATATTTTTACTCGTGATGTTGAGCTCCTTACTCATGCTGTTGAGCTTCCTCAAGATTACGGCTCTGTACTCTACCTCTGATAACTTACTTATTTGCATTTCATTGATCTCATCTTCAGTAGAGTTCTCTTGTCCTTTTATTTGGGATTTGTTTCTTTGTTTCACCATTTTGACTATCTCAGTGTGTTTTGAAGCCTGCCAAATTTTTTCTGTGGGTGTTGATGTTCTGCTGTTTGTGGCTCCCTCTACTGGGTTTGGATGAATGTGGGAGGACCCATACTAAACACCACTGTCAAGTCTAACTTTCATGGGTAGATTTGCAAGCCCAGGAAGCCTTAATTTATCCTCTAACTTTTTGCCTGGAGACTATTAGTCTCAGTTGCTTGATGAGCCTTGCATTGTAGTCCTCATTTGAATAAAAACTCCCTCGGGTGTTCAGCATAAGAGGATTTCCAGAGGCTGGGACAGATTCTGGTTGTTAATGAGCCTCAATTTGCATTTCTCTGGCCTACTTGTGTGCACTTAAATCTTCAAGGGAAAGGCTGCTGCTTCTTCCCAGGGATTCCCGGAAGGGGTTCCCTGAGCAAGATGGCCACTGTCCTCTGTGGCCATGACTCAGAAAAAAGTCTCAGCATCCTCCAAATCCTGAATGTCCCCACACAGTTCCAGTATAGTCTGCCCTCCCTCTCCCAGTGCCTAAGGCGAGTGGCTGTAGCTAATTTAGTGCTCCGCCCCTCCCCCCATCCTTCTGCACTATGAAGCCGCCTTGGAATTTTAATTTGAGGGATCTTCTCACAGCTAAAACAGCTGCTGTCCGTGGGCTCCCAGCCCACCCTCTCATGCCTCTACAGTGCTACCAGGCTCAATTTAGTGTCTTTTTTTGTCCCTGGTTATATGGGTCCTCTCCAGCTGCTTTTCTGTTGCTTTATCCTGACGATTTGTCTTTATTTTAATTGTAATTCTAGTTTTGTCCTGGGAGATGATCTGAGTAGCTTCCATTCACTCTGCCGCCATTTTGGAATTCTCCTATATTTTGATTGGCGTATTTAGTCTATTTGCATTTGAAGTAATTGTTGATAGATATGTATTTATTGCCATTTTATTAGTCATATTTTAATCTTTTCTTCTTCTTAAAGAAGACACTTTAACAATTCTATAATAGTGGATTGGTGATAATGAACTCTTAGTTTTTTTGTTTGTTTTTTTGTCTGGGAAGCTCTTTTTCTGTCCTTTAGTTCTAAATGATAGGTTTGCTAGATCGAATAATCTTGGTTGTAGGTCCTTGCTTTTCATCACTGAATAATTACAGCCAATCCATTAGTTATAGGACTTTTGTTCAGCTAAACTTCAGGTGATTCTCAATGATAGTTGTTCTATATTTTAGTTGTAATTTTGATATGTTTATGGGAAGATGCCCATATTACATTTATCTACTCTGTCATCTTAATAAAAATCTCAGCACATTGTTAAAATATCATTAACTTAGCCTTATCTCAAACATTTTAAGAGAATGTTTTTCAAAATGAGGTGCTTAGATTACAAATATAAGAATCACATGGGGCCTTGGTAAAAATGGATTGTGCAGTCCTTTGTTAGACCATCTAAATCAAATTTCCAGGTATATACATGAGATTATTCATCTTTAACAAAGTACTAAGCCACAATTGAACACTGACTTTTTACTGTGAAGTCGTTTATGAAATAAAGAGGAAACTATTGTGATGTTTGCTGTGTACTAGGGTTTTTACATTAGAACTGATGAAGCAATTCCTTAATAAAAATTAAAATTGACTAAATAGATCGCTTGTTCAACTTATATTTATAGAGTGCCTACTGTGTGACAGACACTGCTAGGATCTATGGGTAGAATAGTTATTGTGACATGGTCCTAGTGGAGAAGATAAGCATGCAATTTGATTGTTAACATTTTTATTAAGCCTAGCTGGTGTGGTTCAGTGGTTGAGCATCAACCTATGCACCAAGAGGTTGTTGGTTCAATTCCCAGTCAGGACATATGCCCAGTTGTGAGCTCCAGTGGGGGGCATGCAGAAGGCAGCCAATCAATGTTCTCTCTCATTGATGTTTCTATCTCTCTTTCTCTCCCTTCCTAAAATCAATAAAGAAAAAAAAAAAAAACTAAAATAAATAAATAAAATTGTGATTAATAGATTTATACTAATAGTCACAAAAAAAGGGACACTTAAATCAAATTGAGGAAGTCAACAGGGTTTTTGGAAGTGGCAACACTTGAGCTGAATCTTAAATATTGGTAGAAGATAATTCTGTGAAGGAAGATATGTTTGAGGTATATATATATATATATATCCCAAACCAAGGGGATGGATGGAACATGCCAGGGAATGTTTTATTTGTAGAAGAGTGAATCTTCTAGACAATATTCCTACTATATTTGCTCTCTAACTTTTTCATCTTTAAAGTTGCTACCTTTTTCCCACAAATTTCCAGACATTTTTTTTTTTTTTGTCTTTATTGATTTTGGAAAAAGAGGAAGGGAGAAGCAAAGAGAGATAGAAATATAGATGAGAGAGAACATCAGTTGGCTGCCTCCTGCATACCCCCCACTAGGGATTTGGCCCACAACCTGGGTATGTTCCCTGACCGGGAATCAAACTGGCGACCTCTTGGTGCATGGGTTGACACTCAACCAGTGAGCCACACAGGCCGGGCTACACTTATTTAAACAAACAAACAAACAAACAAACAAAAAACTAATGTCTTGGGTACTTTTCATCTCCAGGGAGAGATTCTACACTTCACTCACAGTTTTCCATTTATTTTCTGTCATTCTGAAAAAAATTGTTCTTAGCAAACTCAAAATTATGATCACGACTCATCAAAAGACCTAGCTTCACAGTGCTAATTTCTATCTTATACTCAATTAAAGATTCTCACCCACATACTTATAATTTACTCTCATGGCCATGCTGTAGGCTGAGGTTCATGAACCTTGAGTTAAATTTTTAAAGGCTAATTTTTCTACAAGTTATTGGACTCTGTGCTCCTGTATCTGTAACTCATTAACAGAAATTCATCAGAATAAGAACAGTGCAGCTCTTGAAATACCAGCATATTCAGAAATAGCTAATTTGAGTTTCTGACTGACCATAAAGGCTATACCAATTAGAAAAAAAAAATCAGGTATTTCAAAACTGCTGCCATAGAAACAGCTTTATGTCAGCATTTCCAAAGGTAATTGGTTTGTGTTTGAAGGTGAAGGTTGGGGAGAGAATAAGAGCTAAAAGTAAAGACTACACACACAAAAAAAGGAATTTGAAAATATATGTTAGAGAAAAGAAATATGAGAGAAAGGATGAGGTAGAGCACAAAGAATGAGAAATTGAATGAACATGTAAGGAATTCTCTCAAGGCTGAGGTAATGGCTTTAGTTTGCAGTCAATGGTATAAATGAGAGAGTGCTAGTTACTTGGCTAACATTTACAAAAGGAGTTAAGCATTATATTATCAATATTATAATATAATAAAACTATCACTGCCTGTAATTAGTGCTTCAGGAAGATTTCTCTGGCGTTGAGTTCTTCAGTAACAATGCACTTTGACATAACAAGCAAGCACTGGTGCATGGTTATGAGTCCAGTTCTTGAAGATAGATGGTCTAGATTTGAATTCTAGTTCCAAATCATCTATGAATACTTGGGAAAGCTATTTAACCTCTCTGTGCCTCGGTGTTCTAATCTGTAGAATGGGGACATTAATGACAGTGCCTGACTCATTAGGTTATTATGAGGATTAAATGAGTTTTACAAGTAAAAACTTGGATTAGTAACTGGCACATAGTGATCACCATGTTTGTTATTACTTCAGCCAACGACACTAACAACCAGGAAGTTATGTATAATACATGTCTTCAGTGCACAAGCTGTTGCAAAAGTAGACTTTCTGACACACAGGAGACAATGCACAGCCAGCAGGACCTATCCTCCAAGTCAGGAATGACATTTCAGAGCTTTGCAAGGAAGTCAAAGAAAGACAGACTCTTGGCAAAGGGAATGTTAAAATCTTTCCTTGATTTCATGATGTCTTAATGTTATAGGCCATTAGGCTAAACGTCCTAGTTTAGTTTGACCAATGGTGAAAGATTGAGAGAGAGACAAAAAGAAGAAATGACATTTTTGTTTTCCATTTAGCTCCTCTAGAAGGCAAACTTCACATTTTATTTTGTTTTGTTTTGGTTATTGGTGTTTCACAAGCTCCTGGAACAATGCCTGGTACCCAGTAGATACCAACTAAATATCTGTTAAATGAATGAATGTTATAAGCAGTTCCAATAACCCTCCCAGTTCCACACTTTCTCCAACATAATGCTAATTATCCATATGACAGTGGGGTAGGGAGATAGTAGGAGCACTTACATGAGTGAAAATAATTAATTAGTAAATTTCCTCTATCATCCTAAGAGATGTCAAATCCTATCTTATCCAAAGACTTCCTCCTATCCTTTGGTATTCCAGATAAACACTGACCAGACATCTAGGTGTCCCAAGACAGCTCTTTTAAATCCTACATTTATTCACTTTTCCTAAGATGTAGCCTTTATTTTTTATTGATTTCAGAGACAGAAAAGGAGAAGGAGAGAGAGATACAAACACCGATGAGAGAGAACATCTATTGGCTGCCTCCTGCATGCACCCTACTGGGGATCAAGCCTGCAACCCAGGCATGTGCCATGATTTGGAATTGAACATGTGACCTCCTGGTGCATGAGATGATGCTCAACCCACTGAGCCACACCGCTTGGCTATATAGCCTTTTTATTGGTGGAGGTGAATGGTGTTCTAACTTAATTAATTGTGAATTAAAAGAAAAAAGAAATGTATGTAAATGTCTTGCCATTAAAAACAATTAGGCCTTAAATTCATTAATTTCTTTATTTTTCTAACAGTGTATTTCAAACTTTAGCGTGGATCAGAATCTGTAAAGCCTGTTAAAACACAGTTTGTTGGTCTTCACCCACTGCATTTTTTATTTCGTTCTGAGATGGGACCCAATAATTTGCATTTTTAACTAGCTCTGGAGTGATGCTGCTGAGACTGGTCCAGAGACCATGCTTTCAATGTCACTGATCTAACAAAAAAATTGATTGCCAACTATATTCCAGGCACTATCTTGGATTTTGGAAATACAGTAGTAAAGAAAAATAAGGGAACTGAAAACATGGAGACTCCAGTATTATGTGGGAAATAAACAAAAATATTTCTGGTATGAAAAGCACCACAAAGAAAATGAAAGCGTGGCCAAGGGAACAGACAGTGATGGGGTACATTTATAAACAGGGTAGTCAGGAAAGATTCCTCTGCTTAGTGGCATTTAGCAGAGACTTTAATGAATTTAGTTAATGGGGGAGGAATGAAATTCCTTAAATAACTCCAGATTTAACATCAGTTCTCCTTTTGATATTTAATTGTATTTCATACATCAACTGCTATTCCAAAAATGGAGCTGTTGTGACAACCTTTTTAAATCTGTGATAATTAACAGTTGGATAAAATATTTAACATCGATGTGTTAAAAACAAAGAAAAGGCACATTTCCCATCTGCTTTTTTTTTTTTTTTTCTTAATCCTCATCCGAGGACATTTTTCCATTTTTTGTACAGACAGAGTGGGAGGAAGAGAGAGGGAGAGAAACATCGACGTGAAAGGGACACATCGAGTGGCTGCCACCCGCACGACCAACCAGGGCCGGGGACAAACTGCAACCGAGGTACATGCCCTTAGCGGGAACCGAACCCGGGTCTCTCCGGACCACAGGTGGACGCTCTAACCGCTGAGCCAAACTGGCCAGGGCTGCTTTTTTTTTTTATCATCATTCGAGGACATTTTTTTTTTTTTTGCATTTATCTTCAGATAGAGCGAGAGGGAGAGAGGAAGAAAGAAAGAAACATCCACATGAGAGCGACACATCAAGTGGTTGCCACCCACACGACCCTAGCCATAGCCAGGGACTAATTGCAACCGAGGTATGTGCCCTTAGTGGGATCCAAACCCAGGACTCTCTGGTCCACAGGCAGATGCTCTAACCGCTGAACAAGACCGGCCAGGGCTCCCATCTGTTTTTAAGATATAAGTTGTTCCCTGCCTTTCAAGGAGGCAGTGATTGTATACACTGCTCATTGTATACAAAGGAAGGGACTATAAAAGGGTCAGACATGAAATAACACCTGGAGAATAAATGAATATAGGGGCAAGAAAGACCTTAGTCACAAAAGGTGTTCTGGAGCCTCTCAGGGTATCTAATGCCAGGTTTACAGGCTCCTCTCTTTCTCAAACTGAGTGAAGGACATTATTGAAGTACTCCACGGATATTTAAAACATTAAAGCAGAGATTATAGTAAGCAGAGTAAGATGTGGATCTCATTTCTTTGTTTTATTTTTAAATATTTTTTCTTTATTAATTTTTTAGAGAGAGAGAGAAACATCAATGAGAGAGAACATCGATTGGCCGCCTCCTGCACGCCCCCCACTGGGGATCAGGCCCACAACCTGGGCATGTGCCCTGACCGGGAATCGAACCAGTGACCTCTTGGTGCATGGGTCAATGCTCAACCCCTGAGCCACACAAGCTGGCGGATCTCATCTCTTTGATACGAAGCTTGCTGGCACTCTATCCAAAGAATATCTCAACATATGGCCTGATTGACATTTCAGTATCACTGCATTCTTTCAAGACATTGAAGACTCCTGTTACAATGTATGGGCCAGATAGGAGTAGAAATCATTAACTAATTAACCAAATATTGATTGAGTACCCACTGTGAACTAGATGCTGTGCCTGATGTGGTTGGTGCAACAGTGAACAGAAGTGGGTCTCTAATTTCCAGGAATTTCTAGTCTGTTCAAGAAAATGGACATGTCCGGCCAGTGTGGATCACTGATTGAGCGTTGACCCATGCGCCAAGAGGTCGCCGGTTCAATTCTGGGTCAGGACACATGTCCAGGTTGTGGGCCTGATCCCCAGTGGGGGGCATGCAGGAGGTGGCCAGTCGATGTTTTCTCTCATCGATGTTTCTATCTCTCTCTCTCTCTCTCTCTCACTTCCTCTCTCTCTAAAATCAATAAAGGAAAAAAAAATTTTTTAAAAAGAAAATGGACATGTGAACATGCTATCACAATACAAGTTGAATGGTGTGGCTAGGGGTGATTGGTAAAGTGTAGGTTGAATATTAGGACCACAAAGGAGGGCCACCTAACTCAAAATAGGGATTGGGTCAAGAATGGCTTCCCAGAGGACGTAACATGTGATCCAAGACAAAGAGCACAGATTAGGGTCGAAATAGGAGGGGATAGCTACATGAAGGGATTAGAGAGGAACTTTCAGAAGAAAATGTTCCTAAGTAAATTATTGATTAAATAGGTAAAAGAAGTAACGCAAATGGAGAACAGCACATGAAGCGGGGTGTATACACACACCTGCAAACAGGCACAAGTCTCACATATTTTGGTTCCTCGGCATAGTCTTTAAGATCAGCACCATTTTGACCGTAACCTTTTCTGATCTCACTTTTCTAATTCCCCTAATCATAAACCTTCTTAATTTAGAGTCTTTTCCTCAGAAAACAGAATTATTGGGTTTAAAGTTTGCTTTTGTGTTTTATCGTTGTGGTTTTTTTAACTTCTTAGGACCAAGGTTTGTGAACTACTTCCTCCCATATGCTTAACCCTGTCAAATATTTTTTAAAAAACCAATAAGCCTAGCCCTGGCCGGTTTGGCTCAGCGGTTAGAGCGTCGGCCTGCGGACCAGAGAGACCCGGGTTCGGTTCCCACTAAGGGCACGTATCTCAGTTGCAGTTTGTCCCCGGCCCTGGTTGGGGTTGTGTGGGTGGCAACCACTTGATGTGTCTCTCTCACATCGATGTTTCTCTCTCTCTCTTCCTCTCTCCCTCCCACTCTATCTGAAGATAAATGTAAAAATGTCCTCAGGTGAGGATAATAAAAAACAAAACAAAACAAAACAAAAACTTCATAGTATAAATGAGCATATTAAAAGCTTTAATTGTATACTTAGAAAAGTATTTAGGATATAACATTTCAGTGTTCAAAAAAAGATGTATTGGAAATCAATGTATACTTGCGGCTTCAGAATCATTGTATCATAAGGAGAGAGATTTGGAAGGATTTTTTTTTTTTAAGCCTCGTGCTCTGTTTTCTAGCCAGCTCTTAAAGTAGAGTGAGTGCCTTCAATGATTTAAATATGACATTTTAGTACACATGCTTGATTATGTTTTATTTCTCAAATACTAGTGTAAAAAGAAGTCAAAAATCCCAGTGAGATAGAACTATGCACAACTAGAGTGGTTAAAATTAGAAACTCCAGAAAAAACAAGTTTTAATAAGAATGTGGACCAATTAGAACCCTCATTTATTGCTAATGGGTATGAAAAATGGTACATTCACTGTGATAAACACTGGCAGTTTCTTAAATTGTTAAGCTCACACCTATCATATAATCCAGCCATTGTGCTCCTAGGTAATTATACAAGAGAAAAAGAAACATATGTCTATACTGAGACTTTGTGTGAATTCATTAGCAGCCACAAACTGGAAACAGCCCAGTTGTCTATAAATAGGACATGGATAATGTGTTATATCCATACAATGTACTGCTTGTCATCAATGCCATGCAACAACAGAAGGGAATATTAAAAGTATTATGCTAAGTGACAAAAGAAAGACACGAAAGACTGCATACTGTGATTCCATGTATATACGATTCTAGAAAAGGCAAAACTAGGAAAGGACAAAAAAACAGATCAGTAGTTTCCAGAGCCTGGGGGTTCACAGAGCAAATTAAAAATATATATATATTTTATTGATTTTTAGAGAGAGGAGAAGGGAGAGGGAAATGGAGATAGAAACATCAATGTGAGAGAGAGACATCGATTTGGGATCGGGCCCACAACCTGGGCATGTGCCCTGACGTGGAATCGAACTGGTGACCTCTTGGTGCATGGGTCGACACACACCACTAAGCTGCACCAGCCGGGCTACAGAGTGAAATTTAATATAAAGGAACACAAGGAAACTTTTGAAATGATGGAAATAATTTATATGTTGAATAGGATGTTAATTATATTTGATAAAATGCTTTCAACTGTGCATTTTAAAAGGACCCATTTTAGTTTGGCTGGTGTGGCTCAGTGGTGGAGAGTCGACCCCTGCACCAAGAGGTCACCAGTTCGATTCCCGGTCAGGGCACATGCCCAGGTTGTGGGCCTGATCCCCAGTGGGGGGCATGCAGGAGGCGGCCAATGGGTGTTCTTTCTCATCAGTGTTTCTATCTCTCTCTCCTTCTCACTTCCTCTCTCTCTAAAAGCAGTAAAGGAAAAAATAAATAAATAAATAAAAGAACCCATTTAATTTGACCTCAGAACTTTAAAATACATACAACAGCTTTGAAGGGTATATTTCCTTACTATCTTAGATTTATCTGTAAAAAAAATATGATCATAGTTCCTAATAATGCTATTGAAAGGGGGAATTAAAACTGTGACAGATAACTTTGTAATGAACACCCCTGCCTTTGCCTCTTCTCATTCCCTAGTAATAAGTCAGGTAGTTAAGGGTGCACCTCCAGTTTCTAGTCAGGTAAATTGTACGCAGTGGGCAGGTCTGCTGTAAGCTTCATGACTCTGCAAGAAAGAGAGCAAGAAATGTGTAGCTCTTGTATGGAATGAAATTCCCTTGTGTCAGAATATCAATGATTTTTTAAATACATGTGGATTGAGGTTATTAGTAGGTTGTAATCAGTTTAGTAGGTCATGACAGTTCTTTTACTATTTTTAAACAGAATAAAATAGAATTGAAACTATAAGAGAACTTCTCAAGTAATAAGGGATAAATGTTGCCTTGTGGAATTTTGGGTTTACGTATGTGTGTACACACACATATATATAATGGAAATGCATACATATGTATGTATTTAATGATTCATGATATTAAATATATTTCATTACAGGGATATCAATTTTTTAAACTTGAGAGTTTGAATGTCAGTGCCTTGTAGGGCTAAAGATCTTTGAGTATTGATATGGCTTATCCCAAACCTAATCTCCTGTGACATGGTCACATCCTCATTTTGCATGACCATCAAATATATGGTGTGCTTTATATGGTAAGGCAAGAGGAACTTATATCTACCAATGTATTTGCATCCTAGTTGAGACTAGCTCACTATCGGCCAGTAAGTGGCTTTGAATACCGGCAGCCGGGAGATTTATTTCTTAAACAATTGTTGATCAGAATTCAGAGCTAATGAGGTTGCACGGCCTAAGAAAGTATGGCCAGTTTCATGATATGGTGTGAAAGGCACGAAGTTAAACATTGTCCCCCATCAAAAGTCTTCTTATGAAATACAATTATTTCTAGGAGGGGGCTACTAAGAAAACTTGATATATAGAATTTCTTTATTGGTAATTATTAGTGTATGTGATGCTTTTTTTTTTTTTTTCTGGAATGAAAGAGCAGTAAATGTGGCAGGAAGCCACTTGATATCAAAGAGATAAAATAAATAAAGGGTCTGGTGAACATTTTATTTTATTTTATTAATTAATTAATTTTTGTTGCAGATGTTTCTCCTTTTTCCCACACTGAATCCCCCCTCCTCCACCCTCCCCGCTCTGTCCCCAGCTTTGTTCTCCATGTCCATTGTTCATGCACACATGCATATAAGTTCTGTGGTTTATCTCTTCCCCCGACCCTCTCTTCTGGAGATTGTCAGTCTACACCCCACTTCTACGTCTTTGGGACTACCCCATTTCTCAGACTGTTACCTTCATTATATTGCACACATAAGTGCGATCATATGATACTTTTATTTCTCTGTTTGGCTTGTTTTGTTTAAGATAATACATTCCAATTTGCTCCGTGTCATCACAAATGATAAGGGATCTTTCTTTCTTAGAGCTGCATAGTACTCCATTGTGTATATGTATCACTGCTTTTTTATCCATTCGTCTACTGCTGGACACTTGGGCTGTTTCTAGATCTTAGCTATTGTAAATAGTGCTGCTATGAACATGGGGGTACATATATTCTTTCTGATTGGTGTTTCAGGCTTATAAGGGTATGTTCCTAGAAGTGGGATCACTGGGTCAAATGGAAGTTCAATTTTTAATTTTTTGAGGTAACACCATAGTTTTTCCATAGTGGCTGCACCAGTCTGCATTCCCACCAGCAGTGTATTAAAGTTCCCTTTTCTCCACACCCTCGCCAACACTTGCTGTTTGATGATTTGTTGGTGGTGGCCATGTGCAGTTGAGAAGAATGTGAATTCTGCAGTTTTAGGGTGTAATTCTCTGTAGATATCTATTAAATCCATTTGACCTAGCGCTTCATTTAGAGTCTGTGTTTCCTTGTTAATTTTTTGTCTAGGAGATCTATCCAGTGATGTCAGTGGGGTATTGAAGTCCCCTGCTATGATTGTATTGCTGTTGACTTCTCCTTTGAAGTCCTCCAAAAGACATTTATTATATGTTGGTGCTCCTATATTGGGTGCATATGTTTACCAAGGTTATATCTTCCTGTTGGATAGATCCTTTCAAATTTATGTAGTGGCCTTCTTTGTCTCTAGTTATGGCCTTCATTTTGAAATCTACTTTATCAGATATGAGTATTGCTACCCCAGCTTTTTTTTTCCTTTGCATTTGCTTGAATGATTTTTTTTCCATCCCTTCACTTTCAACCTATGTGAGTCTTTTGTTGTGAGGTGGGTCTCTTGTAAACAACATATATGTGAGTTATGCTTTCTTATCCAGTCAGCTACTCTGTGTCTTTTTATCGGAGCATTCAAACCATTCACATTTAAGCTGATAATTGATATGTACTTATTCATTGCCATTTTTATTTAGTGTAGTTCTATTTTTCTTCCTATTTCTTCTGCTTATTACAGCAGTCATTTTAGCATATCTTGCAGTGCCAATTTGCTGGTAAACATTTTAAAAGACAATAAGATTGGGTGCATTAAATGTCATTGTCACATAATTTATATTTTTATCCAGAGCCAGTTCTAGAGACTAATAACCTAGTGACCTTTGCTGTGGTTCATAGTCATACCAACTAAGTATCTTTAAACAAAAATACCTATTTTTAATTACAGGGGGAATTGGGTAATAGTGGAGTATCCATGCACCTCTATTCAAACTTCATCCCATTTGTCTACTCTGATCCATATATAATCTATCTATCTATCTATCTATCTATCTATCTATCTATCTATCATCTGTCTATCATCTATCTATCTATCTATTGAACATTTATCTTTCTATCTATCTATATAAAAATGAACACATTCTCATTACAGGGAAAGAATGAGCTTCCTAATCATTAAATACTGGAGTTAACATTTTCTATGCACATTGCAGTAAGTATTAGCACATTACTCTTTCACTCTCTTCTTTGAGATCAATGAAAATAACTATTACACTGTCATGAAATAAGAATTGTTTGAAATTCTTGTGAAACAAACAAAAAACTCGACTGTTTCTGGCTTATCTTATAATGGTAGTGATTTCATTTATGAAAACTGTTATTAGATTGGGTAGATGTTTATTGTCTGAATTAGAGTAAAGCTTTCTAATAATGCTCTTCTAAGTGTAGCTAGCTCTAAATGACTTCAAAATGATCAATTTCACTAAGTCATGGTATTACGCTACCTAAGAGATGGCAACCTGTTTTCCTGAAGTGCAGGCTCTTCAGGACAGGAAGTAGGTCAGACCCCTCTGTGAATGCTCAGTGCCCAAGGCAGTGTCTGGCACAGTGAAAGAGAGTAAGACATGCTTTTGAATTAACTCTGTTATATGAGCTTACCTAGGAAGAAAGGGAGAAAAAGGAATAATGATATCTAAAAAGTGAGGTATGGCCAGGAAAGCAGTTTTTAATAAAAAACTGTCAAGAAAAGGGGGACTATTTTAATTTTTAAGCCAAAACAATCAGAGAGAGATTTAAAGAAAGAGAGAGAAAGCAAGAGAGAGGTAGAGAGAAGGAGGGTGTGCATGGTCAATTTATTTTACCACTGCAAACTGAAGTACACTGTTTTTCAGGAGCCTCTGGGAGAAGATGTTGAAAGGAACATGCAGTTATGGTGAAAAGCAGTGACAGGGTCAATCAACTAGGTTGCCTTCTCAGTGTATAGCTGGCAAAGAGTACCTGGCATAGGACTGCTGGTAATGACAGAAGCCACACAAGCTGCCACTCTTCCTCTATTGTGCAGGGAGTCATAATGCTGAATCATTCACTCATGCTGCAAGAACAGAGTGGGCTAGGAGAAAGAAAGATGTGTGTGTGCGCACGCGTGTGTGTGTTTGCCATAAAGCCAATACCACCCACATACATTTATATAATATTGATGTTATACTTTTCTCCAAATACTCATAAAGACAGTTTGATTCTTCCTTTACCTTTCCCCCAAAGACAAACAAATATACAAATAAAACCTGCAACAGTCCCTGTCCTTATACCCACAACACGAGTAACTATATCTGGACTTGTGCCTTTCAAGTTGTCTTGCAAAATGATTGCTCAAAAACAGGAGTTCTCACTGTGAGGCTGCAGAGGAATGTGGTGTTGAATTCCTAATGAGAAAATACTGCAGTCCTTTTATCAGGCAAGGCTTGCTTTGTATGCAGAATGAGGATTAACAGGATTTCTTGTTCAAGCTTCCTACAGAAAATCAATTGGGGATGAGGGGAGAAGATCATCCATGTAGAGGTTTTAGAAAGCAATTAACTATTACACGGCCCAGAAAGCCTTAAAGTCTACAGTCTAGTAATAGTTGCTAACATTTTGGGTGCACCTTCCAAGTGCCAGGCACTTTTGTGAGTGTTCAACATAGATAGGTTATTTGAATTATCATATTATTAGAAGTTTTGAACTGGAGAACCAAATGAGATAGTCTACTCTAGAGCTCTGGATCTAAAGTGCTGTGTGTACTGCCAGCGACAGAAGCATTGGGTTCAAAGAACTCTGGATTAAAATGCAGCCTCTGTCAATTGCTGACCTCAGTACTTTAGGCAAATGTTGCATTTCCTCATCTGGAAAACAAGAAAAACAATACCTGGATCACAGAATTTCTGTAAGGTTTCAGTGAAATAAACCTCACACTGAACATTTTACACAGTGTCCAACGCCTAGTAATTCCTCTATATGTGGTAAAAATTATTGGAGGCAACTGAGTGTAGTCAATCTTTTATTTATTACACAAATCTTTACTGAACATTTGCATAGAGAATGGTGGTGAGGTTATATTGACAAGGCAAAAGCCAAATCAGAAAGACCTTGTCCATTTTGCTTCCCAAAAGAAATCTTATGAATATATTTACTTTTTAAAAAGATAATTCTGTAGCATAGTAAATGGAGACTGACTTCAAGGTCAAGAAAAATCAATTTGGATACTATAGCAGTTGTCCAGGGAAGAAATAAGGACTTCATATAAGAGGGTAGAATAGAAGAAAGTATTTTAACAAGGTAGTGTGGAAATGACCTGAGGATTGCTTCCACATGTGGAGTAAGGGAGATGAAATTAACAAGGATATCACCCCAAATTCTGGCTTGAACAGATAGTGGGATAATTGTTTTCACTGCCTGAAATAGGAAACACAGGGAGTGGAGTAGGTTTGTACAGAAAAATCTTTACTTGGGTAAAGATGAGTTATATTTTAGCCATGTTGAAATGGAGTTCTCTTTGGGATATATAGAAAAATAAGTCTGGTGGAAGACTGAAAACATAGGTTGTTGCTCTAGAAAATAATATGTCCTGGAGTAATAGATTTGGGATTTGTCAGCACACAAGTTGAAATATTAAACAGGACTGAGATCAAACTACGGACCACATTTTGAGACCAGTAGGCTGAGGGCAAAATCCTAGGACACATCCACGTGTAAGAGGTAGGCTGGGAGAGAAAGAAAAGGTGATAATATTCAAGAAAGAACAATCAGAGAGATCAGAAACACTAAAGATAAAAATTTCATAAATTACTGGAGGGGGAAATTTTAAGATGGTCAGAGGGACATACAATTTCAAATGTTGCAGAGATCAAATAAGTTAAGAATTGGGAGGTAGTCATTGGATCTGGGAACATGGATGTGCTGAATATCTTCTGTAGGCCTCTGTAGATCCACTATTCACTCTTAGCCCCTCCATTCTGATCTGTACCTTGGAAGGTGATGGGCATGAACTACATCAATGGACTTTTCTTTAGGTTCAAAGGTTAGGGAGTCCTTGCAGGAGATCTGAGGGAAAGAGGAGAGTGTGGTTTGGGTATTCATTCACTTTACTCCCTCCTTGTGGTCAGTATATGATAGATTTTTCCTATGACAGAAAGTCACAGCTTCTGTCTAGTGACCATCTCTAGAAAGCTTTCTTTATATCCAGGATCTTGGAACCTGTTCCTTCTTTTGCTCTTACAGATCAAAGGATAGTAAAGTGACTCCACCATTACTAGTCCTAGGATTCTGCAGTTGTTACCTTACACTCTGCCCACATCTTTATAAATAATCTTTTTATAAAGTTATCAAATTAGCGCATTTTAAGATGCTATCTCTTTCCTGCTTGGGTCTTGACTGATACGTTGGAGATGATTAGTAGTGAGGACAAAAATTAGACTAGGTGAAAAAGTAAAGCCAATGGAAAGTGAAGAAATGGAAATAGTATAGAAACCCCTTTTAAAGTAAATAGCTAAAGAAAGTAAAGAGAGGATCTAGTAGCTATAAGGAGACATAGATAGAGGGGTCAAGGGTTTCATATTTATAATGTGCTGGAGACTTTAAAATATTGATCAGCCCATTGAAATGCAAATTGAGGCTCATTAACAACCAGCATCTGCCCCACCCTCGGGAAATCACCTTATTCTGAACACCGGAGGGAGTTTTTCATTCAACTGAAAAGCAAGGCTCTTCAAGTAACCACAACTTATAGCCTCCAGGCAAAAAGCTAGAGAATAACTGAACCTTTCATGGGCTTACAACTCTACCCAGGAAAGTAAGACTTGACAGTGGTGTTTAACATGGGTCCTCTCACGCTCATCCAAATGCAGTAGAGGGAACCACAAACAGCAGAACACCAACACCCACAGGGAAAATTTGGCAGTCTCCAAAACCCGCTGAGATAGCCAAAATGGTAAAACAAAGAAACAAATCCCAAAAGAAAGAAAAGGGGACTTCTACCAAAGATGAGATAAATGAGGTACAGTTAAGCAAGTTAACAGAGTTAGAATTCAGAGCCATGATCTTAAGGAAGCTCAACAGCATGTGTAAGGACATGAGCACCATGATAAAGACATAGAAACATTGAAAATCAACCAATTGGAAATTAAAAACCACCAAAAATAAATGCAGATTGACATATCAGAAATAAAGAACACATTGGAAAAACTAAAAGGCAGAGTAGAGGAAGCTAAGGACCGGATCAATGAATTAGAAAACAGGGTGGAAAAAATCAACAAGTCAGAAAACCAAAAGGAAAAAAAAAATTAAAAAACAGGAAGTCAGCTTAAGAGAACTGTGGAACAACTGGAAACATAATAATATTCATATCATAGGAGTCTCTGAAGAAAAAGAAAACGAGCAAGGGTTAGAGAATATATTTGAAGAAAAAATGGTGACAGAAAACTTTCCTAATTTGGTGAAGAAAGAATACATTCAAATTCAAGAAACACAGAGAACCCCAAGTAAGAAGAACCCAAACAGGCCCACGCCAAGACACACAGTAATTAAAATGCCAAAAATTAAAAACAAAGAGAGAATCCTAAAGACAGCAAGAGATAAGCAACAGGTTATCTATAAAAGAAACCCCATAAGGCTCTCAGCTGACTTCTCAAAAGAAATACTACAGGCCAGAAGGGGATGGCATGAGGTAATCAAGGTCATGAAAAACAAGGATCTGAATCCAAGACTACTCTACCCAGCAAGGCTGTCATTCAAAATACAAGGTCAAATAAAGAGCTTCCCAGACAAAAAAAAAAAAAAAAAAAAGGCTAAGGGAATACATTAGCATCAAACTAGCACTGCAAGACATTTTAAAAGGACTGCTATAATTAGCAGAAGAAACAGGAAGAAAATTATAACTTCACTACAGAAAAATGGAAATAAGTAAGTACATATCCATAATCACCTTAAATGTAAATGGATTGAATGCTCCAATAAAAAGACACAGAGTAGCTGATTCGATTAGAAAGCATGACTCATCTATATGTTGTTTACAAGAGACCCACCTCATAACAAAAGACTCATATAGGTTGAAAGTGAATGAATGGAAAAAAATCTTTCAAGCAAACAGAAAGAAAAAATAAGCTGGGGTAGCAATACTCATATCTGATAAAATAGATTTCAAAATGAAGGCCATAACTAGAGACAAAGAAGGCCACTACATAATATTGAAAAGATCTATCCAACAGGAAGATATAACTTTGGTAAACATATATGCACCCAATATAGGAGCGCTAAAATATATTTAAAATTTTCTGGAGGACTTAAAAGGAGAAATCACCAGCAATACAATCATAGCAGGGGACGTCAACAAGCCACTGACATCACTGGATAGATCCTCTAGACAAAAGAAATTAGCAAGAAAACAGAGACTCTAAATGAAGCACTACACCAAATGGATTGAATAGATATCTACAGAGAATTACACCCCAAAACTACAGAATTCACATTCTTCTCAAGTGCTCATGGGACATTCTCAAAGATAGACCCCATGTTAGGACACAAACTAGGTGTCTACAAGTTCAAGAAGATTGAAATCATATCAAGCATCTTCTCAGATAACAATGGCATGAAACTAGAAATCAACTGCAACAAGAACATGCAATGACATTGGAACACATGGAGGCTAAATAGCATGTAAATAAACAATGAATGGGTTACCATGGAGATCAAGGAAGAAATTAAAAATTTCCTGGAAAGCAATGCAAATGAGCATACAGCAACACAAAATCTATGGGATGCAGTGAAAGCAGTTCTGAGTGGGAAGTTCATAGCACTACAGGCGTACATTAAGAAACAAGAAAAATTTCTGACAGACTATCTAACCTCACAACTTAAAGAACAAGAAAGCAAACATAAAGAAATCCCCAGAGCAAGTAGATAGAAGAAAATAGTAAAGATCAGAGCAGAAATAAATGACATGGAGACCAAAAAAACAATTCGAAGGATCAATGAAACAAAGAGCTGCTTCTTTGAAAAGATAAACAAGATTGATGGACCCTTAGGTAGACTCACCAAGAAACAAAGAGAGAGAACCCAAATACACAAAATCAGAAATGAAAGAGGAGAAATAATAACTGACACCACAGAAATTAAACGGATTGTTAACAAATATTATGAACAATTGTATGGCAACAAATTTGACAATCTAAGTGAAATGGACAAATTTCTAGAAACACCCAGTCTCCCAAACCAGAACCGGGAAGAGGTAGAAAACTTGAATACACCAATAACAACAAAATAAATTGAAGATGTAATCAAGACTCTCCTAGCAAACAATAGCCCAGGCCCAAATGGCTTCATGGGGGAATTTTATTGAGCATTCAAAGAAAAACTAATACCCATTTCCCTCAAACTATTTCAAAAAATTCAAGAAGGAAGATGTCCAAACTTGTGTTTTGAGGCCAGCTTAATTCTAATTCCAAAACCAAAGTAAGACACTACAAAAAAAAGAAAACTACAGGCCAATATCCATGATGAACATAGATGCCAAAATCCTGAACAAAATACTAGCAAATCTGATCCAGGAATACATCAAAATAATTATTCACCTTGACCATGTGGGATTCATCTCAGGGATGCAAGGATGGTACAATATTCGCAAATCAATAAATGTGATACACCACATAAACAAAATGAAGAATAAAAATCACATGATCATATCAATAGTTGCTGAAAAAGCATTCAAAAAAATCTAGCACCCATTTCTGATAAAAATGCTCAGCAATGTGTGAACAGAGGGATCATATCTTGACATAATAAAGACCATGTATGAAAGACCTACAGTCAACATTATACTCAATGGGCAAAAACTGAAAGCATTTCCTTTAAGAACAGGAACAAAACAAGGATGCCCACTTTCGCCACTCTTATTTAACATAGTACTGGAAGTCTTAGCCACAGCAATCAGATATGAAGAAAAACTAAAAGGGATCCAAACTGAAAAGGAGGAAGTGAAACTGTCATAATTTGCAGATAACATGATATTGTACATAGAAAAACTTAAAGTCTCCATCAGAAATCTACTAGACTTAATAAATGAATTTGGCAAAGTAGCAGGATACCAACTTAAGCAAGCAACAGCATTTTTATACACCAATAATGAAATCACAGAAAGAGGAACTAAAAATATGATCCCATTTACCATCAGAGCAAAAAAATTGAGAAACCTAGGAATAACCTTAACCAAAAAAGTAAAGGACCTATTTGCAGAAAACTACAGGATATTGAAAATTGAAATAGAGGAACACATAAAAAAGTGGAAGTACATACCTTGTTCATGGATTACAAGAATTAACATAATTAAAATATCCATACTACCCAAAGCAATCTATAGATTCAATGCAATCCTCATCAAAATGCCTATGACATATTTCACAGAACTAGAACAAATACTTCAAAAGTTCATGTGGAACCAAAAAAGACCCCGAATAGCCGCAGCAATCTTGAAAAAGAAGGAAAAAGTAGGTGGGATCACAGTACTGGATATCAGATTATACTACAAAGCTACTGTAATCAAAACAGCCTGGTACTGGCACAAGAACAGGCATATAGACCAGTGGAACAGAAGAGACAACCCAGAAATGGACCCAAGAAATTATGCTCAATTAGTATTTGACAAAGAAGGCAAAAGCATACAATGGAGTAAAGTCAGCCTCTTTAATAAATGGTGTTGGGAAAATTGGACAGCTACATGCAAAAAAAAATGAAACTAGACCATCAACTCACACCCTACACAAGAATAAACTCAATATGGATAAAAGACTTAAATGTGACTCATGAATCCATAAAAATCCTAGAACAAAATGTAGGCAACAAAATTTCAAACATCATACGCAGCAGAATTTTCACTGATACATCACCTAAGACAACAGAAACAAAGTAGAAAGTGAACAACTGGGACTACATCAAACTCAAAAGCTTCTGCACAGCAAAGGAAACAACCACCAAAATGGAAACGCAACCCACTCTATAGGAGAGCATAATTACTAATGATATATTAGATAAGGGGTTAATTTCCAAAATATATAGAGTGCTCATACAAGTTAACAAAAGGAAGACAAAGAACCCAATTAAAAAATGGGCAGAGGAGCTAAATAGACACCTCTCCAAACAGGACATACAAATGGCCAAGAGGCATATGAAGAAATGCTCAAGATCACTAATCATCAGAGAGACGCAAATTAAAACAACAAGGAGGTATCACCTCACACCTGTCAGAATAGCCACCATCAACAAATCATCAAACAAGAAGTGTTGGCGAGGGTGTGGAGAAAAGGAAACTTTAGTACATTGCTGGTGGGAATCAGACTGGTGCAGCCACTATGGAAAACACTATGGTGTTACCTCAAAAAATTAAAAATTGAATTGCCATTTGATCCAGTGATCCCACTTTTAGAAATATTCCCGAAGAAGTCCGAAATACCAATCAGAAAGAATATATGCACTGCCATGTTCATAGCACCACTATTTACAATAGTGAAGATGAAAACAGCCCAAGTGTCCATCAGTAGACGAATGGATAAAAAAATCAGTGGTACATATACACCATGGAGTACTATGCAGCTGTAAAAAGAAAGATTGCTTATTCTTTGAGATGACATGGAGGGACCTAAAAATATTATCCTAAGCGAAAGAAGACAAGCGGAGAAAGACAAATATCACATGATCTTACTTATTTGTGGAATATAATGAACATAACAGTCTGAGGAATTGGGTAGACCCAGAGACGTGGTAGTAGGATACAGACTGACAACCCTAGAAGAGGGGATGGTTGGGGGAGGGAAGAGATAAACCACAGAACTTATATGCATGTACACATAACTGATGGACACGGACAACAAAGCCTGGTATGGGCTGGGGACAATGGGGAGGAGGGTGTCAATGGGGGGAAAAAGAGAAACATCATAATGATAATAAATTAATAAAAAAAATATATTTATAGGCCAAAGTGAACTTTTCAAGTGAGCTTGAAAATAGGGATAGATTGAAAATGCAGTAAAGGAATAATTAGTGTTATAGCAAGATTTCAGAGAAGACGAGAAAAGATGTAACCCAGAGCAATGGCAGAAGCATACATCTTGGAAAGAAAGAGCCCGAACCAATAGAAATAAGGTTATATATAAATAAAGTTTGCAGGTTGGAAACAGGAAATTGTAGTAGTTCTTGCCTGAAGACATCTATTCTCTGAGATGAATAGAGAATTGTGATGTCTATTCTCCTCTAAGATAACTGGAGGATTGTGAAGAATAGACATAGGAAAAGGAAGAAGAATCCTCCTTGGGACACTCGAACAAATAAATTGCCCTGCTTTGCTGAGAGTACAGCCATGGTTGAAATCCATCAATTTACAATTGTATCATTATTCATATTTACTGGGAGATGGCCAATCTTAGTGACCTAAGGTGGAGGTGGATGAGTTAATATGTTTTATTGACTCAAGTTTTGTAATTTGCAGGGGTCAATATCACTGGAAATACAGAGACAAGGGAGTGGAGGATGCTAAATTTCAGACTAGTTGAAGAGACAGTCGCAGGGTTAGAGTTGAATAGGGAAGAAAGATTAGAAGAGTGCTGATAACTCGAGGAAAAAGGAATAAAGGAGGGGACTCAAGAGCTAGGCAAGTTAAAGAACAAGTCTAGTGGGAATAAGGAAATGAAAATAGCAAAAGCAATGTTCAGGTTTTCAGTGAGGCAACACTGAACAATGATATGGTGCAATGTATGGCAACTAAGAGGTAAATGAACTTGATTTTCAAAACATACAATTTAGTATTTTGTTATCTTACACTTTCTTGATCTTCACCTTGTTTTGAGACTCTATTTAACCAATTGATATGTTTTACTGTTTTTAATTGAATAAATATTTATACAAATGCTATTATTGAAAGATTTTCCCTCAAATTCAGAGCTATTATAAAAACAGAAACATGTAGGAATGCTGATTAATGATATCAAATGACACTTTTAATAGTCCCTAAATGCAAAAGATTTTGCTAATAGATCTACCTTTCTAAATTTTAAAGCAAAGCAGATTTTTGTTTTATTATATATAATATTAGATAGTTTTCTTTACATTTGTGCCCTGCTCAGGATCAATTATCTCTCTTGCTTGTTCATAATAATGGGTGACTAATTGGTAGTCGAAAGGTGTGTAGCAAGTCCTATTTGAGATTCTCAAATATTTAATAAGGTGGGTGTATAATAAATATCACATGTAATCTTTAGGTACAGATTAAAGGCAATCTTACTGTTTGTGAAGAACATTTGTTCTCTACCACTTTTGCTTTCTTCCATGTGGAGGAAGCTCCATTAGTGACTTTTTTAAATGATGAGTTTGGGAGAAGAACTGGGCATGTGTGTATCTCAGTGATTTCCTCACCCATCCTCTGGGTTCTGTATGAATGTGCTTTGCAGTAAAGACCAAGCTTTTGTGTTCAAAGACTAAGTGTTCCATGGCTGCCTGTTACTTGGTCAGATAAGTCTGCCTAATTCAGGGATTCAGTGTTAAGAACCATACTTTTAACCCAGCTGGTGAGGCTCAGTGGTTGAGCGTCGACCCATGCACCAAGAGGTCACCGGTTCGATGCCCGGTCAGGGCACATGCCCAGGTTGTGGGCCCGATCCCCAGTGGGGGGCGTGCAGGAGGCGGCCAATCAATGTTCTCTCTGATCGATGTTTCTATCTCTCTCTCCCTCTCCCTTCCTCTCTCTCTAAAATCAATAAAAGAAAAACAAAAAACACATATGTGGCTTACCCAAGGCTACCTGGCTAGTAACCAGAATCAGAATTCTAACCAGTTCCTTTGGGTTCCCAAACTCCCACACAGCTTTCTGTACCTGTGTATCCTCTTGAGAAGGCTTGACTCATCCATCTTTGTTTGGAAATTACATCTCATTACTCCTCTAGAGGAAAGGCATGGAACCCAAACATGCAATCCACTTGAAAGCAAGCCCAACACAGAGGGTAACATAGATAACACAGAATTATTTTCTCTATGATGCAAAATCCAGATGCTTGTGTGATGGCCTACATTTGCCTTCACAACACTTTATATGATAGTACCCTCTAGTCTACCGTCAAAGTGTAGTCAGGATCAGTGGCATCTGCATCACTTGGGAACTTGTTATAAATTGAGAATCCTAGGCCCCACCACAGACTGAAACAAAATCTGCAATTTAGTAAGTTCCAATAGATTCATATACACATTACTACATGAGAAATACTACTAGAGTCACTCAGTGGAAATTACTACAATGGGTTTTTGACATATTATATTTCCTGTATATTTATAGTCACATTTCATCAAGCTTATCTATTCTACTTATATATTTATTATTAAATGATATTTTATATGGCCCAAGCATTTTGATGTCTAAACACTCAACTTGATATTCATTTTTAAGACAAAGGTAAAGAGTCAAAGGATTAGAATTTCTGCATGGCAACTCAGTCTCAAATCACTACAGTTCTTAATTTTTTCTGAACATCTGTGAAGTATTATTATAATTAACCATGCTTTCAGTAGTAATTGTATATGTGTCATTTAAGCATTAGGACAAAGTGAATCAATAATATGCAAACTTTTATTTAAAAACTCTGCCAAGTGTTTCAATCATTTATTTTATATTTTTCAACTAAGGAAATCATTATTAATAATTGAGTGTCTCTTACTTTCTCCAGCAAACAAGCAAATAATTCCATAATATATTTTATTTTTTTATTTTAATTTCATAAATTATGCTTAAATAGAATAGAGAGTTGAGTTGGGGGGAGTGCTGCCTGACAGTTATTTTCTACAAAAAAATTATTCTACAGTTTCTCTGAACTCAAAATTGTATTAGATCTTTGTGAAATTGCTGATTATGATATTTTTACTCATTATAATAGAAAGACGTAGCAACATTTGCATAATTATTTTCCTGGAAAGGAAAAACTGCAAACCAGTACTTCAGGTTCCAGTATTTCACTCAAAGATGGCTTGACAGGAATGCTCATTTACAAATAAAGCTTATCAATTTAGAAAGTGACATTAAAAATGACTGAGAAACATCCACTGTTTAAATAAAGGCCATTGTTGTGATAAATAAATATGGACTCATTAAACTAACCAAAGTGAAATTGATTTTTGAATTTAACATCTTTTTTTTTTTCTTTTCCTCACCCGAGGACATTTTTCCATTTTTTTTTTTGTTCAGATAGAGCCGGAGGGAGAGAGGAAGAGAGAGAGAGAGAGAAACATCGATGTGAAGGAACACATCGAGTGGCTGCCACCCGCACGACCAACCAGGGCCGGGGACAAACTGCAACCGAGGTACGTGCCCTTAGCGGGAACCGAACCCGGGTCTCTCTGTACCGCAGGCCGACGCTCCAACCGCTGAGCCAAACCGGCCAGGGCTGAATTTAACATCTTGAAATCTTGCTATTTTCTGTTCTATTACATTCTTTATTTTAAAATTTTGGATAAATTTTAACGAAATTGCATGTAATATGGGCATCAGGAAACATAGTAAATTTAATTTATATTTTTTGTCCAAAACAAAATGGCAGTAAATATATTTTCAAATGGGTTATATATTCAAATAGACATATTTTATATAGATTTGTTAATGGAGGGCAGCATGCCTCATCTTCCCTAGTTGCTGCTGGGCATGGAGTTCTTGGGATATCCTGAGAGAAGGAATTTTCTGAAACTCGCATGGGAGAATGAGGGGTTTTTGTTTGTGTGAAATAAAGACCCCGTGTTTCTAAAGTCCTATTTCCCATAGTCCAGTCATAGAAGAAATGTAGCTGGGGTTTCAGTGAAGCTAGAAGCAAAGCCAGTGTCCAGAGATTCCTTTCCAAGTTGGAGCTGGTCCAGTTTTAGCATCTGACTAGCTGAAGTCCATCAGTCCATTGCGTGTGGGACCTGCAGGGCCACATGGCTATGGAAGAAACACGGGCGAATGCAAGGAAGCCAAGAGCACACAAGCAATAAGAACAACCACAGCAACAAGAGAGCAAACTCCTTTATTTAGAGATTATGTATTCCCAAATTCTCAGGTCTTTGAAACAGTCACGCCAGTCAACTCTGTCCCCAGGTGTGATTGACAGACAAGTACCTTCTTTATGTCATCCCAAATTTACTGGGCATGAATCTGTCTTCCCTTTGTTGGATCCCTACCCCAATGTCTTGCAGGGAACATAACTATAATGTCTGGCCTTCCCTTTGCTTCTTTTCTATTATTAATAACTAGCTAATTACAATAGTATCAGACTTTGGTAATATGTGCTTCCTTTTTAAATTTAATTTATTGATTTGAGAGAGAGAGAAACATTGATTTGTTGTTCCACATATTTATGCATTCACTGGTTACTTCTTGTATGTGAATGCATAAATATGCGGAACAACAAATCAAAGAAGGAAAAATGGAAGAAGGATGGGAGGGAGAGAATTTTAAGTGCCTTTTGTATGTTAGCCACACAAGGATGCTATTTCATATTTTCATTCTTTCCCACAGGCATCATAAGAAGTGGTTAGAAACATTTTTGTTTTGTCAATTTTACAGATGAGCAAACCAAGGTATAGAGGCTAAGTGAATTGCCTAAGCTCATGCAGTGAGTAGAATCAGCACTAATATGATCTGTGCACTCCTAGTCCTGTATTTTTTTCCAATATTTATTTTCAACATGAATCTTTAGCCAAATCTTCCCATGAAAAAATGACAATGACAAGTCACAAGGGACAATTCAAGGTGCCCAAGCATTTTGGAACATGATGATATGCAGACTAATAATAGACTGAGTATCAGCACTTAATACAAGTGTTTATGAAATATTGTATTTTAGAAAGTGAAACATTCCTAATATGTTGGCAGAGGATTAATTCCTTCAACAAATAAGTACTAAGCTCCTGCTGTTTCTAGGCACTATTCTAGGCTCAGAGGATATAGTAGTAAACACAACAGAGACCCTGCCTTCAGAGAAGCTAGTCTGGGACAGGGAGGATGTTTGCAAACCAATAGTAATCAAGCAAACAAAAAGTAAACTAGATAATTAGCTTTTTACTCACAGAGGGTGATAAAACTAAAATTAGATAATTAAGATTTCTGAACAGTCAAATCAATTTCAGATAGTGCAATTCTCAGATGATGAGATTTTTAAAAGCAGTATCTTTATGAAATTGTAAAGGAACACAATTGCACCATAAATAATATATTGTGATGATCCTCTAATGTTTCTTTAAATTGATCAAAAGGGAGCACTGAGCCCTGGCTGGTTTTGCCCAGTGGTTAGAGCGTAGGCCAGTGGACAGAAGGGTTGCAGGTTTGATTCCCAGTCAAGGGCACATACCTGGGTTGCAGGTTCAATCCCACCACCCCACCCCTGGTCAAGGTCATATGGGAGGCAACCGATGGATGTATCTCTCTCACATCGATGTTTCTCTCTCTCTCTCCCCCTCCCTCCCTTCCACTGTATCTTTAAAAAAATCAATGAAAAAAAAAAATCCTTTGGTGAGGATAGAAGGTATTCAAGGATGCCTAGGTGCTGCTTTTGTTACAGTGACTGAATTTCTAATTCTGTATGTTCAACTCACTTACTCTTCTTGGAACTTATTAAAGATTTATTTGTTGTTTATGAACTGTTGGCACCAAACCAATTGTGTGACTTCTTCTCTTTCATTAAGATTCAAGTACATAACAGGAAATTTTTGATGCATATAAGACAGGTTCTCCTAAGCCAGTTTATGAAGCAAAGAGAAAAAACACAATGAAGCTAGTACAGATTATTTTTCTTATGGGAAAAAATTCACAACAACCTTACCTTTCCATATGAAAAATGTATACACTTGCATGAACACTTTTGTAGGAGATAGAATCTAAAATGTTTCATACAAATGAATAAGATGATTGTTATAAAATGCAACTGAAAAAGTAGGAATTTTTAGTTCATGTGCTAATTATTCACATGGTTATGTAGAGTGAAATTTCTTGTAGCTTCAGTAAGTTACCAGTATATAATAATCATCAGGTTATATAAATTACCTCTAGCCCCATTTCTTTTGATTTCTATATTCTATTAATGACACATGTAAAAGTGCCTAGAACAATGTTGGTAGAAAGAAAATGCTCAGTTAATATCATTAAACAAAATAGTTAAAAACCACCTCAAATCTGTAGCACTGACAAATATCTGAAAAAACAAATGGACTTCATTTCCAACAACAACAATAATAATAACAATAGCAATTGTATATTGAACACTAATTATGCCCCAGGCATTTAGTACATGGATCCGATCACCGCATCATCACAACAACCCCTGGATAGGTATAATATTTTTTTTTATCTCAATTCCAAAGGCAAAGAAACTGAGACATAAGTAATGCATCCAATCCTACAATGCTAGCATGTGAAAACACCAGGCCTCAGTAGAAAAACCATGGATCTTTTCTAAGAACTAGTAGGTTTGTATCTTGCCTCTATCACTTATTAGTGAATGAGATCTTGGGTAAATTTTACTTAATTTCTCTGAGCCTTAAATTTCTCATTTATAATATAGAGTTGGTGACCGGCTGGTGTGGCTCAGTGGTTGAGCGTCGACCCACGCAACAAGAGGTCACCAGTTCGATTCCCGATCAGGGCACATGTCCAGGGTATGAGCATGATCCCCAGTGGGGGGCATGCAGAAGGCAGCCAATCTATGTTCTCTCTCATCAACATCTCTCTCTCCCTCTCCCTTTCTTTCTCTCTAAAAAACACCAATAAAGGAAAAAAATAGAGTTAGTATCTATTTTATAGGATTGGAATTAGGATTAAAGTAGGTGAAGTATGTAAATTTTCCAAGAGTGTCCAACAAATATTAGTTTCACTTTCCCCCTCCCTTCTACAACATTCCTTTCCCCCAAAATTTACAAAAAAGGAAGAGATCAGAGAAATAAATCAAAATGTTTAAAAAAGTATTACTATGTCTATTAGGAGCAGACACCAAGAGGTAAGAGAGTAAAGAGACTACACAAAGCACAGTAGAGCCCTGGCCGGTTTGGCTCAGCGGTTAGAGCGTCCACCTGCGGTCCGGAGAGACCCGGGTTCGGTTCCCGCTAAGGGCATGTACCTTGGTTGCAGTTTGTCCCCGGCCCTGGTTGGTCGTGCGGGTGGCAGCCACTCGATGTGTCCCTTTCACATCGATGTTTCCCTCTCTCTCTCTTCCTCTCTCTCCCTTCCACTCTGTCTGTACAAAAAATGGAAAAATGTCCTCGGGTGAGGATAAAAAAAACAAAAAAACAAAGCACAGTAGAAATGCTTAAACAAATGTACTTTAGAAACAACTGACATTTTTTAAATTTCAAAATTTCAATTTCATAACTTGGTATTTTCCCCATTGATGACTTTCAATTAATTATGGTGTTTCTTCATATCACACCTACACACTTCTTGTTAAATTCTAGTATTTTGTGAACAGAATCCCGCCATTATAATTTTTAAATATCTATTTGTGACAAACAAAAAAGCATTGTTTAATTCATCAGTTTGCCTTTTTGCATTCTATATGCAGGCACCTTGCTAAGCCCTATTATTGTTCTGATGGTTTTTCAATTATTGTTTCTGGACTTTTAAAGGTACACAATATCCTCTGCAAACAATTTTGTTTCTTCATTTCCAATAGCACCACCTCTCCATTTCAATAGTTGCACAGAGTTTTATCTTTTCATTTTTTAAAAAATTATTTTATTTATTTTTGTTACAGATGTTTCTCTGGTAATGTGATCCTTCCAATTTTGTTCTTCTTTTTCAAGATTGCTGTGCTATTTGAGGTCTTTTTGGTTCCATATATAATTTTGAAGTATATGTTCTAGTTCTGCGAAGTATGTCGTTGGTATTTGGATGGAGATTGCATTAAATCTAAACATTACTTTGGGTGGTTTAAACATTTTAATGATGTTAATTCTTCCAATCCATGGACAAGGTATGTGCTTCCGCTTTTTTATTTATTTATTTTTTTATTAATTAATTTTTGTTACAGATGTATCTTCTTTTCCTCCCACTGAATCCCCCCTCTCCCTCCCTCCCTGCCCTGTCCTCAGCATTGCTGTGAATGTCTATTGTTCATGCATACATGCATATAAGTTCTGTGGTTTATCTCTCCCCCGCCACACACTCTTCTGGGGATTGACAGTCTGTACCCCACTTCCACGTCTCTGGGACTACCCCATTCCTCAGACTGTTAAGTTCATTATATTCCACAAATAAGCGAGATCATATGATACTTGTCTTTCTCTGTTTGGCTTGTTTCACTTAGGATAATACTTTCCAGGTCCCTCCATGTAGTCTCAACGGATAAGAGATCTTTCTTTCTTACAGCAGCGTAGTACTCCATTGTATATATGTACCAGAGCTTTCTTATCCATTCATCTACTGATGGACACTTGGGCTGTTTCCAGATCTTAGCTATTGTAAATAGTGCTGCTACAAACATGGGGTTACATATATTCTTTATTATTGGTGTTTCGGGCTTCTTAGGGGATATTCCTAGAAGTAGGATCACTGGGTCAAATGGAAGTTCAATTTTTAATTTTTTGAGGTAACACCATATTGTTTTCCATAGTGGCTACACCAGTCCGCATTCCCACCAGCAGTGTGTTAGAGTCCCCTTTCATCCACACCCTCTCCAACACTTGTTGTTTGATGATTTGTTGATGGCGGCCATTCTGACAGGTGTGAGGTGATATCTCATTGTTGTTTTAATTTGCATCTCTCTGATGATTAGTGATGTTGAGTATTTCTTTTTATGTCTCTTAGCCATTTGTATGTCCTGTTTGGAGAGTTGTCTATTTATTTCCTTTGCCCATTTTTTATTTGGGTTATTTGTCTTCCATTTCTTGAGTTTTATGAGCACTCCATATAAATGGGAAATTAACCCTTTATCTGATATATCATTGGCAATTATGCTCTCCCATACAGTGGGTAGCCTTTCCGTTTTGATGATTGTATCTTTCGCTGTGCAGAAGCTATTTAGTTTGCTGTAGTCCCATGTGTTCATTTTCTCCTTTATTTCTGTTGCCTTAGGTGATGTATCAGTGAAAATTCTGCTGCATATGATGTCTGAAATTTTGTTGCCTACAGTTTTTCTAGAATTTTTATGGATTCATGAGTCACATTTAAGTCTTGTATCCATATTGAGTTTATTCTTGTGTAGGGTGTAAGTTGATGGTCTAGTTTTATTTTTCTGCATGTAGCTGTCCAATTTTCCCAACACCATTTATTAAAGAGGCTGTCCTTACTCCACTGTATGGTCATGCCAACTTTGTCAAATATTAATTGAGCATATTGCCTTGGGTCCATCTCTGAGTTCTCTGTTCTATTCCACTGGTCTATATGCCTGTTCTTGTGCCAGTACCAGGCTATTTTTAGTACAGTGGCTTTGTAGTATAACCTGAAATCTTGTAATGTGATTCCTCCAACTTTGTTCTTCTTTTTCAAGATTGCTGTGGCTATTTGAGGTCTTTTTTGGTTCCATGTGAACTTGTGACATATTTGTTCTAATTCTGTGAAGTATGCCATTGGTATTTTGATGGAGATTGGATTAAATCTATAGATTGCTTTGGGTAGTATGAACATTTTAATGATGTTAATTCTTCCAATCCATGAACAGGGTATGTGCTTCCATTTTTTTATATCTTGCTCTATTTCTTTTTTCAATGACATGTAGTTTTCTGGAAATAGGTCCTTTATATCTTTGGTTAAGGTTATTCCTAGGTATCTTAATTGTTTTGCCGTGATGGTAAATGGGATTGTGTTTTTAGTTTCTCTTCTGTGAGTTTATCATTGGTGTATAAGAATGCCATCGGTTTTTTGACGTTAATTTTGTATCCTGCTACTTTGCCACATTCTTTTATTAAGTCTAGTAAATTTTTGACTTTGGGGTTTTCTACGTATGCTATCATGTCATCTGTGAATAATGAGAGTTTCACTTACTACGTTCCAATTTGGATCCCTTTTATTTTTCCTTCATGTCTAATTGCTGTGGCTAAGACTTCCAGTACTATGTTAAATAAGAGTGGTGAAAGTGGGCTTCTTTGTCTTGTTCCTGTTCTTAAGGGAAATGCTTTTAGTTTTTGCACATTGAGTATGATGTTGGCTGTAGGTCTTCATTTATAGCCTTTATTATGTTGAGATATGATCCCTCTATTCCCAGATTGCTGAGCATTTTTATCAGAAATGGGTTCTGAACTTTGTCGAATGCTTTTTCAGCATTAATTGATATTATCATGTGTTTATCGTTCATTTTGTTTATGTAGTGTATCACATTTATTGATTTGTGAATATTGTACCAGCTTTACCTCCCTGGGATGAATTACACTTGGTTATGGTGAATATTTTTTTTTTTTAATGTATTGCTGGATTTGATTTGCTAGTATTTTGTTCAGGATTTTGGCATCTATGTTCATCAGGGATATTGGCCTGTAGTTTTCTTTCTTTGTAGTATCTTTTTCTGGTTTTAAAATTAGAATTATGCTGGCCTCATAAAACTAATTTGGAAGTCTTCCTTCTTCTTAAATTTTTGAAATAGTTTGAAAAGAATGGGTATTAGTTCTTCTTTCAATGTTTTTTAAAATCCCCCTGTGAAGCCGTCCAGGCCTGGACTTTGGTTTGCTGCGAGAGTCTTGATTATATATTCTCTTTTTTTTTCATTGTTATTGATCTGTTCAAGTTTTCTATCTCTTCCCAGTTCAGTTTTGGGAGAGTATGTCTTTCTAGAAATTTGGTCATTTCGCTTAGATTGTAGAATTTGTTCATAATATTTCTTAATGATTTTTTTTTTTTTATTTCTGTGGTGTCAATTATTATTTCCTCTCTTTCATTTCTGATTTTGTGTATTTGGGTTCTCTCTCTTTGTTTCTCGGTGAGTTTACCTAAGGGTCCATCAATCTTGTTTAACTTTTCAAAGAACCAGCTCTTTGTTTCATCGATCCTTTAAATTTTTTTTTTTTTTTTGGTCGCCATGTCATTTATTTCTGCTCTGATCTTTACTATTTCCTTCCTCCTGCTTGCTCTGGGGTTTTCTTTCTAGTTCTTTGAGTTTGAGGTTAGATAGTCTATTAGATATTTTTCTTGATTCTTCAGGTAGACCTGTTGTGCTATAAGTTTTCTTCTCAGAACTGCTTTCCCTGCTTCCTATAGATTTTGTGTTGTGGTGTGTTCATTTTCATTGATTTCCAGGAAGTTTTTAATTTTTTCCTTGATCTCCATGGTAACTCATTCATTATTCAATAACATACTATGTAGCCTCATGTTTTCAAATATCTTTGCATGTTCTTGTTGCACTTGATTTCTACTTTCATGCCAATTGATCTGAGAAGATGCTTTATATGATATCTATCTTCTTGAACTTGTAGAGACTTAGTTTGTGTCCTAACATGTGGTCTATCTTTGAGAATATTATGCACTTGAGAAGAATGTGAATTCTGCTGTTTTGGGGTGTAGTTCTCTGTAGATATCTATTAAATCTATCTGATCTAGTGCTTCATTTAGAGTCTGTGTTCCTGGTTAATTTTTTTGTCTAGATGATCTATCCAGTGATGTCAGCGGGGTGTTGAATCCCCTGCTATGATTGTATTGCTGTTAATTTCTCCTTTGAAGTCCTCCAAAAGATTTTTAATATGGCCCTGGCCAGTTTGGCTAAGCGGTTAGAGCGTCGGCCTGCGGTCCGGAGAGACCCGGGTTCGGTTCCCGCTAAGGGCACGTACTTCGGTTGCAGTCTGTCCCCGGCCCTGGTTGGTCGTGCGGGTGGCAGCCACTCGATGTGTCCCTTCACATCGATGTTTCTCTCTCTCTCTCTCTTCCTCTCTCTCCCTCCCGCTCTATCTGAACAAAAAATGGAAAAATATCCTCGGGTGAGGATTAAAAAAAAAAAAAAAAGATTTTTAATATGTTGTTGCTCCTATATTGGTTGCATCTATGTTTACCAAGGTTATATCTTCCTGTTGGATACATCCTTTCAATATTATGTAGTGGCCGTCTTTGTCTCTAGTTATGGCCTTTATTTTGAAATCCATTTTATCAGATATGAGTATTGCTACTCCAGCTTTTTGTTGCTTTCCATTTGCTTGAAAGATTTTTTTCCATCCCCTCACTTTCAACCTATGTGAGTCTTTTGTTGTAACGTGTGTCTCTTGTAAACATCATATATATGAGTCATGCTTTCTTATCCAATCAGCTACTCTGTGTCTTTTTATCAGAGCATTCAATCCATTTACATTTAAGGTGATTATTGATATGTACTTGTTTATTGCCATTTTTGTTTAGTGTGGTTATATTTTTCTTCCTATTTCTTCTACTAATTATAGCAGTAATTTTAACATTTCTGGCAGTGCTGGTTTGGTGCTAACGTATTCCTTGAGCCTTTTTTTTTTTTTTTTTGTCCGGGAAGCTCTTTATTTGACCTTGTATTTTGAATGATACCCTTGCTAGGTAGAGTAATCTTGGATTCAGATCATTGTTTTTTATGACTTTGATTACTTCATGCCACTTCTTTCTGGCCTATAGTGTTTCTGTTGAGAAGTCAGCTGAGAGCCTATGGTGTTTCCTTTGTAGGTAACCTGCTGCTTATTTCTGGCTGCCTTTAGGATTTTCTCTTTGTCTTCAATTTTTGGCATTTTAATTACTATGTGTCTTGGTGTGGGCCTGTTTGGGTTCTTCTTACTTGGGTCTCTCTGTGCTTTGTGAACTTTAATTCCTTCTTCCTTCACCAAATTAGAAAAGTTTTCTGTCAGTATTTCTTCAAATATATTTTCTAACCCTTGCCCATTTTCTTCCTCTTCAGAGACTCCTATGAAGTGAATGTTATTACATTTCCAGTTGTCCCATAGTTCTCGTAAGCCACCTTCCTGTTTTTTTATTTTTTATTTTTATTGTTTTGGTTTTCTGAATGATTGATTTTTTCTACCCTGTCTTCTAATTCACTGGTCCAGTCCTCAGCTTCCTCTACTCTGCTGTTTAGTCCTTCCAATATGTTCTTAATTTCTGCTATGTCATTCTTCATTTCCACTTGGTTGGTTTTCAATATTTCTATATTTTTACTCATGGTGTTGAGCTCCTTTCTTATGCTGTTGAGCTTCTTCAAGATCATGGCTCTGAAGTCTACCTCTGATAATTTGCTTAGCTGCATTTCATTCATCTCATCTTCAATAGAGTTCTCTGGTTTTTTTTATTTGGGATTTGTTTCCGTGTTTCACCATTTTGGCTATCTCAGTGAGTTTTGGAGCCTGCCAAATTTTCCCTGTGGGTGTTGGTGTTCTTCTGTTTGTGGCTCCCTCTACTGGGTTTGGATGAGCCTGGGTTGGTCCACATTAAGCAGCAGTGTCAAGTTTTACTTTCCTGGGTAGATTTGCAAGCCCAGGAAAGGTTCAGTTATTCTCTAGCTTTTTCCTGGTGGCTAGTAGTCTCATTTACTCAGTATCTTGGAATGTAGCCCTGGTGTTCTGCATAAGAGAATTTCCAGAGAGTGGGATAGATACTGGTTGTTAATGAGCCTCAATTTGCATTTCTTTGCCTCACCTTGGAAAGGCTGAATCTACAGGGGTGGAAGGGCAGCTGCTTTTCCCCACAGCTCTGGGAAAGAGCACACTGGCCACTGTCTTTGTGACCGCAACTTAGCAAAAACACTGAGTGCCCTCCAAATCCCGGGTGTCCCCACAGAGTTCCAGGCCTGTCTGGCCTCCCTCTGCCCTAGCCCCCAGGTGAGTGGCTGTGGCTATTTTAGCACTCTGTCCTGGCTCTGTGTGCTGTGGAGCAAGATTGGTCTTTATTCCCCAAGGGCCCTGCTCACAGCTAAGACTGCTGCTGTCCATGGGCTCCCAGCCCACCACTCTCTTGCACCTCAACAGATCCTTCCTGTGTCCCTGGTTATATGGTCTTGTTGTGCTGCTTTACTGTTGCTGTTTTCTGAGGATTTGTCTTTATTTTAGTTATAATTTCTGTTTGGTCCTGGGAAATCATCTGTGTAATTTCCATTCACTCCGCCTCCATTTTCACATCCTCTATGCCTATCTTGTGTGCAGCTGGGTTGCACAGGCCTCTCTGGTGCCCCAGTATTCTGCAGGTCCCAGGGACAGGCAGGTGGATCGCACCAGTCCCTCTAGGGCTCTGGCTTCCCACTGCACATGTGAGCTGCTGGACAGCACAGGCCTTTGTGGAGTCCCAGGTCCTGCCGCTGGTGACTGGGGAGTGCTGCTGCTGCATGGGGCTCAACTCCTGCTCAACTTTTGCTGTAGTTTTGGGGGATGCATCTCAGCTGCTGGTCTGTGCTTCTGTTTCCTGGGGATGAATGTCTGCTCCCTAGCCTCTGTTGCTGGGAGTATATCTCCACTCTGATTGGGCTGCTACTGTGGGGGGTGGAACTGGGCTCCAGGCTATCTGCGGCTTCCTGGACCAGCATCATGGGAGCTCCACTACTGTGCACTGGTCTGTGTTGACACAGAGCGTCCACTGGTCCGATGGTGCCAGGTGCACTGGTGGGCTCAGGTTGCTGGGCCCTAGCCGCTCCCACTGCCTCCTCCCAGGGAAGACCCTGGATCCTCCAAAATGGTGGGACCTCCCCACTGCGTAGGGAGAAGCGCCCTGAAGGGCTGTTTACCGAGGTAGCCAACTTCTCCATCCACAGCTCAGGAACCTTCTGCTCCATGGCTCTGCACTGCTCGAGTTTGGTCATCCACCTTCACGTCCACTCACACTCTCTCACACACTAGGTCACTCTCCCACACACTCACCCTCCCTTTGGTCCTGCTCACTGCCATCTTCCAGTTATGCAGAGTTTAATTGCATCTCTTAGAATTTGACAAAACAGACTCTGGCGTATAAAACAATATAAATGAATATCTCTAGGTGCCATAATTACCTGTGATTTTTTATTTTCATGAGCCTACTTTTCAATATTTTCTACCATGAGTAAACATTTCCTATAAAACCAGAAAATCACTATAGTTAATTTTTCAAAATTCTGTTTAATTTTTAATCTGAAAATGCCAGTTACCATTCATAGTCTTAGCCAGATTGCTGGGGTCTGTGGAGATATAACATCACATGCTTCTGTTCCTGCTGTTCCTGGTTCTCTCTTCAAGGCACAGGTCAGGGTTTTGTTTTGTTTTGTTTTTTACCTCTTGCATATTTGAAACAGTACTTATATCTTTCCTGGCCAGAATGAGCATACAGCAAACTACAATTCCCAGAGATCAAAGCTTCCAAATTGTTTCTACTCCTTCCTGCTATTGAATCAAGGACTTCACGGCCCAGAAAGCAATGTGAGAAATGTAAACTTCCACCATGAGCCACGTTGCATTACTGGGAAGTGTAGTCCAGAATGAAGGTGAATAGGAAGCTATAGACTGCAGGTGAGGCCCAGGTTAGAGGTTGAGGAGGGGATGACTATGGTAAACCTACTGTTACAGAGAGCTGTACCAGTACAGTAGAGGAGGTGGATACAGCTCTACGGGTCAGGAAGGCTAATTCAATGATCCTCACACTTTTTTGCTCATATGCTTCCTAAAAGATCTATGTAGAGCTGGATATCCTTTTGCATGTTTTGAAGATAAACTCTTAATTTTTTTTCATCATGACTTTAAATAGTTGCAAAGGCTGTGATTTCCAGGATTCTATCAATACACAATTATCGTTAAATTTATTTGTTGAGGTATAAATAAAAATAAAAAGTACAGAGAGACTGAAAATGGCGGTGGAGTGAATTGAAGCTACACAGACCATCTCCCAGGGCCAAACTGGAATTACAATGAACATAAAGATAAATCGTCAGGAAAAGGCAACCAAAAAGCACCTTGGAGAACGACATAACCAGGGACACTGACTCAATACTGGTAGGCTTGCGAAGACACAAGAAGGGGCCGGGAGCCCACGGTACTCAGCAGCCTGGGCTGGAAGCTGTGGCCTCGACTGGGACCTGCAGTCTCGGCTGGCAGCGGTGCAGTCAGCGGGGAGCTACAGTGACCTTGGCTGGAACCTGTGGCCTTGGCTGGGACATGCGACCTCAGGAGGGAGTTGCACCCTCGGCTAAGACCGACGCCCTTGGCTGGGAGCTGCCTCAGCCTAGGCCGGGAGAAACGCCCTTAGCTGGGAGTGGCACCCTCGGGTTAAAGTCCAAAACGGCTCCACAGCGTAGAGCCGGGACAGAGGCTAAATTAGCAGCAGCCACTCACCTTGGGCTCTGGCACAGGGAGGGCAGACTGGACTGGAACTGTGTGGGGACACTCGGGATTTGGAGGGCACTCAGAGCTATTGCTGAGTTGCACCCACACATGACTGTGGTCATCTTACTCCTTGCCAGGGCCCTGGGGAGAGGCGGCTGCCCCTCCCTTGGAGATTCAACCCCACCTAGTGGCCATTGAAATGCTAATTGAGGCCCATTAACAACCACCATCTGCCCCACCCTCCGGAAATCCTCTTACACTGGGCACCTGAGGGAGTTTTTCAGTCAACTCAGAAACCAAGGTTCTTCAGGTGACCCCTATTAATAGCCTCTAGGCAAAAAAGCTAGAGGATAACTATCATTCCCTGGGCTAGCAACTCTAACCAGGAAAGTTAAGACTTGACAGTGGTGTTTAAAGTGGGTCCTCCCTGCCTCATCCAAACCCAGGAGAGAGAACCACAAATGACAGAACACCAACACCCACAGGGAAAATTTGGCAGACTCCAAAGCCCACTGTGATAGCCAAAATAGTGAAACACAGACACAAAAGCCAAAGGAAAGAACAAGATGAGATACCAAAGATGAGATAAACGAGGTACAGTTAAGCAAGTTAACAGAACTAGAATTCAGAGCCATGATCTAGAGGAAGCTCAACAACATGTGTAAGGACACGAGCACCATGAGTAAAGACATAGAAATGTTGTAAATAAACCAGTTGGAAATTAAAAACCACCAAGAGGAAATGTAGAATGACATATCAGAAATAAAGAACACATTAGAAAGTATAAATAGCAGAGTAGAGGAAGCTGAGGACAAGATCAGTGAATTAGAAGATAGGGTAGAAAAAATAAACCAATCATAAAACCAAATAATAATAATAATAATTAAAAAACAGGAAAACAGCTTAAGAGAACTGTGGGACAACTGGAAAATAACAACATTCGCATCATAGGAGTCCCTGAAAAAGAAGAAAATGAGCAAGGGTTAGAGAATATATTTGAAGAAATAGTGACAGAAATCTTTCCTAATTTGGTGAAGGAAGAAGGCATTCAAGTTCAAGAAGCACAGAGAGCCACAAGTAAGAAGAACCCAAACAGGCCCACACCAAGACACATAGTAATCAAAATGCCAAAAATTCAAGACAAAGAGAGAATCCTAAAAGCAGCAAGAGAGAAGCAACAGGTTACGTACAAAGAAAACCCCATAAGGCTCTCAGCTGACTTCTCAATAGAAACAATACATGGCAGAAGGCAATGCCATGAGGTAATCAAGGTCATGATAAACAATAATCTGATTCCAAGACTACTCTACCCTGCAAGGCTATCATTCAAAATAGAAGGTCAAATAAAGAGCTTCTCAGGCAAAAAAAAAAAAAAAAAAAAAAAAAGGCAAAGGAATACATTATCACCAAACCAGCACTGCAAGAAATGTTAAAAGGACTGCTGTGGTTAGCAGGAGAAATAGGAAGAAAAATATAACCACACTAAACAAAAATGGCAATAAATAAGTACATATCAATAATCACCTTAAATGTAAATGGATTGAATGTTTTGATAAAAAGACAGAGTAGCTGATTGGATAAGAAAGGGTGACTCATGTATATATTGTTTACAAGAGACCCACCTCACAACAAAAAAATTACGTAGGTTGAAAGTGAAAGGATAGAAAAAAATCTTTCAAGCAAATGGAAAGCAAAAATAAAGCTGGGGTAACAATACTCATATCTCATAAAATAGATTTCAAAATGAAGGCCATAACTACAGACAAAGAAGACCACTACATAATATTGAAAGGATGTATCCAAAAGGCAGATATAACCTTGATAAACATATATGCACCCAATATAGGAGCACCAAAATATATTAAAAATCTTCTGGAGGACTTTAAAGGAGAAATCGATAGCAATACAATCATAGCAGGGGACTTCAACACCCCGCTGACATCACTGGATAGATCATCTACACAAAAAAATTAACAAGGAAACACAGGCTCTAAATGAAGCATTAGGGCAAATAAATTTAATAGATATCTACAGATAATTACACCCCAAAACTACAGAATTCACTTTCTTCTCAAGTGCACATAGGACAGTCTCAAAGATAGACCACATGTTAGGACACAAACTAAGTCTCTGCAAGTTCAAGAAGACTGAAATCATATCAAGCACCTTTTCAGATCAGAATGGCATGAAACTAGAAATCGATTGCAAGAAAAACATGCAAAGACATTGCAACACATGTAGGCTAAATAGCATGTTATTAAACAATGAATGGGTTACCGAGGAGATCAAGGAATAAATTAAAAACTTCCTGGAAACCAATGAAAATGAACACACAACAACACAAAATCTATGGGATGCAGCAAAAGCAATTCTGAGAGGGAAGTTCATAGCACTATAGGCCTACCTCAAAAAAAAAAAAAAAAAAACAAAGAAAATCTCTAATAGACTATCTAACCTCACAACTTAAAGAACTAGAGAGCAAACACAAAGAAAAACCCAGAGCAAGTAGAAGGAAGGCAATAGTAAAGATCACAGCAGAAATAAACAATATAGAGTCCAAACAAACAATTCAAAGGATTAATGAAACAAAGAGCTGTTTTTTTTTTGAAAAGATAAACAAGACTAATGGACCCTTAGCTAGACTCACCAAGAAACAAAGAGAGAGAACCCAAATACACAAAATCAGAAATGAAAGAGGAGAAGTAAGAACTGACACCACAGAAATAGAAAAGATCGTTAAAAACTACTATGAAAAATTATATGGCAACGAATTCAACAATCTAAGCAAAATGGACAAATTTCTGGAAACACGTAGTCTCCCAAAACTGGACCAGGAAGAGATAGAAAACTTGAAAAGACCAATAACAACAGAAGAAATTGAAGATGTAATCAAGATTCTCCCAGCAAATAAAAGCCCAGGCCCAGATGGCTTCACGGGGGAGTTTTGCCAAATATTCAAAGAAGAACTAACATCCATTCTCCACAAACTATTTCAAAAAAGTCAAGAAGAAGGAAGACATCCAAACCCATTTTATGAAGCCAGCACAATTCTAATTCCAAAACCAGAAAAAGACACTACAAAGAAAGAAAACTATAGGCCAATAACCATGATGAACATAGACGCCAAAATTCTGAACAAAATACTACCAAATCGGATCCAGTAATACACCAAAAAAATTATTCACCATGACCAAGTGGGATTCATCGCAGCGATGCAAGGCTGGTACAATATTCACAAATCAATAAACGTGATACACCACATAAATAAAATGAAGAATTAAAACCACATGATCATATTAATAGATGCCAAAAAAGCCATCAACAAAATCCAGCATCCATTTCTGATAAAAATGCTCAGCAATGTGGGAATAGAGGGATCATATATTGACATGATAAAGGCCATATATGAAAGATCTACAGCCAACATTATACTCAATGGGCAAAAACTAAAATCATTTTCCTTAAGAACAGAAAAAAGACAAGGATGTCGACTTTTGCCACTCTTATTTAACATAGTACTGGAAGTCTTAGCCACAGCAATTAGACATGAAGAAAAAATAAATGGGATCCAAATTGGAAAGGAGGAAGTGAATCTGTCATTATTTGTAGATGATGTGAAACTATACGTAGAAAACCCCAAAGTCAAAAATTTACCAGACTTAATAAATGAATTTAGCATAGTAGCAGGATACAAAATTTATGTCAGGAAATCAATGGCATTCTTACACACCAATGAAGAACTCACAGAAAGAGAAACTAAGAGAACAATCTTATTTACCATTGTGGCAAAAAAATTAAGATACCTAGGAAAAACCTTAACGAAAGATATAAAAGACCTATTCGCAGAAAACTACAGGTCATTGAAAAAGAAATAGAGGAAGATATAAAAAAGTGGAAGCACATAACCCTGTTCATGGATTGAAAGAATTAACATCATTAAAATGTTCATACTAACCAAAGCAATCTATAGATTCAATGAAATCCCCATTAAAATACCAGCGACATACTTTACAGAATTAGAACAAGTACTTCAAAAGTTCATATGGAACCAAAAAGGACCTCAAATACCCACAGCAATCTTGAAAAGGAAGAACAAAGTTGGAGGGATCACATTACCAGATTTCAGGTTATACTACAAAGCCACTGTAATCAAAACAGGCTAGTTCTGGCACAAGAACAGGCATATAGACCAGTGGAATAGAACAAAGAACCCAGAAATGGACCCAAGGCAATATGCTCAATTAATATTTGACAAAGATGGCAAAAGTATACAGTGGAGTAAAGACAGCCTCTTTAATAGATGGTGGTGGGAAAATTGAACAGCTACATGCAAATAAATGAAGCTAGACCATCAACTTACATCCTACACAAGAATAAACTCAAAAGGAATAAAAGACTTAAATGTGACTCATGAATCCATAAAAATCCTTGGAGAAACTGTAGGCAACAAAATTGTAGAGATCATTCACAGCAGAATTTTCACTGATACATCACTTAAGGCAATAGAAACAAAGGAGAAAATGAACACATGGGACTACATCAAACTCAAAAGCTTCTGCACAGTGAAAGATTCAATCATCAAAATGGAAAGGCTACCCACTGTATGGGAGAGCATAATTGCAAATAATATATCTGAAAAGGGGTTAATTTCCAATATATATAGAGTGCTCATACAACTCAACAAAAGGAAGAGAGAGAACCCAATTAAAAAATGGGCAGAGGAACTAAATAGACACCTCTCCAAATAGAACATACAAATGGCTAAGAGACATATGAAGAAATGCTCAACATCACTAATCAGCAGATGCAAATTAAAACCACAACGAGGTATCACCTCACACCTGTCAGAATGGCCGACATCAACAAATCATCAAACAACAAGTGTTGGCAAGGGTGTGGAGAAAAGGGGACTCTAGTATACTGCTGGTGGAAATGCAGACTGGTGCAGCCACTATAGAAAACAATATGGTGTTACCTCAAAAAATTAAAAATTGAACTTCCATTTGACCCAGTGATCCCACTTCTAGGAATATACCCTTAGAAGCCTGAAACACCAATCAGAAAGAATATATGTACCCCCATGTTTGTAGCAACACTATTTACAATAGCTAAGATCTCGAAACAGCCCAAGTATCCATCAGTAGACGAATGGATAAAAAAGCAGTGGTACATATACACAATGGAGTACTATGTAGCTGTAAGAAAGGAATATCTCCTATCCTTTGAGACTACATCAAGGGACCTGGAAAGTATTATCCTAAGTGAAACAAGCCAAACAGAGAAAGACAAGTATCATATGATCTCATTTATTTGTGGAATATAATGAACATAATAGTCTGAGGAATGGGGTAGTCCCTGAGACGTAGAAGTTGGGTCCAGACTGACAATCCCTAGAAGAGGAGGTGGTGGGGGAGCGATAAACCACAGAACATATATGCATGTATGCATGAACAATGGATATGGACAACAAAGCTGGGGACATGATAGGAAGGGAGGGGTGAATCAGTTGGGGAAAAAGGAGAAACATCTGTAACAAAAATAAATAAATAAAATAAATAAATAAATAAGTAAATAAATAAATAAAAAGTACAAAGGTCCACATCTATAGGACATTTACATACACTTTGAAGGCTCTCACGTGCCTACCAGTCAAAACACTCCAGAGGTAGCCACTATTTTGATTTTTATCACGGAAGATTTAACTTAATTTTGACCTGCATGTATAACAATGTATAAACACATATATCAGTGTAGTTGTACCACGTGGCAGCTAAATACTGGAATAAAACATTATTATCCATTAAAAATTCATGAAAAGCATTTTTTTTTACAGTTGACAACTCTACATTGTTTCTTTTTCTTCTTGAACTTCAATTGCCATAGTATTACCCCACACATAATTTTATTCAAATTTTACTGCATTATACTTTTTTGTTGAAAGGCCTTTTTTTTTTTTATCATTCTATCATTCTTCTGTGTAACAAGGTTATATAATTATGTTGACATTTAATTGTTTATATATACTCTCATTGTAAGGTTGTAGGCTAAACATTTTTTTTCTACACTGGGTAATTATCATCAATATTGTTAATAGAAAATTGATGAAGACAACTTAGATATATAATTTTTGATTAATAATTATTAAACATTAAAACAAAATATACAATTTAAAATGCAGTTCTAATGTAACGCATTTTTAAATTAATTTATGTATATGCATTAATATTGCATAATGGTAAAAAAAGACAGTTCATCATCAAATTGAAGGAAATTTACTAAGTAGATAACAAAGCAAGTAGATCTGGGAATATATCCTAAGAATCCCATAATACCAATTGGAAAGAATATATGAACCCCCCTATGTTCATAGCAGCATTATTTACAATTGCTAAAAAGTGGAAACAGCCCAAGTGCCCATCAGTAAATGAATGGACAGAAAAGCAGTGGTATATTTACACAATGGAATACTATATGGCTCTGAAAAAGAAGCATGGATGGGCATGGGGATTATTATGCTCAGTGAAGTAAGCCAGTCAGAGAAAGACAAATAGCACATGATCTCACTTATATGTGAAATCCAATGAATAAAATAGAAACAGAGGCATGGATATGTGGAACAGACTGATAGCATCAAATGGGATGGGAAGAGGGGAGGGGGAAAACTGAATGAAAGAAGGTGAAAGGATTAGCCAGAGAACATATATGCATAACTCATAGACAACATTGTGGTGTTAGCCAGAGGGAAGGTGGTGGGCGAGGGCTGGGCAGAGGGGGCAACAGTGTGTGTGTGGGGGGGGATAGGGATATCTGTAACAATATAAACAATTAAAATAATGCAAGTAGATTTGTTATACAATTCTTTGTCTTTCTTCAGCATTATTTTCCAAAAATAATTTAGGGATTGATCATCAAGAATTATTTTTGTAATCACCTACCAGCTAATTAATTGGATTGAGTACTCTTTCAATTTTGTTGAAATCAAAGAGTTACAAATTAATTAGAAATTAGAATCACAAATAGATTTGTTCCTAAACATTATAATCCAGCTGGACACCAATATATCTAATTGTTCTTTTGTTTGGCTCCTTGGAGTTATTTTTTCTCAACACCTTTATTGTTGCATGATTTGCATATCAAAAATTCACCTGTTGTCTGTGTACAATATAATGATTTTTAGTAAATGTACAGAGTTGTGCGACCATCACCACAATCTAGTTTTACAACATTTCCATCATTCCAAAATGTTTTGTTAATGACTTTATGTCATCAATGACCACATTCCTAACCCCAGGCCTTGGCAAGCACTGTTCTACTTTCTGCCTATTCAGATTTACCTTTTTTTTGGGGGGGGGGAGGGGGATTGTATGTAAATATAATCATACAATAAATAGTACTTTGTACCAGACTACTTTAACTAAGAAAAAAATGTTTTATGCTTTCTTCATATTTTAGCATTCCTTGGAGTTTGTACACTCTGAGACAATCACAATAAATCAGGTTCTGGGTACGCTTTTCTTCTGTAAAAATAATGAAAGTGGACTTGGAAAATTATCAATGTTAGAACAGAAAAAACATACATATGGAAGTTGAGATTTGGGGAAGAATTTTTTTTTTTAATCCTCACCCAAGGACATTTTTCTACTGATTTTTTAGTTTTATATAGAGTGGGAGGGAGTGAGGAAGGGGGAGAGAGAGAGAGAGAGAGAGAGAGAGAGAGAGAGAGAGAGAGAGAGAGAGAAAGAGACATCGATCAATTGCCTCCTGAACCACCTCAACCAGGGCCAGGGATCAAACCTACAACCCAGGTACATGCCCTTGACTGGAATCGAACCCACGACTTTTCGGTCTGTGGGCCAACGCTCTAACCACTAAGCAAACCAGCCAGGGTGGAAAGGATTTTTTTTTAAATTATTTTATTTATTTATTTAATTTATTTATTTTTGTTCCATAAAGGAAAGGATTTTTTTTAATACCTCATGCCTGTGGACTCCTTGGAAAGTCTTTATGTATTATCCAGAGTGAACATACTTCATTGTGAAGAAAACTGGACTAAATTATATGAGAATAACCAACAGAGTAAATTAAAATAAAAATTCCAAAGTGTGTTTTGGTCATGTCGCTCTGTGCTTTAATTTTCTGATCTGTAAAATGAACCCAATAATATCTACCTGACAGTTCTGTTGTGGGGATCGGAAAGATGAGGATGGTGAGGAGAGGATAGAAATGCCTCTCAGGATTTATCCCTTCAGATACCAGTCAGCAACTGATAATGCAGAACTTCTGTCCAAGAGATTTCATTCAGCTTCAGCCTGGCTCTTCTACAATGTCACGGCTCTGCCTGGGATCTTGCCATGCATTGTCAGTGTTAGGATAGACAGATCTCCTTCTACAGTGATCGATCTCAGTCTTTAGCTTCATAATAGTATGATAAAGATCTCCTTCGAACTTGGAGTCCTTATGTGCTGAGCCCAAAATGTAGAATCCATAGTACATTTAAGAGGTAAAAAGATTTCATCTTCGAAAGACTGCAAAACCAATTTCATTCATTTGATTACAAAAATGAATGCAATTTAATTTAAAATGTACATGGTATATTTACATTGCTATAAAAATCCCCAAGTTCCTTACCTCCCACCCTCACCCACTCCTAGGCTCTGAAAGCAGCTGGATGGAGGTAAATCCTGGCACAATTATGTTATTTGGCCAACTGTATCAGTCAATTCCTTTAGGTTTGCAATTTGGATGTGACTTGATTGTTTATCAAGAATAGGGAACCCTGAGGAGACAGAAGTATTGAGCATCCTTTTTAAAGTGGTAATATTTATATCTTTCAATAAGACTAAGTTATTTAGGAAAATGAGGTGGGTGAGGGATAAAATCTTCTGGTTTTCTGTAGGCAATCGGATTTTAATTGAATGAATTTTCCAATGATTACTGGAACATGCACTGAAGCTTTAGTACTGACGAAAGCATTGTTGCCTAGCAAAAGGGAGGCTTAACGTTCAGCACACCAGAGACCAATCATCGCAGGAGGAGCTGCTGCTGCTGCTTCTTTGTCACAGTAGCAACAGAGGCAGACAAGTGAGACAGATGAATAGTAATTACCGTTGAAAACCCCAAAGAGGGGAATGGAGCTAAATAAGATATCTGACGCACATTTTCAGACTCCTGCCTGTGAAGTGGTAGATGTACAATATTTATCACTAAAGTAAACACTTGCTCTGTGATCATGCTATCAAAATGGATTGTTTTTGCTGTTACTGAGCTTGATTACACACTCACTGTCCCTTAAAGGGATACCAGAAAACCCCATTCCTCCTCCTTCAGCCATACTATCCATTCCTTGAAGATTGTCCAGTTACAGTTCTTCACCCCTAATCAAGCATTCTGGTTGCACACAGTGTCTGAAAGACTGTCTGCTCAGATTACGTGTTCTGGGCATTGAAAAGGCTCCATACCCAGAACCAGGGAGGCCACATAATTCTCCAGAATATTGTATGAGCACATTCTCCAAGGTCGTTTTTCTTTGCCCCTGCTCCCAAAGTCTTCATCCTAGATAACAGGTTACAGTAGAAGTAGAGAGAAACATAGGTCATTACAATTCATTTTTCTCTGAATCAACTGTATCTAAATTATAGTTCAGTTATTGGACAGTTTCTATTAGGAAAGAATACCAGCGAACACACATAAGATCTACGAAGGAGAAAATGACTCATCCTGCACTAAAACATTTTTTTTTTAACTTTCTATTATGGAATATTTCAAACATATCCAAAAAGAGAGGAGATTTTATAATGAATCTCCATGTATAGATCACTCAGTTTTAATGATCATTTCATGATCACACTTGTTCTTTGCATACCCATCTACTTCCTATCCCCACTCCCAGAATGATTTGAAGTAAAGCCCATGTCACATAATTTTATCAATAAATATTTCAGTCTTTATCTCTCAAAGGACTTTTAACCTAATGTCATTATCATAACTAACAAAGTTAACAGTAATTCATAATATTATCAAATAATCAGTTCCGATTTCCTTGATTATCTCATAGATCAGCGCTTCTCAAATGTTAATGTTCAAAGGAATCATCAAGGGATTGTCTTAAAAGCCAGATTCTGATTAAGTAAATCTAAGGTGGAGCCTGGGATTGCGTATTTCTGACAATCTCCTAAGCGATGCCAAGGCTACTGGTTGTCATATCACACTTTAATAAGCAAGGTCTTTTTTTCTCTTTGTGTTTTGTTTAGACTTTTAACATGTTAGAAATTTAAGTTTAGAGATTAGCATACCTGAAGATGTCAGAGAAATGCACAATAGTGTATCTGACCATTCATTTATTCCAAAACCAACTTTGGTGTATACCTGGAGTGGTATGAGGCATTGGGAATCGGGGAGGTGGGTAGTATATAGGACTTCTTTATCACTGTGGCTAGCTAACAGCTGTTCTAAAGGCTAGAAAAGAACGGTATATACTTGTATTGAATTTCTGCCTCTTTCTTATGCACACTTATTTATTATATGGTATATATGTATATATTTTCCCTTTAATGAGACGGTTGGTATATTAGTTTCCTGTGGCTGCTGTAACAAACTTTGTTGCTTAAAGTAAGGGATTTATTCCCTCACAGTTTTGGAGTTCAAAAGTCCTTATTAGTTTCACTAATCTGAAATCAAGGTGTCATGTCAACAGTGATGAAGGTCTTCAGGAGATTCTGAAGTATCAGTTCCTTGGCAATCCCAGTTTCTTGTGGGTGCCAGTATTCCTTGGTGCTCCTTGCCTGTGGCTGCATCACTGTAATCTCTGTCTGTCTTCACAGGGCCTACTCCTATCTGTCTCTTTCATTCTCTCACCTTCATCTCCCTCTGATAAATACTCATGTGATTGGATTTAAGCACAATTTGTATAATCAAAATACTATTGCTGTGTTGAGATCCTTAGGTTCCGATGATTAGGACCTGATATGATTATTCTTCAGTAGACTACATTGGGCTCTTGATTCTATTGAAAATGTATAAATTACAAAAGCTTTTCCAAGAGACTCATCCCCTCAAAATCAAGTATAAAAGATCTAGCATGATTCATTTATCCCATGGAGAATGAGGAGATCACTGTCCCTATCTGAGACTGGGTAAACTGTAGTTGCGGGTACATAGTGTGGACTGAAAGGTGGGAGCAAGATGAACAACAGCAAATCCAATTAGTGGATACACAGTCCAGAGATCAGTTGAGTGGCTCAAGGAAGATAATATTACCAACATTAATGTTTTCATAATTGTATAAAATTAAGAGATATAGGGGATACAAAATTATATTCACAAGGAAAATTCCCAACCTATTATTTACAACACCTGACATGTCAGCTGCCACCTTGCTCTATTAATTTTATTATTGCCAATTGCACACATGGTCAGTGGTCCCTCAACATTTTATTACTTTTAATCATGATTCTGGATTTGAAAACATCATCATCCTAGATTCATGAGGGAGAGAGAAGTGCAAATTCATGCAATTCTTGGAATTGCTATGATCATCTCTTCTTTAATTGTGAAAGGTTTGCAAAAAGAATGTCAATTCTGTTTCCAATTAGCAGACATTGTCAATCCACTTTAATATGCGAAGGTTCAAGTATAATGTTTAGGTTGTATTAACAGCACACTCATATGATGACAAAATATTACCAGCAACCTAGTGGCCACCCACACATTCCCTTCAAGTCATTACTTTCTCCTACAGAGTAACCTTTACCTTCATTTCTTATAGCAAAGAATAATTTTCTAGTTTTATGGAATCATATGTTTTTTGTGTGTCTGCATTTTTCCACTCAGCATTATGTTTGTGAGAATCCATGTTTTTGAGTTGAGTTGTATATCACTCATTGACATCACTATATAGCATCCCACTTTGGGAATATACCATGATTGATTTATCTGTTCTACTCTTGATGGACACTCAGATTTCAAAATATTATACATAGTGTTGCTAAGAACATTCTAGTAGATGTCTTTTGGTGAACATATGTACACATTTTTATTGAGTATATATCTTGGAGTGCAGTAGAAGGATCGCAAATATGCATATGCTCAGCTTTAATAGATACTGCCGAAGTGTTTGTACAAATTTACATTCCCACCAGCAGTATATAAAAGTCCAGGATTCTCCACAACATTGTAAGCCCTTGATTTAAAAAAATATATTTTTTTTACATTCTCAGGGATGTGTGGTAATATTGCACTGTGATTTAAATTTCTGTTGTCCCAATAACAAATGAAGTTAAGCACTTTTATGTATGTTTGTTGGCCATTTAGATAGCTTGGTCATGAAGTATCTGCTTGTTTACTCTTTTTTCTACTCTAGTCTTTTCTTTATATATTCTGGATGAGTCATAGACAGATATTTGTCTACAGATATCTTTTCTCTCTCAGTAATTTACTTTTTTAGTCCCTTAATGGTGTGTTTTGATAGAAAAAGAGAGTTGTAGTACAGTTTTTTTTTTAATATGTTTTTATTGTTGTTGTTGTTGTTTTTTAGAGAAAGAGGAAGGGGAAGAGAGATAGAAACATCAATGTGAGAGAGAAATATCCATTGGCTGCCTCCTGCACGCCCCCTACTGGGGATCAAGCCCACAACCCAGGCATGTGCCCTGATCAGGAATCAAACTGGGACCTCTCAGTCCATGGGATGTTGCTCAATCCACTGAGCCACTCCAGCCAGGCTGTGGTACAGTTTTAATGTATGGTAATTGTTTTATAGCTTAAATTTACATGAAATTACCATGTCTTAGCCCATAGGAATTATTGACCCATAGCCTTTGCACATACCATTTCCTTTGCCTGGAACCTATTCCTCCTTAACTAGCTACTTCTTATTTATCCTTCTTTTCACAGTTGAAGCCTCCCCTACAAGTTACATTAAGGTCCTCCTGCTGCTTCTTGCTATGTTTATTCCCAGCAAATACTTCTGCTGTCATAACTTTATCCATGTTTGTCATTCCTTTCCCCCCTTTTTTCTCTAGATGCTCCCTGAGAACAAAAACTATTTGGTTCTTGCTCCCCATTGTATCTCCAATGCTTAGCTAATAATAACAATAATAATAATAATAGTAATAATAACTAGCATTCATTGAATGCTAGGCACTGTTCTAAGTTCTTTAAATACACGATTTCCCTTTAATTCTTACAACTCTATCAGGTAGGTGTTATAACTCTCCCCACTTTATACATAAAGATACTGAAGCATAGAGAAGTTAAAATACCTTTTCCATTGACACACACAGCTGGTAAAAGAAGGATACAGAATTTAAACCTAGGTAGTGTGATTTCAGAAACACACTGTTACCCAGCTGGCATAGCTCAGTGGTTGAGCCTTGACCCATGCACCAAGACGTTGCCAGTCTGATCCCCGGTCAGGGCACATGCCCAGGTTGTGGGCCCGATCCCCAGTGGGGGGCATGCAGGAGGCGGCCAATCGACGTTCTCTCTCATCAATGTTTCTATCTCTCTGTCCCTCTCCCTTCCTCTCTCTCTAAAATCAATAAAGAAAAAAATCATGCTCTTAGCTAGTGGGCAATTAATAAATATTTGTTAAAGGAACAATTTTTAATTAAAAAGTACCATGCAGATCACCTAATTTAACTGGTTTATTTTAATAATGTGTTTACTGGGGTCAATAAGTGAAGTGACTTGCCCATGATCATACTGCTGGTAAGTGCCAAAATTATGGCAAAATTCCAAGTGTCTTGAATGCCATTTCAGTGTTCACCCTCTTCCTCTATAAATCTATTTTCAAATATAGGCCATTTAGTCCTTTGTAAAACTCTGCTAAGCTCCACTGCCTTCAAAAGATAATCATGGGCAGAGACATTTCTAGTGATAAAAACTGTCACTTAGATACATGACACGACAGCTCAAGAAATTGCATGAAATCACAGACTCGTGAACTTATGTATAGAATCGTATTGTTATAGCTGAGTAAACCTAATATCTCCCTGCAAAGTGAAAATTGCAAAGACTTTGAAAAATCTGAATGTTTTTTTCATAGTGAGACCAAACTGAAATTTGCATCTTTCATGTGTTTATTTGGCAATGTGGCCAGATTGAAGGCAGCCTTGGTGTATACTGCCCTCATCTGCTTCAATGCTCTTCTCTTCTCCCCTCCCCAGGCCAAATGCTGCTGCTAATATCTAGATCGGTATGTCTAGGCTGCTAACTACGCTTGATTTAAGATGTGTACACACTGACAGCTATTTCCTGGTGTTAATTTTTTAATTTCACTAAATACAGACTTGCATCAGGGGGACCAAATGCTAACAGCTTTGGAAAGGATTGACTCTGGTAAGTGAGCTAATAGTTAATATTTCCCCATTTAATTTTCTAACACACTGTTTCTTGTGCTATATGCTGAGGCCATGGCCTACATAATTCTACACTATGGTCCAGATCTATAATGAAATATCAGGGGGAAAAAACATTAAATAAGACAGAAGAGGAGGGAAAAACAGTATAGCAGGAAGGCATACATACATTTAACTCAAAACAATCCAATTTTTATTGATTTTCAATGTATTATAGTGTGGCAAAATATCAGAAGCTTACCTTCAGTTTTTATCATAGACTCTAAGATCAAATAACACATTTGACTATGGCAGTTCCTAAAGCTTAGAAGTATTCTTCATGGACTTTCCAAACTGAAATGATTAAGGTAGTCATTTTTATATAGGTAAACTTGGATGTATCTTCAAAGCATTGCAGTGTTAAAGATTAATCATTCTTTATAACATATGCATAGGATAATTAGTCAAAATAAGCGACTACAGCTCCTAAAGCTATTTTTTCTTTAATTTCTTATTATTTTCTCTATTGTTAAGTGAAATAAACTTTTTTTTTGGAATATTAATCTTCCTGCTGCTCATTTCCTTATACTCGCTGCCCTTTGAAGCCTAGGAAATAATGCTGAAACTAAACAGGGTTTGTTTTTGTTTTTAATTACAGAAAATTTTAACCATGTGTAAAAGTGAAGAGTATGAACCCCTATGTCTACCTCTCCCAGTTTCAATCATTGTTAACTAAAAGCCAATCTTGTTTCACCTGTAATTTCACCCTTCCCCTCCTTGGATTATTTTTATTTTATTTTATTTTTTATTGATTAATTTTTGTTACAGATGATTCTCCTTTTTTCCCCCACTGATTGCCCCCTCCCCCTCCCCTCCCTGCCCCTTCCCCAGATTGTTGTCCATGTCTACTGTTCATGCATACATGCGTATAAGTTCTGTGGTTCATCCCTCCCCCACCTCCCCACTCCTTAGGGGATTGTCAGTCTGTACCCCGCTTCCGCGTCTCTGGGACTACCCCATTCCTCAAACTGTTATGTTCATTATATTCCACAAATAAGTGAGATCATATGATACTTGTCTTTCTCTGTTTGGCTTGTTTCCTTGGATTATTTTTATGCCAATTTTGGCCATCATAGGAACTTATCGATAAATTTTTCAGTATTTATCTCTAAAAAAATAAACTAAACTCTCTCTATAAAAAATATTCTAAAACTATAATCACAGCTAAAAGAAAAAGCAATTAAATGTACAATGGATGTTCAAATTTCCTCAAATGTTTTTGACTCTTTTTAATAACTATTTGTTTGAACTCAGATCCAAACAAACCAGTCAAAACATTGCATTTGTTTTATAGGGCTCTTAAATCTCTTAAATTTCTCTTCCCACTTTTTATTTCCCTGTGGTTTATTTATTGAAGTAATGAGGTTGTTTTTTTCTCATAGAATTCCTGGCATTCTGGATTTTACTAATGCAGCCAGATAGTATCAAAACCAAGCATGTCCCTCTATCTTTTACATTGCCTATAAACTGAATATAATATAGAAACATTGTCAGATTCAGGCTATTTTGTCTTTTGTGTTTGTTAACAATACTTCACAGGTGGTATTTTAACCTTCTTATATTGCTCACCATAGAAAGATATAATGTCTAATAATCTCTCTTTTAGTCATGTCAGGATTGATCATTGAAATTGGCTGTTGTTAGCTGATCCTTCATTACAAAAATTTCCATCAGCTTTTCATTATTTTATTAGGGTGTTCAAATTGGTAGTATTCTGAGTCTATGATTACTTCCGTTACTAAATAACATTCTTCTAAAAAATTTAAGAAATTATTTTAAGGAGAATTATTCCTGTTAACTATTTGGTTACCTGATATAAAGTACCTCAAAAAAAAAAAAAAAAAAAAAGGCAAGATAAATGATTTCTTTTAGTTTTCACCAGTCTTTAAAATGATTATTTTAGCCCTGGCCGGTTTGGCTCAGCGGTTAGAGCATCGGCTTGCGGTCCTGAGAGACCCGGGTTCGGTTCCCGCTGAGGGCACGTACCTCGGTTGCAGTTTGTCCCCGGCCCTGGTCGGTCGTGCGGGTGGCGGCCACTCGATGTGTTCCTTTCACATCGATGTTTCTCTCTCTCTCTCTGTTCCCCTCTCTCCCTCCCACTCTACCTGAACAAAAAAATAAAATAAAATAAAATAAAATGATTATTTTATTTTCTTGCCTTATTCAAGGATGATCAATAAGGTTTTTTTAATACTTAATTTATTAATATATTTTATTACACATGCCCCTCCTTTTTCCCCCTTTGACACCCTCCTCCTTGCTCGCAGTGCACTGCCCCCTCCCCACCGCCTTCACTGGACTGTTGTCTGTGTCTATTGGTTATGCACATATGGTTCTTTGGTTTATCACTTCCCGCCCTTCAACCCCCCTTCTTGCCTGATCAATAAGTTTTTAAAAGAAGATTTAAATTATAAACCTCATATATTTACTCACAGTTACCATTTCAAGTTCTTTTCATTGCTTTGTAGATGTAGTTTCCTTCTGGTATCATTTGTCTTCTTCTTCTTGAAGGACTTCCTTTGTCATTTCTTGTAATGCAGGTCTGCTGGTGATAAATTCTTTCAGCTTTTGTGTGTCTGAAAACATCTTTATTTTGCCCTTTGGAGAGAGATTGTCATTGGGTACAGAATTCTAGGTTGACCTTTTTTTTAAATTTCACTTTCAGTACTTTAAAGATGTTGCTCCAGCATCTTCTCACTTGTACTGTGCACAATAAAAAATCTGCTATGGAAAAAGACAAATACCACATGATCTCACTTATATACGGAATATAATGAACATAACAGTCTGAGGAATACAGTAGACCCAGACACATGGAAGTAGGGCACAGACTGACATCCCTCAGAAGAGGGGATGGGGGTGGGGGGGGTGGGAAGAGATAAACCACAGAACTTATATGCATGTATGCATGACCAATGGACATGGACAACTAAGCCGGGGACAGGGTGGAGGGGGGGTAGGGTGGGGGGTGCCAATGGGGTAAAAAGGTAAAATATCTGTAACAAAAAAATAAATAAAAATTCATAATAAAAAAAATAAAAAATAAAAAATAAAAATACTTAAAGTATTTTGACCCAGAACTACCATTAAAGAAAGTGTATTTGAGAGAAACACACAGAGACAGATTTATGTATAGGCATGTTCCTCAAAGTATAATTTATAATGGCAAATTTGGAACTAAAATGTTCAAAAATACGAATTGTTAACATTAAACTGTTCCATTTGATTGTGCACTTTATAAGAACATTTAATGGTGTGAGAAATTATTTATGACAAAGTGAACAGAACCTATTAAAAAACAAGTAAAACATCAAAAAAAATCTGCTATGGACTTCGTCATTTTTCTGTAATATGTGTCTCTTTTTTCTCTGGGTCTTTGAAAAGAATTTTTCTCTTTATCACTTAGTTCAACAATATGATTATGATGTAGTTTTCTTCCTGTTTCTTATGTTTGTATTTCATTAAAATTCTGAATCTGTTGGTTTATAGTTTTTTTTTCTAATTTGGAATATCTTCAGCCATTATTTCTTTGAATATATTTTTCTGTCCCTCTCACCTTTCCTTCAGAGATTCAATTACCTGAAGTTTTTCCATAGCTCACTGATTCTTTGTTCATTTAATTTTTCTCTCTGTGTGTGTTTTACTCTGGATAGTTTCTAGTGCTATGTCTTCTAGGATTTTTTTTTTTTCTTTTTTGCAATATCTAATCTACTATTAATCTCATCCAGTGTACTTTTCACCTGACATTGCAGTTCGTCTTTAGAAGTTTGATTTGGGTCTTCTTTTTTACACCACTGTGTCTTTACTAAAGTAAGTACATGGAATAGAGTATAATAATTTGTTTTCATGCCCTTATTTGCTAATTGTAAAACCTGGGCCAGTTCTCAATCAGTTTCAATTGATTTGTTTTTCTCCTCAATATGGGTTATATCTTCTTGCATCTTTGCATGCCTGATAATCTTTCATCAAATGCCAGGCATTTTGAAATGTACCCTATTATGTACTAGATATATATTTTTTTGGCATTCTGCAAATATTATTGAATTTTATTCTGGAACACAGTTAATTTTCTTGAAAATAGTTTGATCCTTCCATATTTTGCTGTTAAAATTTGTTACCTCAAGCCAGAGTAGTGCTCAGTCAAGGCTAATTATTCCCTTCTGCTATGGCAAGACCCTCTGATACTCTACCCAATGCCATAAAATATTGAAGGTTTTTCAATCTAGATGGCAGTAATAGGAGCTCTTTCTCACCATATGTGAACATTGGACACAGTTTCCTCTAATCAGGTGGTTCTTTCCCTAGAATTGGTTAATTTCCTTACATGCATGATCAGTATACATCTGGATACTCAAGGGAGGGAGCCTCTATATGTATCTTTCTATGCAACTCTCTCCTATCCAGTACTTTATTCCACCTTGGTGGAAATGAACCATCTTTGTGTCCAGAGTCTCTAAACTTACTTGACTCAACTTAGGAAGGCTGCTGGGATCCACCTGAGTTCCATTTCACTGCACATGGCCTGGAAACTTACTGAAGGCAGTAAGCTTGGATATTTGTAGGGATAACCTTGTTTGTTTTCTCTCTTTCTATGTGATTACTATCATTGCCTGATATGCAGTATCTTGAAAGCCATTGTTTTGTTTGTGCTTTGGGTGTTTTAGGCAAGAGGGTAAATCCAGTCCCTATTGCTTGCTCTTGGTTAGAAGTTAAAGGTAGTTTTTTTTTAAATATGTGATAATAAAATCATGCACTTTTAACAAATTTGATGTGTTTCAATCCATTGTGGATAATAGTGTTAATGCTCAAATTGTCCCATTTTGCTAAGTGAGAGCCCCTTCAAGGTGGCTTCTGAAGGACTCCAGTAGTTCTTTGTAGTTTCCTTGCTTTCTTGTCAACATAATTTTTCAGACTCATTTTGTATATTTGTTGCTTTAAATCGCTCATTTCTCCAAGGATCCAAGAAGGCTATTTTAAAGGCTAAAGAGGAAGAAATGACCCTGGCCTGATTCACAGAATATCTCAAGAAGAACATCAGGAAGGCACATGATTACTAGATACTAATTGGAACAGATCTAGAGAATGCCCAACAGCTCAATAAGCAAACCTCAGGCCTGTTAATCCTGTCAGCATTCCCCTCACTATCTAATTTCCTGCATTCAATACTGCAAAGCGCAAGCGTGGGTGTATGTGTGCACATGCACACACACATACCTACACACATTTTTATTAAAAGACAAAGTAAATCTTTCATGCTGGTTTCTCAGGAATATTGGAAGTAATGAAATTGATATCAAATGTGGGCAATTCTGAGCATTAAATATCCATTTAATATTCATTTCCAGGAATGGACTCCTAGTTGCTTCTTTCACAATGTCTTTTAATATAAGTGGTTTGGGAATATGCCATAACAGACACAAAGCCCAAAGCAGATTAAAATTCTGTGGCTCTAAATTAATTTTTCAACTTTAATATTTTGGAGGGAAAGAACATGGAGGAGTGAAATTCATGAATAATCTATTCCAACTCTTGTTTTTAAACACTATTTTCAACTTATACATTCAGTAAAAATTACCACAATTGGTAAAAGAAAACAGAACTGACTGTCTCATTTTTCCTTATTTTTCCTCCCAGGCTCATCATTTAAAATAGTTTAGAGGCCAAAAAAAGCAAGAGAAGCAAAAAATAGCACTGATTATTGTGTAAAAGAGGTGATCAGCTAATCCTCAATAACCAAGTCATGCAGCCCTTTGATAATGCAGGCTCATGAAAATGTTTTATCAGATTACTTCATATGGCTTTCTGATCTTTGTATATCATCTTACTTTTGGAGGATTGTTTCTCATAAGTAAAAATATCTCTTGGGAAGTGCAAAAGCAGTTGTGACTGTTGAATATTGAAACATAACTATTGTCAACTGTAATACATGTGGTTATAAATCATAAGCTGTTAGTCAACCTTTATGTCTTTTTCACATTCAGACTTTAAATTAGAATATTATCTACTTCATCTATAATGTGTCCTATTTAAAACCATTGCTAGGGGAAAAAAAGATGGCGGCAGGCAGGACCAGAGGGAGAGTGAGTGTGTGAGAGAGTGAGCTAGTGTGTGAGAGAGTATGAGTGGATGTGAAGGTGGACGTTCAAATGCCAACGGTGCTGAGATGTGGAGCAGGAGGTTCCTGTGCTATGGACGGGAGCATCCGGCTACCTCCATAAGTGGCTCTTCAGGGCACTTCTGCCTGTGCCACGGGGAGGTCCCACCTTTTTGGAAGATCCCCGGTCTTCCTTGGAAGGAGCAGTGGGAGTGGCTAGGGCCCAGCAACCTGAGCCTACCAGCACACCTGGTACCATCGGACCAGTGAACACCCAGTGTCAACACAGACCAGTGCACAGTACTGGAGCTCCCAAGGTGCTGGTTACGGAAGACACAGACGGCCGGGAGCCCAGCACCATCCCCCACAGTAGCAGCCTGATTAAAGTGGAGATATACCCCCAGCAACAGAGGTTGGGGAGCACACATTCATCCCCAGGCAATAGAAGCACAGACCAGCAGCTGACACCCATCCCCAAAAACTACAGCAAAAGATAAGCAGGAGTTGAGCCCATGGGGCAGCAGCACTCCCCAGCTGCCAGCGACTGGACCTGGGGCTCCACAGAGGCCTGTGTGACCCAGTAGCCCACAACAGCAGTGGGAAGCCAGAGCCCAAGAGGGACTTGTGCGATCCAGCTGCCTGCCGTTGGGACCTTCAGGGTGCAGGGGCACCAGAGAGGCCTGTGCGACCCAGCAGCCCATAAAATAGGTATAGAGCTGGGTTTCCAAAGGGACTGTGCCACCCAGCTCCCCATGGTACAGGCAGGGAGTGTGGCTCCAACATGGCCTGAGTTATACATCTACAGATGGCACCAGCTACCAGCTGGGAACACAGCTCCAGAGGGGCCCATGTGATCCAGCAGCAGCAACTACCAGGACACACCAATACCAGCCCCCAGTAGTCAATCCTCCAGGATCCACAGCAGGCAAGAGGTGACACTCAACAAAACAGTCTGGGAGACATAGCATTCCTATTTGATATACATTGAGCTGCATACACATCCAACAACACTCAAAGGAAAGAAAAAGAAGAATCACCAGAAAAGGAATTACAGGAAATGGAAACAGCAACTTGTCAGATAAAGAATTCAAAGCAATGATTTTAAGGGTGCTCAAAAAATTTGGTGAGAACTACAAGCAACTTAATAAGAATTATGAAGAGCTCACTGGGAACTACTTCAGCTTAAAAAAAGAGGTAGAAGCTATGCCCTGGCCAGTTCGGCTCAGCAGTTGGAGGGTTGGCCTGCAGACCAGAGAGTCCCAGGTTCAGTTCCCACTAGGGGCACCTATCAAAAAATAAAAATTAAAAACAAAAAAACAAAGAGGTAGAAGCTATGCATAAAAATTAAGAGGAAATAAAGAATGACATAGCTGTTATGAAAATAACTTAGAAGGGTTTAATAGTAGATTAGAAGAAGCTGAAAACTGAATCAGCAACTTAGAAGGCAAGGTAGAGAAAAACACTCAAATAAAGCAGCAAATGGAAAAAAAAATTTAAAGCAGGAGAAAAGTTTAAGGGAGCTGTGGGACATACAAAACGTACCAACATTTGCATTATAGAGATACCAGAAGGAGAAGAATCAGAGAAAGAAATAGAGAACCTGTTTGAAGAAATAATGACAGAAAACTTTCCTAAACTGGTGAAGGAAAAAGTCACAAAAGTCCAGGAAACACAGAGCGTCCCAAGCAAGATGAACCGCAGAAGAACCACCGCTAGACACATCATAATAAAAATGGCAAACATTAAAGACAAAGAAAGAATCTTAAAGGAAGCAAGAGAGAGAGAGAGAGAGTTACCTACAAGGGAGCTCCCATTAGACTGTCAGCTGATTTCACAATAGAAACGCTGCAAGCCAGAAGGGAGTGGCATGAAGTATACAAAGAAATGCAAGGCAAGGGTCTGCAATGCAAAGTAATGCAAGACTACTCTATCCAGCAAGGCTATCATTCAAAATTGAAGGAGAAATAAAGAGCTTTACAGACAAAAAAAAAAAAAAAAAAAAAAAACAAAAGGAATTTACCACCACAGAACCAGCCCTGCAAGAAATGCTGAAGTGACTGTTGTAAGAAGAAGAAGAAACAGAGAGAGAGAGAGAGAGAGAGAGAGGTGAGGTTCAGGTATAAAATTAAAATTAAAATGGCAACTAATAACTAATAACTATCTATCAATAATTACTTTAAATGTTAATGGCTTAAATGCTCCAATCAAAAGACATAGGGTAGCTGACTGGATAAGAAAACACAACCCATATATACGCTGTCTACAAGAGATCCACCTCATAACAAAAGATTCACACAGGATGAAGGTGAAGGGATGGAAAAAAATTTTTCCAAGCAAATGGAAACAAACAAAAAAGCTGCTGTCACAATACTCATATCTGACAAGATAGACTTCAAAACAAGGGCCATAATAAGAGACAGAGAAGGTCACTACATAATATTAAAAGGAACAATCCAAAAAGAGGATATAACCCTGGCAAGGGTCTGCAATGCAAAGTAATGCAAGACTACTCTATCCAGCAAGGCTATCATTCAAAATTGAAGGAGAAATAACGAGCTTTACAGACAAAAAAAAAAAAAGCTAAAGGAATTTACCACCACAGAACCAGCCCTGCAAGAAATGCTGAAGTGACTGTTGTAAGAAGAAGAAGAAACAGAGAGAGAGAGAGAGAGAGAGAGAGAGAGAGAGAGAGAGAGAGAATCAAAATATATTTAAAAACTTCTGGAGGACTTCAAGGGAGAGCAATAGCAACAAGATCATAGTGGGTGACTTTAACACACCATTGACACCACTGGATAGATATACTAGACAAAAAAATTAACAAGGACATAGAGTCCTTACAAGACAAACTAGATCAGTTGGACTTAATTGATATTTACAGAACATTTCACCCCAAAGCTGCAGAATATACATTTTTCTCAAGTGCACATGGGTCATTCTCAAAAATACACCACATGTTAAGACACAAAGCAAGTAATTTACAAATTCAAGAAAATTGAAATAATATCAAGCATCTTCTCAGATCACTGTGGCTTGAAACTAGAACTCAATTACAATAAAAACACACAAAAACATTCAAACACTTGGAGGCTAAATAGCATTTTATTAAACAACAAATGGGTTACTAACAAGATCAAGAAAGAAATTAAAAACTTCCTGGAAACCAGTGAAAATGAACACACAACAACACAAAATCTGTGGGATACAGCAAAAGCAGATTTGAGAGGGAAGTTCATAGCACCACAGGCCTACCTCAAGAAACAAAAAATATTTCTAATTCATTTTCTAAACCTACAATTTAAAGAACTAGAAAGTAAACAAAAAGAAACACCAAGCCCTGGCCAGTTTGGCTCAGCGGTTAGAGAATTGACCCGCCGTCCAGAGAGACCTGGGTTCGGTTCCCACTAAGGGCACATAACTTGGTTGCAGTTTGTCCCCAGCCCTGATTGGGTTGTGTGGGTGGCAGCCACTCAATGCGCCTCATTCACGTAGATCTTTCTTTCTCTCTCTTCTTCTCTCTCCCTCCCATTCTATCTGAACAAAAAATAGAAAAATATCCTCAGGTGAGGATAAAAAAAAAAAAAAAAAGAAAGAAAAGAAACACCCAGACCTAGTAGTAGGAAGGAAATAGTAAAAGTCAGAACAGAAATAAATGGCACAGAGACAAAAAAAAATTTCAAGAAATCAATGAAACAAAAAGCTGGTTCTTTGAAAAGATAAAGAAGATTGATGGGCCTTTAGCCAGACTCACCAAAAAAACAACAGGAGAGAAAGCAAATAAACAAAATCAGAAATGAAAGAGGAGAAATAACAACTGATACCACAGAAATACAACGGATCATTGAAACATACTATGAACACTTATACGCCAACAAATTGGATAATCTAGGAGAAATGGACAAATTTCTAGAAACACACAGCATCCCAAAACAGAACCAGGAAGAGATAGAAAACTTGAACAGACCAATAACAACAAAGGAAATTGAAGATGTAATCAAGAAACTCGCAGCAAAGAAAAGCCCAGGTCCAGATGGCTTTATGGGGAAGTTTGCTGAACATTCAAAGATCTAATACCCATTCTCCTCAAACTATTACAAAATATCCAAGAAGACAGAACACTTCCAAACTCATTTTATGAGGCCACCATAATCCTAATTCCAAAACCAGATAAAGACACTACAAAAAAAGAAAACTACAGGCTAATATCCCTGATGAACACAGATGCCAAAATCCTTAACAAAATATTAGCAAATCTGATCCAGCAATACATCAAAATAATTATTTATCATGACCAAGTGGGTTTCATCTCAGGCATGCAAGGATGGTACAATATTCGCAAATCAATAAATGTGATACACCACATAAACAAAAGGAAAGATAAAAACCATATGAAATGGACCCAAGACAATATGTTCAATTAATATTTGACAAAGGTGGCAAGAGGATACAGTGAAGTCAAGACAGCCTCTTTAAAAAATGGTATTGGGAAAATTGGACAGCTACATGCAAAAAAAATGAAACTAGACCATGAACTTACACCATACTCCAGAATAAACTCCAAATGGATAAAAGACTTAAATGTGACTCATGAATCCACAAAATCCTACAAGAAAATGTGGCCAACAAAATTTCAGACATCATACACAGCGAATTTTCACTGATACATCACCTAAGGCAACAGAAACAAAGGAGATAATGAACACATGGGACTGTATCAAACTCAAAAGCTTCTGCACACAGCAAAAGAAACAACCACCAAAATAGAAAGTCAACCCACTGTATGGGAGAGCATAATTTCCAATATATAGAGAGTGCTCCTACAACTCAACAAAAGAAAGACAAAAAAGCCAATTAAAAAATGGGCAGAGGAACTAAATAGACCCCTCTCCAAACAGGACATACAAATGGCTAAGAGACATATGAAGAAATACTCAACATAACTAATCATCAGAAAGATGCAAATTAAAGCAACAATGAGATATCACCTCACACCTGTCAGAATGGCCGCCATCAACAAATCATCAAACAACAAGTGTTGGCAAGGTTGTGGAGAATAGGGGACTCTAGTACACTGCTGGTGGGAATACAGACTGGTGCAGCCACTATGGAAAACACTATGGTGTTACCTCAAAAAATTAAAAATTGAACTTCCATTTGACCCAGTGATTCCACTTCTAGGATTATACCCTAAGAAGCCTGGAACACCAATCATAAAGAATATATGTACCCCCATGTTTGTAGCAGCACTATTTACAATAGCTAAGATCTGGAAACAGCCCAAATGTCCATCAGTAGACGAATGGATAAAAAAGTGGTGGTACATATACACAATGCAGTAATATGCAGCTCTAAGGAAGAAAGATCACTTATCCTTTGAGATGACATGGAGGGACCTGGAGAGTATTATCCTAAGTGAAACAAGCCATGCAGAGAAAGACAAATATCACATGATCTCACTTATTTGTGGAATGTAAAGAACTAAACAAACTGCTGAACAAAATTAACACAGAGACATGGAGGAGGGGTACAGGCTGACAAGCCTCAGAGGAGGGGGTTTTGTGGGGGAAGAGATAAACCACAGAACTTACATTCATGTATGTAGGACCAATCAACATAGGCAACAAATCTGGGATGGGGCAGAGGGGAAGGGAAGGAGGGTGTTAATGGGGGAAAAATTAGAAACATCTGTAACAAAAGCAAATTAATAAATTAAAAAAATTTTAAATTAAAAAAATAAATAAAACAAGTGCTATTTAGAAGAAAAATCCAACCTTCTTCCTGCTATCTACTAGGGGAAAAAGGTATAGCCAATGAGAGATAAAATCTATCCCTTTCTAAATACTTCTGTAGAAACCAGAATGTTGTTTATGTTTACCCATAATCAGATAAATCTGATGCACACAATATTAACTTGCAATTACAATTAAGATTTTAAATAGAAATGGGAGTTCTTTGAGCATACTCCAGTTGTCAGAGTATAGATTAAATGCCAATTATATTTTACTAAATTACTTTACATAAGTAATATATATTTAACATAAAACTATAGAAAATAGAAATAGGTAATAGAAAAATATTAATTTCAAATTACACAAATAATCTCTACCAGAAGATGATTGCTGGTTTCATATTGGAAAATATTGTTCCAGGCTTTTTCTTATGAAAATATAATCAGCTTTCTTTAAAAAAAAAAAAAAAATGGGGAGATTCCAAAATGGCGGCAGAGTGAACAGAAGCTACACAGACTGTCTCACAGAACCAAACTGGAATTAGAACTATAACACAGACAAATGGATGGGAAAAAGCAACAGAAAAGCATCTTGCGAGGACCATATATCCAGGGACACTGAACCCATCTTGGTCGGATTGTAAAGGCACGAGACGGGGGCTGAGAGCCCACAGAGAACAGTGGCCTTAGCTGGGAGCAGTGCCCATGGGTTAAACACCCAAGTGGCTCCACAGCACAGAGCTGGGACAGAGGCTAAAAAAGCCTCAGCCACTCACCTTGGGCTCCAGCAAAGGGAGGGCAGACTGGATTCGAACTGTGTGGGGACACTCAGGATTTGGAGGGCACTCAGAGCTTTTGCTCAGTAGCTGCCACTCAGGACAGTGGCGATCTTGATCCTTCCCAGGGCTCCCGGGAGAGGCAGCAGCCCCTCCCTCGGACATCCAACCCCACCCTGTGGGCCACTGAAATGCTAATTGAGGCGCATTAACAACCAGCATCTGCCCCACCCTGGGGAAATCCCCTTAAGCTGAGCACCTGAGGGAGTTTTTCAATCAACTGACAACCCAAAACTCTACAAGTAACCTGGACTGCTAGCCTCCAGCCAAAAAGCTAGAAGATAACAGTACCTATCCTGGGCAAGCAACTCTAACCAGGAAAGCAAGACTTGACAGTGGGGTTTAATGGGGGTCCTTCCTCGCTCATCTAAACCCTGGAGAGGGAGCCACAAACAGCAGAACACCAACACCCACAGGGAAAACTTGACAGGCTCCAAAGCCCACTGTGATAGCCAAAATGGTGAAACACAGAAACAAAAGCCAAATGAAATAACAAGAGACCTCCACCGAAGATGAGATCAATGTGGAGCAGTTAGGCAAGTTAATAGAGCTAGAATTTAGAGCCATGATCTTGAGGAAGCTCAACAGCATGAGTAAGGACATAGAGATGCTAAAATTAAACCAATTGGAAATTAAAAACCACCAAGAAGAGATCAAAAATGACATATCAGAAATGAAAAAACATTGTTAGGTCTAAAAAGCAGAGTAGAGGAAGCTGAGGACTGGATCAGCGAATTAGAAGACAGGGTAGAAAAAATCAACCAATCAGAAAATCAAAAGAAAAAAAATGATTAAAAAACAGGAAGAAAGCTGAAGTGGACTTTGGGACAACTGGAAAGGTAATAATATTTGCATCATAGGAGTCCCCGAAGAAGAAGAAAATGAGCAAGGGTTAGAGAATATATTTGAAGAAATAGTGACAGAGAACTTCCCTAACTTGGTGAAGGAAGAAGGTATTCAAGTTCAAGAAGCACAGAGAGCCCCAAGTAAGAAGAACCTAGACAGGCCCACACCAAGACAAATAGTAATCAAACTGCCAAAAGTTAAAGACAGAGAGAGAATTCTAAAGGCAGCAAGAGAAAGCAACAGGTTACCTACAAAGAAACCTCGATAAGGCCATCAGCTGACTTCTCAACAGAAACACTATAGGCCAGAAGGGAATGGCATGAAGTAATCAAGGTCATGAAAAACAAGGATCTGAATTCAAGACTGCTTTATCCAGCAGGATGATCATTCAAAATAGAAGGTCAAATAAAGAGCTTCCCAGATAAAAAAAAAAGGCTAAGGGAATACATTAGCACAAAACCAGCAATGCAAGAAATGTTAAAAGACTGCTGTAATTAGCAGGAGAAATAGGAAGAAAAATATAACCACACTAAACAAAAATGGCAATAAACAAGTACATATCAATATTCATCTTAAATGTAAATGGATTGAATGCTCAGATAAAAAGACACAGAGTAGCTGACTGGACAAGAAAGCATTACTTGCCCTACCCGGTTTGGCTCAACGGTTAGAGCGTCCGCCTGTGGTCCGGAGAGACCCGGGTTCGGTTCCCGCTAAGGGCATGTACCTCGGTTGCAGTTTGTCCCTGGCCCTGGTTGGTCGTGCGGGTGGCAGCCACTCGATGTGTCACTTTCACATCGATGTTTCCCTCTCTCTCTCTTCCTCTCTCTCCCTCCCACTCTGTCTGTACAAAAAATGGAAAAATGTCCTCGGATGAGGATTTAAAAAAAAAAGAAAGCATTACTAATCTATATATTGTACACAAGAGACCCACCTCACAACAAAAGACTCACATAGGTTGAAAGAGAAGGGATGGAAAAAAATCTTCCCAGCAAATGGAAAGCAAAAAAAAAGCTGGGGTAGCAATACTCATATTTGATAAAATAGACTTCAAAATGAAGACCATAACTAGAGACAAAGAAGGCCACTACATAATATTGAAAGGATCTATCCAACCAGAAGATATAACCTTGACAAACAAATATACACCCAATATAGGAGCACCAAAATATATTAAAAATCTTCTGCAGGACTTCCAAGAAGAAATCGACAGAAATACAATCATAGCATGGGACTTCAACACCCTGTTGACACCACAAGATAGATACTCTAGACAAAAAATTAGCAAGAAAACAGAGATTCTAAATGAAACTCTAGACCAAATGGATTTAATAGATATCTATAGAGAATTACACCCAAAAACTACAGAATTCACATTCTTCTAAAGTGCACATGGGACATTCTCAAAGATAGACCACATGTTAGGACACAGACTAGGTGTCTACAAGTTCAAGAAGATTGAAATCATATCAAGCATCTTCTCAGATCACAATGGCATGAACTAGAAGTAGAAAGCAAACAAAAAGAAAACCCCAGAGGAAGTGGAAAGAAGGAAATAGTGAAGAGCAGAGCAGAAATAAATTACATGGAGACCAAAAAAAAAAAAAAAAAAACAATTCAAAGGATCAATGAAACAAAGAGTTGGTTTTTCAAAAAGATAAACAAGATTGATGGACCCTTAGGTAGACTCAGCAAGAAACAAAGAGAGAGAACCCAAATACACAAAATCAGATATGAAAGAGGAGAAGTAACAATCAACACCACAGAAATACAAAAGATTGTTAACAGCTACTATGAACAACTATATGGCAACAAATTTGACAATCTAAGTGAAATGGACAAATTTCTAGAAACACACAGTCTCCCAAAACGAAACCGGAAAGAGATAGAAAACTTGAACAGACCAATATCAACTAAGGAAATTAAAGAGGTAATCAAGATTCTCCCAGCAAACAAAAGCCCAGGCCCAGATGGCTTCAAGGGGGAGTTTTACCAAACATTCAAAAAAGAACTAACACACTTTCTCCTCAAACTATTTTTAAAAAATTCAAGAAGAAGAAAGACTTCCAAACTTGTTCTATGAGGTCAGCATAATTCTAATTTCAAAACCAGAAAAAGACACTACAAAGAAAGAAAACTACAGGTCAATATCCCTGATGAACATAGACGCCAAAATTCTGAACAAAATACTAGCAAATCGGATCCAGCAATACATCAAAAAATTATTCACCATGACCAAGTGGGATTCATTCCAGGGATGAAAGGCTGGTACAATATTCGCAAATCAATAAATGTGATACACCACATAAACAAAACGGAGAATAAAAACCACATCATCATATCAATAGACGCTGAAAAAGCATTCGACAAAATCCAGCATCCATTTCTGATAAAAATGCTCAGCAATGTGGGAATAGAGGGATCATATCTCGACATAATAAAGGCCATATTTGAAAGACCTACAGCCAACATCATACTCAATGGGCAGAAACTAAAAACATTTCCCTTAAGAACAGGAAGAAGACAGGGATGTCCACTTTCACCACTCTTATTTAACATAGCACTGGAAGTCTTAGCCACAGCTATCAGACAGGAAGAAAAAATAAAGGGATCTAAATTAGAAAGGAGGAAGTGAAGCTGTCATTATTTACAGATGACATGATATTATACATAGAAAACCCTAAAGACTCCATCAAAAATCTACTAGACTTAATAAATGCATTTGGCAAAGTAGCAGGATTCAAAATTAACGTCAGGAAATCGACGGCATTCATATACACCAATGATGAACTCACAGAAAGAGAAACTGAAAATACTTAACCAAAGAAGTAAAGAACCTATTTGCAGAAAACTACAGGACATTGAAGAAAGAAATAGAGGAAGATATAAAAAAGTGGAAGCACATACCTTGTTCATGGATTGGAAGAATTAACTTCATTAAAATGTCCATACTATGCAAAGCAATCTATAGATTCAATGTAATCTCCATTAAAATAACGACATATTTCACAGAACTAGAACAAATCCTTCAAAAGTTCATATGGAACCAAAAAAAGTCCCTGAATAGCCACAGCAATTTTGAAAAAGAAGGACAAAGTAGGTGGGATCACAATACCAGATATCAAGTTATACTACAAAGCGACTGTAATCAAAACAGCCTGGTACTGGCACAAGGACAGGCATATAGACCAGTGGAATAGAACTGAGAACCCTGAAATGGACCCAAGGGAATATGCTCAATTAATATTTGACAAAGGTGGCAAGAGCATACAGTGATGTAAAGACAGCCTCTTTAATACATGGTGTTGGGAAAATTGGACAGCTACATGCAAAAAATGAAACTAGACCATCAACTTACACCATACACAAAAATAAACTCAAAATGAATAAAAGATTTAAATGTGACCTGTTAATCCATAAAAAATCTATAAGAAAATTTAGGCATCAAAATTTCAGACATCATACACAGCAGAATTTTCACTGATACATCCCCTAAGGCAACAGAAACAAAGGAGAAAATGAACACATGGGACTACATCAAACTCAAAGGCTTCTGCACAGCAAAAGATACAATCATCAAAATGGAAAGGCAACTCACTGCATGGGAGAACATCATTGCCAATGACACATCAGATAAGGGATTGATTTCCAAAATATATAGAGTATTCATACAACTCCACAAAAGGAAGACAAAGAACCCAATTAAAAAATGGGCAGAGGAGCTGAATAGACACCTCTCCAAACAGGACATACAAATGACCAAGAGACATATGAAGAAATGCTCAACATAACTAATTATTAGAGAGATGCAAATTAAAACAACAATGAGATATCACCTCACATCTGTCAGTATGGCCACCCTCAACAAATCATCAAACAACAAGTGTTGGCGAGGGTGTGGAGAATAGGGGACTCTAGTACACTGCTGGTGGGAATGCAGACTGGTGCAGCCACTATGGAAAACAATATGTTGTTACCTCAAAAAATTAAAAAGTGAACTTCCATTTGACCCAGTGATCCTGCTTCTAGGAATATACCCTACGAAGCCTGAAACACCAATCAGAAAGAATATATTTACCCTCATGTTCAGAGCAGCACTATTTACAATAGCTAAGATCTGGAAAGAGCCCAAATGTCCATTAGTAGACGAATGGATAAAAAAGCAGTGGTACATATACACAATGGAGTACTATGCAGCTGTAAGAAAGAAAGATCTCTTATCCTTTGAGATGACATGGAGGGACCTGGAAAGTATTATCCTAAGTGAAACAAGCCAAGCAGAAAAAGACAAATACCACATGATCTCACTTATATATGGAATATAATGGACACAATAGTTTGAGGAATATGGTAGACCTAGAAACATGGAAGTAGGGCGCAGACTGACATACCTCAGAAGACGGGATGGGAGGGGTTGGAAGAGATAAATCACAGAACTTATATGCATGTATGCGTGACCAATGGCCATGGACAACAAAGCCGGAGACAGGGTGGGGGGGATGGGAAGGTGGATGCCAATGGGTTAAAGAAGGAGAAACATATGTAACCAAAAAATAAATAAATAAAACTTTTTTAAAAATGTAATTTACAAAAAAAAATAAAATAAAATTTTAATTAAAAAATGGCATCATCCTGTTTATACTGTTCTGAAATAATTTTGGGTCTTTCAATTAAAAATAGTTTTGAGTCTTTTAATTAAAAAATACACATAATTAAAATATTAAATAGTACAGTAAGACCTAAAATAAAAAATATAAATCTACTTAGGCTTACTCTGCATATATAGACATTAATATTTTAAATATATTCTTTGAAAAATATTTTATATAAATTGTGGAGGTTGGCTGAGGCAAAGTCTCTTGTTCCTGTGGTGATTGCACTGGCTCGCCCAGGAACCTTTAGTCCCAAGACCACTTGTTGATCCTTTGTGCTGGCAAGGCCCACGCGGGAACATTTTGCCCAAGGTCTCTTATTGTTTCTGTGTGCTGGCAAGGCCCTCGTAGGAGCCTTCTGATCTGTGGGCAAGAATGCATTGACCGTCTGGACCTTGAGCTCAGAGGCCAATGGACACAATTGGTGTTTGAAAAGAATGAAGCTTTTGAACTTCCCCCTTCAACTGGCTACATAATAAACTTGCTGAGCTAGCTTGGGGTCACTGTTTCTCCATCAGAGAGCAGTGTCCCTCTGGCCCCAGCTTTTCTTTCTATAATGTCTCTGTGTCTTTCTTAGTCTCCCGTCGCCCCTCCTCAGGTCTGGTTTGATTAGCCGTGCAGGTTGCAGCAACATATATCAACATATGCACTCATGTACATGCATATGTCATTCATGAGGATGATATAATGGTAAACCTACTATTTTATATCAAACTTTAAAAAATTAATAATAATATTAATCACCATCATCTTGGACATGCTTTTCTATCAGCACATACATATTTTCCTTAATCTTTCCTTACTCCCAAAATACCAATATTTATTCTCTTGGGTTATATATAAGCAAAGAAAGACTTAAAAACTCATGGAAAAATTATTTAAACTCCTTAAATGACCAAAAAATTATCTGTTAAGTATAACAAACTGCCATTAATGTAACATCGAAAGTGATGTTTCCAATAGACTATTAATGAGAAACAAACATAAAAATTATAAAAATAATTATAGAATATTAATTTAACTGTTGGAGAAACATAAAGACAAAAGCCCAAATGATTGTGAGTCTTTAGGCATTTTCTTTTTTTTTTTTTTATCCTCATCCGAGGACATTTTTCCATTTTTTGTACAGATAGAGTGGGAGGGAGAAAGAGGAAGAGAGAGAGAGAGAAACATCGACGTGAAAGAGACACATCGAGTGGCTGCCATCCTCATGACCAACCAGGGCCAGGGACAAACTGCAACCGAGGTACATGCCCTTAGCGGGAACCGAACCCGGGTCTCTCCAGACCGCAGGCCGACGCTCTAACCGCTGAGCAAACCGGCCAGGGCTTCAGGCATTTTCTTAAAGAGTGGGTTTTATCTTTCATTTATTCTCTTTGATCACACATATTCTTACGTCATTAAGTTTCTGTTTTATCTATCTATTTATCTATCATCTATCATCTATCTATCATCTATCATCTACCTATCTTTCTATCTATCTCTGCATCCATTTACACCCACATCTATGTGTATGCCTACAGACACCCACACAGTCCTAGAATAATAGAACATGCTACTCTTGACAAGTAGAAGGGAAGGAGATTGATAAGCTATATAAGCTATGTATGGCCAATAAATAAGGGGTGCCCGCAATTGTACTTTTAAAATTAAATTTATTTGGGGTAACATTAGTTAATAAGATTATATAGGTTTTGAGTGTACATTTCTATCATATATGATCTGTGTATTGTCTTGTGTGCCCATCATCCAAAGGCAAATCATCTCTGGATACCATATATTTGACCCCCTTTCCCTTCACTACCTTCTCACCCCTTCCATCTGGTAACCACCATACTGTTGTATGTGTCTATGAGTTTTTGTTTGTTTACTTGTTGCTTTCAGTTTTATATCTCACAGCTGATCTGGTGATTATTTCTATATTAGGTCAAAATCAAAGTTCTTCTCAGGTGCAGGAAGTGTGTGGAGAAGATGGGGGTGCATAGAATAAGAGAGAAATTTCATTGCACACATAAACCCAGGATTTGGTTGGCCACAAGGCCTAACGATTAGACCTACACACTTACTTTATAGGTGATTAATCATTTTATTTCCCGCAATGTATCAAGTATCTCTTTTATTGCATGTGAAAGAAAGTATAACCACTCTGATCTCAATTAGTCTGTACCGAGCCCTCTTGAATGTTAGATACTTCTAGATCATTATAATGGAACCATGTCTGCTTCTAAATGTTATATGCATCACTGGCATAGTGACCTGAGAAAGAAAACTTGATGGCAGACAGTACTGAGAAGCCAATGGGAATAAGGAAAACATCTAGTTTGAGACTTTTATTTTTGTTCCTTGGCCTCAGATTTGGGTCCTGAAGCCAAAAATAAATATTCAGGACTCTCATCAGAACCACAAACACTCAGAAAAGAGATGTTGAAAATATCTGTAGACATATTCTGCAGCAATTTTAATGCCATCATATTTCTTACTCCTGAGCCAAGTGTTTCGTGAAGTGCTTATATTTTATTTTGTCCTTAGACTGTCTCCTGGTGTCAGTCAACTTATTCCTGATGCTCTTTTTAACTTTATTTTTATCAAAATCTTTATCTCATTTAACGTGTCAGGATCTGGCTCATTGACTGTTTGGGATTTCTCAGTTCCATGAGTTCTAGATTTTCAGGCATTACATGAAAACAAGCCTCTATAAATCCTATATCTGGGCCGCTAGCAGGTTCGTCATCATCTTCACGACCTAGTGAGAACTCACTCTCTCTCATCTCTAAAACAGCAGCTATATATTCATCCTGGCTCGTTTCCTTCATTCCTGTGTTTTCTAATGTGACTTTGTCAGACTGTATCATATTAAAATATTTTTTTCAGGTTTTGCTGCTACTACTCTGTTTGACATTTTATATAGATACTGGCTAAGGGCCACATGGGTCTTAGTAAATTCATTCATACTCTTTCGATCAATTCATAAAGCCAGGAAACTCTGGGATTTGAAGTTAGATTTCCTTGATTGTTTAAAAGGATTATAGTGAAGGTAATTCACCTTGGGAAAGGCTTTCAGTGATCAAGAACATGAAGTATGTGCACTCCTAAGGGTAAAAGGCAGCTTTATATTTTCAATGAAATAAAACATTAGAGTCAGATGTCTTGGAATTACGACTTTCTGGTCAGACTCTGTAAAGTGAGAGAGCCACATTTAAGCTACACCATTTTTAGATGAAAAAATAAGAACTCTGAATAGTCAGTTATATTGATGCATGAAAAAAGCATTTCTCAATGCACTTCTATTAGGAATATTCTAGTTCTTTTGCCCCAAAGGAAAGATTCAGAGGACCTTAAATTCACCAAAGAGGCAGTGTTTTCCTTTGTTGTTGTTGTTGTTTCCTTTGGGGAATGTCAAGGGAGAGGTTACTAAATTGCTCTGTTGGGGGAATGACAGATTGCTGTACTTGCTTTATATATTTTATGATACTGAACCTCAATTTCCAAATTAATGGTACCGGTATTCTCTGGTAATGTAAATATCTGATACATTTTCCAGTTATGGATTTAATCTTTCACATTTTATTTCTTTATCTTGTGTCCTCTTTAAGTTGTTCTAAGAACTGGATGAAAAACTTATGAGCATCAAGGTATTCACAGATAATTGATGCAATAACTAGGTTTTACATTAAATAATTCATGAAAAGAAAAAGGGGAGCATAGATGTAACCGAAATGAACAGGAGCTGATAAATGTTGAAGCTGGGTGTTAGATGTGTGGTGATTCATTGCAATCTTGGCTCTACTTTTATGTATTTTTGAAAATTTCCATAATAAAAGCTTAAAATTTTTCAGTATTATTCTGCATATACTCTGAGATTCTCTAGCAGTAGCTGAAATGGTGTGTTTAACCTTCTGGAGTAAACCTGTCTTAGTCTTAGAGGCACAGACAGCCTTCTTAATAAGCAAGAGTGCAAAAGCCTGATAAGGGCATTGAGTGGGATTTTCTTCCAAGAAATATCTTGCTTAGGTAAATCGTTAATTAGAACATAACTAAAATGAAACAGAGACTCTACAATAGCATTCATACAGCTGGGATTTCCAAAACTGACCTTGCATTTGTTGCTATTGAGTGAAAGGGGGCCCCCTTGTTTATTTTAGTCAGTGTGATCCTGGTTACATTTTTGGTGTTTTTTTTTTTTGTTTGTTTGTTTGTTTTTTAAACATGGGAAGGGGCTGGCTTAGAGTGAAACTCTAACCATTTTTCAGGGCAGAGTGAGCAGAAGGTGTCTGGCTTGAAGACCAGTGATACGTAGGTTAGAGTTTCAGAGTTCTCTGGTCCTGCTACCATAAAAGAATGTGGACCACTAAAGTCTTAGGTTTTCTCTTCAGTGTGTTTCAGACTCTGCTGTGTCTCTCTGTGGTCTATAAATTCTTTCCAGGGTGGGGATGGGGTCTGTCTTACTACTGAGATCTGATGATATATCATTCTCTTTTTTAATCCTCACCCGAGGATATTTTTCTATTTATCTTCAGATAGAATGGGAGGGAAAGGGTGGGAGAGAAAAGTGAAGAGAAACATCGATGTGAGAGAGACATATCGACTGGTTGCCACTCGCACGACCCCAACCATGGCCAGAGAGGAACCGCAACCGAGGTCCATGCCCTTGGCCGGAATCAAATCTGCGACTCATTGGTTGGTCCACTGGCCAACACTCTACTGCTGAGCCCAACTGGCCAGGGCTATCATTCTCTTTTGAATCATCTTTATTCATATCTGAAGCCTTTCTAATGTCTAATAAACCAAATTGGTGTTGATGCTGTGACGGTCAAAGAATAGAGAGTGTCGGGAATTTCTTGTGCAGCCTTTGGGGACACTCCAATTAGTCCAAGATCTGTTCATGATAGAAGCTCATCTTTAGTCTCCAAACTTGCTGCTTTTGAAGGAACTCCTTCCACTTTTTGTTTCTTTTTGTGATGTCTTACTACCTAGAAGAGTTACAGTGCTAAAACATACCACTGATAAAATTTCATTGAGCTGTGAAGATTCTTTTCATACACTACATAGAGAAATAGCCCCCTTTGATCTGCATCCTTGCAAGATATTTCATCAGTAGTAAGTATGCTGTTACCTTATAGAGTTAACATCAAGTGACTTTGATTTGCTCTATCGGGTCAAATAACCAAAATTTTAATCTAATGATTTAGCTGAAATATCCTTGGAATCCCTCCAGTTTTATAGTGAACCAACAGGCTGACTTATTCTATTTTCCATAAATTCAAAAGTTCTTTTTTCTTATTTTGTAAAACAAGTCTGCATGCTACAAGCACAGAGAGGATCGTGTATTTAGAAAAGTCATATTTAAAAAAATTCCTTTTAGCCCTGTCCGGTTTGGCTCAGCAGTTAGAGTGTAGGCCCATGGACCAGAGATTCCGGGGTTCGGTTCCCACTAAGGGCATGTATTTCAGTTGTGGTTTGTCCCCGGTCCCAGTGAGGGTTGTGTGGGTGGCAGCCAGTCGCTATGTCTCTCTTGCATCGATGTTTATCTCCCTCTCTCTTCCTTGCTCTCTCCCTCCCGCTCTGTCTGAAGATAAATGCAAAAAAAAAAAAAAAAAAAAGTCCTCTGGTGAGGATAAAAAAAGAAAAAAGAAAAAAAAATGCTTTTAGCCAAAAATAACAAATAACCACTGGAAGGTTTTAATGCTGAGGGAAAGGACTAGTAGAATGATTGTCCTTCACATCCTGAATCAGAAAGGGACAGCCTATTATAGTTTTTGTTTCTTTTTATGAGATTTTTCTTTTCCCATTTAAAAAAATATTAAAATTATGTAAAAAGAAAAGGGGCTGACCTCACCAGGCAGCTCGGCTGGCCGCTGGCTGTCGTCGATACTAACATACCAGGTGGGAGTTACAGAGCTTAAGTTCATCTACCAAAAAAGCAATGAAAAGAAAATGTAAAGGCCACCTTCAGCAGAATACAACAAAATTTCTGGCCAGCCCACAGGTCTGCATGCTAGCTCCAGCCAAAAAAAAAAAAAGGAACACAGAGCTAAAATCAGCTCGTGGGCATTTCCAGAAGAAAAGGTGCACTTTTCCACCAGGCGTGGCTCCAGGAACATTTTCTCTGCAGGTGAGGGCAGGAGGGTGCTACCAAAACTAGGCTGGTGGCAGGCAGGTAGGCGAGCAGGGGCTTACTCGGGGTGTCAGAAGAGCCTGGGGCCGTGGCGGCACCTGGCTCTCTATGACATGGGCTCACCTTTGACCGGAGGTGGCTGAATAGGCGTCACTGGTCTCTGACGCTGGACAAGGATTATAGGGCTTGCAGGCAGCGCTTTTTGTCTCCAAGGACAAGAGCTGATCGTGGATGAGTCTTCCAGGTCTCCTCAGTGACCAAGTAAAACACTTTATCAGGGGCGTTGATCTAGTTCATCCACTGCTGCTTGACGAGGGTGGGGGGGTGGCAGGGAGACCCCCTGGACAAGGAGCATTTTGGTGGGGTGAAACTTCCCACTGAACAGGAGGTTCCAGCTTGGTCCCGTGTGCCTGGCCTGTCCATCATTCTCCAGTTTCCTACTGAGCATCAAGAGGTGCTTGTCCATGTTGCCATCCACCCTGTTGTGCTGCTCATAGCTCCTCTTGCCCGGGATGGTGGGAAAGCCATTGTTGATGATGGGGCAACTTGGCAGGGGTCAGGCCACTGGGCACACCAGACACAGCCTTCAATGGGTCAGACTCAGGCCAGGGGTGCAGGGGATGGTTCTTCAGATACCTGAGCGTGGCTTCCAGGGGTTTCTGCATGGCCTGCTTCAGCACCAGCAAGCTCTGCTAGGCTTCCGGCAGCTGGGCCATGCCCCAGGCCTTGATGGCCATACTGTTAATAGGCAAGTAGGGGTGACTGGTGGCATGCCAAGGGCACAGGATATCTCAGCACAGGTGTGAGGAGATCTGTGTGAGCTTGGTGGTGCAGGTAGAAGGTCTGTCTCGTCTTCATGGTGAACTTGAGGGTCCTGCTGCTCTGGGCAGGAAGGACACGGAGTCTCATGTTACTGCGTTTTGGTCCTGGTCTCTCTCCATCTAATCGAGTTGGCATTTTCAAGTCACCATATTTCTTCCAATATGTCCAATTAGATGTGCAGAGAGGACACTGCATGTTAGGAGGACCCCAAAAATACCACTACTAAGAATGAGTGGTGTAACAACTCTCAAAGGCCAGGCCAGCCCGGAGGCTCTGGCCCAGTGCCCCTGTGCCCTTCACCACACACCCACCTTGACATTGTTGACACTGATCTGGCTTGCATTTGATTTTTTATAGTTGGGAATATAAACTTGCTTTACCTCGCTCTCAGCTTCAGCTGCTTTCGCGTTTCTGCTGCACGTATCTGTCATTGGCCGTCCACATGTAGCAGTGACATCGTTACAATAACCTGGTTATTATTTAAGAGGAAAGGAGGAAAGGGGAGACTAGGTAATACAGGCATGCCATTCATACAGCTTTGTCAGGAAGCTGCAGCTAACACTCTCCAGGTCTGTTCCCACAACTTAACGGGGAAAAGGACTGGACAAAAGCAGTTTAGACGCATGCCCAGTGAGGTCTGGGTAAAGTGGGAAGGTGCTTACCTGTCAGTCACACCTGAGAAAAAGTCAGTGGGCTGAATAAGCATGGCCACTGAAAGGGAGTAAAATCTAAATATTTAAACTCCTAAGCAAAGGAAGTTCTCTCTCTTTCTTGCTGATCTTGTGTGACTCCTGGCTTGTGGGTCCCACGCTCTGCATTCACCCACGTGGCTCATAGTCACGTGGGACCCACACAATGGACTGATGGACTGAATCTGCCTAATGCTCTGCCGGACTCAACTCCACCATGGAATGAAGACGTTGGACACTGGCTCTGCTTCTGGCTTTGCTAAAACCCCAGTTACCCCTCTTCCAGGACTGGCTTAAGGGAAATGGGACATTGGAAACTAAGGAATGTAACGTCGTGAAAATAAAGTCTTTTACCACATCTCATCCTCTCTTGGCAGCCTCCAAATATGCTTATTCCAGCTGTGTCCCAAGATACCTCACTAACAACAGAGGAATTCAATTCTGCTGTAACAGTAGTACTCCACGATGCTGGTGAACAACTTCCAAGGCAAAGAGTCTTGGTGGATGTCCATGAAATCTTTCCCGTATTTCTCCAGGGCTTCCTTGAAGATGTGGCCTCTGAGACTGACCACTCCTCCATCCCAGCACAGCATGGGTCTGCTCTATCACACCAAGGCCAAGATGCTCTTGGAAAAGTCATTCAAGTCCTTGTGCAGCCATGTCCATGGCACGGAACAGGGTGATATCCCAGGAGGCAACTGCTGGGCTTATATACAGACTGGACTTTCGGACCAAGCTGCTGCTGTGGTCCAGGGTCTGTGCAAAGGTACCCTAGGAGCAGGCCACCACTAGAAACTGGTCTATCTGCTTGTCTATGACTGGGTTGTGTGTCTCTCACACCTTGGTCTTCAGTTTGGACTCATCAGAGCTGTCCTCTCCTTCCTTCAGCAGTCAGTGATGTCAATCTGGTACCAGTTTCTTACACAAATCTCCCCTTTTTTGTCCAGTAGTGTCTTCTGCTGTGGACTGTAGGGATTAGAACTCCTTCCCCTCCAGGTAGGACTTGAGCGACTCAGTCTCACTGAGCAGAGTGACGTTGCACTTCCCTCTGATGTGAGTGCTAGTTAGTAGACTCCAGCTGGTGCTTGAGTTTCACAGGCAGGTCAACCATCCCTGGGTTCCCCATCTCTTCCTCAATTTCCCCTTCCTCACCGTTGTAGACCCCGAGTCCTATTTTGTAGCAGATAGACAGGGTGGCATGCTTGTCAGCCAGGGCAACAAGGATGCTGGAGATATCCCTCCTCCAAAAGAAGAATACCAACTTGGCCCCCATATTCACATTGGCTTTCTTGTTGAGCTCCTCAATTCTCCGGATCAGATAAGGGTTGCTGGAGGAGTTCTCAAAATAGAAATAGTCTCTGACCCTGGACATGTTGGGGGACGGGCAGGAGGGTGGGCCAGGGTGCTGTGGGAAGTCTGCTTAAAGGGGCTGTTGCAGGCCCTGCTGCTGCCGCTGAGGCCTCACAGTGACCCAGGACCTCTGAATTATCTTTACTTACCTTTACATTTTGTTCGCACTGTCAAATTGCTTTCCCAAAACAAAATAAAATGCTTCACTAATTTGCTTGGTTTCCTTTTACAAAGGCCATGCTAATCTTCCAATAATCATGCTTTTTTTTCCTCCTAATAATACATCATGGACATCTTTTCAGTTTAATAAATACATACATATCTTGATTATAAATCTTGATGGCTGCATAGTCTTTCATATTATGGACATTATTTACTGAACTAGTTCTTTGTTGGTATATATTTGCATTGTTTCTCCTTTTTAACTATTACAAACAATGCTGTAACGATCACTCTCGTTTGTAATTATTTTCACATTTATCTAAATATTTTCTTATGATAAATGCCTTTTGATACATATTTCCACTTCCATGAGCAACGATTATTCTAATTTATTTTAACTTCTTCTTACAGGAAAATGTTAACATATACAAAAATAGAGAAAATAATATGAACTCCTTACCCCATGTATTTATCTTTCAGTTGCAATAGTTGTCTACACACTGGAAATCCAGATTCACAGTTTCAGGCTTGTTTCAACATTACTCAATGGATTACTTTAAAGAAAATCCCAAACACTGTATTATTTTATGTGTAAAGACTTCAAAAATTCTTAAAAAGATAAAGACTCTTAAAAATATAAAAAACCCACAGCACTATTAGTGTGATTTTAAAGAAATAACAATGGTTCCTTAATATATCAAATGTCTTGGCAATAGTCATATTTTCCCAGATGTTCATAAATGACTTTTTTTTTCTTCTTTATTGATTTTGGAGAGGGAGAGATAGAAGCATCACTGAGAGAGAACATCAATTGGCTGCTTCCTGCATGCCCCACACTGGGGATCCAGCCCACAACCTGGCTGGGAATCGAACCAGCGACTACTTGGTACATGGGTCAATTCTCAGCCACTGAGCCACACTGGCCAGACCATAAATGACTTTATTTTCTCTTGCAATTTGTGTTTGAAGGATGCAGAGATGCCCTACATATTGTATCTGCTTCGTCTTCTCTTGAATTCTTTTTTATTCATTAATTCCTCCTCCTTAGTATTCCCACACCCATGTGCTATTTATCTGACAAAGAAACTATGCTGTTTGTCCTGGGGAATTTCACACAATTTTACCAATTTGACTTGCATTCTTTGATTATCATTGAGGTAGAATACATTTCCCTGTAATTACTGTCATTTGGGTTTTACTTTTTGAATTGTCCATTTATGCCACTTGAACATGGGCACAAATGGAGATTCACCCTTTTTCTGTAGATCTGTAATGCTTTATATATAAGGATAGAAAATCTTTGTCATATATTTGTAAATATTTTCCATTTGTCTTTTAATATTTTACCATGGTATTTTTGATATGCAAATATTTCAAAAATTTAATGAGAATTTTTGAACTATTCAGTTAATTATAACTAATCTCTTCTTAATAAATTTTTGTAATAATTAACTGTTCTTTATTTTAGTTCATTTCCCCCCATTCTTCTTGGGCTGCTTCTTCTGTGGGTCTCACATTATCTTGATTGTGCTGCCTAAACTGTGTGCTCCCTCTTCATATTATTCATCTCCATATTCACCACAAATTTGCTGTATTTTTTACTTTATTACTGAATAGTCTTCATGGTTTGGGCTCTTGCATTTAAGTACTCTATTATTTTCATGTTTGGAGTCCTTTTTGGATTCTGACTCTACATGGAAGAAATAGTGTGATTTGGATGGGAAAAGACTGGCTTCTAGGCAGTGTCACCAGGAAAACAGTCTTGTCCTTCATGTAGGCCCTCTCTATCATGCTTGCATTGTCATTCCTGTAAAACATCTCCTTTCCACTTCAAAGAGTGTTATATATCAGTCACTGCCTATTGCTGCAGCCCCGGTAATGAGTTTTGATACAAACCATTTCTGACCACCAAGTGTGCCATACACTGATGCCTTCCTTTCCTATACTAAACTCTTCTTTCTTTCTACTCTCCTCTTTCAGCACTCAATGCTGGTATGAAAGAAAACCCCCAGAGCCCGGCTGGTGTGGCTCAGTGGATTGAGTATCCTCCCATGGACTGAGAGGTCCTGGTTCCATTCCTGGTCAGGGCACATGCCCGGGTTGTGGGCTTGACCCCCAGTAGGGGGCATGCAGGAGGCAACCGATCCATGTTTCTTTCACATGGATGTTTCCATTTTGCTCTTCTCTCTAAAAAAATCAATAAAATAATATTTTTTTAAAAGAAAACCCTCAGAGACATAATCTCCATTTTATATTAATGTTTTTTTATATTTGTTTAATGATTAACTTGGCTTATACTCATCCATATGCATTAGTACAGCTTTTGTAACAGCCTCTGTGAGCTAAGCCAACAAAGAAATGGCAGTGATGGTTTATGGCAGAAAAACTTTGAAATATTGACAAATAACAAACAAAATATGGTCACCCAAGGAAGCACCGTAGTGTTCATCAGCTTTTTATATTAGATGCCAAGTAAGACCTTTGCCCTTTGTATTATTCTTGCCAGAAAATCATGAAGTTTGGAAGAATTATACCTTCACTAGACCCTCAAGATTTAGATTTTAATAATAAGTAGGGCATCTTGAAATTAGTTCATGGAGAAAAAAAATTCTTTTAAAAGGCAAGCAAAAATGATCAATAACATTGTTTTCAATAAAACAGCTACTGGGATGAAATTAGAGTCAGATTGTTTACAAAGAAATCACATTTGGTTCATCTTTCTTATGGTTAAAGGGCATTTGAATCAATTGGATCCATTGTAATTTTTCATTGTTAAATTGGAATTGTCCATAATTCATGGAAGTAGACATTATCAGGAATATTTTGTTTAGCAAAAGACAAATATATACTTGTAAATATCAAGCACAAGTGGGAACACTTTTTTGTTTGTTTGTTTGTTTGTTTCGGTTTGTTGAAGATCTAGCTAAAGTAATTTAAAGAAAATCACTCCATGTGTAAATAAGACCAACACTTGATAAAGCAAAAGAGTCTCCAGAACCTTTTTAGCTTTATTTAACTTCTGGTTGAATTGAGTCCAGCTACATGGTAATTTGGATTGAGTGGCTGCTAGTTTTCAATTTCTTCTGGTTGTGTAGCCAAATTGACTTTCCGTGTCCCCTCCAGATACCTCCTCTGTTGGTTCTTGGCTGCTGAGGGCCCATTTTAAAGTGTCAAATGTTCACATTAGAACACCATGCTCCTGACTTCTTTTACCCAAGCAAAATTTATCTAACCCTTCATTCTGGTTTCTTCTGAGAGTCCATGAGAATATTTCACTAAATGGCAGTGAGTAGGAATGGGTTCATCAGATAAATTAATCTCTGCTACAGGGTTATGAGCTGGTGGGTTTGTCGCACTCAAAGAAAACAATGAATTGTTCAACCAAATTAAAATTTAAGACAATTGTGGTAGCCTGGTGAATGTGTTTCTACAACCTTCAGTGTTTCCTCAGTACATAGCCTTTGTTACAAAACTGGCTCTGTTCAACTACTTGGTATCCTTCATTGCTAGTCCTGTCTTTTAGCCCATGAATCCAACATAATCTTAGCAGGTGAATTTATGGTCTTCTATACGAAAGAGAAGCAGTTCCACTTTGTTCCTACTATTGCAGAATAATTCTTTCATATGCCTACATGGAGCAAGAGAGGGTATTAAAGATACGGCAAGGTGGAATCTTGACTGGGTTTGAATATTAATAGCCAACCAAAACACTTGGTTTCTAGAAATACTTGAATATTATGCAAAAAATATTCTGCTTATCTTTTTGAGGAAACATAATACTTTAGTAAAAGCCACATTTTACATTTCCATGGTGCTTGACAGCAAAATGTACTTTCCTAAGCATTATTTAATTTGAAGTTCATAGATAAAACCTCTAAAGTGATTGTTCAAGTTCACTCAGTCATTTAGTGACAGAACATATATTCTCAGTCCATTCATCGTAATTCAACTTGTAAGTGTCAAACAGATGCAAGGTCAATGTAACCGGACATTGCTCAAGGGAGAATCCTTGGTCTCATTTCCTCTCCCTTTTCTACTCTCAAAGGAAGTTCTAGGTAAGAATCATGACAGTTTTTACCGTCATATTTATTGGATGAAAGTCAACTAGTGATCTGGATTTTTTATTTTTGATACTATATATTATAAAATTGGGGGGGAGGAGTATTGATTTGCTTTTGTCCTTATCCTGGTGTAGACTCTGCTTTAGTCTGAGACCTCCACAGAATTACCTGGATGTAGAAGCACTTTGAAAATTATTATATGAGGTGTTCTTTTATTCTGCAAATATTTGTTTAGAATCTTCTGTTAGGAAAAAAAATAAAACAGGGTAATGACACAGAGAATGGGGTGGTGCGGACAGGATTGGGGTTATTTGGGATGAGATGGTTTGAGATAGCCTCTTGGAAGAGGTGATATATGACCTCAGTTCTGAGTGATGAAAAGTCGGAAGAGGATTCCAGGCAGATGGAGCAGCAAACACAAAGACTCTGAGGCAGAGATCAGTTTGAAGTGCTCATGAAACAAACATTGTGTGAGTGTGGTATAGTGGACAAGAGGGGGAAACATAGGATATAAAGTCAAAAAGAGAAGGTGGTAGACAGATTACAGAGGGGTATGTTTGGACCACATTTTAAGTGCAATAAGAAGCCATTACATAATTTTACAGAAGGGGTGATTTTGGAGGAAAATGTAATAAGGAAACCATTTGCCCTCAGAAACTCTTCATTTTAAGAGAAAGTACCCTGCCCAGCTGATGTGGCTCAGTGATTGAGCATTGACCCACGCACTAAAAGGTTGCTGGGTTGATTCCCGGTCAGGGCACATGCCCATGTTGTGGGCCCAATCCCCAGTGGGGGGCATGCAGGAGGCAGCCAATCGATGTTCTCTCATTGATGTTTATATCTCTCCCTCTCCCTTCCTCTCTCTCTAAAATTAATAAAGAAAAAAATAAATTTAAAAAAAAAGAGAGAAAATACCCTTCTGAATCCTTGTGGAGTTAGTCAGAGCTTAGCTTGTAGTACATGGTATAACCAGAAATTGGCCTCCTTGACCCTAGAAATCTACTTCTCTACAACCATTCATAGTGGTGAACTTAGTGTAGTTTTCTTTGCGAATGGGATATTTATTTCTGTAGCCTTCTGAAATGTCTAGGTTCATTCTGGTGAACTTTTTTATTGTAATTTTCTCCTGAAAGCACAGTGAATCCATATAATTGGAAGAAGGGAGGGTTTACTCATTGAAGGGTGAGAAAGGTATATTAGATGCTACTGTATTGTTTGGCTTTAGAATTTAAAATTTTAATACTGCTATATAATTTTGGAGAACACCAGAAATATATCTTTGTGAAACAACTCTGTGAAAACATTTTTTCTAGGCTATTGATACAACTACTAATATAATATAATGTAATGTAATAATATAATATAATATAATATAATATAATATAATATAATATAATATAATTAATATAATATCAATTCCAAACTATATTGCTTAAAGAGTTTCCATTAAACCTGTACCTTCACTTTAACTTTAAATTCCACTAGTTCATAAGCTCTTTTGCCAAATGGATGAAAGTGTCTAAATATCAGGTATAAAGGACAAAGTGTTTCTTTGACTATCTTGAGATAAAAAGGTAACCTTCTCTATCATAAAGACAACATTTCTCCTTTCACATCCTTTAAAGATTTGCTTTGTAGATCATTAAACCTTTTTCCCCTAGAACCGAATGCCTACCATGTACTAAGATTTCACACATGCACATGCACCCGTGCACACGCGCGCGCACACACACACACACACTTCTTTCTAATGTGCTTTCAAATTGCCTTTTTCTTTTGATTCAGATCATTAGCAATGGTCATGGAAAAAGTCTCTGCTAGCTAGAGGGAAATGTAGTAATTTAGAAGAAAGGTTTCCCTTTGGGTTTAACTCTACAGTTTGGTCTAATTTTATTTGACATTTTTGTCCATCATAGTATAAGAGTCCTCTTTTTTTCTTTTCATGGAGTGAAAGAACGGTTTATTTCTTTTAGGCTGCTGCCCTGTTCTTTGCTGTTCAAAAGGAAACAGAGGTTTCCTTTTCATCTTTCTTTTTCTCAACCTCTGACTGAAAGGCTTATAAAGATTGAAGGAGTGATAGCCGTAGGAGATTAAGAAATGTCTTTAATTCACAAATAGCTCTGGACTTGCAGTTGCTCAACCCTAGTGATGAGCTAGAGTTATGCTTTTCTCACTTCTTATGTGGGTAAAGAAATTGCTCGCTGATTTTCCAGTTTCGACTTCAAGGATATTTTTGTTCAGTGGGATAGGATCTATTGGCAAGGAGGGAAGAAGGGAAGGCATACCTCTTACAGAATCAATAATCCTTGCTTCCAGCAGGCTGGAATGAATCGTCTCTGTAGTCAGACCATAGCTATCTGTGAAATGAGGAAAAGCAATCAAATATTTTCTGAGTACTACTAGTTGCAGAGACTGTACTAGGCATTCTACATAAGCCATAGCATTCTCACGGCAATTTTTTGAAGTAAATATTTGTATATTCTGTTAACTGAGTTTTAAATCATTTAAGAGATTTGATCAGCATCATAACACTATGTGACTTTCAGACCTTGGATTTTGACACGGCGCTACTCATGCTGTTTTTTATTACACTACATTTTCTTTCTTTCTTTCTTTTTTTTTTTTTTTGTACGTGCCCTTAGCAGGAACCGAACCGGGAACTCTCTGGTCTGCAGGCCGATGCTCCAATCGCTGAGCCAAACTGGCCAGGGCTACATTTTATTTTTAAAGGATGGGTTAGGAAGGGTAGAAAGTCTGGGTCCCCCTTGTGCATGTTCATATAAGCTGTCCCTGACCACACATAAGAGCAATAATAGTAACTAACATTTATTGAGCCCATCCCATGTGCCAGGCACTCTGTTAATAATTTTTGAAATATCATGTAATGCTCACAACAATCCCAGGATTGAGACATATAATATTGTCATTAGCATTTCAGAAAATGGAGACACAAGTAGATTAAGTACTTTATTTAAGGTTACAGGGCTATGCAGCAGAGTCAGAATTTGAACTGAACAGAAACTATGCCCTTATTCAATGTACTGTACTGTTTTCTGTATACACAATGTAGCATGGGAGAAAGAAAGATCTAAGGCTAATAGAATATACCAAGGCCTCGATGATTTTCAAACATTGACCTTTAGCCAGTGCTGCTTTCCAACTCAATGTTATTGTTCTCAAAATATGCAGAATAAAATACTGCCATCAAACATTCCATATCTCATATCACCAACAATGATCTGATCCTTTACTATATTCTTGGGATCGGTCAGAATTTAGATGGAGATAAAGTAAGGAAGAAGCAGCTCAATCACCTCTCTCACAAACCTTCCTGGACTCTGCTTTTAATGCCAGTGTGATAAACTTCCACTGGCTGATGTTCCAATGAGCATGCTTTTGAAAATCCATACTAATGGGCATATTGAAAATAAAGAAATTATTCTAACATCTTTGAGATAGCATGTGATTTATTGAAGCTGAAAAAATCACAGAGTTGGCAGTGGATAAGTGTGTGATGCATAGTCTCATTATATTTTCCAGTGAAGCCTATTGAATCTAGGTGACATATAAATAGGATATGAATGGTATAATGTTTCATTAGGAAGAAGAGAATAAAGTCCACCAAATCACAGCCTGCTGAACTCAGGAAATTGTCTCATATATCTGGACGCCACATTTATAGCTAATTCAGCAATCATTGATGGTACAGTTTCCATTCTTGATTACCACCCGTATAGAATCAAAAACTACCATATGCCATTGGGACACTTTTGAATTTCAAACTGAACTCAATAATACAATAGAGGTAACAAACAGCATTTGTCAGTTAGTTATCTAGTGATATAGTAGCCACGTAGCATAATGGTCAAGTGTCAAGACTTGGGAGCCAGATTGCCTAGATTTGAGTTATGATTCTCTGGCTGTGTGACCTTAGTAAATTACCTCTCTGTCCATTGATTTCCTCTTTCATAAAATAGTAATTACCTTATCAGGTTGTTGTAAAAATTAAATTAATTAATACATATCAAACAATTAGAAAAATGCTTGGCATATAGTAAGCATTGTAACTACTGTGTTATTTTAACTTAATAAAATATGGTCTTAGCCCAGCTGGTGTGGCTCACTGCTTGAGCATCGACCCATGCACCAAGAGGTTGCTGGTTTGAATCCTGGTCAGAGCACATGCCCAGGTTGTGGGCCTGATCCCCAGTGGGGGGCATACAGGAGGCGGCCAATCAGTGTTCTCTCTCATCGATGTCTCTGTCTCTCCCTCTCCCTTCCTCTCTCTCTAAAATCAATAAAGAAAAAAAAAATATATATATATATATATAAAATCTTAGATTCATCTAAAAAACAAAATAATCAAGCTCCTGAATTGTGTGACTTTTTTTTTCTCTTTTTGATGGGCTTTGAGTGCTTTTTAGGAGTGTTTTATATTCTTTACCTCATGTAATGCAAGAATATGCAGATGCAGTAAAATATTTCTGTACCATTTTGTTGCCATTATTATCACTATGACCTTAGAAAATACTTTTATGTCAACAATTTTTAGAAGTTTTGCATTTTCCTGTTAGTCACGATAAGCTGATTTTTTAAGTTATTTGGGATCTTTTCAAATGCTATGTTGTTGATTTTTAAAAATGTTTTCTACCTTTGGAAATAGATGAGCCTGGATGCATAATATATTTTGGTTATGCTTAGCTGGACACACTGCCTGACTGGTTTCATGAATTTCAGCATTCATATTTAGAGGGTTTTTTTCTCCTTAAATAGAAAAAGTATGACTTTATTACAATTAACTATAATTGGGGATCACTTGATGTTTATTTCAGAGGTGAAACCTTTTAGTATCAAGAGCAGAAGGCCTAGTGAATTTGATATGAGGGAATAATACCAATTAAACCAGCAAAGAATTACCACAAGAAGAGTCGGAAAATTATAATCTAGTAAAGAGTGTACGTGTGGCTGCTCAGAAACAGTCTGGTCAATAAAAAGCATACCAGCCCTTGATTATTTCTCTGATACCATTTGATGAACTGCTGTACAAAAATGAATTTTATTATTTTTAGCCCAGAGGAACAGATTAGCACTGCAGTTAATGTCCTATTATCTGTGTGTGCTTTACTAGCCCCGAGGAGTTCTAGTCAACCTGTGAGTCGCCTGTTCTTGTCCTGAGAACTGGAAGCACCAGAAGATACCACTTAACCCTGATTTTTTTTTTCCGTTTGGCTTGGCTTCATGAATAATTTTAAAGTTTTAACTTTCTATTCCACATGCATGGTCAAACCCTAATAAACATTTTTAGAAAGACTTCTATAATTAACACTGAACCGAATTTTTCTTGATTTTGGAGAGGCTGATAGCACAAACTATATCTTTGAACTTTTAGTGCTATCAAATGGATGTGTTTGACATGTGTTGATTTTGCTTAGATACATAATTACTTAGATTCACAACTGATCAATGTCCTTCTTGGTAGTGGAGTCTTGCCTGTGGGTCATATAGGTGTTTTGCTGCAATGATTAGGAAATAAGAAACATGGCCTCAGCTGTGATTTGCAGAATGAGCTTCAGCTGGTAAAAAATATTTAGGGAGGACTGTGAAATCCAGGACTGAGGGATCCATTGCCATTACTAGCAGTGGATATATTAGGCAGGTTAAAATCCAGATGACATTAAAAGAGCGGAGAGATTTTTGTTTATTGTTTATATTTTTCCTTCATTGATTTTTTAATTTTTTTCTTTCTTGATTTTAGAGAGAGAGGAAGGGAGAGAGAGAAAAAGATGAAAACATGGATTGGCCGCCTCTTGCATGCCCCCAACTGGGGATTTGGCCCACAACCTGGGCATGTGCCCTGACCAGGAATTGAACCAGGACCTCCTGGTGCATGGGTCGATGCTCAACCAGTGAGCCACTCCAGCCAGACAAGGAGCATTTGACTTTATAAAACATCTGTTCTTCTATCATTGCTTCAACTATCATAATGATAGTTGAAATTTACAGCTGTTTCTAGTTGAAAATATATTTTGAATTTTTTATAACAGCTTTATTAAGATTCACAAACCATCAACTTACATTTTTAAGTGTACAATTCAATGTTTTCTAATTATATTCATGTTGTGTAACCATTAGCACGATCTACTTCCAGAACATCTCCATCACCCCAAAAACAAACCCCACACATCCTAATTTCCCCTCTTGCCATTCCTTGGCAAATACTAATTTATTTTGGTCTCTATGGATTTGCCTATTCTGGACATTTTATATAAATAGAATTATATAAAATGTGGCCTTTTGGGCCTGACTTATTTCACTTAGCATAATGTTTTCAAGGTTCATCTATATTATAGTGTATATCAATACTTCATTTTTATTGCTGAATAATTTTCTATTGTATGAATTCCTCAGAGTTTGATTATGCATTCATTAGTTAATAGACATTGTTTTTTTTTTTTTTCTTTCACTTTTGGACTATTGTGAATAATGCTGCTTGCTACAAACAGCAATGCACGCATTTTTGTGTGGACATATGTTTTCATTTCTCTTGGGTATAAACCTAAGCGTGAAATTGCTGGGTTATGTGATAAGTAAGTTTAAACTTGACTGGAATTGACAAACAGTTTTCCAAATGTTTTCATTTTTCTAATATGATTGTAAACACAACTTGTTTAAGAATATGTGCCAGTTGGTTATTATCCTTGCTTTTAAAAACACGGTGCCTAAAATCTGGAGCCACTGGATATTATTTCAAGTTAGGAGTGCTAGTAAGGCTAGCTAGGGCTGCTAACTAAGGTTTCTGGACATTCAGTGTAACCTTTAAAATCAGAGCCCACCACCCTGCCGGTGTGGCTCAGTGAATTACTGTCCCATGGACTGAGAGGTCCCAGTTCAATTCCCGGTCAGGGCACAGGCTCGGCTTGTGGGCTTGGTCCCCAGTAGGGGGCGTGCAGGAGGCAGACGACTGATGTTTCTCTCTCACATCCATGTTTCTATCTCTCTCTCCCTTTTTCTTGCTCTAAAAAAAAAAAAAAAAAAAAACAATAAAAGCATTAAAATTAATAAGTAAAATTAAATAAGTGCCTATATTCTACCTAGAGTCTTATTTTCCTTAATTAAATTTAGATCTGTTACCACCTGGGATAATGAGTACAGAACTTAGGGTTCTAAGGTCAATTTTGCCATTAACAAATCACTTGGAAATTCCTACTCTGACAGTGTTAAACTTGATGGCTCTCTGGGCAGCATGAGGTCTTTAAAGTGACAGATCTATGTTTGGATACTAGCTTCACTATTTACTAGACAACTTAGGTGCACCTGTGTTCTAGCCTCAACTCTACCAATAACTAAATCTGTTACTTTCCTAAACTCAGTTCAACTCTCTGAGGCTCAAACCCCAGTTTTGATATTTAAAATTGGCATCAGAGCCTGGCCGGTGTGGCTCAGTGGTTGAGCATCGACCCATGTACCAAGAGGTCGCCGGTTCAATTTCCAGTCAGGGCACATGCCCAGGTCTTGGGCCCGATCCCCAGTGGGGGGCGTGCAGGAGGCAACCAATCGATGTTCTCTCTCATCAGTGTTTCTGTCTCTCTTTCTCTCTCCTCCTTCCTCTCTCTAAAAATCAATACAGAAAAAAAAATAAAGTAGGCATCATACCTATCTCACAAGGTTCCTGTGAGTATTTAATGAGGTAGAGCACATGTGGTGTACTGGGAGACACAAAAAGTGGAAAAGTACAAACTCTATGTAATGCTCAGGAAGAGATATATGAGTCTGTATATTCACACTTCTCAGTTCATCCCCTCCTCCAAATAAGGAGACTAGCTATCGTGTTAACATATGCTTAAAACAGTTTGGGAAAAGAAAAAAAAATATTGGAAGTGGTGCATTTGACATTTAGCAATTCAGAATGTTTTCATTCAAGATGAAATGTTATTTCCTATGACAAAGACAAGCCAATATGATTACTTGTTTGCTAACTTACGTTTCTCTCTGTTCTGTAGCAAATACTTGATTGTCCCTTGGCTGTATTCCTAGGTTTCCACATTTTACAGCTCAGAAATAACCAATAAATCAAACCTCTTCAGCATCTTGAAAAGTCTACTTAAAAAAAAAAAAAAAAAAGAAGTTTATTTCCATTGAACATATGCTGCATCTGAGCTGTTACTAGTACTTTTATTCCAAGTGATTGCATCAAAATCTCCATGGAGACATAAGCTGAGTCACCATAGCAAATGTTTTCCAGTGATACTACATTATTCGGCTGATCTTCTACCACATTTTCTGACACTTACCAAGGTAGGGATATAGTAATAATGATTCAAGAACAAAATCCTCTCAATTTATTATTTGGTTTCACCTAGACCTTCCTGAACCTTCTTCTTTATTGCAATAAATACATTTTCAATGCATTTTGATGTATGGATAACCACCTAGACATACAGTTTTCATGTTTACAAAAAAATTGAGAACAATTAAAATAAAAAGTTAATATAATAAATATAAATAAACTGAATAACAGTGAGTACCATTAACTAAATACTTAAGTTTTTGTTTTGTTTGCTCCTTTGTCTATTTATTTATTTGGTTACCCATCACAGGGTTTTTTTGTTGTTGTTGTTTTTTTTTAATTAATTAATTAATTAATTTTTGTTACAAATGTTTCTCCTTTTTCCCTCACTGATTCCCCCCTCCCCCTCCGTCCCGGCCCTGTCCCCAGCTTTGTTGTCCATGTCCATTGTTCATGCATACATGCATACAAGTTCTGTGGTTTATCTCTCCCCCATCAACCCCTCTTCTGGGGATTGTCAGTCTATACCCCACTTCCACGTCTCTGGGACTACCCCATTCCTCAGACTGTTATGTTCATTATACTCCACAAATAAGTGAGATCATATGATACTTGTCTTTCTCTGTTTGGCTTATTTCACTTAGGATGATACTTTCCAGGTCCCTCCATGTAGTCTCAAAGGATAAGAGATCTTTCTTTTTTACAGCTGCATAGTACTCCATTGTGTATAAGTACTGCTTTTTTATCCATTCATCTACTGATGGACACTTGGGCTGTTTCCAGATTTTAGCTATTGTAAATAGTGCTGCTACAAACATGGGGGGTACATATATTCTTTCTGATTGGTGTTTCGGGCTTCATAGGGTATATTGCTAGAAGTAGGATCACTGGGTCAAATGGAAGTTCAATTTTTAATTTTTTGAGGTAACACCATATTGTTTTCCATAGTGGCTGCACCAGTCTGCATTCCTACCAGCAGTGTACTAGAGTCCCCTATTCTCCACACCCTCGCCAACACTTGTTTGATGATTTGTTGATGGCGGCCATTCTGAAAGGTGTGAGGTGATACCTCGTTGTTTTAATTTGCATCTCTCTGATGATTAGTGATATTGAGCATTTCTTAATATGTCTCTTAGCCATTTGTATGTTCTATTTGAAGAGGTGTCTATTTAATTCCTCTGCCCATTTTTTAATTGGGTTCTTTGTCTTCCTTTTGTTGAGTTGTATGAGCACTCTATAAATACTGGAAAATAACCCCTTATCTGATATATCATTGGCAATTATGCTCTCCCATACAGTGGGTAGCCTTTCCATTTTGATGATTGTATCTTTCGCGGTGCAGAAGCTTTTGAGTTTGATGTAGTCCCATGTGTTCATTTTCTCCTTTGTTTCTATTGCCATAGGTGATGTATCAGTGAGAATTCTGCTGCGTATGATGTCTGAAATTTTGTTGCCTACAGTTTTTCTAGGATTTTTATGGATTCATGAGTCACATTTAAATCTTTTATCTATTTTGAGTTTATTCTTGTGTAGGATGTAAGTCGATGGTCTAGTTTCATTTTTCTGCATGTATCTGTCCAAAATTTAATAAATTTTCCCAACCATTTATTAAAGAGGGTGTCCTTACTCCACTGTATGCTTTTGCCACCTTTGTCAAATATTAATTGAGCATATTGCCTTGGGTCCATTTCTGGGTTCTCTGTTCTTTTTCACTGGTCTATATGCCTGTTCTTGTGCCAGTACCAGGCTCTTTTGATTACAGTGGCTTTGTAGTATAACCCGAAATCTTGTAATGTGATTCCTCCAACTTTGTTCTTCTTTTTCAAGTTTGCTGTGGCTATTTGAGGTCTTTTTTGGTTCCATATTAACTTTTGAAGTACTTGTTCTAATTCTGTGAAGTATGCCGTTGGTATTTTGATGGGGATTGCATTGAATCTATAGATTGCTTTGGGTACTATGGACATTTTAATGACGTTGATTCTTCCAATCCATAAACAGGGTATGTGCTTCCATTTTTTTATATCTTTCTCTATTTCTTTTTTTAATGACCTGTAGTTTTCTGTGAATAGGTCCATTATTTCTTTGGTTAAGTTTATTCCTAGGTATCTTAATTTTTTGCCACAATGGTAAATGGGATTGTTTTCTTAGTTTCTCTTTCTGTGAGTTCATTTTTGGTGTATACGAATGCCATTGATTTCTTGACATTAATTTTGTATCCTGATACTTTGCCAAATTCATTTATTAAGTCAAGTAAATTTTTGATGGAGTCTTTGGGGTTTTCTACGTATAGTATCATGTCATCTGCAAATAATGACAGTTTCACTTCCTCCTTTCCAATTTGGATCCCTTTATTTTTTCTTCCTGTCTGATTGCTGTGGCTAAGACTTCCAGTACTATGTTAAATAAGAGTGACAAAATTGGGCATCCTTGCCTTGTTCCTGTTCTTAAGGGAAATGCTTTTAGGTTTTGCTCATTGAGTATAATGTTGGCTGTAGGTCTTTCATATGTGGCCTTTATTATGTCTAGATATGATACCTCTATTCCCACAATGCTGAGCATTTTTATCAGAAATGGATGCTAGATTTTGTTGAAGGCTTTTTTGGCATCTATTGATATGATCATGTGGTTTTGATTCTTCATTTTATTTATGTGGTGTATCACGTTTATTGATTTGCGAATATTGTAACAGCCTTGCATCCCTGGAATGAATCCCACTTGGTCATGGTGGATCATTTTTTTGGTGTATTGCTGCATCTGATTTGCTAATATTTTGTTCAGTATGTTGGCATCTATGTTCATCAGGGATATTGGCCTGTAGTTTTCTTTCTTTGTAGTATCTTTTTCTGGTTTGGGAATTAGAATTATGCTGGCTTCATAAAACGAGTTTGGAAGTCTTTCTTCTTCTTGACTTTTTTGAAATAGTTTGAGGAGAATGGGTGTTAGTTCTTCTTTGAATATTTGGCAAAACTCCCCCTGAAGCCATCTGGGCCTGGGCTTTTGTTTGCTGGGAGAGTCTTGATTACATCTTCAATTTCTTCTGTTGTTATTGGTCTGTTCAAGTTTTCTGTCTCTTCCTCGTCCAGTTTTGGGACACTACGTGTTTCCAGAAATTTGTCCATTTTGCTTAGATTGTCTAAGTTGTTGCCATGTAATTTTTCATAGTAGTTGTTAACAATCTTTTATATTTCTGTGGTGTCAGTTGTTACTTCTCCTCTTTCATTTCTGATTTTGTGTATTTGGGTTCTCTCTCTGTTTCTCAATGAGTTGAGCTAAGGGTTCATCAATCTTGTTTATCTTTTCGAAAAACCAGCTCTTTGTTTCATTGATCCTTTGAATAGTTTTTTTGGACTCTATGTCGTTTATTTCTGCTCTGATCTTTACTATTTCCTCCCTTCTACATGCTCTGGGGTTTTTGTTATTGTTGTTTTCTCTCTAGTTCTTTAAGTTGTCAGGTTAGATAGTCTATTAGAAATTTTTCTTGTTTTTCTGAGGTAGGCCTATAGTGCTATGAACTTCTCTCTCAGAACTGCTTTCGCTGCATCCCATAGATTTTGTATTGTTGTGTGTTCATTTTCATATTCCAGAAAGTTTTTAATTTCTTCCTTAATCTCCTCGGTAACCCATTTATTGTTTAATAATATGCTATTTAGATTCATGTGTTCGAATGTCTTTACATGTTCATGTTGTAATTGATTTCCAGTTTCATGCTATTGTGATCTGAGAAGATGCTTGATATGATTTCAGTATCCTTGAACTTGTAGAGACGTAGTTTGTGTCCTAACATGTGGTCTATCTTTGAGAATGTCCCATGTGCACTTGAGAAGAATGTGAATTCTGTAGTTTTGGGGTGTAATTCTCTATAGATATCTATTAAATCCATTTGGTCTATTGCTTCATTTAGAGTCTCTGTTTCCTTGCTAATTTTTTGTCTAGAGGATCTATCCAGTGATGTCAGCGGGGTGTTGAAGTCCCCTGCTATAATTGTATTGCTATCGATTTCTCCTTTGAAGTCCTCCAGAAGATTTTGAATATATTTTGCTGCTCCTATATTGGGTGCATATATGTTTATCAAGGTTATATCTTCCTGTTGGATACATCCTTTCAAATTTATGTAGTGGCCTTCTTTGTCTCTATTTATGGCCTTCATTTTGAAATCTGTTTTATCAGATATGAGTATTGCTACCCCAGCTTTTTTTTGCTTTCCGTTTGCTTGGAAGATTTTTTTCCATCCCTTTACTTTCAACCTATGTGAGTCTTTTGTTGTGAGGTGTGTCTCTTGCAAACAATATATAGATGAGTCATGCTTTCTTATCCAATCAGCTACTCTGTGTCTTTTTATGGGAGCATTCAATCCATTTACATTTCAGGTGATTATTGATATATACTTATTTATTGCCATTTTTGTTTAGTGTGGTTATAGTTTTTCTTCCTATTTTTCCTGCTAATTACAGCAGTTCTTTTAACATTTCTTGCAGTGCTGTTTTGGTGCTAATGTATTCCCTTAGCCTTTTTTTTTGCCTGAGAAGCTCTTCATTTGACCTTCTATTTTGAATGATAGCCTTGCTGGGTAGAGTAGTTTTGGATTCAGATCCTTTTTTATCATGATTTTGATTACCTCATGCCATTTCTTTCTGGCCTGTAGTGTTTCTGTTGAGAAGTCAGCTGAGAGCCTGATGGGGTTTTCTTTGTAAGTAACCTGTTGTTTCTCTCTTGCTTCTTTTAGGATTCTCTTTGTCTTTAATTTTTGGCATTTTAATTACTATGTGTCTTAGTGTGGGCCTGTTTGGGTTCTTCTTACTTAGGGCTCTCTGTGTTTCTTGAACTTGAATGCCTTCTTCCTTCACCAAATTAGGGAAGTTTTCTGTCACTATTTCTTCAAATATATTCTCTAACATTTGCTCATTTTCTTCTTTTTCGGGGACTCCTATGATGCGAATGTTATTACGTCTCCAGTTGTCCCACAGTTCTCTTAAGGTGTTTTCCTGTTTTTTAATTATTTTTTTCTTTTGGTTTTCTGATTGGTTGATTTTTTTCTACCCTATCTTCTAATTCACTGATTTGGTCCTCAGCTTCCTCTACTCTGCTACTTAGACTTTCCAATGTGTTTTTCATTTCTGATATGTCATTCTTCGTTTCTTGGTGGTTTTTAATTTCCAACTGGTTGATCTTCAACATTTCTATGTCTTTACTTATGGTGCTCATGTCCTTACACATGCTGTTGAGCTTCCTCAAGATCATGGCTCTGAATCCTAGTTCTGTTAACTTGCTTAACTGCACCTCAATTATCTCATCTTCGGTTGAGGTCTCTTGTTCTTTCATTTGGCTTTTGTTTCTGTTTTTCACCATTTTGGCTATCACAGTGGGCTTTGGGCTTTGGAGTCTGCCGAATTTTCCCTGTGGGTGTTGGTGTTCTGCTGTTTGTGGATTCTTCTCTTGATTTTGGATGTAGCAGGGAGGACCCACTTTAAACCCCACTGTCAAGTTTGATGTTTCCTGGTTAGAGTTGCTAGCCCAGGAAATGGTAGTCATTGTCTAGCTTTTTCTACCTGGAAGCTATTAGTAGAGGTCACCTGAAGAACCTTGGTTCCTGAGATGACTGAAAAACTGCCTCAGGTGCTCAGTGTAAGAGGATTTCCTGAGGGTGGGGCATATGGTGGTTGTTAATGGGCCTCAGTTAGCATTTCAATGGCCATGGGGTGGAGTTGAATCTCTGAGGTAGAGGCCGCCACCTCTCCCCAGGGCCCTGGGAAGAAGTAAGATGACCACAGTCCTGCGTGGCTGCACTCAGCAATAGCTCTGAGCACCCTCCAAATCCCGAGTGTCCCCACACAGTTCCAGTCCAGTCTGCCCTCTCTCTGCCAGTGCCCAAGGTGAGTGGCTGGTGCCAATTTAGTCTCTGTCTAGACTCTGCACCGTGGAGCCGCCTGGGACTTTAACCCGAGGGTGCCGCTCCCAGCTAAGGGCAGCTGAGGCTGCGGCAGCTCCCAGCCGAGGGCGTAGCTGCTGCCGAGACCGCAGGACCCAGCAGAGACCGCAGGTCCCAGCCAAGGCCCCAAGTCCCAGCCGAGGGTGCAGCTTCCAGCCGAGGCCGCTGGTCCCAGCTGAGGCCGCAGCAGGTCCCAGCCCAGGCCGCTTCGGACTGTGGGCTCCCGGCCCCCTCTCGCATCCTCGCAAGCCGACCAGGATTGAGTCAGTGTCCCTGGTTATGTGGTCTTCTGAGCTGCCTTTCAGTTGCCCCTTCCTGATGATTTGTCTTTATTTTCATTGTAATTCCAGTTTGGTCCTGGGAGATGGTCTATGTAGCTTCCATTCACTCTGCCGCCATTTTTTTTTTACCCTAAATACTTATATTTTTAACAAGTGTTCTTAGTGATATATATATCTCTGAGAGAGAGAGAGAGAGCACGTGCAATGCATAGATTTGTTGAAATAAGTGTTCTCTGGTTTTATTTTGTATACAATTTAGAATTTGTGTACATTACTGCAAAGGCTTCACACAGCAATCATAAAATATTCAGAATTAAGGCCAAATTTAGAAATAAAGCAGTCCTGATTATCTGCAGTTTTGTTTTCTGGGATTTCTGTTAGGTATGGTCCAAAAACATTAATTGGGAAATTCCAGACATAAGCAATTGATAAGTTTTAAATTGCATGCTATTCTGAGTAGTATGATGAAATCTTATACCTTATCACATGGGATGTGAATCATCCCTCTGTCCAGTGCACCCATTCTGTATGCTCCCTGCCCGTTTGTCATTTAGCAGCTGTTGGAGTTACCAGATCAACTTTGACAGGATCTCAGTGCTTGTGTTAAAGTAACCCTTATTTTACTGAATAATGGCCCCAAATCGCAAGAGTAGTGATGCATCAATTTGAATATGCCAAAGAGAAGCCATAAAGTGCTTCCTTTAAGAGAAAAAAGGTGAAAGTTCTTGACTGAATAATGAAAGAAAAAACTGTATGCTGATGTTGCTAAGATTAACGGTAAGAACAAGTCTGCTATCCATAAAATGGTGAAGAAGAGGAAAGAAATCTGTGCTGGTTTTGCTGTCACACTACAAATTGCAAAAGTTACGGCCGCAGTGCATGGTAAATGCTTAGTTAGAATGGAAAAGGCATTAAATTTGTGGGCAGGAGACATCAAGTTGTCATGGCTCGATGATCCTCCTGGTGTATTGTCAGAAGGTCGATAGTGGTCTAATACTATGTCACAATGCCTATGTAATTCACTTCCCCTCATCATGCCGGCATTTCATCATCTCATATGACCACAAGAAGAAGACTGAGTACAGTACAACATTTTGAGAAAGAGAGACCACATTCACGTAATCTTTCCTACAGTATATTTTAATAATTGTTCTATTTTGTTATTGTTGCTAATGTCTTACTGTGCCTAATTTATAAATTTAAACTTGAACATAGGTATGTATGTATGTATAGGTAAAAACATGGTATATATAAAGTTCAGTACATATGGGGGGGCTACCGTACCCACTTTTAAAAATGAGCTTCACCCAGCTGGTGTGGCTCAGTGGATTAAGCATTGTCCCATCGACTGAGAGGTCCTGGTTCAATTCCAGTCAGGGAACATGCCTGGGTTGTGGGCTTGATCCCCAGTAGGGGGCATGCAGGAGGCAACCAATCGATGTTTCTCTTTCACATCGATGTTTCTATCTCTCTCTCCCTTCCTCTCTGTCTAAAAATCAATAAAAATATATTAAAAAATAAAAAAATGAGCTTTGCCTATTTTTATTATTTGGCTATTTGTTCATCTCTAAATATCAAAAGTGAAGACATTTAAATCTTCCACCTTCTGTCAGAAATTAATTATTATACAGAATCAGAAAGCAGCTCCTTATTTCCCAAGTAGGTAGACTTTTTATTTTTTCGAAATTTTTTTATCCTCACTTGAGGACATTTTTTTGTTATTTATTCAGATAGAGTGGGAGGGAGAGAGAGGAAGAGAGAGAGAAACATTGACGTGAAAGAGACACATCGAGTGGTTGCCACCTGTAGACCCAACCAGGGCCGGGAACAAACTGCAACCAAGGTACATGCCCTTTGCGGGAACTGAACCTGGGTCTCTCTGGATGGCAGGCCAATGCTCTAACCTCTGAGCCAAATTGGCCAGGGCCCAAGTACATAGACATTTTTATGAAGATTATCAAAATGATTTATGACAATTCTGACCTGGCTGGTATGGCCCAGTTGCTTCAGCATTGTCCTGTGCAACAAATGGTTGTCGGTTCGATCCCCAGTCAGGGCACATGCCCGGGTTTCAGGCTTAATCCCTGGTGGGGGGCATGCAGGAGGCAGCCTATGGAAGTGTCTGTCTCTCTCTCCCTCCATCTCTCACTAAAAATCAATAAAAAATCTTTTAAAAATGATTTATGACAATTATTTCATTCTGCTGGGTTTATCGGTTTGAAACTAAAATGTGTCATAGAGACTGTGCTTCTTTTCTCCTTATTCTCATAGATGTGAAATTTTATTAAAATTGGACTGACTGCCCAAGGCGGTGATATAAAGACTACTAGACACTACATTTTAGTGTAAGTCACATTTTTTTTTTTTTTTTGGTTAATCCTCACCTGAGGATATCCTTCCATTGATTTTTAGAGGGAGTGGAAGGGAGGGAGAGAGAGAAAAACGTGTATGTGAGAGAGACACAACGATTAGCTGCCTTATGCATGATCCCAACCAGCACGATGGATAGAAGCCACAATCCAGACTGGTGCCCTTGATCAGGAATCAAACCCACAATCCTTTGGTCCACAGGCCGATGCTCCAACCTCTGAGTCAAACTGGCCAGGGCGTAAATCACATTTTTGTCTCAGTGGCCATGTTGGCTTGATTGCACACACTCTTCATATATGAGAAGATTCAAACTCCAAAATTCTCATTAGAACAGGTGATACATTATGTTAATTCTGAACAACAGGAGCTTTGGAACTATTCTTATTTGGTCAGAATCTGGCCCCTTTTTAATTCTTGTTTCAACTGTGTAGAACAAAAATCATCCATACCTTCTATCTAAAAATATTTTTGTATCTATGAAAATTCAGTAATCCCTGTATGTGATATAGTATCAGAAGTGTTGAAACCTAATTTCAGAATATTCATTACATTAGAATCTCATGCATAAATGCAGCAAGATAGAAAGTAATTTTAGGTCTCTTGACACTATTAATTAGAAAAAACACTTTATACTACTAAATGGCAGGGAAAAAAACAATATTTAGAATTAAATCAAACCAATGAAAGATAATCAGTGCCAAATCAGGGCCATTTCAATGTTATGAGCAGATTCCGACTGTACTTTAGTATTTATTAATAGGTTCTCTACCTTACATATCTTCATTTCTACTTTCAGTCTGTTTTCCTTGATGTGTTCTTCCTAAGCTTTTTATAACAAGCCTGTTATACTTCAGATTTTCTCATTAAATATGTGACTTGAATCCCTGACTTAAACAATAGTCCCTGAGGTAAATTACCTGGAGACTTTTTCAGATTAAATATTAGTATGAAAACTATCAACTGCATGCATATATAATTTTTTCCTGAAGACTCAAGTATTAATTCCTTTATTATTATTATTATTACTCCTTTGGGTGCTCAATAGGAGACTAAATTTCATTTTAAATATGCATTAGGCTCTTATTTCTCAATTATTTTTTTTTACTTTTAATAAAAATTCAATGGGTTTCTCTTTTTCTTAATGCTCAAATGACTGTGTAACTATTCATAATCTCAAAGTAACAACATTCTCAAATATATTCAATGCTATTGCCATTTCTGTTTTGCTTCACCCCTAAATTTGTTTTCACTTCTTCAGATGTTATATGGACTCATGTCTTGCTGATATTAATGTATGGAGTAATTTTATACTTATTTCTATTTAAACAAGTGGTTCAGATTCATTATACAGATCTTAATTATGTAGATGTTAATACAGATCTTAATTATACAGATAATAATATTTAACATAATACACAATGCAGATACATTCAAGAAATGACTTCCTAGACTAGATTTAACATCATTTTTCTTGATACAGTTGAAATTAGTTGATCTGTGATAATCAAATTTCTCCTTAAAGTAAAATTTGACCCGGATTTAATGTACAAATACTACTACAATGCCAATGGGTAGTGTGTTGTAACAGAGAAACTGAAATTAAGGAGATCAGGGGGAATTTAAACAAATCATTTTATTTTCCTATATTTTTGTTTCCCACGCTGCAAAATCAAAGAGCAGGATTAAGTAATGGATTTCTATGGTCTTTCTAGCCATGATATTTTAAGCACAATAATAAAAGTATAATATATATATCAAATAGCAAATCAACTACCTATCTTCATTATTGGATTTATTATTTTAATAATTTGTTAATTTTTAAAAAAGTTATCTTTATTGTTGAAAGTAATACAGATGTCCCTTTTCTCTCCACTGACTCCCACTTCCCCACCCCCTCCCCACCACTTGCCTTTACCACACTGTTGCCTTTGTCCATTGGTTATGCATATATGCATATAAGTTCTTTGGTTTACCTCTTCACATATCCCCACCCTCTCCCAAGGTTTGTCAGTCTGTTTATCAGTCTATTTCCTGATTCCATGTCTCTGGATCTAGTTTGTTTATCAGTTGAATTTGTTCATTAGATTCCATATATAAGTGAGATCATGTGATACTTGTCTTTCTCTGACTGGTTTATTTTGCTTAGCATAATACTCTCCAGGTCCCTCCATGTTGTCTTAAAGAATAAGAGATCCTTTTTTTTTTTTTTTTTTTTTTTACAGTGGCATGGTATTCTATTGTGTAAATGTACCACAGTTTTTTATCCACTCATCTGATAGACACTTGGGCTGTTTCCAGATCTTAGCACAGAAACAGACATATAGATCAATGAAACAGACCAGAGAACCCATAAATACACCCAAGTCATTATGCTCAATTAATATTTGACAAAGGAGACAAGATCATACAATAGAGTAAGGACAGTCTCTTCAATAAATGTTGGGAAAATTGGACAGGTATATGCACAAAAAATGAAACTAGACAACTAACTTACACCATATATATGAATAAACTCAAAGTGAATAAAAGACTTAAATGTAAGTCATGAAACCATAAAAATCCTAGAAGAAAACTCAGACATCTCACGTAGCAGAATTTTCACCGATACATTGCCTAGGGCAAGAGAAACAAAGAAAAAAATTAATAACTGAGACTACATCAAACTAAAAAGCCTCTGCACAGCAAAATAAACCAATATCAAAATGAAAAGGGAGCCCACTACATGGGAGAACATATTTTCCAATGATACATTGGATAACAGGTTAATTTCCAAAATGTATAAAGTATTCATACAACTCAACAAAAGGGAGACAAAGAATCCAATTAAAAAATGGGCAGAGGACCTGAATAGACGCTTCTTCAAAGAAGACACAAATGGCCAAGAAATATATGAAAAAATGCTCAATGTCACTAATCATCAGAGACATTTTTAAAGGTACACAAAATATAAAACTTCTGGTCAAGATGGCGGGATAGGTAAACGCGGTATCGCGTCCTCCCACAACCACATCAAAGTTACAACTAAACTACAGAACAACCATCATTCAAAACCGCCTGAAATCCAGCTGAATGAAGTCCTACAACTACGGAATTAAAGCAGCAGTGCATCGAGACTGGTAGAAGGGCGGAGGTGGATGGGCTGGGCCCACACCCACGTGTGGCGGATAAAAATCAGGAGGACACCTCATCTGGCAGGGTCCTCCCTGAGGACTGAGGGGTCCCCATCCCACACCAGACGCCCTGCTCAGGGTTCCAGTGCCAGGAAGAGAATCCCCATAACTTTGGGCTGGAAAAACCAACAGAAACTGAGGCTCAGGGAGGCTGAGGCAGCTGGAGCCCCAGGCAGCTCCTTAAAGGGCCTGCGCACGGACTTATCAGACTCACTCCCTCTGAGCTCGGAGGGGAGGCAGCTCGAGGGGCGCCAGAGACATACAGGGAAGAACTGAGCTGTTTGGCATTGGAGGGAGGGCTGGAGAGGGGGCTTTCTCTGGGACAGGCTTGCGGCCAGAGGCCTTTGTTCCCTTGGTGAGCCCTTCCCTGGGGCAGCAGATAGTCACCATATCTGGTACTCCAGCAACCTGGCTCACACTGGGAGCCCCGCCCTGCTGACTCCCTGAGGCCCCGCCCCACCCAACTTTCAGGCCCACCCAAGCTGTTGCCAGTTGCTTAACCATAGGATTGGCCTGTCTTGGATCCTGCTTCAGGTTTTCCTACATTCTTTCAAACAAGCAGCATCTGGTCTCAGGTAGCCCCATACCTCTAGTTAAGTAATACACAGAAACAAACACAAGGAGACAGCCAAAATGAGGAGACAAAGAAGCAGGTCCCAAATGAAAGAACAGAACAAAACCCCAAGAAAAGAACTAAGCGAAATGGAGATAAGCAACCTAACAGATGCTGAGTTCAAAATACTGCTTATAAGGATGCTCAATGAACTTAGTCAGGGTCTCAAGAGCATAAAAAAGGACCAGTCAGAAATGATGGATGCACAGTCATAAATGAAGGAAGCATTAACTGAAATAAAGAATAATTTACACAGATTCAATAGTAGAGTATGTAAATCCAAGAAGCAAACCATCGATTTGGAATAGGAAGCAAAAAACACCCAATCAGAACAGCAAAAAGAAAAAAGAATCCAAAAAAATTAGGAGAGTGTAAGGAGCCTCTGGGACAACATCAAGCATGCCAACATTCGCATCTTGGGGTTGCCAGAAGGAGAAGAGAGGGAACAAGAAATTGAAAACCTGTTTGAAACAATAATGGTAGAAAACTTTCCTAACTTGGTGAAGGAAACAGACATACAAGTCCAGGAAGCACAGATAGTTCCAAATAAGATGAACCCCAAGAGGCCCACACCAAGACACATCATCATCAAAATGCGAAAGGTTCAAGACAAAGAGAGAATCTTAAAAGCAGCAAGAGAAAGGCAGCTAGTTACCTACAAGGGAGTTCCCATTAGGCTGTCAGCTGATTTCTCAGAAGAAACTTTGCAGGCCAGAAGGAAGTGGCAAGAAATATTCAGAGTGATGAAAAGCAAGAACCTACAACCAAAATTACTCTATCCTGCAAAGCTGTCATTTAGAATCGATGGCCATATAAAGACTTTCCCAGACAAGAAAAAGTTAAAGGAGTTCATCACCACCAAACCGTCATTATATGAAATGATAAAGGGTCTTTTTGAAGAAAAAGATAAAATATGTGAACAAACAAAATGGCAATAAATACACATCTATTGGCAATGGAATCTACAAACAAAATGAACAGGCAGAACAGAAATACTCTCATAGATACAGAGAACATTTTGTTGGTTGTCAGATGGGAGGGGGGGTTGGGGGAATGGGTAAAAAAGGTGAGGGGATTAAGAAGTACAAATTCATTACTAGACTGACAAACCTCAAAGGGAAAGGGGTTTGGGGGTGGGAAGAAATAAACCAAAGAATTTATATGCATAACCAATGGACACAGAAAATAATGTGGGAAAAGGCAGGAGGGGGGCAGGAGTGGGGAGGAGGGGCTCAATGGGGGAAAAATGAGGAACATCTGTAATACATTCAACAATAAAGATTTTAAAATAAATAAAATGAAATAGTGAAAAAAAATAAATAAATAAAGGTACACAAAATACAATAATATAACGCATTCTCATGTATTCATTTCCCAGCCTCAACAGTTATTAGCCATTTTCCAATGTGGCTTCATTTACTTTTTGTTGTTGTTGTTAATCCTAACCCAAGGATTTTTTTTTATTGATTTATGTTTAGAGAAAGTGGAAAGGAGGGAGGGAGGGGAAGAGAGAGAGAAACATCAATGTGAGAGAGACACATTGATTGGCTGCCTCCCACATGTGCCCTAACCAGGGCTAGGGATTGAACTTGCAACCCAGGCACATGCTCTTGACCAGGAATCAAACCCAGGACGCTTCAGTGCATGGAGGACACTCTAATGACTAAGCAACACAGGCCCAGACTCATTTACATTTTTTATGTTGGCATGTTTGTGTTACTGAAGTAATTGAAAGCAAATTCCGGACAGGGTATCATTTTATGCCTACTTATGGCTCAGTTGGTTGAGCGTTGTCTCACACCAAAAGGTTGTTGAGTTCAATTCCCGGTCAGGGTACATACCTAGGTTGTGGGTTTGATCCCGAGTTGGGGCACGGAAAGAAAGCAACCAATTGATGTTTCTCTATTTCTTCCTCCCTTCCTTTCTCTCTAAATCTCAATAAAAAGACATATCCCAGAATGAGGATTTAAAAAAAAAAAAAAAACAAATAAATATAACATATTTCACTTTGGTCCTTGGTACTAAGGATTTTTCAACAGGGCTATATGAAGCCACATAAATGTGAATCACAAAAAAATATTATTTAGTCATATATGCTTTCCAGATATCAGCAGTCAGATTTAGAGTAGATGGATACAGGGATGACCAAATCTGTAAATTGATCTGAATCATTTTGTAGTGTGAATCCCAGAAGTTAATTGTAAAAACACCTAGTACAGGCTGTGCCAGACCTCAACTGAATGGAAGAACTGTAAATGGGAGTTAAAAAGCTCTATCACACCAAATATTCCTGACTTTCACCTAGAGGGCTTTAGGATTCACTTCTCAAACTAAAGTGTCTAGTAACATATTAATTAAGACTGGCAAAAACTCGTCATCTTACACTTTGTAACAAGATGTGAGTTTTTCCATTGAGACTTCTATTTTTCTAGACTGATGCCTATTTCCAAAAATAAAGACATGCTTCAACAGTCCATTTAATCACTAACAGCAATGTTGGATCCTGGCTACGTTTTAGAATAGAAACCACAGTAAAGCACATAGGCGGCCAACGTTTTGGCATCTGAAATATTGACAAAAATGAAAGATCAAAAGTAGCTGGAGAAACTCTATTAATTTAAAAAAAAAAGTTAATAAAAATGTTGGCAACAGTTTTCCATTTCTTTTCTTTATAGAAATAGCAAGAAACTTTAAGGAAATGTCCACCTATTGGGAGAATAATTTGAAGCAAAAAGAAGTTTCAGTTGTTTCAAGTCATCACAAACTGTTGATAGTGAGTTGGAGTGATTGACTGTGAAAAGTGGGAGGAGCCTATTAACCGTAGGTTACTATGACAGTAGAACCAATTTGATTTGCTCTTGAGAATAGAAGAGGTGGGACAGAAATTTCATGAGACTGACATTTCAATATTCATAATTTTGAAAGTGGGGCATTATTCGATTATGAGGAGAACAAGCCTATAGTAGCATTACTAGGTGATTGATTAGAATAGATGAGATCACAGAAGTTGAGGAGCCAAGTGTCACGTTTACACCTGTTTAAATCTGTGACAGTATAGGTAAGAGAAGGATGGTGTCGTGTGAAGACTGAGATATTAAGGTCAGTGGTGCTGATGAAGAGCCTCCAAGGGTCTGATAGATGCATGTCATATGAAATAAGTGATTTTAAAATATAGCTAAAACTTTATAAGGAAATACATTTTAAAGTGAAGTTTACAGAACTGTGGTGGGGAAATAGTGAAGAACAACCTGTCTTGGTCAGAAGCAGTAGCCTCTGGTGAAGAAGTTCGTGCAGCACATAGGTTTGGGTAAATGTTTTCGCCTGGTTAAGGAATGCATAATTGAACTATTTCCCTCATGACATCCTATTACCTTTAAAAACACAGGCATGCCTTGTTTGTATTTTATACTGTTCTTCTGAAATTACTGTTTAATCCCGGCCAGTGTGACTCAGTGGATTGAGCATCATTCCATGGACTGAGAGGTCCATGTTTCATTCCTGGTCAGGGCACATGCCCGGGTTGTGGGTTTGATCCCCAGTAGGGGGTGTGCAGGAGGTGGCCAATTGATGTTTCTCTCTCTCTCTCCCTTTCTCTCTCTCAATAAAAACATATTTAAAAAATAAATAAAATTACATTGTATTTTCTTTGATTTATACACTATAGGGAAGAAATACAATGCACAAGATAAATTAAGGGAAATGTCTGTACAAATTACAATCTGTTGTACATTTCACCCAGTTTTTAATTTAGTTTTCCCTAATTCTAAATGTAATCTACAATGTCTGTGTGGAAAATCTGTTAAGAAAATGTATGCAGACATAGAAGACAAAGAAAAGCATATCCCACCCTTAAGAGATATAACAGGTATTTTTTGCATATTTCCTTCTGGTCTTTTTCTTTGTTTTGAAAGAAACAAGTATAGATAATTACATAACAGATATCATTTGGTATACTCAGCCACTCAGTTACAACAAATGTTAACCATTTGCCATAACAAATTATTTTTAAAAGAAATGACATTTCAACAAAGAGATTAACAGCCTCATCTGAAAAAATTCAGAAATCTGCATTTTGGCATCCCACCTCATGATATCCGATATCGATATTCCAGGAACCACATATTGAGAAAAACTGGCTATGCCAATAAGCCAAGTTTGTAACCAGAAATTTTAATTTTTTTTCCTTTATTGATTTTAGGGAGAGAGAAAGAGAAACATCGATGAGAGAGAACATCGATTAGCTGCCTACTGCACGCTCCCCACTGGGGATCAGGCCCACAACCTGGGCATGTGCCCTGACCGGGAATGGAACTGGCGACCTCTTGATTTATGGGTCAACACTCAACCACTGAGCCAAACTGGCCAGACATAACCAGAAATTTTATACAGGAGGTATAAAGCCAGTGGTAATGCAAGATCCAAATGAATTGTGAGGTGGCACAGAGGTATGAATTAGGTAGATTCAAAAGAGTACAGCTTGCTTTGTAGTTGGTGTCAGAAATTCAGCTACAGATAACTGAGCTACATAGGGACCGTGTTTCCAAAATATTTATGTTAATCATAATCACTTGAGATATCTTAAACACACACACACACACATATATATATATATTTTCAGGACCCACCTCAAATATTATTTAATAGTCTCAGGGAGAAGAAAGGGAGCTGTAGAAAGGACCCCAAGAACTCTGAACATCAGTTACAATGAGAATTCTGGGATTAGCAGTCAGCCATTGAGAGACTGAGCTTCAGAGGATAAAAATCCAGCCCTGAGATGCAGAAATACATCCCTTGAAAGGCAGAGGCCCAAAGAACTGAGACTCAAGCTCACTCAAAAGAGAAGAAGGCGGCAGTCAGAGTGACCTAAAGCTGAGTCAGAGATCTTTTGAAATAGAAGCTCAAGTGTTGAAGTTGAACTAAGTTGTTTGAGAAGAAAAATAAACCCACTCACTGGCATTAAAAGAGGCTGGGATGGGAAACAGCCAAGCTAAGCCAAAATGATTCCTTTTGTTGTAGACCAATGAGACAGACCAGACTCAGACTCTGAACTGGGTTCAAATTAAGAGAGCTTTATTAGCCGCGCGGCGACTGTCCCATCCTACTCAGAAGAGAGAGCAGCCCCGAGCTCAGGGGGGTGGGTTGCTTATACAGTTGACTTAGCCCCTGTTAAGGAATTTGGGTTAGGGGTATGCGAGCAAGCATGCACATACAGAAGCAGATATTTGCAGTTAGCTGTTATGCCTGAGGGAACAATCAGTTTCTGTGTACACAAAGCAATGGTTATCTATACAATGCAGTGGTTATCTATTAGCAGATAGTTCTTGCCATTTCTTTAAAATCCAGGGGGCAAGGTCATGTGTTTGTCCTTTACATTTTGATGTCTCTTCATGTTTTAGAATGGGCTGAAAGCATGTTTTCCTAATTTTTTATTCATTTGTTTGCTGAAAGGAGAAAACATGAAGACAGGCAATATTGTTTTCTTGACTAAAATTTGCCGTTGGTTTCATGTAAGTCATTATCTTTACATGCTAGGTTCTCTTTCAGTGATTCTTTTTGTTCCTTCCCTTTGTTTTTATTTGCTGAGTTTGGTGTGGATAAATGAATCAGACGGTGAGCATTGCTGTGAGAGCTTTTATTTTGATACAGCCTGCACTGCACCATTTGGCATCCTCAGGATGTGAATTTCTTTTCTCATTCTTATGAATATGATGCAGCCTTTCTCCCTCCTTCCTCTGTAGTTCTTCACTCTGAAATCACACTTACTTCACTGTAACCGGCCTGTTTCTTCCACGTAAAGATTTTCAATGTGCAAGATATTGTAGGTATGGTTAGCATCCAGTGTAAAAAGAAAAATAAAAACTGAATGTGTGGCAAATGAAATTGGATAATGCTTATCACATTTATCAACTCTAAGTAGTAAAAGCCAGAGGTGTTCAAGGGTCAACAGAGGTCAATTGCGCCTGGTTTGGGAGTCTTTGTTTTGCTGTGGGCGATTTTTCTGTTGTTTCTTTGAATTGTCATCTGCAGACAGTCCCTTTGAAACAGATCCAGGCTATTACACTGTGCCCCACTTGTTGAAGAATAATAACTAACTTGACCTTTCCTCGAATTCCCCAATTCTACCCTTATTTCCAGTCGGGTTCAATTGAATATTCACAACCTAAAACTATTTTCAGGACCTTATCTTTAATATGACTACAGTAGAGATTAACATGATCAGATTTTTTAAATGATGCCCACAGGCAAGTTCCAATGTCAAGAAGTGTTTTTCCTGAAGTTTTAATAAGAAAATCATACAAGAATGTCTTTTATAATGAGATTTTGCCCAAATCAGGTTTGTAGGATCCGGAGCCTAACCAGAGTGAGTATCTAAAAGCAGAATTCAATAGCCTTGCACTTCTTGCCCCGAGAATGACTCAGCAGTCCCTTGGGACACGTGCTGCTAACAGTTCAGCTTCCCTATTCAGTTGTACATTATTAAATGGGCATGTGGCCAGGTCAGTGCAGGATCCCTATTGGCAAAGGGCAGAGGAGAGACATCTTCTGGTTAACAGATTGCTCCTTCCTTGGTTTCTTCTTTCCCAGAGACAGCTGTTGCAGCCATGAATTTTTGACCCATTTGCTGTAGTACCAAAGGACTGTGCCAGTAACAAAATCTACCACCTTTCCCTCTAAAATTGTTCTTCTCTTGCTTCAAGGACTGTTACCATACAATAATTAAGGGTTCCTAGGCAGTTGTTTCTAGCTATTAGAAACAATGGCTTGAATAGTAACCCTGGTTCCCTGGATTTAATAATTAGATTATATATTTCCAAAAAAAGGTATCAATTAATTTAAATAAATATCAACTTTATTGAGGTATAATTTACATTCAATACAAGGCACCCATTTTAGGAATACTTTGCAGCTGTAAGAAAGAGCGAGTTCTTATCCTTTGAGATGACATGGAGGGACCTGGAGAGTATTATCCTAAGTGAAAGAAGCCAATCAGAAAGACACATATCACATGATCTCACTTATTTGTGGAACATAATGAAAAAAATAAGCTGTTGACCAAAAGAGATCTAGAATCATGGAAGTAAGGAACAGACTGACAAACCTCAGAGGGATGGGGTTGGAGAGGGGTGATAAGAGATAAACCAAAGAACTTATATGCATACATACACAACCAATCCACAGGGACAGTAGGCTGGGGAAGGCAGGAGGGGGGTGGGAGCAGGAAGGAGGTGTAAATGAGGAAAAAAGGGGGACATCTGTAATACTTTCAACAATATAAATAAATAAATAAATAAATATTTACACATACAGAAAAGGCACCTATTTTAAGGATACAGTTTAATGTGTTTTGACAAATATATTCACCTATGTTAACTACCATCCGAGCCATGACATAGAACATTTCCATCACTTCTGAAAATTCCCACAAGATCCCTTGAGGTCAATCTCCCACCCCCTGCCCCAGGCAACAATGACCTGCTTTCTATCATTCTAGATTAGTTTTATCTTTTCTAACTTACGATAAAAATGGCAATCATATGGTATGTACTCTGGCATCTGGCTTCTTTAACTCAGTATAAGGTTTTGAGCATCATTTACGCTGTTGTATGTATTCATAGTTCATCTTATGGAATTGCTGAATGATATACCATTATATGGCTGTGCCACAATTTATTTTTCTTTTTTTCAATTGATGAACATATGGTGATTTCCAGGGTTTTGTTTTTATTTATAAAGTTTTTTTTTTTTCTTCCTCACCCGAGGACATTTTTTTTCCATTTTTTGTTCAGATAGAGTGGGAGGGAGGGAGAGGAAGAGAGAGAGAGAGAGAGAGAGAGAGAGAGAGAAACATCTACGTGAAAGGGACACAAGGGACACATCGAGTGGCTGCCACCCGCATGACCAACCAGGGTCGGGGACAAACTGCAACCGAGGTACATGCCCTTAGCAGGAACCGAACCCGGGTCTCTCTGGACTGCAGGCTGACACTCTAACCACTGAGCCAAACCGGCCAGGGCCAGGGTTTTGTTTTATTACGAATTACAGTTGTTCATTATGGAAAATAATACAATAATTAATAAATAATGACATAAGAATGAACTCTGTGTTTCATGGACTCATAACTGTAAACCTACATTATTTTGGATAAATATCTAAAAGTAGAATAGAATTGCCAGGTCATAGAGTAAGTGCATGTATAACTTTATGACAAATGTCAAAACTATTTTGTAAAGGGATTGTACCGTGTCATGCTCCCATCAGCTATGAAGGAGAGTTCCAGTTGCTCTACATTCTTGCCCACACCTGGCCTTGCCTATTTTATTTATTTATTTTTATTTTATTGATTGCATTGCTGTTTACTGGTACCTCGTTGTGGTTTTAGGATGGTATTCCACAGATGAATAGATAGTTCATGTCCAGACGGGTCATTTATATACTTGTTTTGATACTATGCCTGTTTTTAATGGGTTATCTACTTTTAATTGAGTTTTATATGTTCTTTATATAGTCTGATAGAAGTCCTTAGTCAGATGTGTAGTACATATATCCCCCCCTCTCTCTAGCTTGCATTTTTTATTTTCTTAGCAATGTCTGTCAAATAGCAGGTGTTTTAAATTTTTGATTAAGTACAGCTTATTATATATATTTTTTCTTTTATGATTTATACTTTATATGTCCTGCCTAAGAAACTTTTGCCTAATTCATAGTTGTGGATTTTTTTTTATATGACTTCCAGATGATTTACAGCTGGATTTTATGATCTGTGATCTATTTTGAATTTATATTTAATTAAGGTATGAAGTAGGGGTTGAGATTTATTTTTTCCAAACTAATACTGATATATTTTTAAAATATTTAAAAAATTTTTTCAAATGTATATATGTTCAGTGTAATTAATTTGGCAAACACAGAAAACACAAAAGGAAAATAAATGCCCTTTATCTCAATGCTCTAAAATAAAAACTGCATAGAATTATCTCTTTGTCTTTATTCACTATTACTCTGCTTATATATTCATAACTTTTCACTTAAAAATCATCAGCATAAAGATAATCTCTTCTGTAAGTGATGTTCAGAAAACTGGTCATATATATGCAAAAAAATGAAATTGAACCACTTTATTACACCATATATAAAAATAATCTCAAAATGGATTAAATACTTAAATATAAAACTTGGAACCATAAAACTCCAATGACTCTCTGATGTCATTCTTAGCAATATCTATTTGAATATCTCTCCTTGGACAAGGACAATAAAAGAAAAAATAAATAAATGGAACTACATTAAACTAAAATGTTTGTACAGGGGGCAGGAGCAAGGAGGACAGGATCAAAGGGAAAAAAAGGGGGGACATATGTAATAATTTCAATAATAAAATAAAATGTTTGTACAGCAAAAGAAACCATCAAAAAACATCCCATAAACCATTACTGAATAGAAGATATTCACAAATGATATATCCAATAAGGACTCAATATTCAAAATATATAAAGAACTCATACAACTTAACACCAAAAAAAACAAAACAAAACAAGAAATCAAATTTAAAAATAGGCAGAGAACCTGAATAAACATTTGTTCCAAGAGGATGTATATATGGCCAACAAATATATGAAAAGATGATCACAATCACTAATCATCAGGGAAAGACAAATTAAAACCACAGTGAGATATCAGCTCACACTTGTCAGAATGGCTATCATCAATAAATTAACAAACAACAAGTGCTGGCGAGGAGATAGAGAAAAGGGAACCCTAGAACACTTTTGAGATTGTAAATTTGTGCAGCTGCTATGGAAAACAGTACAGAGATTCCTCAAAAAATTAAACACAGAGTGGCAATACAATCTAGCAATTCTACTTCTGGGTATCTATTCAAATAAAACAAAAACACTAATTTGAAATGTGTTTCAAACACTATATTTATCACAGCATTAATAGTAATAGCCAAGATATAGAAACGACCTAGATGTACATCAACAGATGAATGAACAAAGATGTGTATCTGTCCTGGCCAGAGTGGCTCAGTGGTTGAGTGTCGACCCATGCGCCAAGAGGTCACTGGTTCAATTCCTGGTCGGGGCACATGCCAGGTTGTGGGTCTGATCCCCAGTGAGGGGCAGGAGGCAGCCAACTGATGTTCTCTCTCATTGATGTTTCTATCTCTCTCCCTCTCCCTTCCTCTCTCTCTAAAATCAATAAAATAATAATAATAATAATAATAATAATAATAATGATAATAAACAAAGACAAGCATGTGATGGGGAAAATCTTGCAATTTGTGACAACGTGGACAGACCTAGAGGGTACTGTGCTAAGTGAAATAAGTCAGACAGAGAAAGACAAGTATCATATGATTGCTCTCATGTGTGGTATGTAAAAAAACAACAAAACAGACAAATAAACAAAACAAAACAGAACCATAGATACAGAGAAAAAAAGGGAGGAAGGTAGAGGATGCAAATTTTAAAAAATGAAAAAAAAATCAACAATTGCTTATTATCATCTAATAGTCTGCCTACATTCAGTTTTTCCTAATAACCACAAGATGAAGTTTTACAGTTGGTTTGTTTAAATCCAGATCTGGAAAAGGTCATACATTGCATTTGGCTGATAGTTCTTACTCTTTTAACCCTCCGGTGTATTGATTGCAATAAATGGCTCCTCTCCATATTCAATGCTGTAGCAATATGACTTTGGAGCTTCTTCTATTGAGAAGTAGTCTATTTCTCCACTTCAGAATCTAGACCTGATCATGTGACTTCCTTTGGACAATACAATGCAGCAGAAGTGATGCTGAATGATATCTGGGTCTGGGCCTTGAGATGTCTTGCATGATTCTACTGAGTCTGGCCCAGACCAAAAAAACAGCTCATCTGACCACAGACTCATGAAAAGTAATTCATTGTCATTCTCATTCACTATGTTCTAGTACTCTTTATTACATAGCATTATTGTGGCAAATAGATAACTGATATAAATCTTCGAAAATTTTTTTTTCTTTTTAAAATATTATTTACTTAAAAATATAAAAAATAAAAAAGCCCGGCCAGTGTGGCTCAGTGGTTGAGCATCAACCCATGCACCAAGAAGTCGCCGGTTCGATTCCCAGTCAGGGTATATGCCCAGGTTGTGGGCCCGATCCCCAGTGGGGGGCATGCAGGTGGCAGCCAACAGATGTTCTCTCTCGTCAACGTTTCTATCTCTCTCTCCCTCTCCCTTTCTCTCTCTCTGAAAATCAATAAAGAAAAAAAAAAACTTTTAAATAAATAAAATGTTATTTACTTGTCAAAGACCACACATTATTGGTTCTTTAGTTTCTGACATTCTACATTTGTGCTAACTATATCCCTTATGTCATTTCATGTTAGTCCCTATAATTCTTGTAAACTGAGAGCAGACATACAATGTCTTGTTATCCCACGTTAAGTAGTTTTAAGATTAATCAGTGGGTTCAGCAAATAATTTTAGACAAGGTTGGGATACCCAGGGAGAATTACTGGAGGAATCAGGCTTGAGTTGGACCTCTGTGTAGGACAAATGGGATTTTGATAGGCCAAGAAAAAAATATTCAGTAGACTATATCCACTAGTCAGTAGCCTAAAATTTGTACATAAAAATAATGTTGTTTTCCTATAATAATAAAAGTTTTTCTTTGGCATACTTTTGAATGGTTGTATTGCATTATATACCCTCATATGGATATTCTAGCAGTTATTCTACCACTTCTTATATTGTTATACATTGGATTACTCCTTTTATTTATCTATTTTTGTCATAATACATAATGATGGGATTATTTTTTAAATAAACTTTAGTCTTAGAATAGTTGCATATTTACAGAAAAATTGTTAAGATAATACAGATAATTACTATATACCCCACAATTTCTCCTATTATCGTTCTTCATTAGAATGGTTCATTTATCACAATTAATGCACCAGTGATGATATACTTTTATTAAAAGTCCATACTTTATTCAGATATCCTTTTGTCTCCCTGAAGTTATTTTTCTGTTCCAGGGCTCCATATAGACTACCACATTACAGTTAGTCATCAATTTATCATTAGGCACTGCTCTAGCAGTGATGGTTTCTCAGACTTTCCTTGTTTTCAATGACCTTGACAGTTTGAGGAATATTGGTTATTTTGTAGAATGTTTCTCTACTGGGATGTCTGATGCTTTTCTCATCAGATTAGGACTGTGCATTCTTGGGAGGAAAAGTACAGAGGTCAAATGCCATTCTCATCACATAATAGCAAGGGTACATATTATCAACATGATTTGTAACTATTAACATTAACCTTGATCATCTGGCTGAGGTAACATTTGCACGTTGCATCACAGTAAAACTCCTCTTTTTTTCCTCTTTCCATATTCTACACTTTGGAAGGAAGCCACTCTGCACAGCCCACACTTAAGGGATGGAGAATATGATTGATTTTTGTATATGCACCTTTGCCCATATATTTTATATTTTACTCCTTAGAATCAGTTCCTAGAAACGGAATTGCTTGGTTTAACATTTGGATCATCTTTAAAGATGCTATTAATTATTTTATTACAAAATAATATAAGGTAAGAATGAAAAATGAAACACCACAAAAAAGTAGAAAGTAAGAGAAAATATTTTCCTTCCGGTCATTCACAACACTTCAATGTATAGACTTTCAAAGTCTATATACACATGCAATTTGTACGCATGCATGTATTCACACACACATACACACATGCACATACATACAAACACAGATCACTTGATACGTCATGTGCACTACACACACTCTCCACATGCCACAAAGCCTCTACACACAGGTACATGCATGCACACACACACACACAAAGACATGCGGTTTTAAAAACATATTATACAATTACTTTTTCACTTTCTATTAAAACAGTAGAGTGTAGTACTTAACATATGGGCTATGGAGCCACACTCTCTTGGGTTTAATCAAGACTCTACCATTTGCTACCTCTGTGACCTTGGGTAATTTATTTAGCCTCTCTGTGTCTGAGATTTTTTTTTTTTCTTTAATATTTTTTCTTTATTGATAAAGAGACAGGAAGGGAGAGGGAGAGACAGAAACATCGATGAAAGAGAACATCGATTGGCCAACTCCTGCATGCCCCCCCACTGGGGATCTGGCCCACACCCTGGGCATGTGTCCTGACTGGGAATCGAACCAGTGACCTCTGGGTACATGGGTCAACTCTCAACCACTGAACCACACCAGCTGAGCTGAGATTTCTTATAGAGCAGTTGAGAGATGACTAAATTAGAATACACAGAGAAATCGTAGAACAGTCACTCAATAAGTGTTCAATAAATATTTTAGGAAGTGCTCAATGAATGTTTCATGTATATTTCATTATTATTATTTTTTTATGTAATTATTCAGGATCTTATCTCATTCTTTCCAATGACATCATAGCATTCCATTGTGTAGGGACACTAAATTTATATAACTAATTTTCTACTGATGTAGACGCCTTTCCCCTTGTTTTAAACTAGATTTTTGAAATTAAATTAATGCCTACACATTATTAAAAATAAACAGAAACTGAAAGCATACTAATTCCTCTAAAAGTAAAACTCTTTACATTTTTCCAGTCTCCAGAGTTAAACACTTTTAAAGTTTCTGTATTTTAGTGCTACTAATGGTAATCATTTTAAATGTAAATATATACCTTGATTTCTATTTCCAACTACATCAACAACCTTAGGTTGACTATCCACTGTGAAAGGTACCAATTTACTGCATTTAAACAGCCTTTCAGCTCCCATTATTGAAACCAAGGAGAAGGAAATGCATTCTTCCTCTGCCTTCAAACCTGTCATTCATACAACAATGTCCCAAGCATGCACAAGAGCCATGGGTTTTCTTTTGTTGTTTATTTTTACAGTTCTTGGCTTATTACTACGTCCTACTGAGCTCCTGATGTTAATACTTATAATACATGTTATCAAACCACCCTGGAGAAACGTGGTACCAGTTTATCTTCCAACTGGTAGTTTACAAGGGTGTCCATTCCCTCAGCTCTGCCAATATTCATATAAAATATGTATTTGAAATGACTATTTGGAAGGTGAGTGGCAGTACTAGGATTTTACATTTATCTGATTACAGGTGAAATTGAACATGATTCAATTCTTCAACTGGAAATGCAATATACATATTGTAGCGATTAAAAACTTAAATACTAGGACCATATGATTCAGGTAAGTGAGTAAACCTTTCTTTTTTTGAAAAATGTTTTCCCTTTATTGATTTTTAGAGAGAGAGGAAGGGAGAGGGAGAGAGAGATAGAAACATCAATGGAAGAGAACATCGTTTGGCCGCCTCCTGCATGTCCCCACTGGGGATCAGGCCCACAACCTGGGCATGTGCCCTGACCAAGATTCGAACCGGAAACCTCCTGGTGCATGGGTAAATGCTCAAACACTGAGCCACACTGGTCAGGCATTAACCTTTCTGAGACACATATGTCAAATGCATATAATTATAATATATTCTCCGCAGGATTGCTTTGAGGACCAAATGAGAAAATTCTTGTAAAGCTCTGAGCACAACACTTGGAATATCATGAGGATTAAATAGACATTGGCTCATGTTATTGCATGTGTATCACTTTGGTTTTGCATCACCTTTTTATTTCCTTTTTATATTTTTCATTTCACTATACCTGTAGAGGCTGTTTATAGATTTAGGTTATTAAACCTGTGGCATATATGTTGCAATTTTTCTGGGTTTGCAGTTGCTTTTTATGTTTGTTTAGAAATTTTGGACATAAATATATTTTAAAATAATGTAACCATAGCTATTCCATTTCCTTTATGAATTCTTCCTTGACACTATGCTCAGAATTGCCTTTCCCATTCCAAAATTTTATATATCTACACACACACACACATATTCTTTTTTTCCTTATATTTATTTCACAATTTAATTTTTAATGTGTAAATTCTAAATTCATCTAGAATTTGTGAATGAGAGTTTAATTGTACATCCTTTTCAATGGACAGCTAATTTGCCTAAGACTATTAAAAAATTGAAACTCCTCCCAGTGATTTCAAATGCCAATTTTGTTATATATAAATTTAAAATAAAGTGTGAGGCCCAGCCAAAGTGGCTCAGTAGATTGAGCACCATCCCATGGACTGAGAGGTCCGGGTTCAATTTCCGGACATGCCCGGGTTGTGGGCTCGATCCCCAGTAGGGAGCATGCAGGAGGCAGCTGATATATGTTGATGTTTCCCTCGATGTTTCTATCTCTCTCTCCCTCTTCCTTTTAAAAAAAATCAATAAAAACATATTATAAATGAAATAAAACAAAGTGTGAGTATTTTCTTGATTTTTCTAGTCTTCAATTTTTTTCTCTGCTTCTTGTCATATCCATGCTACTTTATTTTACTGGATCTCTTGCAAAGCAAATGTACATTTAGTAACATTCTTTCTAATATTTATCTGGCTAATGTGACCTGTTTATTTTTCCAAATACATTTCAAAGTCCTATGTTAAGTTCTCCCCAAAAATCCCATTGGATTTTCATTGCAGATGTATTGCACCTAGGTGGAATTCTCATCTTTACAAAACTGAGTCTTCCCAGCCAGGCGCAGAGTGCTTCCTTTTCTTTGTTCAATTCAACTGGTCTCTCCATCTGAATCTAAATGAAATGTAAAATTGCCTACACCAATTGTGTTACATTTCTTGATTAAGCCTCTACTTCACCAGAGTCTCTGATTAAATTTAGCAGTGAAGTTCATGAGATCTTGAAGTCATTTAGAATTTATTGACACTGTTGTTTATTTAGTAGGTGTCCCATAAATTTTAGTTCAATCTGATCTACAATCTATCCTATACTATGCAACTCACCCTAAATAAAATGCTCTCTTTTGGAAACTTGTGCAAAGGATGTCTTGTATATATTCAAGAGTAAAATAGAAACAGGAAACTGTGCATTCAAATAGTGGTGCCGCCAAGAGGTCACCAGTTCAATTCTGGTCAGGGCACATGCCCAGGTTGTGGGCCTGATCCCCAGTGGGGGGCATGTGGAAGGTGGCCAATCGATGTTTTCTCTCATAGATGTTTCTGTCTCTTCCTACTTCTTCCTTTTTTTCTAAAATTAATAAAGAAACAAAAATGGTGGGGCTGCTTCTGGCTCTCTATATGATCTCAATAAGTTATCTCTTCTCTTACTTTCACATAGTCAATCATATATGGAAATTAAGAAGAATGATTTGAAAAGTACATACCTCATTGGGTTCTTTAAATTATGATGTCCTATAGAAACATATACATTTATCTTTATTTTTCTCCTTTTCTTATGAGCAACTCTTCTGTGTGTGTGTGTGTGTGCTCCAATAAATCTTTATTTATAAAAACTGGCTGGATTTTGTCCATAGGTCATAGTTTGCTGATTCCTAGTTTAAGGAAGAATTTTATTTCATTTATTTATTTTTTGTTTTTATTTTTTTAATTAATTAATTTATTTTAGTTACAGATGTTTCCTTTTTTCCCCCCACTGATTCCCCCTTGATTCCCCCTTCCCCCTCCCTCCCTGCCCTGTCCCCAGCTTTGTTGTCCATGTCCACTGTTCATGCATACATGCACACAAGTTCTGTGGTTTATCTCTCCCCCACCATCCCCTATTCTGGGGATTGTCAATCTGTACCCCACTTCCACGTCTCTGGGACTACCTCATTCTTTAGACTGTTATGTTCATTATATTCCACAAATAAGTGAGATCATGTAATACTTGTTTTTCTCTGTTTGGCTTGTTCCACTTAGGATGATACTTTCCAGGTCCCTCCATGTTGTCTCAAAGGATGAGAGGTCTTTCTTTCTTACAGATGCATAGTACTCCATTGTGTATATGTACCACTGCTTTTTTATCCATTCATCTACTGATGGACACTTGGGCTGTTTCCGGATCTTAGCTATTGTAAATAGTGCTGCTATGAACATGGGGGTACATATATTCTTTCTGATTGGTGTTTCAGGCTTATTAGGGCATATTCCTTGAAGCAGGATCACTGGGTCAAATGCAATTCAATTTTTAATTTTTTGAGGTAACACCATATTGTTTTCCATAATGGCTGCACCAGTCTGCATTCCCACCAGCAGTGTACTAGAGTCCCCTTTTCTCCACACCCTCGCCAACACTTGTTGTTTGATGATTTGTTGATGGCAGCCATTCTGACAGGTGTGAGGTGATATCTCATTGTTGTTTTAATTTGCATCTCTCTGATGATTAGTGATATTGAGCATTTCTTCATATATCTCTTAACCATTTGTATGTCCTGTTTGGAGAGGTGTCTATTTAGGTCCTCTGCCCATTTTTTAATTGGGTTCTTTGTCTTTCTTTTGTTGAGTTGTATGAATACTCTACATATTTTGGAAATTAACCCCTTATCTGGTGTATTATTGGCAATTATGCTCTCCCATACAGTGGGATCCCTTTCCATTTTGATGATTGTTTCTTTTGCTGTGCAGAAGGTTTTTAGTTTGATGGAGTAAATCCAGCCTTTTTAATAAATGGTGTTGGGAAAGTTGGACAGCTACATGCAAAAAAAATGAAACTAGACCATTAGCTTACACCATACACAAGAATAAACTCAAAATGGATAAAAGACTTAAATGTGACTCGTGAATCCATAAAAATCCTAGAAGAAAATGTAGGCAACAATATTTCGGACATCATATGCAGCAGAATTTTCACTGATACATCACCTAAGGCAAAGTAAAAAATGAACACATGGTAATACATCAAAATTAAGGAGGAATTTTAAAGCAAAGGTTTGCAGAACCACCATTCAGGTCAAGAACATAGATAACATCCCAGATGTCTCTTTTATGTTTGTTAGATTCATTCACAAGTGACTATAGTTTGTCTTGTTATTGTACAGTATTTCACTGTATAAATACATATTTTTATTTCATCTATTTCACTGATGATTGAAAACTGGGCTGTTTTCAGTTGTGGGCTATTATGAATGATGTCACTAGGAATATTTCACATATTCTCAGATACGCAAGTGTATACCCCGAGGAAAGAAATGGTGGAGGGTGGGCTGGGCTATGTAAATCTTTAACCTCAGAAATGGCTTTCCTAACTGTTTGTATCCATTTACACTCCCAAGTTCAGTGAATGAGGGTTCCCATCCAGCCACAGTACACGTGAGTTTCATTGCTCACATTGTCATCAACGTTTTGTAATGTCATGCTTACTTTGCCTAACAAGTGAGTATACAACTCTTGATCTCTAAGCATATTTAAGATTGTAAAGGACAGTGGCCTTATTTTTATTTATTTATTCATTTATTCATTCATTCATTCATTCATTCATTTATTCATTTATTTATTTAATTTTGTATATACTTGTAGTAGTTAACTCCAGTAGATTTAAGTAATATAAACATTATGGAGGAATTAAATTTTATTTTCTTAAGATAAATGAAATATTCAAGCAAATAAATACAGGTTGTACAACAGAGTGAAATCATTTTCTAAATAAAATATTTGTTGCAATATAGAAATTTCAGATTTGTGTTTAAAAAGTAAACATTTGTTTTGCTTTGGGGATCATATGAGTTTTTCTTGTAGCAAAAGCCATGTGTCTTTTGGAGCAGATCAGATGGTCAAATAGGTATGTGAGACAACACATGTAAAACTTTATTTGCTAATTCTGATTTTAATGTGAGTGTTTGAAGCCTTCAAATAGTATTCATTTATTACGTAATCTTAGGTAGAGTGACTTTGGGAAGAATTTTAGTCAAAAAGAGTAGAAGGTGAAGGGATTTTTATCTGACATTGTTACAATAATTTTCCCAAAGTCCTATGTTATTTTGATTATGTAGATCTATTTTGTGAAGCTTGTATGCTAAATCTTTATCTGTATGACAATGGTCTAATTGTTTTGGAGCTTTTGATTGTTAAACCAATTTGCCAGGGTTTGTCCTACAGCTTTACATTTCAGTATTATGCTGCAGGGCAAGGTCAAGATTTGGAATGGACCAATTGAAGTTTTGAGCTTCATTTTCTAACTTCTTTTTTTTTTACCCTCACCAGAGGACCTTTTTGCATTTATCTTCAGATAGAGCGAGAGGGAGAGAGGGGGAGGAGAGAGAGAAACATCGATGTGAGAGAGACAGGACTGGCTGCCACCCACACAACCCCAACCAGGGCTGGGGACAAACTGCAACCGATGTACGTGCCCTTAGTGAGAACCGAACCTGGGATTCTCTGGTCAACAGGCCTACACTCTAACCGCTGAGCCAAACCACCCAGGGCCATTTTCTACCTTCTTTATTGTACTAGTTTTGCAGCAAATGAACGAGTAAGGAGTATAAACAGATGGAGGAGGTGTACATACAGCTATAAATCAGGAAACAAAGAGAAAGGAACCAAAACATACATGGTAGATTATAATTAGAAAAATTAAATGAAAGCTAAAAAGAGACTACATAGGTAAGCCAATAAGATAAAAAAAAAATAAAATAAAATAACAGGAAATGGAAGACATAAAACAAAGAAATCAACCAAGCACTTTAACATAGTTATTTAGGTTGCCCATTATTGCCAAATAATATTTGAAGAATTTGTTTCTTAAAAAAAAATAACATTTGATGTGTGGTGATTAGTGATGACTGACCTCATACAAGTTGTTTTTCAAAAATCATGGAATTCTGGGCTTTGAAAGACCATTGCAAACTATTTTCTGCCTACTCACTCATTTTCTACTTTTTTGAAGCTACATTTTAATTAGTATATTTTTTCACTAATGGCTTTATAATGTCTACGTTTTCTCCCTAAAATCAAAAGGTATTCCTTTTAAGTACTTTTTTTTTTTTTACTTCAAAACAACTATTTTTATGAATTTTTTTAATGTGGCTACAAAAATAAGCTGTCCTGTATCATGCTGTTTCATATTTTATACACAGTGAATCAGTTTGTTATTCATGAAAACACTTTGCTACTTTTAAGCTTGGTTGGAAGCCTCTCTTTAATTAGCTAGACTTGCTTTCTTCATTTCCATGTGGTAAGCCTACTTACATTACTCTGGACGAAAAAGAAAGCAACTCATAATAGGAAAATGTCTGATTCAGGGAAAAGAAAAAAGGAGAATGCTTTTTTCCATCAATGCCTGCTGCTGAGATTGAGCCTTGAAAAGATGACATTATTGCTCATCATTACATCTATTTTAGCCCTGAGTTCCTGCACTCCCACCTCAGTGTAGGAAGAAACAGCCCTTTGTGAGGCTCCATTTCATTTTAATTCCATTTTTGCTTGTTTGTGTTTTTTTTTTTTTCTTTGCTAAAAGGAATCCAAAGATCCCTCCAGGCCAGTTTGCCTGTGTGAGTTTATCTTCTAATCTCTAAGAACAGGGGTCTCCCGTTTTCTTCTGTCCTTACGATCTCCTCTCCATTAATCTCTTTTCATTTGGGGTCATGCGTAGGTCCTTATTATTCAATAATTGCATCATTTTTCTCTTTTTATAGTCCACAGTTCCTTTTTGGTTAGTTTATTCGGTCCTTAGATTGTGCATTTAACACTTACAGAGTGCATATACACTCTGGCTTTATTCTTAGCACTTTACAGATATTAACTGTTGGGCCTTATTTTGGAGGACCCTGCCTGACAGCATCTCATTCTCATTCTGGTATTGATACTGTCTGCTTCCAGCAATAGCTTCTGTGATAGAGCCCTGATTATTTACCAAGGACATTATCAGGCACATAAAGAAGAGTGGCATAATATGAAATAGAAAATAATAGGGGTGTTTTCTATTTGTTCAATGAATAATACCTACCTCTACTTTGCCTATGATATGGATAGGGCACTGAAGAGAACAATATTAATAATATTAATGGTTACCATTAATACAATGCTTCATGTTTCAAGCATTTTACATATATTATCTATGGTCCTGATGATAACCCCAAGCAATTTAGTTATTATCATCTTCAGTTGCAAAAGAGGCAATCAAATCTCAAAAAGTTTAGGTTACTGGATCTGGGATTTTAATGCAGTGGGCCAGACTCCAACGCTCATGCTTCTCCCATTTATAATAGGATGCATTTCACAGATATAAAAACTGAAGTAGAGAGAAAAACCAACATTTATTGACTGCCAACCCTAAACATACATTTTATCAATCAACCTCTTGACAGCTTATGTTAGGCATTGGTGACTTGTCAAGGTCACCTATAAGGGGACAGAGCCAGTTGTCATATCAGGCTTGTCTGATTTCAAACCTTGGTACCAAGTTAACTGTGTAAGAATCTCACAAAGGGAAGTGGTACATCAGATGAAGTAGGCGATCTAGGAAAATTGTTTATTTTATTTATTAATTTTTAATTGAACTTTTAGAGGGAGAAGACGGGGGAGAGAGAAACATTGATCAGCTGCCTCCTGCATGCTGTCTACTGGGGATAGAGCCCATAACATCAATGAGAGAGAACACCGATTAGCCGCCTCCAGCATGCCCCCCACGGGGATTAGGCCCACAACCTGGTCATGTGCCCTGACCGGATATCGAACCAGCCACCTTCTGGTGCATGGGTCTATGTTCAACCACTGAGCCACACCAACCAGGCAAACCTTTTATTTTGAAAGTTACACGTTTATTTTAAAGTATCTTGGAAAGATATAGCTAGCATATCACATCTGATCCTTTGTTGATATCATTTCCTGTGGTTAGTATGAGGTTTCAAAAGTTAGTCTTTTTTTAAAGAAACCCATTAAGAAAATAATTATATAGTGTAAGAGATATTATATGTAAGAGCATAATAAGAGTGTAGAGACATGGCACAAATTGTAAAGATGCTATTCATATGACTAAATTCTGGGGAACACTGGAGAACATTAGGTCATATTTTTCAGATGAATAAATGGAAAGAAGGTTAATGACTTGCCTAAGGTTAAGAAGCTGACTCACAAAGAGACTAAGGAAAGGTTTACACTTGGGTAAGTGTTGAAATAAATGGACAAAGAAGAAAAGGAGTGGCCTAAGTATGCCCAGAACTATTTTCAACTACAAAAAATGATGGTGACTGAACCAATCTTGCTGCAGTAACCAGTAGCAGCGTAAGATTTTTTTTTCCTTCTAAAGGGAAGCAATAGCAGGTATGAAAGCTATTAAAAAATAAAATTCAACTGAGTAGTCCGGCCGGTGTGGCTCAGTGGTTGAGCATTGACCCATGCACCAAGAGGTCGCCAATTTGATTCCCGGTCAGGGCCCATGCCCAGGTTGTAGGCCCGATCCCCAGTGGGGGGCGTGCAGGAGGCAGACAATCGATGTTCTCTCTCATCAATGTTTTTATCTCTCTCCCTCTTCTTCCTCTCTCTCTAAAATCAATAAAGAAAAAAATTAAACTGAATAAATTTGAAGATCTAATTGGCTTTATTCAAGGATTCTTGGAAAGGAATTAGCAAGGAGCTCTGAAGAGTTGTACAAAATGAAAGACTTTTACAGGCAGAAATGGGGTGTGGACTAACAAAGAGGATTAATTCAAGCAGTGTTATTTTCCTTTAGAGCAAGACATGGAGTCTCACAGGCAGATAACCCCATTACTGTTGACCAGGAAATTCTAGGTTGACTGGTTAAGAGTACATTCCTGGGAAAGGCTGAATTTGCTATTAGGTTAGGTATTAAGTCGGGGTTTGATGACATGAGTTATATATAAATGACTTCATTTTGGGCCTAAATGTTGGTTCTTTTTTAACAAAGCCATAATTTCTCTCATTCTTCCTTCTTTTCTCTTTCCCTTTCTCCCTTATCCCATGGCTAGCATCCTTGTCTTCCTTAGATAGTTCTTGACATTCAGGGTGACCTGATTTCATCTGTCTAAAAATGTTGGCCAGGATCAGGAAGGAGGACGAAACACAAAGTGTCACTTTTTTTTCTGGAGCTTGGCCATCCCCAACAGTTTCTTCTCAGATGGTAATTTCTGTGCTGTGGAGATGAAACTGTTGTAATCAGCTAGTTATTAATAACAGCAAAGGAACAAAAGGAAGGCCACACATTATAGGCATGTCATCAGGGCAGCTTCACCAGGAAGCTGCAACTTCACACTCCTGAGGGAACCACTGCAGTGTCCATTTCCTGAAGGTTACTGGGGGAAGGGGTCCAACAAAGGGGAGATGGGTGCATGCCTGATAAAGTTGAGGTGACATAGGCAAGGCGCCTGTCAGTCAAACCTGGAAACAGAGATCATTGGCTAGAGGGGGCAGGGCCACTGCAAACCCATGAAAATCTGGAGATACATAATCCTCAAACAAAGGAATTGTCTCTCTCTTGGCTCTTGGAGTTCTTGGCTCTCCCGTGTATCCCTTGCATTTGTCTATATTCTCTCCACAGCCATGTGACCCTGCAGACCCCACACTTAATGGACTGATGGACTGCAACGGGGAACACAAACTAAGCTAGCCTGATGCTAAATTGGACTGTGCCCCAACATCGAACGGAAACTATGGGCAACAGCTTTAATCCTAGCTCTGCCAAAAGCAAAGTGGGACTTCTTCTTTGGCAAGACTAAGGGAAATGGGACATTGGAAACTCAGGGGTTTAATTCCACAGAAATAAAGCTTTCTAAAATATCTCATCTCCCCATGCAAGTCTCAGAAAATTCATTTTCTCATGACATTGCAAGAAGCCCATTCCCACTGGCAACAGATGGGGACGGGGAGAGCACCCCACTGATAACAGAAGAAACCTATTGCCATTTTAGTGTGCTTGTGCTGAGGCAAGAACAAAGTAACCTCACTCAAAAAAAGGACAGGTTACATATCCAAGAAACAGTCAAAGCAAACGGGCTTCTGAAGAGATCTATGGCAATTAAAAAGCAAATGTCAATTCAAAATTAAAGCTGGAAACAGCTATGCAAGTTAGAGATGCCTCTGAGCACTTTTTTGGCAGATAACAAAATGCCTGGGTGATTTTTGGCAACAGAGGAAGGTTAATTTTTATGTAAAGATGAACTATTTCTGACAAAGTTCTCAATCAGTTTTGTTCCAACAAACTTTCCAGCAAGTATGGATTTGCACATCTCTTTTTTCTTCCTGGGTACATCTGAAAAAAAAAAAAAAAAACCTAGAAAATACCACTTTTGCAAGGGCATTTTTTTTTTTCATCTGAAAAAAATAGCTGCATATGTCAAGACCAATCAGCCCTTGACAAAATCATGAAGCAGCAAGGTTTATCTTGAGAAGGTGACCTCTCATTAGTCTCATTCAGTAGGACCTTCTCAGTTCATGAAAACAGAAATTGACAAGTTCGGTTACATTAAGGTGTGAATCACTTAGTGTTAATTCTCCTTGGGAAATTTGCATTTTAATAGAAAACCCTACTTTAAAAAAAAGCAGTATTTAACACAAAAATTTGCCTGTAATCAGGATCTCAATCACTTTTAAGGAAACATGTACCTGTGTTGAAGGGATTGTAGAGGTGATGGAGAAGTATTTTTGAGTGAGAAGACCCTGCAGTCTTCTCATAACAGATAACTCAGGCCCTGGCAATATTTACTGTGGAACTGATTTGCTCTTATTGAGGAGAAACACAATGTTGAATGATTGTGATTAATTTCCAGAATGCCCACACTATTCAAGACTCACTTCAGAAACCTACAAGAGAGAGAAAAAAAAAATTCCCAGGCTTCACAGAATGATAATAACAATGAACACTTATTTAGGCCTTATTGTGCCAGGCATTTTTCTAATAAGATTAAACCTATTAACTAATTTAAACTTCACAGCAGTCAGTAGGAACTACTCCAGTATTTTCTGTTGCCTGTGGATCTGATCATTTTTTCTGTTTCTCTTGTTCCGTATTGCAAGGCTGGGATTTGTAAATGTTGAAAATAGTGAAGACAGATGGTACAACTGCTGCAAGTAAAAGAAACTCTGATACCAGCCAGGAAGTAATAAGTGTCATAAGGAGAGTATAATTGATACTAGAGGGTTTTAAAGGCTAGAGCATTTCCATGCAAATAGAGGATCAAGACAGTTTTCATGAAATAGATGGTATTTAAGCTGGTGGACTACATGATCAGCTTCCACTTTACAAGCGTGAGGTAATTAGAGACAGTGGGAATAGAAGAGAGGTGATAAGGTTAACACAGGCATTAGAGGTCATAAACTACCTTTAGTTGGCAAGAGTCTGCACATAGAGGTGATGGAGAAGTTGGAACCAAAAATGACTCACAGATTTGACATCTGATTGACTATGAACAGAAACAGAAAAATCAGGAGGAAGGGTGACTTGGAAGAGGAGGGTCTAAGCCCAATCAATATAGTGCAGGCTTCATATCGGGGAGAAATGTCTATAAAAATATATAAAGCTAGTACCCAGGGGAAAAAGTAGAGTTAGCCATAGAGATGTGAGGGACATATTCATGGGAATAGATGGGATTCTCAAGATGAGGGTAGGAGAGTGTCAGGGGAATAAGAGCAAACATGACTGAATCTTGGTAAACATTATAAATTATTTTTTATAATAAATCTAACAGGTTTCTTATGTGTTACACTTGGCAGCTCTATCACACGAATGATCTTATATGCTCCCAAAATTCTGCTCTGACACAGTATTGCCTGAATTTTGCAGGTGTAGCTAATAAGGGACTCTGTGATTCCCAAGCCTCCATTTAGTCATTTCACTACCCAGCATTGCAAACTAGTTGCTTTTGATATCCTGGCAACTTTTATAAAAACTTGAACTTGAATCTGACTTTCAGAGGCTACAGTTTAACAAAGAAACCCATCAGTATGGCCTTTTGAATGAGGGCATTAACCCAAGACAGAACACCTAGGTATTATTCCAAGCCTAGTCATATAACATCATTTATGTCTTTACAAATTGTTTATTGAGAACAAATTGAGGATCAAAGCTTGGATTCAAGCAAAAGAGGTATTGATACCATTGTAATAACCTAGTTACTAATAACTGCAAAGAGCAAAGGGAAGGCCAAATAGACGCATGCCCACTAAAATCTGGGTGAAATAGGGAAGGTATTTGCCTGTCAGTTACACCTGGGAATAGGTCATCAGCCAGAGTAGGTACAGCCACTGCAAATGCGGGAAGATTTCAGATATTTAAATTCCTGAACAAAGGATTTCCTTCTCTCTTGCGCACTGGGCTCCAGACTCTCTTGTTGCAGGGGAAGCACTCCCCTGAATTCACACACATGACTCATGGCCATGTGGACCCCACACAATGGACTGATGGACTAGGACTAGTCTGATGCTGTGCTGGACCTAGCTCCACCATGGAACAGAAACTCTGGACTCTGGCTTTGCTTCTAGCTCTGCTGAATCCCCAGCTGCACCTCTTCCAGGACTGGATTAAGGGAAATGGGACTTTGGAAACCCAGGGAAGTAATTACACACAAATAAAGCTTTCTACCACATTTCCTCCTCCCATAGGGGGCCTCTGGAAATGCTTATTCCAGCAGCACCCCAAGAACCCCAATCCCACTAGCAATGGAGAAATTCCATCCACACATTTCTCCAATAATAATATGAGCTTTTAAAATTTTTATTTCTGGGTTTTAATAAAAAGCAGAATTCTTATCTTGGAGTTATGCATTTGGAGTTGAGGTAGTCACATCTCCTCTACCCCATCAAGAGATAAGGGTCCTATGCTTTTGGTAGCTCTACAAGGAAAGAGTCATTTTGCATTTTACACAGTAGAATCAGAGCCAGCCTTTGAAAATGATGTAAAATGTAAGTGGCTGCACAGCACTCTCCCCCCTTTTAGTAGAATTTCTTTTATCCTTTGTTCTTAGTGCTTGTCTGCCCAGAATCCCATATTGCAGCCCTTGAAAGTGTTGCCTCACCCTGAACTATGGAGGAAATGGAGGCATACATTTCTTTGCTGTGTAAATTAGAAAGAAACAGAAGAGGATGTTTCAAGGTTGTCTTTTCTTTTAGATTTAAAGGAAATTTTGTTTGGTTTTTAGTTAAACTTGAGTTTTTGAGAGAAGATCAATTATCACTTGTAGGTATGTTGTATCTAATAGGAAAGAGAGTTTAACATGGAAAACAATTCCTAGTTGATGTGGAAGGAACAGACTGATAAAGAAGACAAAAGAAAGAAAGGAAATTAATTTGAAAATGCCAGTATTCTAATTAAAATAAAAGTCATTAAGCTGTCAAGTATACAGTGAAAATGTCTATTTATTTGGTGATTATGTCGTTCATCCTCCTAGTTACATAAGTTATTACTGATATGTGGTCTCAGTATATATTGACTGTACGGTTTGTGATAGATGTCTATATGTATAAATTTAGCCTTTTGGTAATTAATGAAACCCTGGTTGGGGCTTGTTTGGAGGGCAGGAATTCTCTCACAGAAACCAAGGGAAGTATATGCTAGTTGAATGTTGGGATTAAAAATATTCTATACTTGATATGTTTCTTAGCATAATCTGTAAAATGATTAAAGTATCTTAAATTCCATTTGTAATGTGAAACAAGAACTATGAAATGTTTACTTGTTCTGTTAACATAAAATGATCTCATGTCCAGAATACAAAGACATTTATTTGATATAGAAAAGAGTATGTAAAATATGGATTGTGAATATAAATAGCAACATTATAATAAGATAAAAGATGATTAAAAGGAATAATTTTTCAATTTTACAAGTACATCTATTTTGATTTTGAATCACATTATTTCATCATTTTACCAGTAACTTATCAAAAGTATGAATTATTTTCACATTTTTCTATAATTGCTCACTAACTTAATGTGAAATATTAAAGGCATTACTCTTGAACATTTAATATGACATAATGGATAGGGTAAAATGGTATATGTCAGGCAAATAATCAATTATATAATTATTTACTTTCATCAGCTCATAAAATTTGACTTTACTTATTGGGAGTGAAGGTAAGAAAATGGTGACAAAAATAAAAATCTTCAGCCTGGCCAGTGTAGTTCAGTGGATTTAGCACCATCCCATGAACTAAAAGGTCCAGGTTTGATTCCCAGTCAGGGCATATGCCCGGGTTGTGAACTCAATCTCCAGTAGGAGGTATGCAGGAGGCATGCAGGAGGCAGCCAATCCATATTTCTCTCTCACAACAATGTTTCTATCTCTCTCCCTCTTCCTCTCTCTCTAAAAAATCAATTAAAACATATTTTAAAAAATGAACATCTACTAATATGACAGTAATGGACATTTGGTTTCTGTATTTCTTTCTCTTTTATCTTTTGTTTAAAGAGCATGCCACCCTGTAAGCATTCAATAAATGTTGGTTGAATGAACAAATAAATGAAAATACTAGGTCAATGATTCTCAACATTTTCCCAACTCCAAAACTCTAAATGATATTCAAACTCTCATCAGCAACAATGGGTTGAAAAAAGATTCTCAACTAGAGAGTGCAGTATGTCCCGAGAGAGGGAGTTCAGTATTTAGATTGGGACATATTGGGGGTTGGGCAGTGTGCAATTTTAGAAGCCACCCAGGGTGATACATGGATCTACCTGGATTAAAAAAAAAATCTCTGGTTTAGACAGTTCTCTATGACAAATTACAAAAGAAACTAATGATTCCCGTGGTTTTAGAATTTGTATTCTTTTAACATCAGAAAAGAGAAACTTATCAAAGATTTGAATTACTGTGGAATTTTAATTTGATATCCATCCAGTATGGATACCAGTAGAGGGTTGGCAGCATATGCAGTGAGTTTAGATATCTAATAATTTATCTAAAATCCTAGTTACTCTCAATGTTTTTTGATAATTCATACAAAGCATATGGAAGTTTCAGTGTGTGTGGGTGTGTGTGTATTCATCTGAATTCTCTTTATATTCTCAGAAGTTTGCAAGTCAGCCTAAGGCTGTGACCCAGGACTTAATAATTTTGTCAAGAATAAGAAAAAAAATATGATCAAGTAATCAGTTGGGAGGTGGGGAGCCACCTAAGGTCATAGCCAGGAGTCACTTACTGAATACTCAGAGCTGAAATCTACCATACAACCCAGGAGACAGTGAGATAAGGTCCAATGTCAGCTCAACACAGCAGTGCCCAAGACTGATCCCAATTTCTTTGTGAAAATTTAAGAGTATAACAAATCTTGGAGTGATGAAAAAGGGGTCAGAAGACTTGGGATGAATGATGTCCATTTAATGAAACCTTATTAGTTGATGCTGATTTTTGAGGTTATGGTTTTTAATTGTTCGACAAAAATACAAGCTTTTTTATTTGTTTATGTTTTATTCATTGGATTTTCAATCTTGAAGCATTATTCAAGTAAGAATCAAAGATTGCCTTCTCCATCTTAACAGTGGGTGTAGAAAGAAGAATGAGCTAGAAGCATCCATATACCTTAATTCAAAGGCAGAAGATGGCTGTCTGCCACAATTTTAAGCAAACAGCTGTGCACTACTTAGGGCTATTGCTGCTCCCTGGTGCTGCGTTTATGCAACTCAGTCACCTGCAAATGTTTTCTCCATTTCCCCACCAGGTTTTGTTTTGTTTTGTATAGATTTTCACAAATGACAGCACCTTAAGCAAACATAGATTTTGCACAAAGTCTTAGAGGGTCTGTTTTTGTAGATCACTGTAAAGAATTAGATTTTAGAACTTTCTCATTGATGAGTCCTTGAAAGATGGATCAACTGACTGAAGTTTAAATAAGAGGATGGAGGACCAAGAAGTCAAACTGTTTGTCTTTTTTTTCTTTTTCTTTTTTTTTGTAAGCAATAGCCTCCTTATGTTGGAGAAGAAATGACCAGTCACATCCCCAGTGAATCAGCCAGTGGCTGAGGGGTGCAAAGATGATTTGGGTATTGCATGAATTATTTCTTAGCTGCTGGGGATAGCTACCTGGTTTGAAGCATCATGACCTATGAGGAGAAGCTGTGGACTATAATGCCAGTGTTGTGTGAATAAAACTGCTAAATAGTAGCTAATACCTTTGAGCGTTTGTGTTATTTAAATTTATCTTTGCAATGTAGGTTATTATTATCTCCAATTTTCAGACCAAGAAAGGGAACCTTAGAATTGTTAAATAACATGTTCCCTTACAGAGATACGTAGTAACAAAGGCAGGTTTTTGAGTTTGAGTTTGTCCAAATCTAGCATTATTACCCATTATACTGTAGTTACTCTTATGTACCACAAGAAGAGTAAGGCCAAAGTCACCTTGATGTATTAGAGGTGAGTTAGTTCTCCTTCCATGGCTTTCTAACATCCACTGGTGGTTGCATGAAGCATAGGGAACAAAGAAAGTTGGCAAAGACTTTTCCAGCAAGAACAATGGGTTGTACCTTCAATGAGATGATGATACCCTGAGTATTGCATGTGAATCTATTTAGTAAGCTCTTGCCTCTGTCCTGAACAGCAATGACTACCAGGACATTTTTTTTTTACAATCTTCAGTATGTGACTGTGCTGATGAATTAGTGTTGTCGATGTGTTTCCAGAAACCTTCTGTGATAGACTTATAAAACGTTTTTGTATGCAGCCAGTATCCAATCAATCAGTGAGTCCATGATGAATCATGAAACATATTTGTTGACAAAATTTTGTGCTCAGTGCCAATCAATCCAACTGTGCCACCACCATTCTGATTGCCAGCCATGAAATATTACTCTGAAACATGGAATTTATTGTTGGAAAGAGGTACTATCAATCCATTCTGCTGCCTTTCAGCAGGTGCATCTTGCTATTTAGCAAGCATAGCCAACTTTATTGATTCCAAGTGTATATCCATCTTAACCTTAAACTCATTTATACTGCCTACTCTGAGTATATATGTACAGTGCCATTCCCAATTCCAATATCTTTCTTGCAGAGGAAAACTTTTCTAAATTTAAATATAACCTTCATTTTTCCTTTCATGAAATCAAGACCTATTCTTTCCATGTATTTATTTTAAAGAAAAGAATAAACACAGATGCAGGTACTAGATCTTTGTGTCAATTTAAACTTTGCAAGAGGGGAGATTTTTGGCTAAAAGAATGAGAAATTACATATGCTCAAACAGAAAGAGCTCTGAATAGAAGAGCTACTTGAACTCAGGGCTTTGATGATAATAATTAAATTGAGGAAGAAATAATCACTTCCATATTTTCAACTCAGCCAACTAAATATTTTTTTTCAGAAATAGTGAGTTAGTTAGAAAAGTATAAATATGTCCCTGCATGTGAGAAAACTCACTGTGTTTTTGCCTCCTTTGTAAAATATTAGTGCAATTAGCAGTCTTATCTGACAAAGAAAGGAAGCAGATTGGTGGTTTATGCTCTATAACTAAGACTATTTGGGTGCAATTTCAGGTGATAGGATAATATCACATATAACATTCATGGATACAACTCTCAAAATGTGAAGGAGAGCCCGGCTGGTGTGGCTCAGTGGTTGAGCATGGACCCATGCACCAAGAGGTCGCCGGTTCGATTCCCGGTCGGGACACATGCCCAGGTTGTGGGACCAATCCCCAGTGGGGGGCATGCAGGAGGTGGCCAATCGATGTTCTCTCTCATCAATGTTTCTCTCTCTCTCTCTCTAAAAATCAATAAAGAAAATTTTTTTTTTTTATTGTGAAGGAGTACACAGAATGGAAATAAGGCTAATAATAATTTCATCTTTTTTGTAGAGGCTGCAGAAAGCATGAAACATCTTAAGTAACTTTGGAGCATTATTTTGCACTCCACTGATTACTGTGGCAGGTAATTGAGAGGTTTGAAAAATCGTTTTGCTTCTGCTTTGCAGTTAATTTCACTAATTTTCTCTGACACGTAGTTTACAAAACCGATCCAGCCTTAGACTGATGTGAAACGCTTGAGTTTGTTATCTTGAGACTCACAAGGGCAGAGACACGAATTTTCGTGCTGTCTCTCTTAGAGCTGTAGTAGATTGGTCACAGAGATGCAGATTTGCCAGATAAACTTAGCTATTGATGAGGGATATTATTTTACGTTACAAAATTTGCTTTGCTTTACAAAGGGAGAGCATGCAAATACCAGGCCAATATGAGAGCTGCTCCTTTGCATCTGTAATAATGTCAAAAATTAAAAATAAAATAAAATAAATGCTCCTTTGTTGAAGCCATGAGTTGAACAATTGTTAGTGAAGTAATTTGGTGAATTGCAATAGCTGATTGAGCATAGAAAGAGTATGATGACTTATTTATATGTGATTGTATTCACACAGCTCCCAAATCCAGACTTGATTGTCCACCTGTGCTTCTTTCCTCTATTTTCATTTTTGAACAGAAAATATTGCCATCACTTGAAATAAAGAACTCTCCAATAGGAGCCCATTATTGTCTCCTAAGCAGCACCTATTAAAAATGTGCTAGTCCTTCCCTGGCAGTGTGGCTCAGTTGGTTGAGTGTTGTCCCATGCCCCAAAAGGGTCACCAGTTTGATTTTCAGTCAGGGCATCTGCCCAGGTTGTGGGATCAATCAACGTGAGTGTAGGAAGCAGCTGATCAATGTTTTCCTATCTCATTGATGTTTCTCTCTCTCCCCCTCTCCCTTCCACTCTCTCTAAAATCAATAAAAAAATATATATTTTAAAATGTGCTAGTCCTGTTGATGATATAAATATCACAGTCTTCTAGGTTGAAAATTGGAGTTATCATTTAACATCAGACTTTATTGTCTATTTCTATTCTCTGAACTCCTCAACATGTATTGTATTTTATCCTAATTTGACAGCGGAATCCCTAAATATCTCTATTGTGCAGTGCAAACTTTACTTGTCTTGAGCCTTTCCTGATGTTCTCCATGCCCATCCCTGTATGATGTCTCTTCTTTGTTCTCCCATAGATACTTGGGCATACATGGATCATACTACTGTAGTAACTCTGGTTTCCAGCTGTGGGTCTGTTAAAAAAAAAAATGTGTTGCTCAGAAAATGCTTGTCAAATGATGAAAAGTGTTAGGTTTTGCCCTTTAGCTTCATTTTAAGATCAGGAAAAGCTATATTCTCTTTAATGTTTTCCTGGGCACACAGTAGATACCCTTTAAATATTCCATGTTTTTTAAAGGCCTTAATTGTAATGATGCCTTTGCCTAGAATCAAGACTTCTGTATATGCCACAATGTGTGTTAAAATATAAGTTAATAGAGATTCCAAAATGGCGGCAGAGTGAATGGAAGCTACACTGACCATATCTTAGGACAAAACTGGAATTACAACTAAAATAAAGACAAATCCTCAGGAAAAAGCAACAGAAAAGCAGCTTGCAAAAACCATATAACCAGAGACACTGAATTGATCCTGGTAGGATTGCGGAGGCATGACAGGGGGTGGCTGGGAGCCCACAGACAACAGCAGTCTTAGCTATGAGGAGTGCCCTCGGGGTTACATTCCCAAGCGGTTCCACAGCGCAGAGCTGGGACAGACGCTAAAATAGCCACAGCCACTCACCTTGGGCTCCAGCAGAGGGAGGGCAACTGGACTGGAACTATGTGGGGACACTCTGGATTTGGAGGGTGCTCAAAGCTTTTGCTGAGTTGCAGCCACACAGGACAGTGGCCATCTTACACCGTCTCAGGGCTCTGAGGAGAGGCGGCCCCTCCCTCGGAGATTCAACACCACCCAGATGGGCCATTGAAATGCAAATTGAGGCTCATTAACAACCTGCATCTGCCCCACCCTCGAGAAATCCCCTAACACTGAACACTTAAGGGAGTTTTTCATTCAACTGAGAACACAAGGCTCTTCAAGTAACAGCTATTGATAGCCTCCAGGCAAAAAGCTAGAGGATAACTGTACCATTCCTGGGCTTGCAACTCTACCCAGGAAAGTAACACTTGACAGTGGTGTTTAACATGAGTCCTCTCACACTCATCAAGACCCAGGAGAGGAAGCCACAAATAGCAGAACACCAACACCTACAGGGAAAATTTGGCAGGCTCCAAAGCCCAATGTGATAGTCAAAATGGTGAAACAAAGAAACAAATGCCAAATGAAAGAACCAGAGACCTCTACTGAAGATGAGATAAATGAGGTGCAGTTAAGGAAGTTAGCAGAGCTAGAATTCAGAGCCATGATCTCGAAGAAGCTCAACAGCATAAGTAAGGACATCAACACCATGAGTAAAGACATAGAAATGTTGAAAATCAACCTATTGGAAATTAAAAACCACCAAGAAGAAATCAAGAATGACATATCAGAAATAAAGAACACATTAGAAGTTCTAAACAGCAGTGTAGAGAAAGTTGAAATCTGGATTAGTGAATTAGAAGACAGGGTAGAAAAAATCAACCAATCAGAAAACCAAAAGGAAAAAACAATTAAAAAACAGGAAGACAGCTTAAGAGAACTGGACACGTAATAATATTCGCATCATAGGAGTCCCCAAAGAAGAAGAAAATGAGCAAGGGTTAGAGAATATATTTGAAGAAATAGTGACAGAAAACTTTCACCTCACACCCGTCAGAATGGCTGCCATCAACAAATCATCAAACACATGTTGGCGAGGTGTGGAGAAAAGGGAACTCTAGTACACTGCTGGTGGGAATGCAGACTGGTGCAGCCACTATGGAAAACGCTATGGTGTTACCTCAAAAAATTAAAAATTGAATTGCATTTGACCCAGTGATCCCACTTCTAGGAATATGCCCTAAGAAGCCTGAAACACCAATCTGAAAGAATATATGTACCCCTATGTTCATAGCAACACTATTTGCAATATCTAATATCTGGAAACAGCACAAGTGTCCATCAGTAGATGAATGGATAAAAAAGCTGTGATATATATACACAATGGAGTACTATGCAGCTGTAAGAAAGAAAGATCTCTTATCCTTTGAGATGACATGGAGGGACTTGGAAAGTATTATCCTAAGCGAAACAAGTCGAGCAGAAAAAGACATATACCATATGATCTCACTTATTTGTGGATTATAATGAGCATAACAGTCTGAGGAATAAGGTAGTTCCAAAGAGCTAGGGTACAGACTGACAACCCTCAGAAGAAAGGGTTGTGGGAGGAGGGAAGAGATATACCACAGAACTTATATGCATGTACGCATAACCAATGAACATGGACAACAAAGTCGGGGACAGAGTGGGTGGGAATGGGAGAATGGTGTCAATGGGGAAAAAGGAGAAACATCTGTAACAAAAATAAAATAAAATAGTTTTAAAAATGTATAAGTTAATAAAAAAGACTAATCACAAAAGACGAATAGATGTTTGGTAGCCAGTGTTTTTTATTTTGTCAAGAGTATAGATTGGATAAGTGATGATGGGAAATGGATACAGATGTGGAAGGAATTTTGACTACTGTTAGACAAAAGTCATATCCCCTGCATTCTGTGCAGAAGAACCTCAGTGGTGAGTGACCGAATCTACAATAATGATCCTAATGAAATGTTTAATAGGAATGCATAAAATGCCAGAAAGGCAATTTATACTGCATATCTCTAGACATCTGGCATTATACATATCCACTGAATCACTTTGTGAATGCCATACATGAAATATTTCACAGTTCATTATCAGTATTATTGCTTTTAAGCAACACATCTGTATACCTTTTTCCTCATTCAGTCAAAGCCAATAAACATCTCACACATTTTCAATCTTAGAACAAATTTTCTTGGTGTTGTTCCATACAGGATGGTTCTACATGACATTTTGTTTGAATTGTTTGTGAAGAAAATGACTGTTCATGCTATGTTTATTAAACTGATATTGGTGGTATCCAGTCTTTTAAGCAAAGCAATGAACCACTAGAAAGGTAGTGTTATGTTTATTAAGATAGTTTGAAATGGCAGCCCAGAGGCTTAGTGTTGAATAAGTGTCATAAAAACAGATCAATTTAATGATTTATGCTGTATTCCTTTATGTGAAAGAAAGTATTCAGGATAAAGTGATACAGAGAAGTTATATTCAGTATCTCATTGTGGAAGCTTCATAAACAATGGATCAGCAATTGGTCATGATATGAAATATTTCCCTGCCTGTCACACCGTTAGGGAAATATTCCTTTTAACCTAAACAAAACAAAAGCAATGAAGAAATAAGCTCCCCCTGGCTCCTAAGCACAGTCTTACTATTTATTGTTGTGACATGGAATTAATGTGTTATGTTTGTACATTTTTCTGATGGGCAGAATACTTAAGTAAGCTATACATGTTCCTTGAGCCTCAATGAATAAGGGAAGGATGGATGTATAGTCCTAAAGGTGGCATCACTTATTAAAGCAATTACATAGTTATATTGGACACACTTTTCTTAGTTTCTGATATAAACATTTCTCTGGCCCCAGTTATATGATTTTTGCCTTTAAAGACACATATGGGTGCAGAAGTGTTTGTGTGGACACTCACATGTACATTCTCAGCATATGTGTTCAAAAGGAAAAAATGTCTGTAAACTAACTTATGAAGACCTACTGCCCTATGAGAGGACTTCAGTTTTGCATGTAGACACCCACAAACACAAGTGTACTGCGTTGCAAGTCACACAATGAATATTAACAACTTATTTTGCAATAAAAAAAAAATATACGGGCATCTTCACTTATGAATAAATATTCAAGGCAATTGATTTTATGAAGAATGATTCTACTTTCACATCTTCCTCAAAAGCATAGTCTAATTAGATAATAGTTTTAAACACTTCCCAGGTAAATAAGATTTGACATCAAGATACCTTGTCCAGGTCTCTGGAAACAAAGGCAGTCTATAGGGTGAATACTACCCTTATTCTAAATTATTGTAGTTTTAATATATAGAATTATAACTATATACAGGCTCAGTGCTAGGTGCTGGTAATATGTGATATTTAATTCAGTTCTTACCATAGCCTGGTATTAGGAATGATAACTTTATTTAACAGATGAATACACTGAGCCAAAGTCCAAGCTTTTAACTATTACACTGTACTCCCCAGCTTTTAGAAAATGGATTTGAATAATTTCTATTTCTGTGTTCTGAGATGTTCCCATCTAAAATAAGCATTTGAAAATTATCGAAAGATTTATTTAGAAATTTAATGTTTTCTTGCTGTACTCTATTATAGTCCTATTTCTAAAGCTATGGTTTCTACAGTATTTTTATGTACTCTCACCGTACGCCGGGGCCAATGCCACAGTAGATAAATTAGTTGACCTTGTTGATGTTCCTGCCTGTTGCAAGGGATTGAAAACCCAGCTAAGAGCAATTAGAAGTAATATTACTACCTTGGCAGGAACTGTCAAGACTCACATTCCTGGTTGGATGCTGGATATGTGTATGCTGAATGACAGTCACAGAAACAGAACATTTCAAATCATTTTAGCAATGAGAGAAAGGCATGAAATTGCAAAAGTCTTTGTTTTCATGAAATCTACACAGTGCAAATAAAGTATATTTGTGTGTGTGTATATGAATTTATGTATGAGTCTGTACATGTGTATAATCTCCCTGAACAGTTCTATTTTTAAACTCCAAGAGAATATAAAAATAATAATAACAATATAGTAAAATTATAGTAAATATAATTAGTAAAAAATATATAGTAAAATTCCATTTACCCAGAATCTGAAATACCAAAGTGGTTAAATAAACTGAATTTAGTTTACAAGAATGTAGATCAATTGCTGCTATTTATAATGATATTTTTTTCTTTTATTAATTTTAGAGAGAGAGGAAGGGAGAGGGAGAGAGAGAGAAACAATGATGAGAGAGAACATCTATTGGCCTCCTTGGGCCCACCCCCCCACCAGGGATCTGGCCCACAACCTGGGCATGTGTCCTGACCGGAAATCGAACTGGTGACCTCTTGGTGCATGGGTTGACGCTCAACCACTGAGCCACACCAGCCGGGCTATAATGATATTCTTTTAGATATTCAGCTACATTTTAAAATAAAAGAAGTATGTGTATTTTGGTTTTAGTGATAACCATATTTTATGCTATTAAAATTATTATGTTTATATATTTACTATTTATGAATAGTACGTAAGGAAACTCAGTTAAACAGGAGAGTTAACCACATTTGACCCTTGAACAATATGGCTTTGAATCACATGGTTCCACTTATATACATTTTTTTTTTATTAATATACTCCCTGTCCCTGAGTTACACATCTATGGATTCAACCAAGCATGAATTGAAAACATTACTTTCGATCCCTGGTAGGGACTCTGTGGGTGAGGAGGGCTGACTGTATTCATTGTATTATACTGTTTTATGTAAAGGTGCTTGAGCATCCATGGAATTTGGTATCTACAGGGGGCCTGAAACCAATACCCTTCAGATACAGAGGGATGGCTATACTTAAGTTTGGAGGGAATCAAAAGTTAAACATGGATTTTCAATTGTGAAAGGGGTCAGCACCCCTAACTCCCATGTTATTCAAGGGGCAACTGTAATCACGATACTATATTACTCCTTATTTTCTATGAATTCCATTTGTTGATTCCAAGGAATACATTTGCTTGATTTCTTTAAAACTGGTTTGTATAATAAGTTTCCAGAACAAAAAGTGAATTTTGGGCAGTCATCTGGTGAATTAGAATTCTCTAGTGAATGAGCACACATAATAATGGTAATTTAAGCAAAATGAATGTTCTCTTTTATTTTTATGTAAGTATATCACAGATGGCAAAGTCCAATGTATCATCAAGATTAGGACAAAAGTACCCGAGAGCTTAGTGTTTTACTCTGAATGGTAAGTTTGGATCAGCAGGACAATCTGTTGGGAGTTGAGGTAGACAATAGTTTCAGGTAGGCTAACATCAAAGTATGAGTTACTTGGGTCCTTATTCCCAATCAGGGAGTGGGGGCATGAAAGTCTTTCCAAAGAAGTGCTTGAGCTATTTTCTAATGGTATTTTCTTGTGAAGGAGCTATACTTCATAGTCATAGCTCCCTTTCAGACGTATCAATTGTGTGATCATTATGATGTGGAGGAATGTATGGTGACCTCAACCACTTTGGGAAAGGGTACAAGTAGGAGTGTGTACAAATTGTCGTTGCCTGGCTGGCGTGGCTCAGAAGGTGGAGCGTCATCCCATGGACTGAGAGGTCCCGGTTTGATTCCCGGTCAGGGCACATGCCCAGGTTATGAGCTCGATTCCCATTAGGAGGCATGCAAGAGGCAGCTAATTGATATTTCTCTCTGAAATCTATGTTTCTATGTCTCTCTCTCTAAAAAAAAATCAATAAATAAAAATCCTAGAAGAAAACGTAGGCAACAAAATTTCAGACATCATATGCAGCAGAATTTTCACTGATACATCACCTAAGGCAACAGAAACAAAGGTAAAAGTGAACACATGGGACTACATCAAACTGAAAAGCTTCTGCACAGCAAAAGAAACAACCATCAAAATGGAAAGGTAGCCCACTGTATGGGAGAGCATAATTGCCAATAATACATCAGATAAGGGGTTAATTTCCAAAATATATATAGTGCTCATACAACTCAACAAAAGAAAGACAAAGAACCCAACTAAAAAAAATGGGCAGAGAAACTAAATAGACACCTCTCTAAACAGGACATACAAATGGCCAAGAGACATATGAAGAAATGCTCAACATCACTAATCATCAGAGAGATGCAAATGAAAACAACAATGAGGTATCACCTCACACCTGTCAGAATGGCCACCATCAACAAAGCATCAAACAACAAGTGCTGGCGAGGGTGTGGAGAAAAGGGGACTCTAGTACACTGCTGGTGGGAATACAGACTGGTGAAGCCACGAAGGAAAACAATATGGTGTTACCTCAAAAAATTAAAAATTGAATTGCATTTGACCCAGTGATCCCACTTCTAGGAATATACCCTAAGAAGCCTGAAATACCAATCAGAAAGAATATATGTAACCCCATGTTCATAGCAGCACTATTTATAATAGCTAAGACCTAGAAACAGCCCAAGTGTCCATCAGTAGACGAATGGATAAAAAAGGTGTGGTACATATATACAATGGAGTACTATGCAGCTGTAAGAAAGAAAGATCTCTTATCCTTTGAAATGACATGGAAGGACCTGGAAAGTATTATCCTAAGCGAAACAAGCCAAGCAGAGAAAGACAAATATCACATGATCTCACTTATTTGTGGAATATAATGACATAACAGTCTGAGGAATAAGATAGACCCAGAGACGTGGAAGTAGGGTACAGACTGACAACCCATAGAAGAGGGGGTGGTAGAGGGAGGAAAGAGATAAACCACAGAACTTACATGCATGTACGCATAACTGATGGACATGGACAACAAAGTGGGGTACGGGGTGAGGGGATGGAGAGGAGGGTGTCAATGGGGAAAAAATTAGAAACATCTGTAACAAAAATAAATTAATAAAATAAATAGCAGGAACTGGTCTTACTTAACATTTCTCAAAATAAAAATTTAAGTTAAAAAAATGGGAAAGATTTTATGCGGATGCCTAAGCAGTCAACAGTATTCTACCTTGGGATGAACTAGATCTCTGGTTGTCAACCCTATGTACATAGTAGAACTATCTGAGCAGCTGTTAGAAATAATGACTGTAGAGGGCGGGGGTGGGGGTGTGCGGAGGTGGGCAAAGGCGGGGAAGGGGCATCTGTAATAGTGTCAACAATAAAAAATTCCTTTGTAAACTACAAAAACAGTAATAACTGTAATCTTTTAGAAACAATAGTTTTATTGAGATGAAATTGTCATACAATAAATTGCACATGTTTAAAATATACAGTTTTCCAGTCTTAACATCTATTTACAATAGTGAAACCATCATAAAGTCAACATAAAGAATATATCCAACTTCCCCCAAGAGTTTCCTAGTATCCCTTTGTAATTCTTAACCCCCAACCTTCACAGGCAACCACTGACCTACTTTTTGCCATTGAAGAATGTTTTACATTTTCTAGAGTTTTAAATAAATGGAATTGTGTAGTATTTACTTTTTCTGACTTTTTCCACTAACCATAATTATTTTGAAATTCACCTATTTTATAACCTGAATTTACAGGTTATTACTTTTCATTGCTGAGCAGTATTCCATAGTATATGAATTCCACAGTTTGTTTACACACTCACTGTACATTTGAGTTGTTTCTAGTTCTTGGATTACAAAGAAAAATGTATGGATATTTATGTATAAGTTTTTGTATGAACACATGCTTTTATTACTCTTGGATAAAAACCTAGGAGTGGAGCCCAGGCTGGTGTGGCTTAGTTGGTTGCAACATCGTCCTGTGCACCAAAATGTTCCTGGTCTGATTCCGAGCCAAAGTACATGCCTGGGTTGTGGGTTGGAGTCCCAGTCGGGGTGTGTATGGGAGACAACCGGTTGATGTTTCTCTCTCACATCAATATTTCTCTTTCCCTTCTTCTCTCTAAAATCAATAAAGATATCCTTGGATGAGGATTAAAAAAAAACAGGCGTGTAATGATTGAACCATATAAATGGAATATGTATAATTTTAAAGATATGCATAGCTACTTGGTCCCTCACCATTAACTGAAAACAAGAAAAGATTCTTTCTCCACTGAGTTGAGAAAGCATGTCAAAATTAAGTTAGGGGAGTGATATGGTTCGAGGTGGAGGAGGGTATAGGGTTGATAAATGGTGAAGGGAAAAAAAAAAAGTTGTGTGTGTGTGTGATTTTATATTTAGACTCTTTATTCTGTTCCATGGATCTAGTTTATATCAAAGAATATGGTCTTGATTATAGTAGCTTTATTAGACCTGAAAGAAGGTAGCATTAGTAATCCAACTTTGTTCTTTTTTTAAAAAAAATTGTTTGACTAATATGGATTATTTTCATTTCTATATGAATTTCAGGATCAGTTTGTCAATTTCTGCAAAAAGCCAGCTGGAATTTTAATTGGGATTATGTTGACTCTATAGACCCATTTGGAGAGAATATCAACAATCTTATCATTAAATATTGTTAACAGTATTGTTAAAAACCTTAACAATATTGACTCTTTCAAACCATGAGCATGGTGTATCTCTCTATTTATTTAATTGTTTTTTAATTTGTCTCAGGTATTTATCAAAGTTTTCAGTATAACAGTCTTTCATGTCTATTGTTTTTCTGTTTTCTTATATTGATTTCCATGATGATCTTAATATATTTTTCCTTATATATAATTTGGCATGCATTTACTTTATATATATATATATATATATATATATATATATATATATATATATTTCTAGAGGTCCTTCGAAAGAGACCATTCTTCTTTTCTAATATAAGCATTGAGTCCTATCCATTTTTCCATAAGTTCTGGTCTAGTGGAATCTCACAAATATGCTATATTTTTATTTTTATTTAATTCACAATCCTTCCTAATGTAACATTTGAAATCAGTATTTGCACATGGGCTATTTAGAAGTGTGGTGTTTAGTTTTGATAGAGTTCAGGACACACTACTCTAAAATATGTCATCTTGACACATTGAACATCTTAAGCTGAAGGATTCTGAGAAAATGAAGAAGCAAGAAGGTCACTCTGACCTCACCCACACACCTCACCCTTCTTTCCTAATTTGGGGGTGGGTGGGATCTGTATAAACAAACCTTGTTAAGTAAATACTTATATTCCTGGTTACTTTTTCACCATTTACTACCCCTAGCCCAAACCCCTTTGTCTTGTTATTCTTCACAAATTTATTTTTCCCTCGTCTAGAAGGTATAAAAACTTCCTACGCTGGTTTTCATTCTCTTATAAAGACTCCCATGTCCTTGTAAAAAATAAATAAAATTTGTATTCTTTTCTCCTGACAATCTGTCTTTGTGAGTTTAATTTTCAGACCCAGGCAGGGACTGTGAGATAGTTCAGGAAAACATTTTCCTCCCCTACAGTATGTAAATACTTCAAGATTTTCCAGAGAATTTTCTGTTATTTGTTTCTATTTTAGTCCTGTGTGGTCAGAAGGCATCTTGATATGACTTGAATTCTTTTAAATTCACTGAGACTTATTTTATGGCCCAGAATATGGTCTATCTTGGTCAATATTCATGAAAATTTGAAAATAATGTATAGTTTGCTGTTGTTGGGTGGAGAATATTATAATTGTCAATAGGGCCCAGTGGATCAGTAGTATTGTTCATCTGTTACATTGTTGTTCATTTTCTAATTGTTCTATCAATTACCAAGAGAGAAGAATTGAAAACTCTGACTGCAATTATGGGTCTATTTCTCCTTCCTTTTCTATGAATTCTTGCTTGGTGTATTTGGTACCTGTTATTAGGTATATAAATGTTTAGAATTTTTATGTTTTCTTTATGGGTTAATGATTTTAATATTATAAAATTACCATCTTTACCTTTAGTAATATCCTTTGCTCTGAAATCTACTTTGGCTGATTTTAATATAGACACTTCAGCTTTCTTTTGATTAATGTTAACATGGTATATCTTTTCCTACATATTATGGGTTGAATTGCGTCCTCCCAAAAGGATAGATTGAACTCCCAAACTCCAGAAGACACAGTGTGACCTTATTTAGAAATAGGGTCTTAACAGAGTTCAAGTCAGGTTCTTACAGTGAACCCTAATCCAATATGACCAGTCCCTATAGAAAAGAGGAATGTGGACACAGAGGAAAGATGATGTGAAGACACAGACAGAAGACAGAAGCAGGGAATGGCCTGATGCTGCTGTAGCGAAGGAATGCCAAGGACTTCCAACAACCACAAGAAGCTAGGAAAAGGCAAGGAAAAACTTTCCCCAGAGTTTTAGAGGAAGCATGGCCCTGTTCACATCTTGTTTACAGACTTCTAATTTTCAGAACTATGAGATGATGTATTGCTGTTGTTTTAAGTCAACTAAATGTCGGTACTTTTGGTTACAGAAGCTTCAGCAAACTAATATACATCCTCTTACTTTTTAAAAAAATATGTTTTTATTGATTTTGCAGAGAGCGAGGAAGGGAGAGAGAGATAGAAACATCCATATGAGAGAGATACATCAATTGGCCGCCTCCCGCCTACTGGGGATCGAGCCCACAACCCAGGCATGTGCCCTGACCAGGAATTGAACAAAGACCTCTCAGTCCATGAGATGACACTCAATGCACTGAGCCACACTGGCTGGACCAGCTGCTACTTTGAATATATGTGTGTATTTATATTTACAGTAGGTTCCAATTAGGCAGCATATAGTTAAGTTTTGCTTTATTTATCCAATATGAAAATCTCTGGCTTCTTTATTTTTTTTTACAATGTCTGACTTTCAATCGGGGCATTTAGACCATTGTATTTAAGGATATGATTGATATCTGTAGGATTAAATCCATCCTGTTGATATTTGTCTTTTTATATTTCTCATGTGACCTTTGTTCTTATTTCCCCTTTTTCTGACTTATTTGGAATTAATTTAATATTGTAATAACTCATTTTTTTCTTTAGTTGGCTTATTAGATATAATTCTGTGTTTTATTATTTTAGTGGTTGTTTTAGGTTGTATATGATGTTAGCTTGACTAAACATTGTATAACCAAACAGCAGAACAGAGGTGATGTTTAGGGTAATATCAGTATCTATGTTAATGAAATCATGGCTTTGTCTTAAAATTGTTATTGTTGCTCAATAGTTATAGATAAGGGATATTTATAATGTGTATATTTAATGCCTTTATAAGTAGGCAAAACTCCTATTAACCAGTTGGTTTTGTCTGTATGGTGTTAAAGACCTAAATGGACCTAATCCTTTTTGTTGAGTGTGTGCGTGTGTGCATGTGTGTGTGTGTTTCCATGGTCAGTTGGCATGGCACGGACTAAGGTACACAGATGTTTATATTTCATATGAAGTTGTCAACATTTATTTTCTAAGTAATGATATTTTAAAATGTCACTATTACAAACTTCACAAGGAAAGAATGTGTGAACATTGAAAATATACAAAGAATATTGCTTCAGAAAAAAAATACATTTCTTTAAATTAAATACACCTAGCTTTATGTTGATTGTAATTACATCTTCCTTACTTTCTCATTTTGCTCTGTACATAAAAGATGCATTCGAATATAATTATGTGATCCTTGAACATGTCATGTAGAGAACAAATCATATCGTTGAATTCAGTCTTCCATATTTTAAGAAACGGATTTCTTCAACTTGGTAGGATTGCCTGGGAACAAAAGTCTTACATTTCAGGGAGATCATCATTGTGTCCTTGAACATGTCCCTGAAAATGGCCTTGGCAGAACTCAGGAACTGCAATCATGTTTTTTTCTCTGGTCATTGTCAGCGTAGCTATCTCTCCCTCTTCATTCAGCCCACTGCCGTGTGTGAAAGGGGGTCATCTTTATGTACTTGATAAAGGTTCAAAGACAATGGAGAGTCCTAAAGAGGGAACAGGTACAACATAGGGACAGTAGGCACATGTGGATGAGGACTGATTCTAAAAATAGAGTGGAAGGAATGAGACAGAGTATAAATTTGACTTGATTTTTTAAAAATATGTTTTTATTGATTTTTTTAAAGAGAGAGGAAGGAAGAGAGAGATAGAAACATCCATGTGAGAGGGAAACATCAATCAGCTGCCTCCTGCAGGACCCTCACTGGGGATGGAGCCTACAAACCAGGCATGTGCCCTGACCGGGACTTAAACCGGGACCTCTCAGTCCATAGGACCATGCTTAATCCACTGAGCCACACAGCTGGCTAAATTTGACTTGATTTTAATGTTGACTAGATTGCGCTTCGCTGTCCATTGTCAATGTTTTAGAAATAAGGACTAACATTGAACTAGTGCTAGACGTGGAAATTAAATCAAGTGCAAAATATTTTGTGTCCTCTATATTTGCATTAATTACTTAAAACTTTTAGTTTGAAGCGTAAAAAGTGGTAAACTAGCTAGCTTTTAAGTTTCTGTTTTCACAGTTGGTTGCCATGGCTAGATTCAAAGCAATATTCCAAGACACTTGAGAAAAACACTCAAGAGTCTTTTGATTGGTATAGACTAGCAGTTCTTAGAATTTGTGTGGGAGTGACAAACAAAATCAAAATCTTGTATACATGATTTCTAGGCTCGAATGGAGGTTTCATGTTTTTGTTTTTTTTCTCTCTAAAATATGGGCAGCATTTAGCTTTTTGTTGTAGAAGTCATTATTTTGTGGCCTTTCCAGAGAGCGCTGGTTTCTCAGCCTTGCTGTGCCACTAAAAATATATAACAAAGCAGTTAATAAATGTCAGGAATATAAAATGTTGCAAATTAGAAAATCAGTAAAAATAAGTTCTGGGGTTTTAGCTGTCAAAAATACATATATCTGAAGAATTTTGACAATTATCTTGGCAGCAGTCGGTTACATGTATGTATAAACATCAATCTCTTGAAAAATTCAAGAACAGCATTTCCTTATAGCAGTTAGGTATATCACTAGAAAAATCTTATGCACACATATCTGCAAACTCACATATGCAAAAGGATAACTTTTGAACAGTTATTTTGATTTTGTGTTTGCATTTAATAAGTATTTTTGAAGTCTGGAAGAATTGATAAATAAATAGGATGTTATTTTAAATTATGATATTAGGAATAAACATCAGTGACTGTTAAATTAGCCTGTGTTACTTCTATTGCTGAGGAACAAAGGCAAACCTGTAGGAATGTTAGAAAATGCATATGGGCCACTGAAATTAAAGTCAGAAAAATAAATGCACCTACAGGAAAAGCTATCCAATGGAGTTTGCAGAATGTGTGGTTTAGGACAAAAGTTGACAAGGGACAACAGCTTTGCATTGAACTTGAAATGTTTCTTTATGAGTAGGTCACTGCTTGGTATAACGCTACTTCTATATATGTGCCATTGAGCCACATTCTCATATTGCCTGAGGCAAGAAAGAGTCATTTAGTGTATTGAGGTGGAAATATGCTTTTCCAATGGCCTGAAAGATTTCTGCACTGGCTGGAAACAGTTTAGTCTGCAAAACTACCCACACTATTAATACAATGCTAAGTATTTTGTACATGATTTTCTTTATTCTTAGCAATAACCTTTAGGTATACAGTTGATTCTAGTTATTTATGGTAGTTTTGTTCTATACAATCACTACAAACACTGAATTAGCAAATTCTGAATTGCCATGCCTAGGCAAAATGTAGGATTAGTTTTCCTGGTCACAGAATACTCATCGACTGATCAACAAATAATCTTGTTTTCTGTGTTTTTCTGTTTATATAATTTTTTTTTCTTTTATTGGTTTTAGAGAGAAAGGAAGGGAGAGGGAGAGAGAGATAGAAACATGGATGAGAGAGAACATCAACTGGCCGCCTCCTGCATGCCCCCCACTGGGGATCGGGCCCACAACCTGGGCATGTGTCCTGACCAGGAATTGAACTGGCGACTTCTTGGTCAACCACTGAGCCACACCGACCAGACTGTGTTTTCCTGTTTAAAGACACCTTACTTAATATATATTGTTGATTTATTAGCAATGAACTTGCAGCCAACAGCACTACAACTCAGATATGAACTATTTCCTCCTTAATTCTTACATCTTACAGACTTCTTGTGCTTAGGAACACTAGACATCACTTCAGCACACTGATGTGAAGAGTGTGGCACTGAATAGACCACGAAAAAGACATGTTTACAGGGTGAGAGCTGAAACAAAAAGGCAGATCACCACCTTGTTCAACCTCAGCTGACTACATGCACATCAGGAGAATCAAATATTTCATCCCTCTTCACACATCCACAAATGACTAGAAAAGCACCACAAGTTTTGACTTTGGGGTTACAAATGAACTGTAATGGGTAGGTGAAATTGCAAATATAGAATCTGTAAAAAATGAGGATCAATTTTATTTATTTATTTATTTATTTATTTATTTATTTATTTATTTATTTTTATCTTCACCCTAGGATATTTTTACATTAATCTTCAGATAGAGTGGGAGGGAGAGAGGAGGAGAGAGAGAGACATTTATGTGAGAGAGACACATTGACTGGTTGCCACCTACACGACCCCAGTTGGGGTCGGGGACAAACTGCAACCGAGGTACGTGTCCTTGGCCAGAATTGAACCTGGGACTCTTCAGTCCGTGGGCGATGCTCTTGCTGCTGAGCCATACCAGCCAGGGTGAGGATCAATTTTAGAGAGAAATGATTTTCAGAAGGAAGCAGTCTCAGAGAGGATTAGTAACTTGCCTATGGTCCATAGCTAGTGGACAATCAATCTGAAATACTCAATCCCAAGTTTAACTCCAAAGTCTATGCTCTTAAACACCTAATACCAATTATTCATATGAGTCAAAGATTCATAGACCAGCAGTGTGCATTAAATGGCTTCCAGAGGTTGTTTCCTCAACACTGTGTGGAATATACTTAACATGTTTGCAAATTTCTTCATGGATTCCATTATTTCAGGAACTAGATCTCATGGCATTATAGGGAGAGTATATCACTGGTGGTTAGAACATAAAGCATAAGAAAGTAACAAGTAGTATGGTAGAAAAAGCTGAAGAGATAGGCATGTGTCAGATAGAAGGATAAATCTTTGGCCACATGTATCTAGAAGTGGTTAGCGATCTTGAAGCCACAGCAAGGGTTACTATTTTGAAATACTGACGTCTAAGCTTTACTCCTGGAGAATCAGATTTAGTTGATCTGGGGTGAAATCTATGCACCTTTGCTTTTCCAAAGTACCACAAAGCCTTTTGATGTATCACCGAGAGTTGATCTGGATTGACTGAGGTCAAGTACAATGGAGAGCAATGATTGTATCATTCAGTGGCAATCTTTGTCATACCCCAAACCATTTTCTCATTGATCTCTGTGATTTACTTCTGTGATCACTCCTGTAAAGCTTCAAATCATTTTAGGTGACTTTCCTAATTATTTGAGGTACTCCGGAGGGTCTACTTAGCGTTCTTCTTATTGATGCGGCTATTTGAACTTTTTTTTTGTACTCATCAGTCCTGAATTGTGCACCAAGACACCAAAGAGCAAAGCATAAAACTCATTGTGATGCTGCAGAATGTTATACATTTTCAAGAGAAACACAGCAAAACCCAGTATCAGTCTCACACTGTGTAAACTACCTGCGTGAAGTAGTTCATCATTTCAACTTTAGATCATACTCCATTCTTTCCCATGATATCATATCTTGAAAAAGGGAGATAGGGAGTAGGAGGAGGTGGGCAAAGGCAGAGAATATGGGGAAGAAACTGATTAGAGCAATGAGCACATGATACAGTGTGCAAATGATGTTTTATTGGGTTGTACATGTGAAACCTGTACCCCAATAAATTCAATTTAAAAACTAATTAGAAAGAACAATAATTAAATCAAAGTATATACAAAGAAGTGAAAACCAAGTTTTCAGTGGTTGCTCTGATAAATAGCAAATACCATTCACAAGTCAACGTGGAACAGAAAATGAAGGAGTCAGTGATAGATTCAATTTCAAGATTTGAGAAATTACAGCTTGGCCAACAGGCACCTACACCCCATTACTAAGTAATTGTGGTTATTTCAGAATTAAATAACAATATTATTTTTTTCTTTCAACTTATGTGTATTGTTTTATTAAATAGCCAGTAAGTTTGTAGGATAAAAATAGTAAATCCTCACTATAACTCTTATATTAAATTATATTATATATTCATTCATGATAATATGTATATCTCCTCAATAAGTATAATAGATATTTATTTTGACCTAAAGATTTATCAAAAATTACTGAGCTACGAAGGGCAGAATGAACCAAGAAAGTTTGGAACCTCTTAGAATCTGCTAAAGATTCCTTTTCTTATTCGGGCCAATTAATTTCTAAGGGAAACTAGTCAATAAACACAGACTCTGTCATTAACTCAATTTTTCTCACAAAAGTGTTTTATAAGGGACAAAAGGAACAAGAGAAATTATGAATGTTTTGAGAATAACTCATCAACACGATTGTGAATTCAACTAATTGAAAATGAACTGAATTGGTACCTTGATAAATGAAGGTAAAGTCAGGGAGAGGTCATTCATTTTCCCCATGAGTCACCACAGTATCCAAATTTCTCATTAGTAGCTAGTTATTTTATCATGTCCACTTTAACTTACCTGAGCTAAGGAATCACATATTTTCTTTTTTTTTTTTGTCTGTTTTATTTATTTTTGTTACTGATGTTTCTCCTGCCCCTCCCATTGACACCCTCCTTCCCATTCCCCCCACCCCATCCCCAGCTTTGTTGTCCATGTCCATTGGTTATGCATACATGCATGTAAGTTCTGTGGTTTATCCCCCCCCCCCTTCTGAGGATTGTCAGTCTGTACCCTACTTCCATGTCTTTGAGTCTACCCTGTTACTCAGACTGTTATGTTCATTTTTCTTCTTTATTGATATTAGAGAAAGAGAAAGGAAGGGAGAGGGAGAGACAGAAACATCGATGAGAAAGAACATCAATTGGCTGCCTCCTGCATGCCCCCCACTGGGGATTGAGCCCACAACCTGGGCATGTGCCCCGACCAGGAATCGAACCAGTGACCTCTTGGTGCATGGGTAGACGCTCAACCACTGAGCCACGCCGGCCTGGCTGATGAACTATTAACTTTCACCAGAGGCTTTACCTTTTATTTATTTTAGAGCCAGACATCAAGAAAAACTAAGGTAGTTGTTTTACTATTTGATTACTATTTTCTTAAATAGAATTTAACATCATTTTTGTATCAGTTTGTGGAACGCAGCTCCTGAAACAGTTTTCATTGTCCCCATCTCCTGGTATTCAGGTCCCTGTGAATTCCTTTCCCCTTAAATGTGGGCTGGACCTTATGACTTGCTTCTAATAAATAGAATACGGCAAAAGTGATACTTTTGAGAATGGATAGAAAAAGATTCTAGTTTCTTTTCCTCTTGCTGTCCTTAGCTGCTCTATCACTATTTGCTTTGATGAAACCAGCTGCCATCTTTTGAGCTGCCCTCTGGAGAGGCCTATATGTACGGAAATTGAGAAAGGCCTTCACCCAACTTCCAGGGATGAACTTGGGTCCTCAGTCTTGCAACTCCAGAAGAACTGAGTTCTGCTAACGACCATGTGGGTAAGGTTGGCATCAGACCTCCCCCCAACCCACCCTAGCCCAGCCTTAAGGTGACTTTAGCCTCTGCCCACACCACACTCTGACCCAGAGCCAGAGGACTCAGCTATGCAAACCTGAATTCCTGACCCACAGGGACTGAGAGATACCAAATATTTGTTGTTTTAAGCCACTAAATTTTGAGACAATATTTTTTAAACAGCAAGAGGTAACTAATACATAGTTCTAGAGCAAGATGTAAAGTTTAGATTTTAATAAGCTAAGGATAAAGTTGTCCAGCCTGTGTGGCTCAGTGGTTGAGCATCCACCCATGCACCAAGAGGTCGCTGGTTCGATTCCCGGTCAGGACACATGCCCAGGTTGTGGGCCTGATCCCCAGTGGGGGGCAGCCAGTCGATGTTCTGTCTCATCGATGTTTCTCTCTGTCTCTCCCTCTTCCCCTCTCTCTCAAATCAATAAAGAAAAAAAAAATTTAACTAAGACAAGGATGAAGTCAATTTAAATTGTTTGACAGTATTACCAAACTAAACATAGTGCTACTTGGAAATTCTACAGACTCCTAAGCCACCTCCAAGTTTCTTTTGAGTAGTTGTCATTGTTTAAATAATTTATTGAATGGGCATAATCTACTATCATAAAAAGAATGCTTAATATTTTCTTTTCTCAAAGGGCAGTGCAATTTTAATTAATTGATGTGAGATTAAAAACTAAGGACTCGATGATCATTTTCACTTTTCAAATTGAATGTACATTTGAATACATTAATATAATATTTGATAACACCACAATTCTTGTGCACCCAAGGGATTACTACATTTATATAATTTCCTTAAAAAGTTGTATTTCTGCCCTGGCTGGTTTGGCTCAGCGACTGGAGCGTCGGCCTGCGGTCCAGAGAGACCCGGGTTCGGTTCCCGCTAAGGGCATGTACATCGGTTGCAGTTTGTCCCCGGCCCTGGTCGGTTATGCGGGTGGCAGCCACTCGGTGTGTTCCTTTCACATCGATGTTTCTCTCTCTCTCTCTGTTCCTCTTTCTCTCTCCCTCCCACTGACCTGAATAAAAAAAAAAAAAAGTTGTATTTCTATCACCACCCAATGACAGGAAAAAAAAATTCTTATTTTATCTTAATCTAATATCATACATAGCTATTAAAGGTGCCATTGGCTGTGCTTCGACCCCTAGCAAATGTGATGTTACCAACATACCTTTATATTTATATTCTGATGAGAAAAAAGGTTTATTTTTTATCATTTTATTATCATAAGCAATATGAAAAATATTATACACTTATCCCAATGAAATCCAGTACAAAAAAAGGTTTTTAAAAATTCATGATAAAGGGAAATTATAAAAATCTTTCATTCCCAGCTGGTGTGGCTCAGTGGTTGAGCATCGACCCATGCACCAAGAGGTCGCAGGTTAGATTCCCAGTCAGGACACATGCCCAGGTTGTGGGCCCGATCCCCAGTGGGGAGCATGCAGGAGGCAGCCAATAGATGTTCTCTCTCATCCATGTTTCTAGCTCTCTCTCCCTCTCCCTTCCTCTCTAAAAATCAATAAAGAAAACAATTTTTTTCATCTTCTGCTAGTGCTCTAGCTGTTTCATTTATTTTTTAATATTTTTTTTTATTGATTTTAGGGAGAGAGGAAGGAAGAGGGAGATAGATAGAAGCATTGATGAGAGAGAACATTTATTGGCTGCCTCCTGCATGCCCCCCACTGAGATCAGGCCCAAAATCTGGACATGTGCCTTGACTGGGATTCGAACCAGCAACCTCTTGGTGCATGGGTTGACCCTCAACCACTGAGCCACACCGGCCAGGCTCTAGCTGTTGTTTTAGTCTATCCTTTTGAAAAGGACTGTTAATGAGAGGCAAAATGCATGGAACTGCAGCTCACCTATTTTTGTGCTTCTTCTTCACCTAGGGTGAAGGTAATAATAAAAAGGGAAATGAGCAGAAGCAGGGAAAAAAGAGGGAGATTAATAAGGATTGGTAATTATTCATCTGAATAATGCTGTCCTGAATAATCAGGAATTTACCGAGCTTGGACTGAACTGCTTTTTTTCACTTACAGTGCAATTATTGGAGATCATTTATATCAGGGTTTGCACTCCAATGCTTTTAAAGCCATTTCCACTCTAGCCAACCGTTGTCATTTCCCTGAACTAACCATGAATGCTGTTGAAGTCCATTTGAAAGCATTTCTTAAAAGCCTGGCTATTTGCTGTTCTGTTATATATAATCTGAAGTTGGCAACCATTATCTGCATATTGTTAATACACTACATCTTAAAAAGAAAAAGCATGGCTTTGCCTTACCCTATTTGTGTTTCTCGGTTTCAGATCGCATTTGCTCTGTGAGACCCTAATGTGAGGATCAGAAACTATGGGGCCCAGGAAGAGATTTTTATATACATCAGTCACTTGGCTCAGGTCCACAGCTGGAACAGAGGAAGGACTTCTTCAAGAAAGCCTGGCTCATTAATAAACCATCCAAATGGCTGGCACCTGTACCATTCTTTTTTTTTTTTTTTTTTTTTTTTATCCTCACCCGAGGACATTTTTCCATTTTTTGTTCAGGTAGAGTGGGAGGGAGAGAGAGGAAAGGAGAGAGAGAGAAAAACATCGATGTGAAGAGACACATCGAGTGGCTGCCACCCGCACGACTGACCAGAGCCAGGGACAAACTGCAACCAAGGTACACGCCCTTAGCGGGAACCGAACCCGGGTCTCTCAGGACCGCAGGCTGGCGCTCTAACCGCTGAGCCAAACCGGCCAGGGCTTTATTTTTTATTTATTTATTTATTTATTTATTTATTTTACCTGTACCATTCTTGTTCAATTTTGAGCATGTTAAGGAAGGCTGTGACAACACTACTTGGAGAATGACCCTTAGAAAAAAAATAGTGTACATCTTTGACATTGGCATTGTTTTGCAGAATTTTCTCAGCATTTCCCAGAGTTTTTCCTCAGTGTCTTACCATTTACCTTTACCTTTGGGAATTCTTGTCAGTTGATTTGATATTCTTGTACCAGGCAAAACTTGAAGTGTTTTATCTTCAAATAAATAATCAGCCACATGAATTCAATAGAGTGGTGTAGAGAAGGATGTGGAGGATTGATGTTGGGGGAATTATTAATCTAGCACCATAAGTTAAATGGATCACTTATTCCACTCCTATTCCTAACCCCTTCCTTATCTCAGGAAACCAAAAAGATATGCATACCAAATGAAATACCCAATTTCACCATCTATTACGAAAAGGAATACTCACAGAGATAAGGTGGTCATCTTCCTATTCCTTGTACCAGAAACTGGATTTGCAATCTCATTGTGCAGTGTTTTCCAACTTTTTAAAAATTATGTTTTCCCCAAAGAATACACTTATACATTTTTATAATTACCACCTCCCATGACATTTCATACCACAGATATACTGTATATCTGTTTATGGGCTGTGGCCCTTTAGAGCATCATAAACCACTGTGATATGAGAGAGTTTTAGGTCCTCAAGAACAAGCAGTATGGAGTTTCCTCGAAAAATTAAAAATGGAAATGCCTTTTGACCCAGCAATTCCACTGCTGGGACTTTATCTGAAGAAACTTGAAACGCTAATTCAAAAGAATATATGCACCCCTGTGTTCATTGCAGCATTGTTTACAATAGCCAAGATTTGGAAGCAGCCCAAGTGCCCATCAGTAAATGAGTGGACAGAAAAGCTCAATGGATTGAGTGTTGTCCCAGGGACTGAGAGGTCCCAGTTCAATCCTGGTCAGGGCTCATGACCGGGTTGTGGGCTTGATTCCCAGTAGGAGGCATGCAGGAGGCCGATGGCCAATGTTTCTCTCTCACATCGATGTTTCTCTCTCTCTCTCCCTTCCTCTCTCTCTCTAAAAAACCAATAAAAACATATTTTAAAAAATAAATAAATAAAATAAAAACACATTTTAAAAAAAGCTGTTGTACATTTACACAATGGAATACTACTCAGCCATAAAAAAGAAGGAAATTTTACATTTGTGACAACATGGATGGACCTAGAGAACATTTTGCTAAGTGACATAAGCCAGTTAGAGAAAGACAAGTACCATATAATTTCACTCATATGGAATTCAATGAACAAACTGAACTACTAAGCAAAATAGAGAGAGACTCAGAGAGAGCAGACAGACAGCTCTGGTGGGGGGAGGGGTTGTTGTCGGGAGGTGAAGGGATTGAGCCAAAAAGAAAAGGAGAAAAATCTAATGGACACAAACTATGGTGTGGTGATTACTGGAGAAGGTGGAAGTAGAATGAGGCGGAGGAGGAGATGGAGGGATAAATGATGATGGACGGAGACTTGATTTGAGGTGGAGAACACACAATACAGTGTACAGATGATATGTTGTGGAATTGTGCACCTGAAACCTGTATATTTGTTAACCAGTGTCACCCAAATAAATTAAATAAAAAGGAAAAAGTATAATTTATTATAAAGTTATCAAATCTCTTTCATCTGTTGTTAATCTAACCACAAGAGTATCCTTTTGATTACTATTAAAATGCTTTATCTATTCCCTCCATTTACTTTAAAATTTATTTTTCTTTATGATTTTTAAAAGAGAGGAGAGAGAGGGAGAGAGAGATAGAAGCATCAGTGAGAGAGACCATCAATTAACAACCTCCTGCATGTCCCCCACTGGGGATTGGGCCCACATCCTGGGCATGTGCCCTGACCAGGATTCAAACTGGTGACCTCTTAGTGCACTGGGCCACACTGGCCAGGCTGTATCTTTTCATTTAAAGTGGGTTTCTTATAAACAACATATAATTGGGTCTTACATTTTTATCCAAATTAATCTCTCTGATTTTTATTTGGGGTCTTTTGACCATTTTTATTTAATGAGTTTATTTACATGGTTGGGTTTAAAGCTCTTGTCTCTTCTTACTATTAGTTTTCTACTTTCTTCCTAGTTTTCTGTTCCCTCTTCTCTTTGCCCTATTTCCTATTAAGATTGAATATTTTTATGCTTCAATTTTTTCCTTAATTCGGCTTATTACACATAATTATTTGTTTTCTTATTTTAGAAGTTTTTGTAGATTTTACAGCATACATATTCAATTTATCACAATTTAACTTTAAGTGATACATGATTTCAGGTATATTTTATACTACTTTTGTCATACATTATACTTTTGCCTAGGTTATAAACTTTATTTACATTGCTGTAATTTTTGTTTAAAGAGTGTATTATCTGCCCTGCTGGTTTGGCTCAGCAGTTAGAGCATCAGCCCGCGGACCAGAGAGTCCAGGGTCCGGTTTCCCCTAAGGGCACGTACCTCAGTTGCAGTTTGTCCCCGCCCCAGTTGGGGTCCTGGGGGTGGCAACCAGTCGATGTATCTCTCTCACATTGATATTTCTGTCTCTCTTCCTCCCTCTCTCCCTCCCCCTCTATCTGAAACCCAAAAATGTCCTAGGGTGAGGATAAAATTAAAAAGAGTGTATTATCTTTTGAACAGAGTTGAATAATTCAAAAACAGTCTTGTGTAGTCACCCATGCAGTTACCATTTTCTGTACTCTTCATATTTTTCTGAAAACCCATATTTTCCTTCTGCACAAAGGCCTTTTTTTTTTTTACTTTGCTGGTGGTATAGATCTGCTGGTGATGAAGTCCTTCCCTGGAAAACTCATTATTTTACCTTTATTTCTGAAAGGTGTTTTCTCTGGGCATAGCATTGTACGTTGACAGTGTGTTTGTTTCAGTACTTTAATGCTCTTGCTTCAGTATCCTTTGCTTTTATTTCCAAAAATAAACTTGCCATAACTCTTCTCTTATTTTCCACTCTAGGTATTGTTTTGCTTGCCAGTCACTGCTTTGAAGATTTTCTTTTTACCACTATTTTTGATCAGTATAATTATTTTTTGGCCTTGGTATAGTTTTCTCTGTTTTTTGTTTTTGTTTTATCTGAGCTCGTGGTTTATTGAACTTGGATCTGTGGGTTTATAGTTGTTATAGGCTGAATTGTTTTCCCCACAATCGTGTGTTGAAACCCTAACCATCAGTCCCTCAGAGTGTATTTGGAGATAGATCCTTCAGAGAGGTGATGCAGTTAAAACGAGGCTGTCAGAGTGGGCTTTAACCCAATCTGACTGCTGTTCTTTTAAGAGGAAATTTGGAGACACGAACAGATACCAGGAATGTGTGCCCACAGAAGAAAACCCATGTGAGGACACACTGAGAAGGTTGCTATCCTCAGGCCAAGGAAAGGGGCCTCAGGAGGAACCAAGCCTGATCTTGGGCTTCTGGAGTCCATAACTGTGAAAAAAATAAATTTCTGTTTTTTAAACCACCCTGTTTGTGGGATTCTCTTATGAAAGCTCGTGATGGTTGATTTTCTGTGTCCATCTGACTGGCAATTGAGAGGGCAGATTAAACTTTATTTCTGGGTATATCCATGAGGGTGTTTGTGGATGAGATTAGCTTCCACATTGGTGGACTCAGCAAAGTGGATTGAATTCCCCAATGTGATTGGACATCATCCAATTCATTGAGGGCTGGCTGAAATAGAGCAGAAATTGGAGGAAGAAAATTCACTCCTTTTCCTGCCTCACTGCATGAACTGGGACATCTTATTTGATCTTTCATTGCCCTTGGGCTGGGATTTACACCACTGGTTATCTTAATTCTCAGGCCTTCAGACTCAGAATGAATTAAACTATAAGCTTTCCTGGATTTCCAATTTGCAGACAGAAGATCTTGGCAATTCTCAGCCTCAATAATTGTGTAATATTCTGCCTAGGGGCAGAAAAATATGAACTGAATATTTGTGTCCCACTAAAATTCAAATGAAATCCTAACTTCAAATGTGATGGTATTAAAAAGTGAGACTTTTCTTCGGCCGGTATGGCTCAGTGGTTGAGCGTCGACCCATGCACCAAAATGTCTCTGGTTCGATTCCCGGTCAGGGCACATGCCCAGGTTGTGGGCCTGATCCCCAGTGGGGGGCATGCAGGAGGCGGCCAATCGATGTTCTTGGATGTTTCTATCTCTCTCTCCCTCTCCCTTCCTCTCTCTCTAAAATCAATGAAGAAAAAATTTTTTAAAAAAAGTGGGATCTTTGGGAGGTGATTGGATCATGAAGGTTGAGCCCTCATGAATAATCAGTACCATTATATAAGATACTCCAGAGAGCTCTTTCATTCTTTCCACCATGTGATGATACAACAAGCAGACAGCCATCCATGAACCAGGAAGTGAGCCCTCATCAGACACGAAATCTACTGGTGCCTTGATCTTGGCTTTCCAGCCTCTAGAACTATGAGAAATGAAAAACTGTTGTTTAAGTCACTCGGTTTCTGGTATTTTTGTTATAGCAGTCTGAACAGACTGACACAGCTTTAGTAAACAAATACAAGGGTTCTCATTAAATTTGCACAATTTTTAACTAGTATATTTTCAATATTTTTTTTCTGTCCCTCATTTATCTTCTTTTTTTCAGGAACTCCAATCATATATATATTTGATGTTGTCCCAAAGTTTACAGGTATTCTGTTTATTATTTTTTAAATTCTCTTTACTTTTTGTGTTTCATTTGGATAGTTTCTACTGTTATACTTTCAAATTCACCAGTCCTTCCTTTCCTAAACTGTCATTATAATCCTATCTGTGTATTTTTCATCTCACATACTGTCATTTTTATTCCTAAAAGTTTGATTTGGGTGGATTTGTTTGTTTTGATATTTTTTATTGATTTTAAGGAATGGGAAAGAGAGAGAGAAAGAAAGAAAGAGAGAGAGAGAGAAAAACATTGATGTAAGAGAGAAACATCAATTGGTTGCCTCCCACATGCGCTCCAACAGGGGATCCAATCCGCAACCAGGGTATGTGCCCTGACCTAGAATCTAACCAGTGTCCAATGCATGGGGCGATGCTCAACCAATTGAGCCACACAGACCAGGGCTGGGTGGCTTTTTTTTTTTTTATCTTCCTTGTCTCTATTTTACTTTTGAACATATTAAATAAATATACATATACATACATATTAAATAAATATCAAATAAATAAATAAATATACAATTTACTTTTAACCTAATTCCAGCATCTGTGTTAGTCTGTGGTCAGATTTTCTCCTTTTTATGGGTTACATTTTTTTGCCATTTGCTTGCCTTATATTTTTTTTATTGGATGCCAGACGTTGTAATACCCTATTGGGATTTTTTGTTCCCGTAAATCTTCAAAAAGTTTGTTCTTGGTCACAGTTAAGTTATTTGAGAGCAGTTTGATTATTTTGGTCTTGCTCTTCAGATTTGTTGGGTATGACAAGAATAGATCTTAGGCTAAGTATAACTATATCCCACTATTGAGACAAAATTATTCTGGGTACTCTACCCAATGCCCCATGAATAAAGACATTTTCCAGTTTGATGGGAGTAGTCGCTATTTTCAGCCCTATGTGAGTGCCAACCATCAATACTTCTAATTATTTCTGATGATTCTTTCTCTGGACATAGGTATTTGAATCACACATATGTACTAATCATTGTGCACATATCGGCTGAATTCTTGAGGAAAACTCTGAATGTCTCCACAGTTTTCCCTATGTACCAAATCTCTTTTCTCTGGTCTGTCCTATCAACTCTAGCCAACTTGGTCTTAGTTGCTCTCAACAATATCTCCCCAAATTAGAAAGTCTACTGAACTCAGTCTGGAATCTGCGTCTCTGTCCTATGGTCTAGACGCTCTCTTAAGGCAATACATGGAGACAATTATAGATCTCATTTGTTTCATGTCTCTTATGAATCATTGTTCTTTGTTGATTGATGTCCAGTGTCTTGAAAATTATTCTTTCATATATCTTATTCAACTTTTGGTTGTTTCATGCGGGTAGGTAAATCTAGTTACTGTTATTACATCTTGGTTCAAGTATAAGTCCTGATTTATATTTAATTTCATTGTTGGTTAAAAATAGAATTCTTAATCTGTTTAGAAAACAGATTTTTAGGGAAAGTTAGAATAGCAATAAGATCATGTCAACATATTAAATTTAATCTAATATAATATTGGTTTAAAATATTTTCTTAATTATAATCAAGAATATTTTCATGTACATATAATTATCTATATGAATTATATGCATGCATGCTCACCTAAAAGAAATATATTAGAATGACAATATTTTAATTGAATAATTTAAAATAATTTTTATATTCTTAACTTTAGTAAATGCCTTATAAATTAAAGATATTTCATTTAAAAAGCACAATTGATTTTAGATAGTTGAGATGTAAATCACAATACTAAGAAAGACATTTAATTCTTAAAGACTATCACCTATGCATCTTCACTGTATCTGTGGTGATGTGATTATGACTGAATTAGATGTTACTGAAGAACCTTGCCTGTCTTAGTTGTTGCACTAGGTTATGATGACCCATTTAGCAAAGAAACTAATACTTTTTCATTCTTTGGCTCATGAAAACATGGACCAAGTTTCTGAATAGTTAATCTTATCAAACCAATTTTATTTCTGTTCACAAGAGATATCTAAATGACAAGTGAGAATGAATGATTTCATCATCTTAAATTTATTCAGCATAATATTTTTTACTGAACACCTAGAAAACTATGGCCATAATATATTACTTTTTAGGTAATAGCTTTTTCTTAAATAGGCACAGTAGGACAGAACGAAGGGATAGCATCATTCTTAGAAGAAATGGGCTTTTGAATGTATCAAGTGGCATCACACAGGTCTCCTGTCTAGATAAACTCATGGAGAACCAAGAAGTGGATTTTTAAATTGCTGTCTTATTTACTTTGTGTTTGTTTTTCTCTCTAAATATGTCTGTTGGTTAATTCTATTTGCTAGTGATACATAGACAGAAAATATACAAACAGCTGTAGCCAGTCATTAAATAGATTTCATGATCTAGTGGTCCAATTATAAGTGTTGGGTCCCTCTGTTCTTTCCAACCTTCCATTCCATCCTCATCCTCTAAATAGTTTAGCCATCCTCATCTACTAAACAATTAGCACCTAGAATATAGAGTCCACAAGGTGTGATACTTAGTTATTTGTATAGTCCCTAAATATCAGCAATTTTATTCCACTCTTATTTTGATCCAGTTTATAAAGATACCTACCTTCAGACTCAAATTTATATATGTTACATCATTACTAAAATTTTAGTTTCTTCCTTGGGTCTTGGGCTTTTTTCCAGTCTGGCAGTAGGCCCAATTAAACTACTCAACTCCTACTAACTTCTGAAACTAGATCCTGTCCACAGGCCATGGAAATTTGTCTAAATTAAAAATATCTCCCAAAGCCTGGACAAAATTGTCATTTTGGTATCATTCTTGGTCCTCATCAAGCAGAAGTAACCAGTCCAGGGATGAAGAAGGGAAGTAGTGCATGAAAACAAGGGAGCAAGCAACTTCAGATAATAATAACAATGCTCCAATCTACTATTAATGATACTTACAAAAACACTTTTTATCTCAAATCAACATTCCCTTTAAGAACTGCTATAGCAGCTTAAATGCATTAATCAGCTTATGATATACTCCAGCTGTTCTGAATAAAAAAAAACATATTTTTTTGCCCTGGCCGGTTTGGATCAGTGGTTGTAGCATCAGCCTGCAGACCAGAGAATCCTGGGTTCGGTTCCCGCTAAGGGCATGTACCAAAAAAAAAAAGAATGTATTTTGAGGCAATCACTTGGTAAATTATATAAATGTTATATAAATGTCTAACCACTGTGCAAAACACCTGAAACACTATAATATTGTATGTCAACTGTAATTAAAAATGAAAAGTATTTGAAATATCATCAACTTGTTACAGTTTTGAATATTTTGACACTTCTGAGTACTTATTATGTGCCAGGAATATTGCTAACTATTTTAAATAATGAATAATTTATTCTTCACAATAATTGTTTGTGATAAATACAATTATGCTGATGAAATTAAAGTGCAGAAAAGAGTCCCACATAGCCACCAAATAGGACAGCCAAGATAATAATCCAGGTAGCCTAGCTCTAGAGGACACGCTCTTAACCACTTAGACTTGCCACCTCCTACCAGCTCTATTGACTAAGAAATAAATATTGACGATATTTATTTAAAGAATAGTCTCTGGATGTTTAAATTGACATCCTAAAAGCCTATTTTACTATGGTAACAACAATGATAACCAATTCAAAAATATCACCTACTATTTATGGAGCACTTACCATATGTCAGACTCTGTTACATGGCTTATATATGTATTTCATTTAATTAACATAAATCTACAAGATAGCTATTATTTATTTTCTAAATGAGAATGCAGAAAGGTAAAGTAACTAGTTGAAGATTACATCGCTAAATGGAGGCAGTGTTGGGCTACAAATTTAGAAATATACATAATTCATTTGGTTCTCCCCATTTTGAATGATTGAGTATTGGCAATATGAGTGCTTTAGTTAATTCAAAATAGTATAGTGTATCATAAATCTGATTAACATGCCTTTATGCAATAGCTATTCCTCAAGAGACTAATGTTTTTAGGTAAGTAGATATCATTAATATTGAAAAACAGTGTTATAATCCAAGAGATGCAGATTTAATATTTGAATTTACATTGTCTTAAACATTTATACCTGTCGTATGTGTATATAGGTTGACATTGATAATCTCAGTGTAAGATTTTAGGAGACAATACAGTGAAAAGTGTTCTACTTCAAATGTAACTATTGCCTGGCCGGTGTGGCTCAGTGGTTGAGCATAAGCCATGCACCGAGAGGTCGCCAGTTCAATTCTTGGTCAGGGCACATGCCCAGGTTGTGGGCCTGATCCCCAATGTGGGGGCATGCAGGAGGTGGACAATCAATGTTTCTATTTCTCTCTCCCTCTCCCTTCCTCTCTCTCTAAAATCAATTTAAAATTTTAATTAAAAAATTAAATAAATAAAAAGTAACTGTCATGGTTCAATTGAGTTTTCATTCTACATTTTAAAATGTGTGTGATTCAGAGTAGCTGATTGGATAAGAAAGCATGACTCATCTATATGTTGTTAAAAAGAGACCCACCTCACAACAAAAGACTCAGATAGGTTGAAAGTGAAGGGATGGAAAAAATCTTCCAAGCAAACAGAAAGCAAAAAAAAGCTGGGGTAGCAATGCTCATATCTGATAAAATAGATTTCAAAATGAAGGCCATAACTAGAGACAAAGAAGGCCACTACATAATATTGAAAGGATCTAACAAACAGGAAGATACAACCTTGATAAACATATATGTACCCAATATAGGAGCACCAAAATATATTAAAAATCTTCAGGAGGACTTCAAAGGAGAAATCAATAGCAATACAATCATAGCAGGGGACTTCAACACCCCACTGACATCACTGTATAGATCCTCTACACAAAAAATTAGCAAGGAAAAAGAGACTCTAAATGAAGCACTAGACCAAATGGATTTAATACATATCTACAGAGAATTACACCCCAAAAGTACAGAATTGACATTCTTCTCAAGTGCACATGGGACATTCTCAAAGATAGACCACATGTTAGGGCACAAACTAAGTCTCTACAAGTTCAAAAAGATTGAAATCATATCAAGCATTTTCTCAGATCACAATGGCATGAAACTAGAAATCAATTGCAAGAAGAACATTCAAAGACATTTGAACACGTGAAAGCTAAATAGCATGTTATTAAACAATGAATGTGTTACCGAGGACATCAAGGAAAAAATTAAAAACTTCCTGGAAAACAATGAAAATGAACACACAACAACACAAAATCTATGGGATGCAGCGAAGGCAGTTCTGAGAGGGAAGTTCATAGCACTACAGGCCTACCTCAAAAAACAGGAAAAATCTCTAATAGACTATCTAACCTGAAAACTTAAAGAACTAGAGAGCAAACAAAGAGAAAACCCCAGAGCAAGTAGAAGGAAGGAAATAGTAAAGATCAGAGCACAAATAAAAGACATAGAGACCTAAAAAACAATTCAAAGGATCAATGAAACAAACAGCTGGTTTTTCGAAAAGATGAACAAGATTGATGGACCCTTAGCTAGACTCACCAAGAAACAAAGAGAGAGAAGCCAAATGCACAAAATCAGAAATGAAAGAGGAGAAGTAACAACTGACACCACAGAAATACAAAAGATCGTTAACAACTACTGTGAACAATTATATGGCAACAAATTCGACAATCTAAGCGAAATGGACAAATTTCTAGAAAAACATAGTCTCCCAAAACTGCACCAGGAAGAGATAGAAAACTTGAAGAGACTAATAACAATAGAAGAAATTGAAGATGTAATCAAGACTCTCCCAGAAAACAAGAGCCCAGGCCCCGATGGCTTCATGGGGAAGTTTTACCAAACATTCAAAGACGAACTACCACCCATTCTCCACAAACTATTTCAAAAAAGTCAAGAAGAAGGAAGACTTCCAAACTCGTTTTAAGAAGCCAGCATAATTCTAATTCCCAAACCAGAAAAAGACACTACAAAGAAAGACAACTACAGGCTAATATCCCTGATGAATATAGACGCCAAAATCCTGAACAAAATACTAGCAAACCTGATCCAGCAATACACCAAAAAAATTATCCACCATGACCAAGTGAGATTCATCGCAGGGATGCAAGGCTGGTACAATATTCGCAAATCAATAAACGTGATACACCACATAAATAAACTGAAAAATAAAGACCACATGATCATATCAATAGATGCCGAAAAAGCCTACGACAAAATCCAGCATCTGTTTCTGATTAAAACGCTCAGCAATGTGGGAATAGAGGGATCATATCTCGACATAATAAAGACCATATATGAAAGACCTGCAGGCAATATCATACTCAATGGGCAAAAATTAAAACCATTTTCCTTAAGAACAGGTACAAGGCAAGGATGCCCACTTTCACCACTCTTGTTTAACATAGTACTGGAAGTCTTAGCCACAGCAATCAGACAGGAAGAAAAAATAAAGGGATCCAAATTGGAAAGGAGGAAGTGAAACTGTCATTATTTGCAGATGACATGATACTATACGTAGAAAACCCCAAAGACTCCATCAAAAGTTTACTTGACTTAATAAATGAATTTGGCAAAGTAGCAGGATACAAAATTAATGTCAAGAAATCGATGGCATTCTTACACACCAATGAAGAACTCACAGAAAGAGAAACTAAGAAAACAATCCCATTTACCATTGTGGCAAAAAAATTAAGATAACTAGGAATAAACTTAACCCAAGAAATAAAGGACCTATTCGCAGAAAACTACAAGTCTTTAAAAAAAGAAATAAAGGATGATATAAAAAAGTGGAAGCACATACCCTGTTCATGGATTGGAAGAATTAACATCATTAAAATGTTCATACTACCCAAAGCAATCTACAGATTCAATGCAATCCCCATCAAAATACCAACGGCATACTTCACAGAATTAGAACAAGTACTTCAAAAGTTCATATGGAACCAAAAAAGACCTTGAATAGCCTCAGCAATCTTGAAAAGGAAGAACAAAGTTGGAGGGATCACATTACCAGATTTCAGGTTATACTACAAAGCCACTGTAATCAAAACAGCCTGGTACTGGCACAAGAACAGGCATAGCAGAACAGAAAACTCAGAAATGGACCCAAGGCAATATTCTCAATTAATATTTGACAAAGGTGGCAAGAGCATACAGTGGAGTAAGGACAGCCTCTTTAATACATGATGTTGGGAAAATTGGACAGCTACGCGCAGAAAAATGAAACTAGACCATCAACTTACACCCTACACAAGAATAAACTCAAAATGGATAAAAGACTTTAATAAATCCATAAAAATCCTAGAAGAAACTGTAGGCAACAAAATTTCAGACATCATACGCAGCAGATTTTTCACTGATACATCACCTAAGGCAATAGAAACAAGGGAGAAAACGAACACATGGGACTACATCAAACTCAATGGCTTCTGCACAGCAAAAGACACAATCATCAAAACGGAAAGGCTACCCACTGTATGGGAGAGCATAATTGCCGATGATATATGAGATAAGAGGTTAATTTCCAATATATATAGAGTGTTCATACAACTCAACAAAAGGAAGACAAAGAACCCAATTAAAAAATGGGCAGAGGAACTAAATAGACACCTCTCCAAACAGGACATTCAAATGGGTAAGAGACATATGAAGAAATGTTGAACATCACTAATCATCATATAGATGCAAATGAAAACAACAATGAGGTATCACCTCACACCTGTCAGAATGGCCACCATCAACAAATCATCCAACAACAAGTGTTAGCGAGGGTGTGGAGAACAGGGGACTTTAGTACACTGCTGGTGGAAATGCAGACTGGTGCAGCCACTATGGAAAAAATATGGTACTACCTCAAAAAATTAAAAATTGAACTTCCATTTAACCCAGTGATCCCACCTCTAGGAATATACCCTAAGAAGCCCAAAACACCAATCAGAAAGAATATATGTACCCCCATGTTCATAGCAGCACTATTTACAATAGCTAAGATCTGGAAACAGCCCAAGTGTCCATCAGTAGACAAATGGATAAAAAATCAGTGGTACATATACACAATGGAGTACTGTGCAGCTGTAAGAAAGAAAGATCTCTTATCCTATGAGACTACATGGAGGGACCTGGAAAGTATCATCCTAAGTGAAACAAGTCAAGCAGAGAAAGACAAGTATCACATGATCTCAGTTATTTGTGGAATATAATGAACATAACAGTCTGAGGAATGGGTAGTCCCAGACATGTGGAAGTGGGGTACAGAATGACAATCCCCAGAAGAGGGGTTAATGGGGGAGAGATAAACCACAGAACTTATACGCATGTAAGCATGAACAAAGCTGGGGACAGGGCAGGGAGGAAGAGGGAGAGGGGAATAAGTGAAGGAAAAAGGAGAAACATCTGTAACAAAAATTAATTAATAAAAAAAAATAAAGACAAGAAAAATAAAACAAAATGTGTAATTATTTAAGTGTTAAATTTAATAAAAGTGCTTTGAATGACCTCATGCTTGGATTTTACAGGCCACTTGGCTAGAAACAAATTTATTTAATGAGAATCAAGAGCCTACTGGCTTATCACCAATGTTATTTTTTTCTTTTTAATTCTTGTGTGGAGGCTAGCCCACTCAAAATTCCTAAAATGCATCTATAATAATAGACACATAAAGTAACTTAAGTAGAGAAATTCAATAATTTTGTGCAAAATTAACTTTCAACATACACAGTATTTTCATGGAAGAGAATATTGGAACCACATTAGGGTTGAGGATTTATTATCCAAAATTTACTTTGGTCTCTGTCCAAGGGAGCTTAAATTCAGAGGTGTGTTGGTAAATATTTAATAGCCAGCTGACTTTCCAAAACAATAAAAGTTCTGATTTGTAGTATTTACTATTTCCACTGTGTAAATACTTCTACCATAGCTGATTTTAAACTACCAACATACTGTCATGGAAAACAGAGTTGGGAAGTCACGTGTCCAATTGGGCTCTCCCCAGCAGATGTGAGACACATTGCACTATGGGCTTTTTTTTTTTTTTTTTTTAAGTGTAAATATCAAAAAGATCTTGTCAGAACACAATCTTGCCTGAATACAATGGAGTCTGAGGATAACACTGAAGTGAGTCCTACCAGTAGTGCTTTCATTCAAAACTCATCATTCCTTGCTTGGACTACTGCAGTCATCTTCTTACTGAGATTGTTTCCAGTCTCTGCCCTCAAATTTGTTCTCCACTTGGCTGCTGCTAGAATGATATTTCTGAAATACACATTTGTTCATATCATTCATTTGCTTAGAAACTTGTTTTAGTTCCTCAGATCCTACAGGATTGAGTCCAAAGAATGTCTTGCAATCAGATTTCTTCATGAAAGGTAAAACAACTATTTCCCAAATATTAGTTTGTAGACCAGCTGCATCAGAAATCACCTAAGAACTTTGCAAAAGGCAGGTTCTCACTAAAGAACCTCCACGGATCTACTGAATTACTGACTCTAAGTCCAGGGACAGTGCTTGGAAACCAGCATTTTTAAAAATAAGTCTGTATTGATTTTAAACAAAGAGGAAAAGAGAGGAAGAAAGAGAGAGAGAACCATCGATGTGGGAGAGAAACATCTATCAGCTGCCTCCATACATGCCCTGACCAGGGATTAAGATGCAACATGTGGGCATGTGCCCTGACCTGGGATCAAACTGCTGACCTTTCAGTGTTCAGCAAAGATGCTCAAGAAATTGAGTCACACTGACCAGAGCTGCAAGCAAGCATTTTTATAGTCAAACAGATGAATCTGTTACCATAAACAGATTTGGGAATCCATAAAAAGGGGAAGTGTTTAGGGGGTGTTATACAAGTATTTAAAATGTGCTTTAGCAACTTGCCAACTAGTCTTAGGTAAGTTTTCTGATTATTATAGGCCCCAGTTTTCTTAACTCTACAATGGTGATGTTTCTATCTAAATTATAATACTGTTGGGATGACTAAATTTTACACCTGGGACATAATAGATACTCAATACATACTAATCTCCCTTTTCTCTACATATGTATATTTATGCTCTGAGTTAGTCATGCCTTTCCAGTCTTACTATTCTGCTTTACTATCATGATTAACCCACTTTCCCCCACTAGACCAGTGGTGACAAACTGAAATGCTTATAAAGGCCAGGAATTAAAAAATTGAAATGAAGTACCCTAACCAAATATTGATATGTGAGGAGAATTCACTGTTATATTTTCTTATACTTTTCTAGAGAAGTAAAACATTAAATGTTTTTCATTGAAACCTACCATTTAAAAATATTGTCAATGAATTCAGAAAAAAAAAATCTCTTCTGGTCTAAGCAAAACATATCTGAACTTAGTTCGGCTTCTGCCTTCTAGTTGGTGATATTGAATCCAGACACACTTTGTAGTAGTGTTTTCTATATGGTATGTCTCACCATATTATTGCATCATAAAGAATGGCCTGCCTATTTCAGTATATCTCTAACATTACTCCCCTCTATATGGGAATCGTGCCATTCCTAGCAAATTGCTTGACATTTTTCTTCATTTAATTCTCATTATTAAGAAGGGACCTGCATAGTACTTGGAAAAACACAACCCCAGACTAATGAACATAATTCTATTCCTGCCTAACAAAGTTTAAAAGTAGTAACCAAAAGGATCAAATTGTGGTTACATAATGTTATTATCCTGGCCCAAAGATCAACAACATTTATAGAAATATAAAAATATACATCACTCTAAAAGAAAAAATTTACAATATCTGGCATCTAATAAAACATACCATGCATGCAAGGAAGTGTAAAAATGCAACCTATAATTAGGAAAAAAATCCATTCTACACTCATGAAAAATTTTGTAGATAAGAATATTTATTTGACATGGGTAGATTTCTAATGTGCAAGAAGTTAGAGGAAAGACTGCCCCTGTTAAGTAGAGACATGGAAGTTATATTTTTAAAAAGACCCAAGTTGACCGGCTAGTGTTAAAAAATATAGTGTATGAAGTAAAAATAATAATAATATGCTAGTTGAGGTTAATTACAGATAAGATATTTAGAAGAAAATGTTAGTGAACCTGAATACAGAGCCTGTTTCTATTTCAATAGAAACTATCACAAATGAAACAGAAAAATAAAAGATGGAAACAATTAACACATCATCATTGCACTGTGGTATAATTTCCAAGTAGCTAAATAAATGTGTATAAGTAGTCTTCAAAGGAGGTAAGGCAGAAACATTACTTGAAGGGTTAAAGGCGATAAATGATGCAAATTTTATAAAAATTCTAATCCTAGAGATTAAAGAATTTCAACAAACTTCAAACACAAGAAACATGAAGAAAACACACCAAGATATATCAAGCTCAAATTGTTTAAAAACAATGGTAAGGAGAAAATCTTAACAGCTGCTACGGGATGGGGGTAGCAGATTTCTCATCAGAAACAAGCAATCAAGAAGACAGTGGAAGAACATCTTTAAAGTACATAAAGAAAATGTATCTATTAGTTCAACAAATATTTATTGAGTATCTGCCATGAGCAGGTTAAAATACTGGAGGTACAAAGATGTACAATGCACAGTCCTTAACCTTGAGGGTATTATACACTAGTAAGAGGGACCAACTCCTAAGCAAACGTATCAATATAATATTTAGAAAACTTTCAACTATATCATTCTAAACTTAATGAAAATGCTTTCAAAACAAAGGAACAATAAAACTTTTTCTGATATAGAAAGGATGAAAGAATTTATCACATCAGACTCAGACCTGCACCACATAAAATGTTAAATGAAGTCCTTTGAGCAAAAGGAAAATGATACCAGACATAAACCTGGATCTCCACAAGGAATTGAGAGCAGCAGAAATGGTAACTATGTGGGCAAAAATAAATATATAGTTCTATTTAAATTTATTTTAAAAGGTAATTGATTGTTCAATGCAAAAATAGTAACAATGTACTGTAGCCCAAAGGTTAGTAAATGTGTAGTATAACACTTCCTGAATGTAGGGTAAGTTAAAGCAGTATACTATAAAACCTGAAATAACTGAATAATGAAGAAAAAGTATCACTAATAACAAAGGATATAAAGTAGAACCATAACAATTAGTTAATAAAAAAGAGGTAGAAAATAGGAGAAAAATAACAAAAGAGAGATAAGACAAATAGAAAATAGTAGAAAGGTAGTTAAACCACTTGCAAAATTGTCAACAAATAAAAGAATAGGCTTTTCAACAAATGGTGCTGAAACAAATTAAGGTTAATTTACAAGATGTTTAAAAAATACTTCAATCCAGCCCTAGACTGGTGGCTCAGTTGGTTGAATCATATTCCTATACCCTAAAGGTTGCAGGTTCAATCCCTAGTTGGGGCATCTCCTGATCTATTTTTCTTCTCACAGCAATGTTTCTCTCTCTCTTAAAAAAAAACAAAACATTAAAAATGAAAAAACATTTGACCAGTGATCTCACTTCTAGGAATATACCCTAAGAAGCCTGAAACACCAATCAGAAAGAATATATGTACCCCCATGTTCGTAGCACCACTATTTACAATAGCTAAGATCTGGAAACAGCCCAAGTGTCCATCAGTAGACGAATGGATAAAAAAGCAGTGGTACATATACACAATGGAGTACTACGCAGCTGTAAGAAAGAAAGATCTCTTATCCTTTGAGACGACATGGGGGGACCTGGAGAGTATTATCCTAAGCCAAACAAGCCAAGCAGAGAAAGACAAATATCACATGATCTCACTTATTTGTGGAATATAATGAACATAACAGTCTGAGGAATGGGGAAGTCCCAGAGACGTGGAAGTGGGGTACAGACTGACAATCCCCAGAAGAGGGGTTGATGGGGGAGAGATAAACCACAGAACTTATATGCATGAACAATGGACATGGACAACAAAACTGGGGACAGGGTGGGGAGGGATGGGGAGGAGCAAATCAGTGGGGGAAAAAGGAGAAACATCTGTAACAAAAATAAATTTATTAATTAAATAAATAAAAATAAATAAAAGCATATCATCAGGTGAGAATTAAAAAACACACAAAAACAGCCTGGCCAGTGTGGCTGAGTGGTTTAGTGTCAAGCCATGGACCAAGAAGTCACTTGATTCCCGGTCAGGGCACATGCCTGGATTGCTGGCTTGATCCTCAATAGGGGCTGTGCAGGAGGCAGCGGATCAAAGTTGATGTTTCTCTCTCATTGGTATTTCAATCTCTCTCTCCCTCTTCTTTCCTCTCTCTCAAAAATCATTAAAAGAAAAAACACACCTCAATCCATACCTCATAGTATAATACAAAACTTAACTCAGTATAAATTATAAGCCTAAATCTATAAAAGTTCTAGAATAAAAAATTGAGATAATCTTTGTGATATTGGGTTAAGCAAAAATTACTATAACACCAAATGCACAATCTATAAAATAAAAGAATGATAAATTGGATTTCATCAAAGTTAAGAACCTCTATTTTTTTAAAGACAAGTCTTAAGTGAATGAAAATACAAGCTTTGGACTGAAAAAGAGTATTTGTAAATCACGTAGCTAATACAGGACTTGTATCCAGAATGTACAAAGAACTCTCAAAACTTAATATAAGAAAACTACCAAGTTTTTAAAAAATGAGCAAAATATTTAAACATATTTCATCAAAGAAATATACAGATGACAATATACATATATAAAGAAGCTCAATGTCATTATTCTTTAAAGAAATGCAAATTAAATCCACAATATGATATAATTGCACATATGCTAGGATAACTAAAATGATAAAGAGTGTCACAGCAAATGTTGATGAGGATGTAGAAAAAATAGAATTCTTATACTGTGATAGTTGACATATAAAATTGTGTGACTACTTTGGAAAATATTTTGGTAGTTTCTAAAATGTTAAACATACACCTACATTATGATTCTGCCATTCCAATTTTAGATATTTATCCAAAGAAATGACAGCATATGTTCATAAATGGAGATGTACATTTTACAGCTTGTTCTGTAATAATCAAAAACTGAAAAAAAACAAAAAAAAACCAAATGTGCATCAGCAGGTGAATTGATAAACCAATTTTCTTACATTTATACAATGGAATATCATGCAACAATATAAAGGAATTAATTATTGCTACACACAGCAACATGAATTAATGTCAAAATAATTATGCTGAGTGAAAGTATCTATGCCAAAAATATATATGTTGGATGATTTTGCTTACATAACATTCTAGAAATGCAAACTAATCTATGCTGACCCAAAGCATGTAGTTGGTTTCCTGGAAATGGGAGGTGGAGGTGGAGGAAAGAGGGTCACCTGAAAAGGTTTTTAAATTTTATTTTTTAATTACAGTAGACACTCAATATTATATTAGTTTCAGGTGTACAGCAAAGTGGTTAGGCAATTATATAATTTACTAATTGATTTTCCCAATATATTTAGTACCCACATGGCACTATCCATGATTATTATAATATTATCGACTGTGTTTCCTATGCAGTAATTTACATCCCATAACTATTTTGTAACTTTTATGGGTTATGGATATATTCATTATTTTGATTGTGGGGATGATTTCACAGGTGTATACATATTTAAAATCTTATCAAAATGTATATTTTTAAAATGTGCAGTTTGTTGTAGGTAATTTATACTTCAATAAAGCTGTTAAAACAAAGAAAACAGTACCAGAAATAAACACAGGCATTTTCTTTCTAACTTGGCCTGAGGAAGAGTATCATAAGGTTCGAAAGCCATAAATAAAATTCTATAAAATTGACCAATGCAACTTAAAATGTATTTAATTGAAAAATACCATTAAAGTATCAAATGACAAACTGAAGAATGTTATATGTTAAGATAAATTTTCCTGAATGAGCAAAGAGTGCTTATAAATGAAAAACATAACAATATGAATAATACAATAGAAAACTGGGGCAAAGGGTATGTTTATAGCGCTCTAGAAAAATAAGTATCAATAAACAAGGAATGTTTAAAATTTTTCTCAACATCAATCATTAATAAATAAAATCAAATTAAAACCAATGATATGACGTGATACCATTTTAAGTTAAAAGTTATAAAATAAAAAACGCTTAATCCTACCTAAATTTATTGAGGATGTATGAAAATAAACACTCGTATATTCTTTGTGGAATTACATATTGCTTCAATCTTAGAGGATAATATTTCAATATATGTCAATTTAAATTCAAAAGTTTCATGTAAATCCCTCCATTACGAAGTTGCTCTGGTTTATCATTGTGCAATAAACTCACAAATGTACGTCAACATACTTGTGCAAGTATTGTTCTATTACTGAAATAATAAAGGCTGAAAATAACTTGTTTGTAAATGAGTGATTGAAAACATGAATTTAGTATACTCATGAAAATGTATACCAATAATCTTTGGAAAGAATTAGAGTGATCTATATACACTGCTGCAGGAAAATACCCACAATACATTATGTGAAAAAACAGTGTATATAATAATCAGTACGGATCAGTCCTGTTTTACATATATATATATATATATATATGTAAAATATGTCCACCTTGTATATTTTTCTTTAATATGTATATATTTGTATCTATATTTGCAATACACAAATTATTTAGCATGAGACACACATTATTTATAGTAGATTTCTCTGGGAGGGAGGGGAAAAAATAGAACTTTTAAAAATATTTTGTTGCCTGGCCAGGGTGGCTCAGTGGTTGAGCATCAACCCATGCACCGAGAGGTCACCACCTCATTTCCCAGTCAGGGCACATGCCCAAGTTGTGGGCCCAATCCCCAGTGGGGGACATGCAGGAGGCGGCCAATCGATGTTCTCTCTCATCAATGTTTGTATCTCTCTCTCCCTCTCCCTTCTTCTCTTTAAAACCAATAAAAAATAAATAAATAAATTTAAAAAATAAAGTTTTAAAAATATTTTGTTTAGCTCTGGCCCATTTGGCTCAGCGGTTAGAGCTTTGGCATGCAGTCCATAGAGACCCAGGTTCGGTTCCCGCTAAGGGCACGTACTTCGGTTGCAGTTTGTCCCCGGTCCTGGTTGGGTTGTGTGGGTGGCAGCCACTAAATGTGTCCCTTTCACGTCAATGTTTCTCTTTCTCTCTCTGTTCCTCTCTCTCCCTTCCACTCTATCTGAACAAAAAAATGAAAAAATGTCCTCAAGTGAGGATAAAAAAAAAAGTATTTTGTTTATTGTTTGGATTTTCTGCCATATGCATTATTATTTTTATTACAAAGTTGTCAATACAATATTTTTAGATTTATTTTGGTAAAGTTTTTTTCCAGTTTTATTTTATTTTTTAAGCTATTTTACTGATGTATGGCTGACATGTACAAAGCTGTATATATTCATTGCATACAACTCGATGGGTGTGGTCATATAAATATATTCATGAAAACATCACTACCATCAAGGTTGCAGACTTATCCATCACCTCCCAGTAATACCTCCCACCCTCTTCACTATTATTTGTGTGCGTGTGTGTCTATTAAGTATATTTAATATGCCTAGCTGCTGTGGCTCAGTGGTTGAGCATCAACCCATGCACCAAGAGGTTGCCAGTTTGATTCCTGGTCAGGGCACATGCCCAGGTTGTGGGCCCGATCCCCAGTGGGGGGCATGCAGGAGGCAGCCAATTGATGTTCTTGCTCATCAATGTTTCTTTCTATCTCTTTCTTCCTCTCTCTCTAAAAATCAACAAAGGAAAAAAAAAACTTATTTTAAGAATAGTTAATATAAGATATACCCTCTTAGCAAACTTTAAGTATATAATACAATATTGTTAGCTATAGGCACATGCTGTAAGGTATATTTCCAGAACTTATTTTGTAGGACTGAAACTCTGTACCCTTTGATCATCACCTCCTCAGTTTCACCCCCCTCAGCCCCTGAAAATCACCATTCTACCGTTTGCTTCTGTGAGATTGACTGTTTCAGATTCCACATATCAGTAAGATAATACAGGATTTATTTTTTGGCAACTGACTTATTTCACTTAGCTTAACGGCCTCCAGGTTCATGCATTTTGTTGCATTTGGGAGGATTTTGTGCCTTCTCTCAAATCCTCCAAAGCCAGGCTGGGTGCTAAGAGCCTATAGTTTATTTTAACCTTGGGTGTTGCTGTCTTCAGAGGAGTGTCCAAGTGTTTAAAGCTGTGTACCTTCCCCCAATCCAGCAGAGATGGCCTGGCTGCTAATATTAGTGTGCTGTCCGCAGTGGCCTACATGGGCTGCCAATAACAGCAGGAACATTGGAAATTTCACAAATTCGTGGACACTAAACAGCACACCTCCGAACAACCAATGACTCAAAGGAAAAAATTCAAGAAAGGATATTAAAAAATCTTGAGACAAGCGAAAATGGAAACACATAATGCCAAAACTTATGAGATATGCCAAAGCAATTCTAAGGGAGAAGTTTATAGTGATAAATACCTACATTCAGGAAAAAAGCTTAAATAAACAAACCAACCTGACACCTCACAGAACTAGGAAAAAAGAGCAAACTAAGCTCGAACCTAGCAGAAGGAAGAAATATTAAAGATTAAAGCAGAAATAAATGAAATAGTTGACTCAGAAGACAATGGAAAAGATCAACAAAATTAATATTTTTTTTTGGTAAAGATGAACAAAATTGACAAATACCTAGTTAGTCTAAGAAAATAGCATTAGGGCTCAAATCAAATTATAAATGAAAGAAGACACATTACAACTGATACCATAGAGGAACAAAGGATAATAAAAGAATATGAACAATTATACATGAAAAAAAATGGAATAACCTAGAAGAAATGGATACATTTAATAAAGTTTTATATTAAATCTGTTACTTATACATAATAGCAAAATTACAGAAATTTCTATCAAGTATGGCAGCCAACAATTTTATGTACACTTGTGTACACATTTGGAGAGCTGCAAAATTCTAGTTTTTTGTCTGTTTTATTTGGCTTTATGTGGTACTCCCTCAAGTGTTGGATGTCTTAGATTTATATTTAAGTAGGTAATGAGTCTAATATCATCAGGCATAAACCAATGTCATATTGTTTCTGAAAAAGATACATCTGCACAATTTTCTGTTATAATGAGCTACATATCAATTCCAAATTTGGTTACAAAAAATTAATAAAAATCTACCCATGTGGCCAGCAAAATGTACCCAAAATTACAAATGACACCTATGTTACATTACAGTGATCAATATTCCACTGGGTAAACCTTCTTAAAAGAACTAGAATTGACCACAAAGTAACTTGATTATCATTGAAGCTATCTTAGTAACACAATGGAATCATGGCCATGTGGGATGGGTCATTTTGATGATTTATAAAACAGTTTTCTAATTGAAATGAATCAAACCATTGTTTCTGCCTAGCTAAAGAACCAGCCAGAAGAACTTGAAAGAGAACCTGAAACTGTGGGAGGAATATAGGCAACAATCCAGATAATATTAGAATAATACTTAGCATTCTAATGCTAAGAATGCTAAGTATCTCCATGGCACCTACTTGTTTAAAAGACAGAAATACCATTACATCATCAGAAGCATAATCTGTTTTATAGATCATGGAAAAAAAATATGGAAGAGAAGACTCTGGCACAGAATGGAAACGTAGAATCCTTAGAGTAAAAGGAAGAAAAAAACATAAACACATTTTTGTTGTTGTTGTTCAGATAGAGTGGGGGGGAGAGAGAGAGAGAGAGAGAGAGAGAGAGACATCATCGACGTGAAAGGGACACATCGAGTGGTTGCCACCTACATGACCCAATCAGGCCGGGGACAAACTGCAACCAAGGAATGTGCCCTTAACGAGAACCGAACCTGGGTCTCTCTGGACCACAGGCCAATGCTCTAACCGCTGAGCCAAACTGGCCAGGGCCATAAACACAATTTTGACAGACAACTAAAGATGATATTCGATCTACCTTAGTAATGCATCAAAAGTTGGAAATTATATGAACCAAAATGGATGCTCCAGGGAAAAGAAAATATATTGGTGGATTAAATATAAAGCCACCCAAGCCCTGGTAGGTTTGGCTCAGCTGTTAGAGCGTCGGCCTGCGGTCCAGAGAGACCCGGGTTTGGTTCCCGCTAAGGGCACGTACCTCGGTTGCAGTTTGTCCCCGGCCCTGGTTGGGTCGTGCGGGTGGTGTTTCTCTTTCTCTCCCTCGAACTCTATCTGAACAACAAAAAAATGGAAATATGTCCTTGGGTGAAGATAAAAAATAAATAAATAAATAATTTTTAAAAAGCCACCCAAATGATGATCTTAATTTTTTATCACTGCTTTGACAGTTAATTATTGATCTTAACTCTAAGTATTGGAGCTACTGGAAATTTTTAGATTCATCTCTGCTTATGCTCTTTTTTATATTAGCCTTGCAAAACCTTTTAAAATGCACTGTTACTGTGTGAATATGCTAATTTTAAAAGTGTAATTTGTGAATAATATATTGATGAACTCTAAATGATGACAAAATGTACTTGAACACTTGAATATTAATCTATTTTATATATATATATATATTTTTTTTTTAATCTTCACCCGAGGACATTTTTGCATTTATCTTCAGACAGAGTGGGAGGGGGAGAGGGAGGGAGAGAGACAGGGAAACATCGATGTGAGAGAGACACACATCGAGGGGCTGTCACCCACACGACCCCAACCGGGGCCGGGGACAGACTGCAACTGAGGTACATGCCCTTAGTGGGAACCCAACCCGGGACTCTCTGGTCCACGGGCCAACGCTCTAACCACTGAGAAAGCTGGCCAGGGTTAATCTATTATATTTTTAAAATCATGGATAGTAGACTCTATGTCATTTATATAGCTATATTAAAATTCTATTTCATCTGGATAACATTTCCTTTCATTTTAATTACAAAGTGTTTAATAATAACCAAACCAATAAAGATGGCTAAATATTTATTCAATTATTCTTTAATAGCTTAAGGTATAGTTATCAAAAAGAATTGTTATCTAGCAAAAAAATATAAGGGAAAGATGATATATTGAATATAGAGTTATTTGTAATTTAATTTAGAAATGGTTTCTCGTCACTTCTCTATTGAGTACAAAATGCTCATAGTAATCATTGGAATCTGCTATGCAACTATTTATTTGATAAGAATGTGAACATTCACAAGTAACTATGGTCACACATTTTAGGATTTTATTATACATGTATCATTTGTGCTAAAGAATGGAAGAGGCTACAGATACATATTTAAGAGTAAAGTTTTCACTGATAATGCCTTCCAAATGTCACTGCCTTTTATAACAAATAACATTTTCCTAGACGTTGGAAAATAATTTCTATGGAAGCACTGGAAATAATTTTTCCTTTTTTTTTAATTTGAATTTTCCCCCCGGCATTACAGAGAAGGGAAAGTGCCAATGTGGCTAAAAACACACTAGATGTGAATGTTAAAACTGTCACATCTCACACTTTGGTCCAGCAATTCTGGAGCTTGATGATCATTGGACCCACTATTTATTATAATATATTGCCAAAGGATCTCTAATCAGTATAGAAATAGGAGAAGTGGAAGACCACAAATTAACTTATTTTAAATGATGGTTTAATAAAAAAATTATAGTTTCCTGAAAAATATGCACTATCTTTGTATGCTAGCAGTGAAAATACAGATATTATGTTAATTTCCCAGCCCATTTATTATAGTTTGTTTGTTTCGCTGGTATAGGTCATTAAGATGAACCATCTTCTATTTCATGGGCTGCAGTTCTCATTTAAAAACATTTTTTTCTTTATTGATTTGAGCGAGAGAAAAGAAGGGAGAGAGAGAGAAAGACAGAAACATCAATGAGAGAGCACATCAATTGGCCGCCTCCTGCATGCCCCGCACTGGGGATCGGGCCCACAACCTGGGCATGTGCCCTGACCAGGAATGGAACCAGCAACCTCTTGGTGCATGGGTCGACGCTCAACCACTGAGCCACACTGGCCAGACTGCAGTTCTCACTTTTGATCCTGGTTTCTATTTTAATATCATGTCCCTTAGATCTTGATTGAGATTTCTCCCAATGTTGGGAATAACAATTTTCAACATAATTTGTGATTCTAAATGAAGAAATTTTACATCTATCCCCCTTCTCCTCTTTCCTCATGTCTATCTTTTTTTTTTTTTTTTTTTTTAGGGACTTGGTTTTCTTTTTTTTTCTTTTTATTTTTTTAATTACTTAATTTTTGTTACAGATGTTTCTCCTTTTTCCCCCACTGATTCCCCCCTCCCCCTCCCTCCCCGCCCTGTCCCCAGCTTTGTTGTACATGTCCACTGTTCATGCACACATGCATATAAGTTCTGTGGTTTATCTCTCCCCTACCACCTCCTCTTCTGGGGATTGTCAGTCTGTACCCCACTTCCACGTCTCTGGGACTACCCCATTCCTCAGACTGTTATGTTCATTATATTCCACAAATAAGTGAGATCATATGATACTTGTCTTTCTCTATTTGGCTTGTTTCACTTAGGATAACATTTTCCAGGTCGCTCCATGTCGTCTCAAAGGATAAGAGATCTTTCTTTCTTATAGCTGCACCGTACTCCATTGTGTATATGTACCATCGCTTTTTTATCCATTTGTCTACTGATGGACACTTGGGCTGTTTCCAGATCTTACCGATTGTAAATAGTGCTGCTACAAACATGGGGGTACATATATTCTTTCTGATTGGTGTTTCAGGCTTCTTAGGGTATATTCCTAGAAGGGGATCACTGGGTCAAATGGAAGTTCAATTTTTAATTTTTTGAGGTAACACCATAGTGTTTTCCATAGTGGCTGCACCAGTCTGCATTCCCACCAGCAGTGTACTAGAGTCCGCTTTTCTCCACACCCTCACCAACACATGTTGTTTGATGATTTGTTGATGGCAGCCATTCTGACAGGTGTGAGGTGATACCTCATTGTTGTTTTAATTTGCATCTCTCTGATGATTAGTGATGTTGAGCCTTTCTTCATATGTCTCTTGGCCATTTGTATGTCCTGTTTGGAGAGGTGTCTATTTAGTTCCTTTGCCCATTTTTTAATTGGGCTCTTTGTCTTCCTTTTGTGGAGTTGTATGAGCACTCTCTATATATTGGAAATTAACCCCTCATGTCTACTTATGTGTTGTCAAATCTTGCAGGATTTACCCTAACAAAATCTGTCTTTCCTTTCTTGTACTTTTTATTCTTATCACCAATTTTGTTGGTTAGACCCTCATATCCTTTCTGTAATAGACTGTTGCAATATCTTTTCCATGATCTATTTTCTTAAAATGCACCTCACTAATTGCTGTATTGATCCTGCAACTCCCTTGCTCAGCAGTCTTTTGTACCTTTCCCACTGCATCTCAAATTAAGCAAAGACGCTTATCATTTGAATTGAATTCGCTGCTTCATAATGACCCATTTTACCTCTTCTGCTTTGTCTTTTCCTTCTTCCATTACTACCCAGGAATCCAACAAGAATGGAACATTTATCATCTCCAACTTATACTATGTATATTTCACTTCTGAACTCTGATCATTCTTGTTCTGCCTGTGTAGAAATGGCCATAGACATGTTCATTACCACCTGTCAGACTCCTTTACATCCCTGATGGGTTATATGGAATTGAAATTTGAATTTCATATATAAATTTTTTTTAAATACCTTTTTTTTCCCAATCCTAAAACTTGTCACAATCCTTTGAATCCCCTAGAACTTTGTATATTTGGGGGCATATTTATCATATTCTACTTTCTATTTGTATTATTTTATTAAATAGAATAACAGTCATAATAGATAACATTATTGAACAATTATTATATGCCAGGCACTGTACTGAGATCTTTACAGGCATTATTTTTCTTAATTTTACCAAATTTTTCTTAGGTAGGCCCTATTATTATCACCATTTAACAAATGATGAAGCTGAGGCTCTAAATAAATATTTGTTGAAATAAATCTGGGTGATTAGTTAATTTGCCTGGTGTATCTAATAATTGATATCAATCTATTTCCTACCAGTATGTTTCTAGCAGGATGAGTGAGCGAATGGAAACATTAAGTATGTTGGTAAATATACTTATATTTTACTACATGGAGAATTTTGAGGTGGAAATTTACTTTGTAACTCTTAAGAGTATCAAGAAGTGAAATTGTTCATTTATGCCCTGTGAAGTTGTTTGTGTTATTACAGATGGACACTGCATATTTCCATATTCCTTGTAGAAATATGACTACGTAGAATGCTTTTTATATATTCATGTACAACACATTCAAGTCAAAAGGAGGTGCACATCTCTGAATGAAAATTAGCCAAAGTCTTTTCAGTATGTATATTATCTTTGTTTTTAATCCTCACCTGAGGGTATTTCTCCATTTATCTTCAGATAGACTGAGAGGAAGGGGGGGGAGAGAGAGAGAGAGAGAGAGAGAGAGAGAGAGAGAGAGAGAGAGAGAGATATCAAAGTGAGAGAGATTCATTGACTGGTTGCTTCCCGCATGACCCCAACCAGGGCCGGAAATGAACCACAACCCAGGTACATGTCTTTGACAGGAGTCAAACCCGTGACTCTTTGGTCCCTGGGCCCGAATTTCTAACCACTGAGCCAACCCGGCCAGGGCATGTATATTATCTTTATTTTTAACATTTCTCTATACTCTTCCTTTATTCTGTTCTTGTTACATGATCATTTAAAATATTTCTGTTATTTATAAGTGAACATTTTTTGTAATAAGGATATATCCTATAACTTGGATGAATGCTCCACATTAAAATTCATGCTAAATTGTGCAAAATAATAAGCATTGCAAAGTAGGGAAGGCCACATTAAGTAGGATATTTGACATTAGACAGTGATGTGAAGAATAATACTCTTTACTCTTTGTATTGTAACTTTTTGTTGTTGTTGTTGTTCAGATAGAGTGAGAGGGAGAAAGATAGAGAGAAACATCGACGAGAAAGGGACACATCGAGTGGCCGCCACCCGCATGACCCAACCAGGTCCGGGGACAAACTGCAACTGAGGCACGCGCCCTTAGCAGGAACCGAACCGGGGTCTTTCTGCACTGCAGGCCGATGCTCCAACCACTGAGCAAAAATGACCAGGGCTGGTTTGTAACTTTTGCATCTCTTTTGTAAAATACTCTGGATACCAAGTCATTGAATTCAAACAAAATAATCATGAAAACATGTATAAAAATGTATACTATCAATACACCCAATTGATAAATTGTCCATTAATGTACATTTACAGCTAACTAAAATAGGGTGTTCAGGTTTTATTATTATTTTCTAGGATCTGTGTTACATTTTCAACAATATGAGAAAAATTTTGGGGGGGATTTATTTATTTTTATTTTATTTTTGTTACAGATGTTTCTCCTTTTTTACCCCATTGACACCCTCCTCCCCATCCACCCCACCCCAGCACCAGCATTGTTGTCCATGTCCATTGGTTATGCATACATGCATATAAGTTCTGTAATTTATCTCTTCCCACCTCCCCACCCCCTCTTCTGAGGGTGTCAGTATATAACCTACTTCCATGTTTCTGGGTCTACCCTATTCCTAAGACTATTATATTCATTATATTCCATATATAAGTGAGATCATGTGGTATTTGTCTTTTGCTGCTTGGCTTGTTTCATTCAGGATAATACTTTCCAGGTCCCTCCAAATCATTTTAAATGATAAGACATCTATCTTTCTTACAGCTGCATAGTACTCCATTGTGTATATGTACCACTGCTTTTTTATCCATTCATCTACTGATGGACAGTTGGGCTGTTTCCAGATCTTAGCTATTGTAAATAGTGCTTCTATGAACATGGGGGTACATATATTCTTTCTGGTTGGTGTTTCAGGCTTCTTAGGGTGTATTTCTAGAAGGGGATCACTGGGTCAAATGGAAGTTCAATTTTTAATTTTTTGAGGTAACACCATAGTGTTTTCCATAGTGGCTGCACCAGTCTGCATTCTCACCAGCAGTGTACTAAAGTCTCCTTTTCTCCATACCCTCGACAACACTTGTTGTTTGATGATTTGTTGATGGTGGCCATTCTGACAGGTGTGAGGTGATACCTCATTGGTGTTTTAATTTGCATCTCTCTGAAGATTAGTGATGTTGAGCATTTCTTCATATGTCTCTTGGCCATTTGTATGTCCTGTTTGGAGAGGTGTCTATTCAGCTCCTCTGCCCATTTTTAATTGGGTTCTTTGTCTTCCTTTTGTGGAGTTGTCCGAGTACTCTATATATTTTGGAAATTAACCCCTTATATGACTTATCATTGGCAATGATGTTCTCCCATACAGTGGGTTGCCTTTCCATTTTGATGGTTCTTTCTTTTGCTGTGCAGAAGATTTTCAGTTTGATGTCCTCCAATGTGTTCATTTTTTTCTTTGTTTCTGTTGCCTTAGGGATGTATCAGTGAAAATTCTGCTGCGTATGATGTCCAAAATTTTGTTGCCTACATTTTCTTCCAGAATTTTTATGGATTCACCGGTCACATTCAAGTCTTTTATCCATTTTGAGTTCATTTTTGTGTATGGTGTAAGTTAATGGTGTAGTTTCATTTTTTGGCATGTAGATGTCCAATTTTCCCAACACCATTTATTTAAGAGGCTGTCTTTACTCCACTGTATGCTCTTGCCACCTTTGTCAAATATTAATTGAGCATATTGCCTGGGGTCCATTTCTGGGTTCTCAGTTGTGTTCCACTGGTCTATACGCCTATTCTTGTGCCAGTACTAGGCTGTTTTGATTACAGTCGCTTTGTACTATAGCCTGATATCTGGTATTGTGATCTATTTTGTCCTTTGTTTTCAAAATTGCTGTGGCTATTCGAGGTCGTTTTGGGTTCATATGAACTTTTGAAGTATTTGTTCTAGTTCTGTGAAACACGTCATTGGTATTTTGATGGGGATTGCATTAAATCTATAGATTGCTTTGGGTAATATGGACATTTTAAAGATGTTAATTCTTCCAATCCATGAACAAGGTATGTGCTTCCACTTTTTTATCTCTTCCTCTATTTTTTTTTCAGTGATCTGTAGTTTTCTGCAAATAGGTCCTCTACTTCTTTGGTTAAGTTTATTTCTAGCTATCTTAATTTTTTTGCTACAATGGTAAATGGGATTGTGTTCTTAGTTTCTCTTTCTGTGAGTTCATCATTGGTGTATACGAATGTCATCGATTTCTTGACGATAATTTTGTATCCTGCTACTTTGCCAAATGCATTTATTAAGTCTAGTAGATTATTGATGGAGTCTTTAGGGTTTTCTATGTATAATATCATGTCATCTGCAAATAAGGACAGTTTCACTTACTCCTTTCCAATTTGGAACCCTTTTATTTTTTCTTCCTGTCTGATTGCTGTGGCTAAGACTTCCAGTACAATGTTAAATAAGAGTGGTGAAAATGGACACCCCTGTCTTGTTCCTGTTCTTAAGGGAAATGTTTTTAGTTTCTGCCCATTGAGTATGATGTTGGCTGTAGGTCTTTCATATATGGTCTTTATTATGTCGAGACATGATCCCTCTATTCCCACATTGCTGAGCATTTTTATCAGATATGGATGCTGGATTTTGTCGAATGCTTTTTCAATGTCTATTGATATGATCATGTGGTTTTTATTCTTCATTTTATTTATGTGGTGTATCACAGTTATTGATTTGCGAATATTGTACCAGCCTTGCATCCCTGGAATGAATCCGACTTGGTCCTGGTGAATAATTTTTTTTTGATGTATTGATGGATCCAATTTGCTAGTATTTTGTTCAGAATTTTGGCATCTATGTTCATCAGGGATATTGGCCTGCAGTTTTCTTTCTCTGTGGTGTCCTTTTCTGGTTTGCGACTGAGGATTATGCTGGCCTCTAAAAAGAGTTGGGAAGTCGTCCTTCTTCTTGAATTTTTTGAAATAGTTTTAGAAGAATGGGTGTTAGTTCTTTGAATATTCAGTAAAACTGTCCCGTGAAGCCATCTGGGCCTGGGCTTTTGTTTGCTGGGAGAGTCTTGATTACCTCTTCAATTTCCTTAGTTGTTATTGGTCTGTTCAAGTTTTCTATCTCTTCCTGGTTCAGTTATGGGAGACTGTGTGTTTCTAGAAATTTGTCCATTTCACTTAGATTGTCAAATTTGTTGCCATATAATTGTTCATAGTGGCTTTTAACGATCTTTTGTATTTCTGTGGTGTCAGTTGTTACTTCTCCTTTTTCATTTCTGATTTTGTGCATTTTGCTTCTCTCTCTTTGTTTCTTGGTGAGTCTAGCTAAGGGTCCATCAATCTTGTTTATCTTTTCGAAAAAACAGCTCTTTGTTTCATTGATCCATTGAATTGTTTTTTTTTTTTTTGGTCTTTATGCCATTTATTTCTGCTCTGATCTTTATCTTTACTATTTCCTTCCTTCTACTTTCTCTGTGGATTTCTTTTTGTTTGCTTTCTAATTCTTTAAGTTGTGAGTTTAGATAGTCAATTAGAAATATTTCTTGTTTCTTGAGGTAGGCCTCTAGTGCTATGAACTTCCCTCTCAGAACTGCTTTTGCTGCATCCCATAGATTTTGTATTGTTGTGTGTTCATTTTCATTGGTTTCCAGGAAGGTTTTAATTTCTTCCTTGATCTCCAATGTAACCCATTCATTGTTTAATAACATGCTATTTAGCCTCCATGTGTTCAAATGTTTTTGCTTGTTTTTGTTGCAATTGATTTCTTGTTTCATGCCATTGTGATCTGAGAAGATGCTTGATATGATTTCAATCTTCTTGAACTTGTAGAGAGTTAGTTTGTGTCCTATCATGTGGTCTATCTTTGAGAATGTCCCATGAGACAGAATGTCTCTTGAGAAGAATGTGAATTCTGTAGTTTTGGGGTGTAATTCTCTGTAGATATGTATTAAATCCATTTGTTCTAGTGTTTCTTTTAGAGTCTCTCTTTCCTTGCTAATTGTTTGCCTAGAGGATCTATCCAGTGGTGTCAATGAGGTGTTGAAGTCCCTGCTGTGATTGTATTGCTGTTGATTTCTCCTTGGAAGTCCTCTAGAAGATTTTTAATATATTTTGGTGCTCCTATATTGGGTGCATATATGTTTATGAAGGTTATATCTTTCTGTTGAATAGATCTTTTCAATATTATGTTGTGGCCTTCTTTGTCTCTAGTTATGGCCTTCATTTTGAAATCTATTTTATGAGATATGAATATTGCTACCCCAGCTTTTTTGTTTGTTTTCCATTTGCTTGAAAAAATTTTTTTCCATCCCTTCACTTTCAACCTATGTGAGTCTTTTGTTGTGAGGTGGGTCTCTTGTTAACAACCTATAGATGTGTCATGCTTTCTTATCTAATCAGCTACTCTGTGTCTTTTTATGGGAGCACTCAGTTCAGTTACATTTAAGGTGATTATTGATATGTACTTATTTATTGCTATATTTTTGTTTAGTTTGGTTATGTTTTTCTTCCTATTTCTTCTACTAATTACAGCAGTCCTCTTATCATTTCTTGTAGGGCTGGTTTGGTGCTAATGTATTCCCTTAGCCTTTTTTTTTTTTTTTTTGGTCTGGGAATCTCTTTAATTGACCTTCTAATTTGAATGACAGCCTTGCTGGGTAGAGTAGTCTTGAATTCAGATCCTTGCTTTTCATGACCTTGATTACGTCATGCCATTCCCTTCTGGCCTGTTGTGTTTCTTGTGAGAAGTCAGCTGAGATCCTTATGGGGTTTCCTTTGTAGGTAACTTGTTGCTTATCTCTTGCTGCCTTTAGGATTCTATGTTTGTCTTTAATTTTTGGCATTTTAATTACTATGTGTCTTGGTGTGGGCCTGTTTGGGTTCTTCTTACTTGGGGCTCTCTGTGCTTCTTGAACTTGAATGCCTTCTTCCTTCACCAAATTAGAATCGTTTTCTGTCACTATTTCTTTGAATATATTCTCTAACCCTTGCTCATTTTCTTCTTCTTCGGGGACTCCTATGATGCAAATATTATTACATTTCCAGTTGTCCCACAGTTCTCTTAAGCTGTCTTCCTGTTTTTTAATTGTTTTTTCCTTCTGGTTTTCTGATTAGTTGATTTTTTTTTTCTACCTTGTTTTCTAATTCACTGATCCGGTCCTCAGCTTCCTCTGCTCTGCTCTGCTCTGCTCTTTAGACCTTCCAATGTGGTTTTCAGTACTGATACATCATTTTTTTATCTCTTCTTGGTGTTTTTTAATTTCCAACAGGTTTATTTTCAGCATCTCTATGTCCTTACATATGATGTTGAGCTTCCTCAAATTCATAGCTCTGAATTCTAGCTCTGTTAACATGCCTAACTGCTCCACATTGATCTCATCTTCAGTAGAGGTCTCTTGTTCTTTCATTTGTCTTTTGTTTCTGTGTTTCACCATTTTGGCTATAACAGTGGGCTTTGGAGCCTATCAAGTTTTCTCTGTGGGTGTTGGTGTTCTGCTGTTTGTGACTCCCTCTCCTGGGCATAGATGAGTGAGGGAGGACCCACATTAAACACCACTGTCAAGTCTTACTTTCTTGGTAGAGTTGCTAGCCCAGGAATGGTACTGCTATCTTCTAGCTTTTTGCCTGGAGGCTAATAGTCCAGGTTACTTGAAGAGTTTTGGGTTGTCAGTTGATTGAAAAACTCTCTCAGGTGCTCAGCATAAGGGGTTTTCCTGAGGGTGGGGCTGATGCTGGTTGTTAGTGAGCCTCAATTAGCATTTCAGTGGCCCTCAGGGTGGGGGTTGAATCTCTGAGGGAGGGGCCACTGCCTCTCCCCAGAGCCCTGAGAAGGAGCAAGATGGCCACCGTCTTGCATGGCTGGAACTCACCAAAAACTCTGAGCCCCTTCCAAATCCCGAGTGTCCACACACAGTTCCAGTCCAGTCCACCCTCCCTCTCCTGAAACCCAAGGTGAGTGGCTGAGGCTATTTTTGCCTCTGTTCTGGCTCTACACTGAGGAGCCACTTGGGAGTTTAACCAGAGGTTGCTGCTCACAGCTAAGGCCACTGCCAAGCTGCCAACCATAGGCTCCCAGCCCCCATCTCGTGCCTTCCCAATCCTACCAGGATTGATTCAGTGTCCCTGGTTATATGGTTCTCACAAGCTGCTTTTCTGTTGCTTTTTCCCTTCGATTTGTCTGTGTTTTAGTTGTAATTCCAGTTTGGTCCTGGGAGACGGTCTGTGTAGCTTCCATTCACTCCGCCGCCATTTTGGAATCCCAGGCCACAATTTAAAAGTCTAAAGAAAGATGTTTGAAGGCTTTTGCAAGTAACATCCAGCTCTCATTGTTCTGGAAGCTACAAGTTCAAGATCAGGGTGCCAGCATGGTTATCATCTTGTGAAAGTCCTCTTTTGTGTTGCCGAGTGCCAACATGCGTCATTGTGTTGGCATTGTGGACTGGCCAGTATGAGAAATTTTAAGCTAATAGAAATTATTTGGATTATTGGAAAAGTTATAAAATTATGATTTAAGCTAGAAGTTGGAATGAAAATATTTGAGAGCATGTGTTTTTTTCATTTATTTAGTTTGTTGACTACTTCTAAAAGGCATACTTTACAGATGGGATAGGGGACCTCAAGAGGTACAATGGGAAGTCCAGTGGGGGAGGGTGAGCTGGAAAGGGTGCGCTTTGAAGGAACTTTTGGAAGTTTCAATTATTCGTTTTTGGTAAGGAGAAGTTTCATGACCATGAATACTTTTTTAATCTTCACCCAAGGATATTATTTTCTATTTATCTTCAGATAGAATGTCAGGGATGGAGGGAGAAAGAGGGAGAAAGAAAAACATCGATGTGAGAGAGACACATATGGATTGGTTGCCTCCTGCATGACCCTGACCACAGCGGGATGAATCGCAACCAAAGTACGTGCCTTTGACCAGGATGAAACCCTCCACTCTTTGGTCTACAGGCCGACGTTCTAACAACTGAGCCAAACCAGCCAGGGCCACCTGAGTCTATATTTAACTTCTCTTCCTCCTGCTTTTAAGATCACCTTCATAATATCAGTTATTTTAGAGACTTTGATGTTTTCAAAACAATTATTGAGCCATAGTCTTGAACACATAAAATTTAAGAAATATGTTTCTTATATGAAATGAATAAAATTTTAATTTAAATAAACATTCCACTAAAGATAAATTTCTTATGTTAACAAAAACATATACTTCCATTTTCTCTGTGTTACATCTCTCCGTGCTGAAGTTTTATCCATAAAATAGGATTAAAACAGTGCCTACATCACAGGACGATTTTAAGGATCCATTCAGACAAAGCTTTCCTGCAGTGTTTGGTACATAACAAGTACTCACAATTCTACTTTTTATAATAATAAAATAACAGTGACCAAAATAAGAACAATTTGGGTGAATGGTTAATTTGTGATTATTTGACAATGCAGTGTTATTTATTGTTTTTCTGATAGACGGAAATCTCTTTTCCTTTGAGTCTCTCAATTCCTCTGACCAATGTACCGTCCTTTAAACTCATCTCTAAATATAGAACCCACTTTAAGCCCTTACTATATCGCTGCATATTAGCTGAAAACTCCTGCCACTTGGTCTTTGGATTTTGCTGTTCTACAAAAGCCTCTCATTTCACAATTGCTTCTGTCTGGGAGGATTTGGCTGCAGATCTATGAGGTTGTCTGGCTTTGACTCAAGATGAATTTTAGTTATCTCCTGACCATATTTCTAACCTCTTGGGGCTCCTGTGAGATTCCCTCTTGGCTGATTCTGAACAGCTTCCATTTAATCTCTGTGGGTTTCATACATCAACTCTTAGCATTTTCCAAATGTAAAATGAATTTGTTCATTGAGACTGAACCTTTTCCAGGGGCTGGTTAGTTCACTTGGTTTGAGTTGTGCTTTAATGAAGCAGAAGTTGAGGATTCAGTCCCCAGGAGGGCTAGTTAGCTTTTCTGTACTCCTGGCCAAAGCCTGGCTTTCCAGCCCCCCGGAAGCAGACTGGCTCATAGAATTCATCACTTACTTAGCCCTACACCTTGATAATTGACAGACCCCCCAAAATATTTAGTTTTAAGTTTTCTGTTTCTTTCATTTTAACCTACAGACACTTGAGCCATGGAGAAGTGAAGGAGAGCCCAGCCAGTGTGGCTCAGTGGTTGAGCATCGACCCATGCACCAGGAGGTCGCCAGTTTGATTCCCGGTCAGGACACATGTTCAGGTTGTGGGCCTGATCCCCATTGGGGGGCATGCAGGAGGCGGCCATTCGATGTTCTCTATCATTGATGTTTCTCTCTCTCTGTGTCTCCCTTCCTCTCTTTCTCAAATAAATAAAGAAAAATTTTTAAAAAAAGTAAAGAAGGCCAGTCTGAAGTTGTTGAGACCATTACTGCCAAATACAATGAAGAACGTACCTACTCTTCTCAATATGGAAGACACCAAATTTTAATAAGATATTATATTTAGTTAAAGAAAATCCCATGAGAAAACAGAAAAGTATGTTGTATCTGTTTCTACTGGTTCATTCCTATTCAACACGTTTTACTCTTGCGCAAATATCACTTGAACCCTAAATGAGTGTGTAAAATGTGACAGGTCCTATATCAGCTTTAATAATCGATGCATATAATAATATCTAGGTTGTTGATATTCTTTAACTTTTTAGTTCAGTTACAGCTTCAACCTTGTTCAAATTACTCGTGGACTTTTGTGTTCTATTTATATTATAGAGTCTTCTTGTAATGATGTGGCAGCCTAATGTCCAGAATAAGGTGGATAGTTATAGATTTTGATTTTTAATGACAATTTTAAAAATTGACGTTTGTGTGTTAGATATATACTCACACATTTTTTAAAAGCCAGATTTTTTTTTTTTTTTTTTTTTTTTTTTTTTAGTGTATCACAAACTCCCTATGTCTGTTTATAATTTTCTTTTAAAAAAAGCGATGTGACATTAAGGCACTTGAAAAAAATCCATTTGTGAAAACTTGAAATGAATATCTGTTTTGTATTGTAAATTTTCTTTTCAATATTAAAATCGAGCTTGTCCAACTGAAAGACTGTGTAGATTCTCCATGCATGTAATGCTCTACTTTGATTACTGATCTCTTTTTATTTAACTTTTTCTTTATTTATTTTTAGAGAGAGCGGAAGGGAGAGGGACAGAGAGCTAGAAACATGGATGAGAGAGAACATCAATTGACTGCCTCCTGCATGCCCCCCACTGGGGATTGGGCCCACAACCTGGGCCTGTGTCCTGACTAGGAATTGAACCGGCAATCTCTTGGTGCAAGGGTTGATGCTCAACCACTGAGCCACACCAGCTAAGCTGATTACTGGACCTCTTAAAGTACATTATCTCTTTAGAAGAAAATCAAGAGCAATGTACTCATTGTGCTTTTCTTGCTATTCATGAATGAAAATAAATAGTTATCTCTCCTATCTTAAAATTCTGGTGAGCTTGTTGGAACAGTCTAGAGGAACTGCTCATGTCACAACTAATTTCTCTCCACTGAGTTGAGAGCCTAATGAAAGTGGTGACTTAGCAACTCCCTAATTTTCCTTGTTTAGGTTGTGCCCTCTCCTCTCTAGGACCTCACATCAAGGTTTTGAGCTGTAAAGGTCTTTAATCTTCTATCTCCCTGAAGCAGTCTACCAGACCACTCCTGTTTGGCTAAGACAATGCTTTCATCATCCTTCCCTTTTTCTGCCAGAAGTTCCAGTTCCACTCTGCCATATCCCAGCTTGGCATTTAGGAACCTGGTACAAGATAGAGTTCTTGGGCCCTGGCAGCGAGGAAATAAGTAAGCATTAAAGTCTTCATTTTTCCACATGAAGATCTTGTTGATTTTTTCCCCCTACAAACTGCAGACAACCAAAACAGGTAGTATTTTGCGTAATATTCTATGACTTATTTAAACTAAGTATTTTCTTAATTTAAATGTTTGTTTTGTTTTTCCTTTATTTCCATATGTTACAGTGTCCTCTTTGAAAACAGGAACAAGAGATGGGGTTTCTATAAGAAAGAAGAGAATAAGCTATCTTTTGTAATACCTTTTCATGGTGATGGTCATTCGAGGCAGATAGAGTGATCTCTTTCATTGCCATGCCTGGAGAACCCCTGTTGTACATAATATGAAAGTTTATGGAAGCTCAGTGTGGGGAATCTTGATGACTTGGATTTCTTAGATTGGGTTTGTAACCATAAACACAAAATACCAACTGTTCTTTTATAACTTCTGAAGATAAAAAAAAAAACAAATATATAAAGAGTGGAAGCAATAACAAACGTATGAAATTAAATAATTGACGCTTGCCCGGCCAGTGTGGCTCAGTGGTTGAGCATCGACCCATGCACCAAGAGGTTGCCGGTTCAATTCCCGGTCAGGGCACATGCCCAGTTGTGGGCCAAATCCCCAGTGGGGGGCATGTAGGAGGCGGCCAGTAGATGCTCTCTCTCATCGATGTTGCTCTCTCTCTCTCCCTCTCCCTTCTTCTCTCTCTCAAATCAATGAAGAAAATTTTTTCAAAAAGAAAAGAAAATAAGAAATTGAACCTCATATTAAACTTAACCATGGCATACTTCAGTTCCATCCACATTAAAAAAAATATTTATTTGACCTTGTCTCTATTTCCAGCTACCTTGCCTTTCCTTCAAACCAGTGAACTAGGAAGAATAGTATACAATCGGCTGTCTGCACTTATTTTTTTTTTAACACAAGAAAATGGCATTTGAGCTGGACCTTAGTAAAAAGAAGGCTTGCTAATATGGTAAAATCATCAGGCATAGCATTCCAGGAAGAAGTAACAGCAACTGCAAAGGCCCTAATGTGGAAACAAACTAAGAGGAAGAAACCCAATATGGTTAGAGATGTGTGAACTAAGGGATCAATGGAAGAAGCTAAGATTGAAGAGGTAAGTGAGGCCAAGTCATATGGTCTGTCTAATGAAACATCATTAGAGGGATTTCAAGCAGGAAAGACATGATCTACTTTGCATTTTATGAGATGCCTCTGGGTACTATATGGAGAATGAATTGGAAGAGGATAAGGAATGGAATCAAGGAGACTAGATGAGAGAAGATGACATCATCCGGGTGAGAGATGATGACATTTTGGACTACAGTGGTAGTGACGACAATGGAGAGAAAGGGGTGGAATTGGGTTCTATGTATTTTAGAAGTCAGATTGATGAGATTGCTGGTGGATTGGATGTGAGGCAGGCAGAGAGAGATATGAGGAGAAATTAAGAGAAATCTTATGTGGCTTGAATCAGGTGGATGGGGTTGCCCTTTACTGAGATGGGGAAAACTGGGAGAGTTATGTTTCTGAGACTTAAGTTAAATGCTATATACCTATATAGCATTCAGTACATTGCCTGGTGCGGAATGGGTGGTTAATTATTTATGTACATCCTTTGCTTTCTTCTCTGAGACTTTTATTTATTACTTGAGAAATGTCTATTTCTACCATGCTGTGAAATACCACCTGGATACTGTATTATAAATGTCTGGGTAGGTGTTTGTTACCTGTCTGGACTGTGAGTTACAGGAGAGCAGAGACCTTTAAGGGTATGCTCTTTTGTAAATCTAATACTTTTTACAGTGTCTGACATATAGCCGAGAAGAAAGGAAAGAAGGAAAGAAGAAAGAAAGGAAGGAGGGAGGGAATGAGAGAGAGAAGATAAAATGCTGCATGTACATTAAATGTCTCTAAGTGTTCACAATAATGGGTACACAAAAGCACTCAAATAAAACCTGTGGAATAAAAGCAGACAACAGTAAGAAACAAAACAGTCATCCAAACGATCATAAAGACCTTATAAACATTTTAATCCTTTTTTAACAACCGTTGTAAGATTATAGAAACATTACATGTACATTGTAGAAAATAAGAAATACAAATAAAAACATTAAGATGAAAATAAAAATACAGTAACTTAGAATCCCACCATCCAAATATAACCAATATTAACATTTTATTACTATTTTTTTTCATTATTGATTTTAGAGAGAGAGGGGAAGGGACAGGCAGAGAGATAGAAACATTGATGAGAGAGAACATCAATTGGCTGCCCCCTGCATGCTCCCTACTGGGGATTTGGCCCACAACCTGGGCATGTGCCCTGACCAGGAATCGAACCTGCAACCCTTTGGTCCATGGACTGATGCTCTAACTGCTTAGCCAAATCAGTCAGGGCAACCATCACATTATTTGATTTTCTCCATAGCTTTGCCTTTTTCAGAGTGTCATATAGTTGGAATCATACATTATGTAGCCTTTCCGATTAGCACCTTTCACCTAGCAATATGCTGTGACTGTTTCTACTTGACTTTTGTGGTTTGATAGCTTGTTTCCTTTTTCATCACTAAGCATGGACGTACCACACTTTGTTTACCCATTCAACTAGCAAAGGATGTCTTGGTTTTTCCAAGTTTCGGCAATTGTAAATAAGTTTGTTATAAACATCTGTGCGCAGCTATTCTTTCTGGACAGAACTTTTCAGCTCATTTGGGTAAATACCAAAGAGTGAGGTTGTATGGTAAATGTATGTTTAGTTTTGTAAGAAACAACCAAACTGTCTTCCAAAATAATTGTACCATTTTTACTTCCCACCAGCAATAAATGTGTGTTTTTGTTCTTCTATATCCTAGCCAGTATTTGTCAGTTATTTGGATTTTAGCCCTTCTAGTAGGTAGTAGTACTGTGTCATAGGTTTAATTTTCAGTTCCCTGATTTCATATGATGGGTAGCATCTTTTTCTATGCTTATTTGCCACCAGTATTCTGCTCTGGTGAGATATCCAGATGTTTTGTCCATTTGTTCATTGGGTTCTTTGTTTTTTTATTGTTGAGCTTTAAAAGTTCTTTGTATATTTCAATACAAGTTCAACGTGTATTTGATATGCACTCCCCTAATCACTAAATTGGGTTTTCAGTTTTAGTTATCTACCCTTCCTTTTTATGTCCACATCTTCCATATAGTCTCACAAAGGAAATGTGAGTCAGTTGTCAACGCAAGAATTGTCAAATGTCACCATCCTTAACAATCAACATCAATGAAATAACCATTTTACTGGTCATAATTCAAGTGCCATAGTAAAGGTTCTTATTTTTCCTCCATTATTTAATCCAACCTTGACTATTTAAAGTTTTTCATATGTCAGGTGTCTTCATTCATAAATGTCCGTTGAAAATGCTTGGCATAAATGTCATGACACCAGATGTTTACGATGTTTTTACTGGTGAACATCACTGAGATTGATTCATATAATACTGTTTTTTAAAGATTATAACTGAGACCTCATCAGTACAACCATGAAATAATTGTAACAAAAAGATTTTGAGCACCAAGTAGCGTTTAATAAAATGAGTTGCATTGGGATTTGGAATGTCAAATCTTAAAAAATAGATTTGAAAGGTTTTGAAGTGAAGGGGGGAACACAAAACCACTGACATTTGGAAATCTGCTATTTCATGCTCTTTATTCTTCACAGAATAAAGATGAGTCGGAAACATGTATTTATCACCATAGCAATTCTAATGTTCCTGACAACGGACTTACCAAGGACACTAGAGTGATTACATCACCTCTGAAGGCAAAAGCACCAGTTTTCTCTAGTGGACTCTTACACTGTTATTCAGGAAAAACAAATCCAAGACAACAACAGGACTCTTCTTTAGGACTAACGTCATATTGCACTGGCCTGTGATGGACCCTGTTCAGTTATGTACTCAAGTAGGACACAGAACTATCCCTGCATTATACAATGGAACTGACCTGAAAGGACATTGAAGAAAGCTTCAAAAGTATAAACAGCCCCAGAGGAAAATAACAGAAGCATGTTTTAGAATGCATTCTTTTTTATTGACTATCTCTCAAGGTTGTTTTTGTTTGACTCTTTAAATCAGATGCTATAAAGCAAAAATCAAGTCACATTTATATGTTCCATGCTGGCAAGAGAAAGAAATTATATAGTAAATATTGAATTTTAAGAGCACACACACACACACACCCCTACACCGATATGACTTAATTTATTTGGGTTTCCTTTACTGAGGAAATTGTAGAAATATTCCACATGGTTTCTGTAAGTGGCTAAATTAAAAAGGTAATGTAGGGCATGTTTTCATTATGCTTCTTAAACATAAAAACTGTAAAGTCATTAAAATATCTTGGGATAATACTTTATTATAATAAAGGAAGAAGAGAAAGTTGGCATTTGTGGCAACATTTGATGAAGATTGTATAAATAAGATAAATACACACTCATTTTAAGAAATAATAAATTTGAGGGATTCCAAAATGGTGGCAGAGTGAACGTAAGCTACACAGACTGTCTCCCAGAACCAAACTGAAATTACAACTATAACGCAGACAACCCGACGGGAAAAAGTAAAACAAGAGCAGCTTGCAAGGACCATATAACCAGGGACACTGAATTGATCCTGGTAGCTCCTTCCCAGGGCTCTGGGGAGAGGCATCAGCCCCTCCCTTGGAGATCCAACCCCACCCTGTGGGCCATTGAAATGCTAATTGAGGCTCATTAACAACCAGCATCTGCCCCACCCTCGGGAAATACCCTTATGCTGAGCACCTGAGGGAGTTTCTCAATCCACTGACAACCAAAAACTCTTCAAGTAACCTCGACTGCAAGCGTCCAAGCAAAAAGCTAGAGGATAACAGCACCTTTCCAGGGCTAGCAACTTTAACCAGGAAAGTAAGATTTGACAGTGGTGTTTAACGTGAGTCCTCCCTTGCTCATCTAAACCCAGGAGAGGGAGCCACAAACAGCAGAACAATAACACCCACAGAGAAAACTTGGCAGGCTCCAAAGCCCACTGTGATAACCAAAATGGTGAAACACAGAAACAAAACCCAAATGAAAAAACAAGAGACCTCCACTGAAGATGAGATCAATGTGGAGCAGTTAGGCATGTTAACAGAGCTAGAATTCAGAGCCATGATCTTGAGGAAGCTCAACAGCATGATTAAGGACATTAAGATGCTGAAAATAAACCAATTGGAAATTAAAAACCACCAAGAAGAGATAAAAAATGACGTATCAGTACTGAAAACCACATTGGAAGGTCTAAAGAGCAGAGCAGAGAAAGCTGAGGACCGGATCAGTGAATTAGAAGACAGGGTAGAAAAAAATCAACCAATCAGAAAACCAAAAGGAAAAAACAATTAAAAAAACAGGAAGACAGCTTAAGAGAACTGTGGGACAACTGGAAACGTAATAATATTCGCATCATAGGAGTCCCTGAAGAAGAAGAAAATGAGCAAGGGTCAGAGAATACATTCAAAGAAATAGTGACAGAAAACTTCTCTAATTTGGTGAAGGAAGAAGGCATTCAAGTTTAAGAAGCACAGAGAGCCCCAAGTAAGAAGAACCCAAACAGGCCCACACCAAGACACATAGTAATTAAAATGCCAAAATTAAAGACAAACAGAGAATCCTAAAGACAGCAAGAGATAAGCAACAAGTTACCTACAAAGAAAACCCCATAAGGATCTCAGCTGACTTCTCACAAGAAACACAACTGGCCAGAAGGGAATGGCATGAAGTAAACAAGGTCATGAAAAGCAAGGATCTGAATCCAAGACTACTCTACCCAGCAAGGCTATCATTCAAAATAGGAGGTCAAATAAAGAGCTTCCCAGACAAAAAAAAAAAAAAAAAAAAAAAGGCTAAGGGAATACATTAGCACAAAACAAGCACGAGGTGATATAATCACTCTGGTGTGCCTGGTAAGTCCATTGTCAGGAACATTAGAATTGCTATGGTGATAAATACATGTTTCCGACTCATCGTTATTCTGTGAAGAATAAAGAGCACGAAATAGCAGATTTCCAACTGTCAGTGGTTTTGTGTTCCTTCCCTCAAAACCTTTCAAATCTATTTTTAAGATTTGACATTCGAAATCCCAATGCAACTCGTTTTCTTAAACGCTACTTGGTGCTCAAAATCTTTTTGTTACAATTATTTCATGGTTGTACTGATGAGGTCTCAGTTATAATCTTTAAAAAACAGTACTATATGAATCAATCTCAGTGATGTTCACCAGTAAAAACATCGTAAACATCTGGTACCTTTATGTCAAGCATTTCCAACGGACATTTATGAATGAAGGACTATTGTAATTAGTAAAAGAAATAGAAAAGAAAATAACCACACGAAACAAAAATGGCAATAAACAAGTACATATCAATAATCACCTTAAATGTAAATGCACTGAATGCTCTGATAAAAAGACAGAGAGTAGCTGATTGGATAAGAAAGCATGACTCATTTATATGTTATTTACAAGAGACCCACCTCACAACAAAAGACTCACATAGGTTGAAAGTGAAGGGATGGAAAAAAATTTTCCAAGCAAACAGAAAGCAAAAAAAAGCTGGGATAGCAATACTCATATCTGATAAAATAGATTTCAAAATGAAAGCCATAACTAGAGACAAAGAAGGCCACTACATAATGTTGAAAGGAACTATCCAGCAGGAATATATAACCTTGATAAACATATATGCACCCAATATAGGAGCACCAAAGTATATTAAAAATCTTCTGGAGGACTTACATGGAGAAATCAACAGCAATACAATCATAGCAGGGGACTTCCACACTCCGTTGACACCACTGGATAGATCCTCTAAACAAAAAAATTAGCAAGGAAACAGAGACTCTAAAAGAAGCACTAGACCAAATGGATTTTATAGATTTCTACAGAGAATTACACCCCAAAACTACAGAATTCACATTCTTCTCAGGAGATTTTCTGTCTCATGGGACATTCTCAAAGATAGACCACATGATAGGACACAAACTAAATCTCTACAAGTTCAAGAAGACTGAAATCATATCAAGCATCTAATCAGATCACAATGGCATGAATTAGAAATCAATTGCAACAAGAACATGCAAAGACATTTCAACACATGGAGGCTAAATAGTGTGTTATTAAACAATGAACAGGTTACCGAGCAAATCAAGGAAGAAATTAAAAACTTCCTGGAAACCAATGAAAATGAACACACAACACAAAATCTATGGGATGCAGCAAAAGCAGTTCTGAGAGGGAAGTTCATAGCACTAGAGGCCTACCTCAAGAAACAAGAAAAAATTTTAATTGACTGTGTAACCTCACAGCTTAAAGAATTAGAAAGCAAACAAAAAGAAAACCCCAGAGCAAGTAGAAGGAAGGAAATAATAAAAATCAGAGCAGAAATATATGACATAGAGTCCAAAAAAACAATCCAAAGGATCAATGAAACAAAGAGCTGGTTTTTCGAAAAGATAAACAAGATTGATGGACCCTTAGCTAGACTTACCAAGAAACAAAGAGAGAGAACTCAAATACACAAAATCAGAAATGAAAGAGAAGTAAAAACCGACACCACAGAAATACAAACGATTGTTAACAGCTACTATGAACAACTATATGGCAACGAATTCGACAATCTAAGCAAAATGGACAAATTTCTAGAAACACACAGTCTCCCAAAACTAAACCGGAAAGAGATAGAAAACTTGAACAGACCAAGAACAACTAAGGAAATTGAAGAGGTAATCAAGACTCTCCCAGCAAACAAAAGCCCAGGCCCAGATGGCCTCACAGGGGAGTTTTACTGAACATTCAAAGAAGAACTAACATCCATTCTCCTCAATTTCAAAAAATTCTCCAAGAAGAAAGACTTCCAAACTCGTTCTATGAGCCCAGCATAATTCTAATTCCAAAACCAGATAAAGACACTAGAAAGAAAGATATCTACAGGCCAATATCCCTCATGAACACAGATGCCTAAATCCAGAAGAAAATACTAGCAAATCGAATCCAGCAATACATCAAAAAAAATTATTTACCATGACCAAGTGGGATTCATTCCAGGGATGCAAGGCTGGTACGATATTCACAAATCAATAACTGTGACACACTACATAAACAAAATGAAGAATAAAAACCACATGATCATATCAATAGATGCTGAAAAAGCATTTGACAAAATCCAGCATTCATTTCTGATAAAAACGCTCAGCAATGTGGGAATAGAGGGATCATATCTTGCCATAATGAAGGCCATATATGAAAGACCTACAGCCAACATCATACTCAATGGGCAGAAACTAAAAACATTTCCCTTAAGAACAAAAATGAGACAGGGATGTCCACTTTCTCCACTCTAATTTAACATAGTACTGGAAATCTTAGCCACAGCAATCAGACAGGAAGAAAAAAAAAGGGATCCAAATTGGAAAGGAGGAAGTGAAACTGTCATTATTTGCAGATGACATGATACTATACATAGAAAACCCTAAAGACTCCATCAAAAATCTACTAGACTTAATAAATGCATTTGGCAAAGTAGCAGGATACAAAATTAATGTCAAGAAATCGAGGGCATTCATATACACCAATGATGAACTCACAGAAAGAGAAACTGAAAATACAATCCCATTTACCATCGTGGCAAAAAATTAAGATACCTAGGAATAAACTTAACCAAAGAAGTAAAGGACATATTCTCAGAAAACTACAGGATATTGAAAAAAGAAACAGAGGAAGATATTAAAAAGTGGAATCACATATCTTGTTCATGGATTAGAAGAATTAACATAATTAAAATGTCCATACTACCCAAAGCAATCTATAGATTCAAAGCAATCCCCATCAAAATACCAGTGACATATTTCACAGAACTAGAACAAATACTTCAAAAGTTCATATGCAACCCAAAAAGACCCCGAATAGCCACAGCAATTTTGAAAACGAAGGACAACGTAGATCACTATACCAGATATCAGGTTATACTACAAAGCGACTGTAACCAAAACAGCCTGGTACTGGCACAAGAAGAGGCATATAGACCAGTGGAACACAACTGAGAACCCAGAAATGGGCCCAAGGCAATATGCTCAATTAATATTTGACAAAGGTGGCAAGAGCATACAGTGGAGTAAAGACAACCTCTTTAAAAATGGTGTTGGGAAAATTGGACAGCTACATGCCAAAAAATGAAACTACACCATCAACTTACACCATACACAAAAATGAACTCAAAATGGATAAAAGAATTGAATGTGACCCGTGAATTCATAAAAATTCTAGAAGAAAATGTAGGCATCAATATTTCGGACATCATACGCAGCAGAATTTTCACTGATACATCACCTAAGGCAACAGAACCAAAGAAAAAAAATGAACACATGAGACTACATCAAACTAAAAAGCTTCTGCACAGCAAAAGAAACAACTATCAAAATGGAAAGGCAACCCATTCTATGGGAGAACATCATTACCAATGATACATCAGATAAGGGGTTAATTTTCAAAATGTATAGTGTACTCATACAACTCCACAAAAGAAAGACAAAGAACCCAATTAAAAAATGGGCAGAGGAGCTGAATAGACACTTCTCCAAACAGGACATACAAATGGCCAAGAGACATATGAAGAAATGCTCAACATCACTAATCAGCAGAGAGATGCAAATTAAAACAACAATGAGGTATCACCTCACACCTGTCAGAATGGCTGCCATCAACAAATCATCAAACAAGTGTTGGCGAGGGTGTGGAGAAAAGGGAACTCTAGTACACTGCTGGTGGGAATGCAGACTTGTGCAGCCGCTATGGAAAACACTATGGTGTTACCTCAAAAAATTAAAAATTGAACTTCCATTTGACCCAGTGATCCTGCTTCGAGGAATATACCCTACGAAGCCTGAAACACCAATCAGGAAGAATATATGTACCCCCATGTTCATAGCAGCACTATTTACAATAGCTAAGATCTGGAAACAGCCCAAGTGTCCATTAGTAGACGAATGGATAAAAAAGCAGTGGTACATATACACAATGGAGTACTATGCAGCTGTAAGAAAGAGAGATCTCTTATCCTTTGTGACGACATGGAGGGACCTGGAAAGTATCATCTTAAGTGAAATAAGCCAAGCAGAAAAAGACAAATACCACATGATCTCACTTATATGTGGAATATAATGAACATAACAGTGTGAGGAATACGGTAGACCCAGAAACATTGTAGTAGGGTACAGACTGACATCCCTCACAAGAGGGGGTGTGAGGGTGGGGAGAAATAAACCACAGAACTTATATGCATGTATGCATGACCAATGGACAACAAAGCTGCGGATGGGGTGGGGGAGGTTGGGAAGGGGGGTGCCAATGGGGTAAAAAAGGAGAAACATCTGTAACAAAAAAATCATAATAATAAATTTAAAAAATGTAATATTTAAAACTGTTCTCAATAAACTGAAGCATAATTATGGTAAAGAAAGCAAGAAAGAAAGCAAGAAAGAAAGAAAGAAAGAAAGAAAGAAAGAAAGAAAGAAAGAAAGAAAGAAAGAAAGAAAGAAAGAAAGAATTTCAAATACTCTAGTGAGTTCAACTATTTTTCTTCTTCTGGCTTCTCTTTCCTGACTTTGAAGATCTTATTCTATTCACATCAATATTTTATAATATAAATTCAGTACCACATATCACATTACAGTTTTTCCTGTGCTGTGACATCTTTTATGCTTGCCCTGTTATAGTCAGTATTTTGAGGGAGCATATTTCAAATTATTTTCTTCAGTAATGTGTGCCCTGCTAGATTTGAAAAGTTTAGAGGGTGCCTATGTTATCTTTCTTTTAGCCTCTGATAAACTGCTAAAGAAAATTTGGCATCCCAATGCCTGACTCATAATAAGTGATCATAGATTTTTTTTTAACATACATCTTTTGAAATGCATAAATAAATGAGTCACTGAATGCATGCATGAGTAAATCACTTCAGGTAACATCATAAGAGAAACTGAAGTGCTATTTTCAGAAATGATTCATTTAAGCTTATGAGAGAGTCTTGAAGTGAGGCAAAAGCAATATTTATATCTCAATATGAGTATGCAGTATACCAGTACAAAGTTATAGTTTCCATGAGTCACACAGACATAAGAAAAATTTCTCAATCGTAATTGAGCAAAACAGCTACTTGAAGCGGTGCTGTTTATTTCTCTCACATCTTCTGAATGTATTCTTCCTTTAACTGACCTTGACCACTGGTTAAAGTGCACGTGCTTTGGAGACAAAGAAGCCTGATTAAAATGCCAGCTCTTACTAGTTGTGTGATCTTGTTGTAGAACATTTATGAGCCTCTGTTTCTCCATTTTAAAATTAAGGATAAGATTATCAACCTCTTAGTATTGTAAGAAACAAAATGAGCCCGGCTCAGTGGTTGAGCATTGACCCCTGCACCAAGAGGTTACCAATTCGATTCCCGGTCAGGGCACATGCCCAGTTTTTGGGCCTGATCCCCAGTGGGGTACGTGCAGGAGGCAGTCAATCGATGTTCTCTCTCATCGATGTTTCTATCTCTCCCTCTCCCTTCCTCTCTCTAAACATTAATAAAGAAAAAAAAAATTTTTAATTTATTCAACAGTCATTTGATGACTTATGTGTCATGCATTGTGTAAGGACTAGAAAAAATATACATACTTCACACAAAACTGATTTAAGGCATGTAGCCACATACCAATCATGCTCTGGATCTCCATATGACCTATGGAAATAATTTCATATTACCTTAACTGAACACCTTCCATATTGCCTCCTTATGTTCTTTAGAATTACTGTTCCTATGCACATAAAATAGGACATTCCCTATTTCTTTAACCTCTATTCTCCACTGGAGCTCACCTATTCCTTTGAGGTAACACAGTGGCCTAAAGGAAGGAAACTCGTTTTCCCAAATTTCTAAATAATTACCAGGGAGAATTCAAAAGTTATAATAAACCTAAGATGGAAATCCAGCTTAAGCAGACTAATCAGTTGTTTATTAATAAAACCAATCTACAACCAACCATTTTGAACTTTGTGCCCAGCAGACACAGGAGGTAAACCCCAAGTGAGGTCTCATGGGATGAAAAAATTGTGAAATGGTGTTGGCTTGAATTTTATGGCATATCATAAGACATTTCTAGTTCTCCTGGATTTAATTAGTATATTCATACAACTCATAGGCCTTTCATTTATTCACAGATTTGTACCACCAAGACCACACTCAGTTTTGGAATATTTTCATCACCTTAAAATGATTAGCCATTGTCCCTTCAACTTCTCACCCTCTGCAGGCCCTAGATAACCATTCTGTCTCTACAGACTTCCATATTCGGGATTTTCATATATATGGAAACATACAATATGTGGCCCTTTGTGTCTGGCTTTTTTCATTTAGCATAGTGTTTACAAGATTCATCCATGTTGTAAGCATATATAAGTGTTTAATTCTTTTTCATTGCCTCATAATATCCCATTGTATAGATATATTTTGTTTACCCACTCATCAGTTGATGGAATTTGAGTTATATCCAAAACTACCTATTATACATAATGATGCTATGAATATTCATGCACAATATTTTGTGTGAATAAAGATAGGTATTTTTTTCTTGGAAATAAACCTAGTATCTGTGTGTATTTATACATATATGTAAATACACTCAGAAAAATAGAGTTTCCAGTCAAGATGGTAGAGTAAGTAAATACAGTACCTGCCGTCTCCCATAACAACATCAAAAGTAAAAGTAAACTACAGCCTGGCCAGTGTGGGTCAGTGGATTGAGCATCGTCCCATAGATTGAGAGGTCCAGTTTTGATTCCGAGTCAGGGCACATGACCAGGTTGAGGGCTTGATCCCCAGTAGGGGGCGTGCAGGAAGCAGATGATTGATGTTTGTCTCTCACATTGATGTTTCTATCTCTTTCTCCCTTCTTCTCTCTCTAAAAACTTCGATAAAAACATATTTTTTAAAAAAGCAAACTACAGAAGAGCCATCATTCATAATCACCAGAAATCTATCTGATCAGAAGTCCTATAACTAAAAATATAAAGAAGGACCCACATCGAGACTGGTATGAGGGGCACAGAATAGTCACAGGATATTAAGTACACCATAGGGAATATAGTCAATAACATTGTAATAACTATGCATGATGGAAGGTGGGTACTAGATTTATCAGGGTGATCATTTTATAAGTTATATAAATGTTTAATCACTGGGTTATGTACACCTAAATCTAATCTAATATGTCAACTGTAACTTTATTTTATTTTTTAAATTTTTCTTCTTTATTTATTTCAGAGAGAGAGGAAGGGAGAGGCAGAAAGAGACAGAAACATTGATGAGAGAGAACATTGATTGGCTGCCTCCTGTATGCCCCCCACTGGGGATCGGGCCCACAACCTGGGCATGTACCCTGACCAGGAATCGAACCGGTGACCTCTTGGTGCATGAGTCGATGCTCAACCACTGAGCCACACTGGCCAGGCTAATATGTCAACTGTAATTTTTAAATATATTAAAAAGAAAAAAAAAGGACCTAAAGAAAATCAGAGGCCCAGGAGCCCACAACTAAAAAGAAATCAGAGTAGGTCTAGTGAACTTGAGAGCAGGTCTAGAATAAACTGTAATATATACTTTTTCATTTAATTTTCCAAATAGACTATGCCCACCTTTCTTGCGGCTCTGTGTTATCCATTGGTTCATCTATAGATTATTGCTCGAAATTCTCTGTGAATCATCAGAATGCTTTCTGGAAATGTCACTAGTAGAAAGAAGCTCTCTTTCTTTGTTTAGTAAAAAAATAAAAACTACATCATATTTTAAACCAAAATGAAGGTATTGCTTGAAAAGATAAGTGAGCCCAGCCCATGTGACTCAGTGGTTGAGCATCAACCCATGCCCAGAGGTCCCTGGTTCGATTCCCAGTCAGGGCACATGCCCAGGTTGTGGGCCCGATCCCCAGTGGGGGGCATGCAGGAGGTGGCCAATTGATGTTCTCTCTCATCGATGTTTCTATCTCTCTCTCCCTCTTCCTTCCTCTCTCTCTAAAAATCAATAAAGAAAAAAATTTTTTTAAATATTATCATATCCCACTCTTTGGGATCATAGTAGTTAAAATACTTTTCCAGGAAAAACTTAGGTTGAACCTGAAAGACTTATATTGCCCATGTGTTTACTTTTCCAACATCTCAGTGTAATAGCTACATATTATGTGATATTTATAAAAGATACAGCAAAGTGTGAATCAGAAAAGAAAAAGAAAATGTTTTTCTTTCCTAAGACTGATCACATTACCTTGAACATCTTTTGTCCCACATGTTTTAGGTAATCTGTCATTATTTCTTCGAATTTACCATAAGACAGATTTGGGGCCAGAAGATATGATTATTTCTAAGACAATATGTTTTGATAAAGTGTTTTCCAGGAAAGTGGTCTAATTTTCCACTCTTAACAGCAGTAAATGACAGCAATTCTGTCTCTTTACATCCTTGTCAGCACCAGGTAGTTTTTATTTTTAAAGTATACTCATTTGAGAGCTATTTTTTAACTCAATGGACATTTCTTTGGTTACATGTTAAGAGTGCAAATTTTTAATTTTATTGTAAAGGTAATGATTTCTGAATTTGAAGAATACAACTACCCTGAAAATAGATAGTTTAAGGGGAAAGCTTTGGTTTTCTGTATCATTTCTAACCCTCTCAGGGACACTAACGCTATATGAACTAATAAAAACCAGTCGATGATTTTAAGACTCTTTTCTTGTACTGGCCTGCTCATATCACTTTGTCCTGATTAAATAATACAAAAGACCAACTATGAAGCTTTCAGAGGCAAACTGAGGAAGTACCAGCTGGTCTGGTACTCCTCTAAATGTACTTGTCCTCTAAGCAAATTTGTTATTTTTCAGAACTTAGAAAATAGAATGAATAGCGGGACAGATGCGTGCCAACCCAGTTCACCCAGTTCCCTTCTGCCTCAGCTCCCTCCCACCTCCATTCCCTCCAGCTTATCGCTAACTGCCTCTGCTTCTGGACTTGCTTACTTGCTCCCCCTCAAGGCCAACAAGAAATGCCAGTTGCAGAAGTTTGTAACAAGCCCCCTGTAAAATAAAAAAAGTAGCTGAAAGTCGAGGCTAATCTCCGAGAACTCGGGATCAGTTGCAGGCTGGCTTTGCTCTCTATTTCGCTTTAATTTGGCTCTGGTGGGCTCTTGGTTCTCTCGCGCCACAACATTTTAAGGTAGCAGAGGAATATTGAAACCGAATAGTGTTAAAACCTGGGTGTGGTTAAACTCATGTCCAAATGGAAAGAGATTTCAATTTATTGAAAAATAGATACTGCCAGGCCGGTGTGTCTCAGTGGATTGAGCATTGTCCCACGGACTGAGAGGTCCTGTTCGGTTCCAGGTCAGGGCACGTGCCTGGGTTGTGAGCTCGATTTCCAGTAGGGGGCGTGCAGGAGGCAGCTGATTGATGTTTCTCTCTCACATCATTGTTTCTATCTCTCCCTTCCTCTCTCTCTAAAACAAAACAAAAAAAAATCCATAAAAAAGGAATTTTAAAAAATAAATACTTTGTAAAGGCTATCCAATGAACCTTCATTTAGGAAATTAGAAAGCATGGACTCTTGGCAGGAAATAGCCCTAAAACCATAGCCCAAGTTCTGCAATATCTACTGCTCCCCTCACTTTGAGGGCTCATTTACTTCCTACTCTTTCACATCTTATAAAACTAGCATGAGCCTGTATCGGACAATCAATTATTCATAGACAATGATTCAGAATTCTGAATTCCTTGGGAGCCTAAAGAACGTAATTAGATATCATTATTAGTGACTTAACATTGATGGTAGATTTTCATCCAACTGATATGCTTAATTCTATTTTTAATTTTCCAAATCATTAACCTCTTTTTTCATGGGTTATCATAAAAGGCTGAAGTTATTTGATCCTGTGAAAATAATTCTGATCCTCACCATTGCTGAAGAATAGTTAAAGGAAGCCTGTTATTACTGCCAATTTACACTCAACTTTTTTTCAAAGACATTGAAAAGGTGCAGTGTTAATCTGGAGTATAAAACTGTTTATTTGGTGTGATAACTTCTGTGGAGCATTTGCATAAATATTTAGTGAACAAAAGTGATTGCCTGAGTGGAAGGAAATAATACATACAGTTTTCCGCTTGATGGTTTAAGAATGGGGCAAAACTGAAGCAATATTCACATTGTCAATTTCCATTCAGAAATGCAGTGTCTTTAATTTTCCAAGGTTATTAAATAATGTAGAGTGAGACTTTGAAAGCTGCTGGGCTCCTTTTGTACATTTCCACTGGTTAAAACTCATGCCAAAATCTGAATGTGGGAATTATGTTTTGTTTGAGATGATGAAAAAGAAACAGCTAGATAATAAATAAGTATATCTGTTAGTTTCTTTTGACTTTTACCTTTAAAGTAAGTAGAACAATTATTGGTAAAATAATTTTGTTTTGCATAGCCTCTGATACTGTGTCATTTAACTGAACAAATTTAATTTTAAGAAATACATTAATGACCCTAAACCTTTATGTTACTTTGAAAGTTTTTGCTTGTCATAATATGAACTTGAAATTTGCCCTGCCAGTATGGCTCAGTGGTCGAGCATCGGACCCATGCACCAGGAGGTCACCGGTTCAATTCACGGTTGGGGCACATGCCCAGGTTGTGGGCCGGATCCCCAGTGGGGGGCATGCAGGAGGCGGCCAATCGATGTTCTCTCTCATCCATGTTTCTATCTCTTCCTACCTCTCCCTTTCTTTCACTCTAAAATCAATAGAGAAAAAGAAAAAAAATTTTAAAGAAATACATTAATAAAGCCCTTTTAATTTCAGTTATGGTGAGTTACTTGAGTCATATATTGTCAGATTCTTTCTTTTCGGGTGTTTTACAGTATATTGCTTCAGAAAAACTTAATCTTGAACAATTGCATCTATGATTCTAAAAATATTTTTGAAAAATTAATAGTTGCTGTGGTTAAAAAATTCAAAAGGATATTCATTGAAAATCCACCCCTAATGCCTGGTCATCTAGGTCCTTCCCCTAAAAGCAAGTTTTGTGATGGTTCCTTCCAGACATGATCTATAAATAAGTTTGTGTTTTTTGTTTTTTTTTTATCCTCACTCGAGGACATTTTTCCATTTTTTGTTCAGGTAGAGTGGGAGGGAGAGAGAGGAACAGAGAGAGAGAGAGAAACATCGATGTGAAAGGAACACATCGAGTGGCTGCCACCCGCACGACCGACCAGGGCCGGGGACAAACTGCAACCGAGGTACGTGCCCTTAGCGGGAACCGAACCTGGGTCTCTCTGGACCGCAGGCCGACGCTCTAACCGCTGAGCCAAACCAGCCAGGGCAGTTTGTGTTTGTTTTTAAAGGAGATACAGAACTATACTGTAACCTTGTTACACATATACTGCAATATAATTACTTGTTTACTTTTTGGTCTCTTCTGTTATTTCTTAGTTCCTTGAGGGCAAGAACTATATATTTTCAACAAACTTATATTGAGTGATTACTGTGTCCTGTTCACTATTGTAGGTACTTGGGGTACATCAGGGGACGAAACAGCCCAAAAGCCCTACCACCATGCCATTTTTATTTATATGCATCATCACCACATCCCAACTATATAGCACAGTGTCTGGTACATAGTCACATTCAGGAACAATGTTTTTTTTTAATCAAATTATATCAAGATCCTCTAGTGGTCATGGTTGTCTTTCTCTGTGCATACATTAATAAATTATATACAACTATTACTATATTAATAATTATATAATGTTATTAATATAACATTGTATTAATTAATCTATAAATATATTTATAGAATAGACATTAATATAGTATATCTATCTACATATATATGAAAGAGAAAGAAAGAGACTTATTCTAAGGAATTGGTTAAGATAAATGCGGGGGCTGAGAAGTCTGAAAGGTGTAGGGTGAGCCTTCAGGTAAGAGTTCACGTGATACTCTTGAGTCCAAAGGCTGGAAACTCAGGTAGAATTTTTATATTGCAGTCTGGAGGCAGAATCCCTTCTTCTTTGGAAACCTTTGCTCTTCAGACCATCAACTGATTTGATGAGGCTCACTGGCACTATGCACGGTAAGATGCTTTACTTAAACTAAAGTAAATATTAAGCACATCTAAATGCACGTTTATGGAAACACTTCGATTAGTGTTTGACTAAACAGCTGCTCACCATAGGTTAGCCAAGTTGATAAATAAAATTCACCATCACAGATGTCTTCCTGTTATAATATAATCCACAATGGATGGATACTAAGGCTAATTCAGTAATGGTTTTATTTCAAAATAGATTTATTCCAAAACATTAATTGCACTGTTCATAAATCAGCTCCCTAAACACACATACCAATTTACCTCTCCCTCTGTTTTCTTTGTCTCTGTGTATGCAGTAAGTTATTTTATTTAGGTGTTATGTCTAAATTTTCAGCAGTATACAAAAGCTACAAATTATTTTTTCTTATTTAAGAAACATGGTAAGTGGTTGATCAATCTTCATCAAATCACTTGTTTTACTCAAGTAACATTATTGAAAATTGAGTAGTATTTTGATTTCCGCTGTTCATTCTGGTTTGACTCAGGTAATATTTTTAAAATTTATTTATTTTCCAATTACAATATTATATTAGTTTCAGGTTCACAACATAGTATTAGACATTTATATACCTTACGAAGTTATCACCCTGATAAGTCTAGTACCCACCTGATACCATGCATAGTTGTTAGAATATTAATGACTATAATCCCTATTCTGTACTTTATATTTTTTTATTTTTATTTCATTTTATTTTTCTACCAATTTACAATTCCTTATTGTTTTCTGAAATCTCACATAGTTGAATTAGATGCAATTTGGGGAAAAGAGGTAAAAAGCAAATTAGATAAAAACACTTAAATCAATTATTTAATTATCTTAATTATTTGAGAATCTTAAATGGGCTTACAAATAATTCTAATCATAAAATATTTTTAAATTAGCCCTTTTGTATTTCCAGATTAACTTTATCACATGATATCAATGCCAGCTGTGCCTGCTCCACTCTTCATTAACATACTGAATCAGATATACAAAAAGATCAAAACATGAAACATTTAATGAAAATAATGACAGGCCCAGTAGTGTGGCTCAGTGGATGGAGCATCGTCCCATGGACTGAGACGTCCCAGTTCAATTCCTGGTCAGGGCACATGCCCGGGTTGCAGGCTTGATCCCCAATGCGGGGTGTGCAAGAGGTAGCTGATGGATGTTTCTCTCTCACATGGATGTTTCTGTCTCTTTCTCTAAAAACATTAATAAAAACATATTTTAAGCCCTGGCCGGTTTGGCTCAGTGGTTAGAGCGTCGGCCTGCGGTCCAGAGAGACCCGGGTTCGGTTCCCGCTAAGGGCATGTACCTCAGTTGCAGTTTGTCCCTGGCCCTGGTTGGGTTGTTAGGGTGGCAGCCACTCGATGTGTCCCTTTCACGTCGATGTTTCTCTCTCTCTCTCTCTCCCCCCCAACTCTATCTGAACAAAATATCAAAAAAAAAAAAAGAAAGACAAAAACATATTTTAAAAAATAGCCTCCTATTGCCAGCAACACATTTCTTTCTCTGCACCTTGTCATCTCTTGGCTACTGTGTGCCAAGCCAGGTCCAACAGACCTCACTGATGACTTAACGAAGAACACAAACTTGTATTTGACTAAAACAAGGATGAGCCCAGCTGGTATGGCTCAGTGGGTTGAGCGTCATCCCATGGACTGAGAGGTCCTGGTTTGATTCTCAGTCAGGGCACATGCCGGGGTTGTGTGCTCAACCCCAGTAGGGGGCGTGCGGGAGGCAGCCAATTGATGTTTCTCTCTCACATCAATGTTCCTACCTCTCTCTCTAAAAAAATCAATAAAAACACATTTTTTAAAAATTAAAAAAGAAAATTACAGGAAAAAAATATGGGGGAGGGAATTAAAATGGTAAATGGGGTTGAATTAAGAAGGAAAAAAAAAACAAAACGCTCCACATTGGGAAGCAAAATAACTCATTAAGGCACAAAGAAGTTAAAAGACTTTGCAATTCTCCCGCTGTCAATACAGACACATGGTTGCTCCACTGGGCAGAAAAGTCGACAGCCACTTCTCCGTGATACAGTGACCACTTCTGAAATGACCAGTCTCTCTTACCTTTCCCTCCTTCCTGGCACTATTGAGGTTTCTATCTTTCCTACCTGATATGGGAATAAATATTCAACAAATATTTATTGAGCATCTACTATAACTAGGTGTTGATACAGCATTGAAAAAAGAAAGCATGTCTTCATGGTGCTTACATACTAGTAGGAGGAGACAGATAATAAATTTAAAAAAATAAATAAACTACATGGGCCTGGCCGGTGTGGCTCAGTGGTTGAGTGTCGACCCATGCAACAAGAGATCACTAGTTCGATTCCCGGTCAGGGCACATGCCCAGGTTGTGGGCCCAATCCCCAGTGGGGAGCGTGTAGGTGGTGGCCAATTGATGTTCTCTCATCGATGTTTCTACCTCTCTCTCCCTCTCATTTCCTCTCTCTCAAAATCAATAAAGGAAAATAAAATAAAATAAACTACATAGGATATGTCTTAGTCAGCTTGGGTTGCTGTAATAAAAATATCAGAGATAGGAAGATTGAACAATAAAAATTGATTTCTCAGCACCCTAGAGACTGGAAGTCTGAGATCAGGGTGCCAGTAAGGTCAGGTTTTTAGTGAGGGCCCTCCTTCTTGTTCACTGCATCCTCACATGGCAGAGAAAGAGATTCAGTCCCTAGCAGTATGTTAAAAAGTGATTCTATGTTAAAAGTGAAAATAAGAGAGATGTGAGGGCAACCTGACTGTGACATCTGTCACCCCATCAATCTTCAGGGTTGATTCGGCGGATCTGGCCACCTAGATGGGTGTCCCTCACTGTTGCATGGATGCCCCTCCTGAAGCTGCATGCTGGGCTGGAAAGGACCAGCTTCCCAGAGGAGGCCTGTTCTTCCTTCAAGGGTATACAAGGAGCTGCGCGTCCCTACTAGAACCTCCTAACACAGTCTCAAGGTTCATTTATAGGAGAACATAGGGCATCAAGCTTCCAAGACTCCAGACACATATAAATGAGGTATGGGGTGTGGTAGACTGCTTTCTTTAAAGATTAAAAAGCAAAGAAAAAGAACAGGTCAAGATGAGCTGAGTGTAGTGGGGAGACCAATAAAGTCAGAGTAGCCCTGGCCGGGTTGGCTCAGCGCTTAGAGCATTGGACCATGGACCAGAGAGACCCAGGTTCGGTTCCGCTAAGGGCACGTACCTCAGTTGCAGTTTGTCCCCGGCCCTGGTTGGGGTCATGTGGGTGGCAATCACTGGATGTGTCTCTCTCACATCGATGTTTCTCTCTCTCTCTCTCTTCTTCCCTCTCTCCCTCCCACTCTATCTGAAGATAAATGTAAAAATGTCCTTGGGTGAGGATAAATAAAGTCAGAGTAGGCCTTATTAAGTTATTAGAAGCATATATATGAATTGTGGTACTCTCTATAAAATTTCAAATTTGTTATCTATGACTGGGGCTTAGGAGTCTGTACCTCTGTCCATTGACTTATTCATTCTGGCTCATAAACCTGTGGATATATTCAATCTTGAAACAAAATCAAACAAAAATATAATGAAACATTATCTCTGTAACTTCCTTACTCCCACCCTCCACACCGTATCTCTTTCTCCTTTCTTGCTATGGTTCTAGAAGTAATAGTGTATACTTAAGATGTCCATTAAGCATAATTTTTATGTATCAAACACACAGATAGTACTTACTCAATGCCAGAGATTATTCTAAATAGAAGGTAGGTATTACTTTTATAATCCTTAATTGATCTCTACACTATACTGTCTCCATTATTTGAGTCAGACAGCTCTTCCCCTCTTCCTTATCTGCCAGAGTGATTTAAGACAGACAGTTTGCCTGGGAGAACCAGAGGAAATTTTGTTGGCATTGGGCAAATCATAAGCCATGGATATTCAGTGATGTTCTGGTTCATGTCAGCCGCAGAAAAGAAACTTGCATAACCATTAGACCCAGCTCTAAATATAATATTCCTAAAATGTCTCCTAATTCCTTCCACTCACTTAATACTACATCTTTTTCATTTTATTTTATTTTATTTTATTTTATTTTATTTAGTTTTATTGATTTTGGAGAGAGAAGAAGGGAGAGGGAGAGAGAGATAGAAACATCGATGAGCGAGAACATCAATTGGCCACCTCCAGTATGCCCCCCACTAGGGATTGGGCCCACGACCTGGGTATATGCCCTGACCGGGAATCGAACTGGTGACCTGTTGGTGCATGGTTTGATGCTCAAACACTGACCCACACCAGCTGGGCTTAATACTACATCTTAACCAAAAGGTGGTAGAGAAATATTTAAGAGGAGAGATAAGATGAAGGATCTTGTTGCTGCAACCCACACACTTTGTCCTGGGAGGATCCAGGTCCTGTATCTGCTTAATCTTGAATCATTCTTAGACTCTTCACATTGTTCATAAACAGACTTTTTTGGTGCCTTGGCCAAATCTTAACCTTCTTGTTTATATACTCTGTGCTCATGTGTGCGCATGCGTGAGCACGCATGTGTGTGTGTGTAATGGAAGATACAGATGAGGGTTGGAGAGATCCTAAGCAAATGTTTTCCCTTCCTACAAAACTTGACACAAGTAACTTTTTGCAGTAAATGAAAGGAACAAAAGACATCTGTTATACAGATGACAACCGTTCAAAGCTATTCTGTCTTAAACATCAGTGAATAGGGTTTAGGATAAGTTGGTTGACTTAAAACTCTTCATACTTGTTATAAAGGCTCTAAGTATTGGTAATACCTTTACTTCGACCTCTCCATTTCTCGCATTGCCTGGGTTCCCTCCTCTAAGTTGCTCCCTTTTCCTCACCTTTGCTAATACAAGGACTTTTTACACTGAAATTCACCTACATTCCTCTGTTAATTATCCCCTAACCCTACTCGATTCTTCAGGGAAGAGACCCCCATAATTGAAATTTATTTCCTTCCTCTACATTCCCCCCCCCATTCTCATTGCTTATTTCAAGGTAGTGTCTCTGTTGTGTGTTGTTAATTTCAGGGATTCCAGTTAGCGCTTCCATAGACGCTGCTGTCTCCATGCCTTTATAATTCAGTAATCTCTGGTTTCATTTCAGCTTTTCTGAATAAAAGTAACACGGGAAATCCAAAAAGTTCAGTTATTTCCGTTTCAGTTTAAATATCTGATTTTTTTAATGAATTAAAAATATGCCAGAGATTAACAACATGCTACTTTTAATTTAAGCCCATTATTTAAAAATACTAGAGATTAAAATACTCAATACAAGTTTCTCCCTGGTCTATATAAGATTGTCAGGATAATGAATAACAAAAATATCTTTCAGGACTGAAAAATATTAAATTTCTTATATTACATATTCATCTTTACTTTTGTATGAGTTGACATATCAGGTTGTTTTTAATACTTTTTTACTGATTTTTTACATGGAGAGGGGAGAGATAGAAATATCCAAGTGAGAGAGAAATGGCTCAGCTGCCTCCTGCACGCCCCCTACTGGGAATCCAGCCCACAACCTGAGCATGTGCCCTGACCTCGGAAGTGAACCAGGACCTCTCAGTCCGTGGGACCATGCTCAATCCACTGAGACACACCTGCCCGACGAAAAATCAGAAGTTTAACTCAGAGCTTCCAAAGTGTTACTCAAATATTTTTGGCAATTCAAATTTCACTTAAAATCTACTTTTTTTTTGTTTGCTTATTTTTGTTTTGGTACGTGCCCCTAGCGGGAACCAAACCCGGGCTTCTCTGGTCCGCAGATCGACTCTCCAGCCGCTGAGCCAAACCAGCCAGGGTGAAGTTTCACTTAAGATCTAAACATTACTCTTCTCATCCTGACCTTCAGATAGCTTTTTTGTGGCTATTTCATCCCTTCTATCAGTTTTCCAACCAGCAGCTAGATTGTTAAATATGGCCAGAAAATCAGTTGTGTTTGGTCGTCAGATTGTTTTACCAATTGAATTAATAACCAAGGTTTAAAAGTAGGGCAAAGAGCCCTGGCCGGTTTGGCTCAGTGGTTAGAGTGTCGGCCCATGGACCAGAGAGACCTGGGTTCGGTTCCCGCTAAGGGCACGTACCTCGGTTGCAGTTTGTCCCTGGCCACTCGATGTGTCCATGTCTCTTCCTCTCTATCCTTCCCACTCTATCTGAACAAAAAATGGAAAAATGTCCTTGGGTGAGGATAAAAAAAACTTGGGCAAAGACACATGCAAAATAATCCCTTCTTTTGGTGTTACACTCTTCCATCCTCCAGGGTGCCCGCTAGATCAGCTGCATTTATTTCCCCAAATTTTATTGAGGTAGAATTGACATATAGCATTGTATTAGTTTCAGGTATACAGTATAATGATTTGCAGATATGCATGTATTGCAAAATGCAGTTAACACAATAAATGTAGTTAACATCCAGAGCCTCACATAGTTACATTTTTTCTTGTGATGAGAAATTTTATGATCTACACTCTTAGCAATTTTCAAACATACAAAACAGTATGGGTAATTGCAGTTAACATCCCCAGAATGATTAATCTTATAAGTAGAAGTTTTTGTATTTCAACCACCTTCACTCATTTCCCCTACTCTCCGCTCCCTGACCTCTGGCAAACACCGATCTGTTCTTTGTTGCTATGACTTTTTTCTTTAAGATTCTACATACAGTATTTGTCTTTGTCTGACTTATTTCACTTAGCATAATGTCCTCAAGGTCCATTCCTATTGTTGCAAATGACAGGGTTTTATTCTTTTATGCATGAAAAATATCCTATTAAATATATAATATATCACATTCTCTTTATCACATTCTCTTTATCCATTCATCCTTTGATGGATACTTAAGTCATTTCCATGTCTTGGCTATTGTAAATAACACTGCAATGAATATGGGGATGCAAATGTCTTTTTTTTTACATTTAAAAATGTTTTAACTCATCTTTATTGTTGAATGTACTACAGATGTCCCCCCTTTTTCCCCATGTACCTTCCTCCTCCCCAATCCTGTCCCCCTCCTGCTTTCCCCACACTATTGTCTATTGTTGGTGTCCATTGGTTATGCATACATGCATAGAAGTTCTTTGGTTTATCTCATCCCGCCCTCTCCCCCCTTCCCTTTGCGGTTCATCAGTCTAACAACCAATTTGTACTTCTTCATTCCTTCATCTTCTTCACCCATCCCCCCAGCGCCTGCCCATCTGGCAAGCAACAAAAAGTTCTCTGTATCTATGAGTCTGTTTCTGTTCTGCTTGCTAATGTCTTTTTAAGATAGAGATTTTGTTTCCTTTAGCTATATAACCACATGTGGAATTTCTGAAACACATAGTATTTCTATTTTATAATATTGATGAATTGCCATACTGTTTTTCATAGCAGCTGTGCCATTTTAGATGATCTCCAACTGTGTATAAGGATTCCAATACCTCCATATCCTCACCTACACTTACCTTTTGTTTCTTTGATAACAGCCATCTCAACAGGTGTGAGGTGATAGCTCACTTTAGTTTTCATTAGCGTTTCCCTGATAAGTGATGTTGAACATCTTTTCATACATCTGTTGGCCATTTGTATGTCTTCTTTGGAGAAATCTAGCTTCTGCACAGTAAAGGAAACAATCAACAGAGTAAAAAGTCAACCTACAGAATGGGAGAAAATGTTTGCCAACCGTATATCTCATAAAAGATTAATGTTCAAAATATATAAGGACTCACATTTTGATAGCAAAGAAATGGCAATGGAGTTGCATACAATAAAATTGAAAAGTAGTAATATTTCTGTTAAAAGAATCAATGCAAACCTACGCAGGACTGAACGTTTCCCATTCAAATCTTGTGAGCCCTTTACTCACTTGTATGACCCTCCAAAAATGTAGTAATAACCTTCTTCCTAATAAGGACTTACTTCACTGGATTCAAATGGCACACATTGTTAACTCCCCAAAATTACAAAACTAGCCATTCATGAAGGAATGTTTTACAATGATTCGCACCTTTGAAATGAACATTCGTACCTGATTCTTATGGTTCGCCAAATTAGATCTGCTTTTGCCAATGTTACAATATAATTATTCAAGGCAGGGGTTAATTCTAAAAAGAATTCATTTTCAATGCCCAAGGAATGAATATATCTTTACCTGTCAGCCAAATGAAACTTTTCAAGTTTAGCCTACCCACGTCTCCACACACACACACCTCCTGCGAAGATTTTTCAAGGTTCCTCTATCACTTGTTTGGCACATGCATAAAGACTACTCAGACTAAAACTTGAAATGAGCCCAATTAATGCCCTGACTGCTTTGGCTCAGCAGTTAGAGCGTCGGCCCGTGGACCAGAGAGACCCGGGTTTGGTTCCTGCTAAGGGCACATACTTCAGTTGCACTTTGGCCCTGGCCCCGGTTGGGGACACGTGGGTGGCAGCCAGTCGATGTGTCAATATGCCTCTCTTGCATTGACGTTTCTCTCTCTCTCTTCCTCCCTCTCTCCCTCCCACTCTAAAATGCCCTCGGGTGAGGATAAAAAAGAAAAAGAAAAAGAAAGAGAAAAAAAGAAATGAGCCCAGTTCACAATGCCCAGACCTGGGGCATTAATTTACTCTCCAGTGATCCCACCAGTTGTGGTTTCTTTTTTTTTTTTTTTTCTAATTAGATCCATTAATAATATTCACCTTAATGGTTCCTCCTCTGAATCACCTTGGCATCCTTTCAACTAAACTGAAGTCCCCAGAACCCCCAAAGCCCCTGCCTTTTTAACGAATCTATCTATGTGTAAACATAGAGTCTGTTTCCTTTTATTCCTAGGGGTTAGAGACGGCCATAGTCACTTACTTCTGGTGAGAACACAGTTGGTGTAATTATCTCACAAATTATTCTGTCCACCTGTTGTGTTTGGCATAGATCCCCTCCTCCATACTAGAACTGAGAAAATTCATAGGATGTCCTGAATACCCCTTCCCCAACATAAACATTCACACATGCACAGGCTCGTGCTCTCTCTCTGTTTCTCTCTCTGTCTCTCTCTCTCTCTCTCACACACACACACACACACTCTCAGGCTGGTGCTGACTGATCAAAGCCTTTTGGGCTCAGAGTATTTCGAGTTCAGAGTGACAATCCCTTGGATCCTTGCTATCCATCCTGGGAAACCTAGCAGGATCCTTCCTTCAACAAAGAAATCACTCTACTAAATAATTCAAAGAGAGGATTTAGCAGGTCCCATCTGTGGGAGCTCAAGACATATCAAAGACCACTCACTGATCCCACAGACTCAGCCCTCTTCCCAGCCCATTCATTCCCTCATACCACTTCAGTGGTATCTGCCCACTCACCTCCAGCATATCTTGACAGCTACCAGGATTCATTCCCCTTTCTGCCCATGATTCCTAGGGGCCTGAGGAAATGTATATTAAAACAGAGACTATTTGGCAGGTAGAATTTTATATTTTATTGCAGACATGACATAGGCATATGCTGTGGAAGTCAGGGAATGTTCTGGCCCAGCCTGAATCAAAGAGAAGGATTTTTATAGATTATATATGTTCCAGTAACTTCAGAAAATTTTTTCTATGTATATCACCTTTCAACACTATCTCTGGATTACCCATGAGGAGAAAGAGACAAACGGGGGAAGCTTTTAGACAAACAATAAATTGGGCCCTTGCTACAACCAACCTCTGCCTTCAGTTCTGAGTGATCTCTGCCTCACCCTTAGGTAACACAAATAGGCTGGAACTAGATTCCTTAAAGCCCCAGGCTGAAGCCAAAAATCACCGCTCCCACAATATTATGTGCAAGATAAGTGAACATTCCTCTTCACTTTCTCTGATTACAGTTTTCTGTGTGTGTGTGTGTGTGTGTGTGTGTGTGTGTGTGTGTGTGTTACGTTGTGTTGATGGAGCTGTGAGTGCTCAAACTCACTCTAAAGCAAATGTTATCAAGCCACTAATGTACACATTTTACCCTAATTGATAGAAATGGGAAAACCATGAAGCCATTATGAAACTATCAGGCAATTAAAATGTCAAGTAGTAGGGGGGTGGGAGAAAAATGTATTGAAATTTCCAGACCCCTTAATTTACTCTCAGGTCCAGATAGAGTTATTCACATTAGAGCTCATCTCTCTCCTGTTCATCTGTTCTCTTCAAAACTTAGCACAAAGCGCCATGTCTTTTTCATTCCATGAATACTACTCTTGCTACAGTTAACTGTGATTCCTGGATCCTGAACAAAACACAATCACTTTTTTTTTTTTTTAAGTTTTTCTTTATTGATTTTAGGGTGAGAGGAAGGGAGAGGGAGAGAGAGAAAGATCGATGAGAGAGAACATTGATTGACTGCCTCCTGCACACTGCCCCACCCCCGCCCCTCCGGGGATCGGGCCCACAACCTGACCACGTACCCTGATGGGGAACCAAACCGGCAACCTCTCAGTGCATGGGTGGAACGCTCAACCACTGAGCCACACCGGCCAGGCAAAAACAATCACTTTTTAATGAATGAATTTACTTGAACAGATGTAGCTTTCAACCTGCATGAGTACTCCCTGCTCCTTGAAACGTCATCAGTTGATTTCACCAGTTGATTTTCACAGCTTTGCTCTCTTTTGGTTCTTCTCCTGCCTATCTGCACGCACCTTTTGAGGCTCATCTGCACTGCCTGTAAATGCTGGCATTCCCTAGGCACTACACCAGTATAAATACATTAAATTGTGTCAGATTAATCTCAGTCATATCAGATGACACTAAGTCAAATAATTACTACAGTAGTATTAAAAGATTATGAGCAATTATTCACTCAATAATTTTTTTTTTTTTTTTGGTACGTGCCACTAGCGGGAACCGAACCTGGGACTCTCTGGTCCACAGGCCGATGTTCCAACCTCTAAACAAAACAGGCCAGGGCTCACTCAATAATTTTAGGGTTATCCTTAACTCCTTTTTATTCCTCATTGCCACATCTACAAGGGCACAATATCCTTTTAAATCTACCTTCTAAATATTTCTCAAGTTCATTTCCTCCTCTCCATTCCCACTACTGCTACTTTAAATGTGTTCTTCATCTTTTTCCTATACTACTATATACTAATATGTGTGTGTGTGTGTATGTGTGTAGTATATGTTACTATATACTACTAATCTTTATTAATTTATCAGTCATTCATATTTTTCTCTTTAATAGGTCTTCTTTATTGTCCATCCTTGCAAAAATTATCTACGTTTGTCTCTGACCTATTTGATATTCTTTACTCACTCTCCACTACTTCTGGAAGAAGTCCAAACTCTTGAGCATCTCATGGATTGATAGCTAGACTAAATCTTCAGCCCTCTTGTCATCGCGTCTCTATACCAGGGATTTCAAACTTTTTCATTTCATGGCACACTAAAGTAATTACTAACATTCTGTGGCACAACAAGAAATATATTATATTTTTTGCTGATCTGCAAAAAAAAAAAAAAAAATTAAAATATCAGTGTAATGATTCATTCACACCGAATGGCTATTGTTGTATTGGTTGCTGTCATTTTTTTATTTGACAGTCTAAAGGAAAAGACGTCAGTGCTCTTAATTAAATAGTCAGGTATTGCATGTTTTCAAAATTCTTGTAGCACATCATTTGAAAATTGCTGCAGTATCCTGTATAGTTTAGTTCTTGGTATTTCTTCACATCCTCTTGTTCTGAATGCCCTTAGCTACAAGTTCACCAGAAAATCTTCTTCATCTAGTGATTTCCTGGGTTGGTTTGCACTGATTTGGGAAAGTTGAGTATACGTATCTTCTCCCAGTGAGTATATGTATCACTCCCCTCTCTTGGTGTAACCTGTGTGTTACTCTATTGGCTCCTTGGGGAGTTCTCCCTAATAAACCTGGCATTGTGGGAAGACACAAATGTGTGTGAGCGACTCCTGTCGGGAATGCTCCCTTGATCACGACAACACCAATTTATTCATCCTCAAATGTCATTTCTAGGAGAACTTCTCTAATCATTCTCACTGCCTTTCACCATTAGAATTAATTAGACCTTATTTTGAACTATTTTTGAAACTTGTATATTATGTCTATATTGCGAATAGTATACTACTGGTTTGTGAGTTTCTTGAGGGTAGAGTCTGTGTTATATTAATCTCTTTTCCCAGCAGATAGTACATTGTCTAGCACATGGTACACCATAACTGTTAACAATATTTATACTTCATTTTAGCAATTCGTTTTTGTAACATGATCATAATCTAAGTGGAAAGGTGTTGCTGGATTAAAAAGTGGTGTAGGGATACAGTATGATTCTCTGCCTGTATAGCAAAACAAAAGCAACAATAATAAAATACATACAAAAGAGAGAAGAGGTGGCAAGTGCAAGAAAGTAGAATAATCTGGCCCTGGCTGGTGTGGCTCAGTTGGTTTGGTGTCCTCCTGGGCACCAAAAGGTTGCCAGTTCGATTCCCAGTCAGGTCACAACCCCGGGTTGCAGGCTCAATACCCAGTAGGGTGTGTGTGGGAGGCAGCCAATCCATGTTTCCCTCTCAGATTGAAGTTTCTCTCTCTCTCTCTCCCTCTCCCTTCCTCTCGCTCTAAAACTCCATTTTAAAAAATATTTTTAAAAAGAAAATGGAATGTTCTGTGTAGAATATAAAGATATCATGGAATTGTTGAGGCATGTTATTTATAGTGATTTTTAAATATATATATAACATTGTGTATTGGCTATTTCTATATAAGTGTAGACTGAGATATTCTTCACTACATTTTACAGCTGCATAGTACTCTACTGTGCAATTTAGCATTGTTTCTTTAATCTTACCCTGTCGACAAATATTTGACTCATTTCCATTCTTTTTCTATTACAAATAGTGCTATAATGAACAACCTTCACATGCAAATTCAATTTCAGGGATTTCTGTAAAAAGTAAACCAAGTTAACTACACAATCCATAAATAGTAATAAAGCATTTTTGCACCTGTATTTGACCAAATCATACTCTCGCATTTGGACAACTATTTATCAGTTGTTTACCACTAACCAAAATAATTATTTTGCTAGTGAATTATGTCATCCTACGCCTAAATTGAAAGATGAAGTTGGAGGATCTTTCTAAACCTGAATAACATAGAATGAGTATTTCTTTAAAATATCTGCCTAGCCCTGGCCAGTTTGGCTCAGCGGTTAGAGCGTTGGCCTGCTGTCCAGAGAGACCCGGGTTCGGTTCCCGCTAAGGGCACGTACCTCGGTTGCCGTTTGTCCCCGGCCCTGGTTGGTCGTGCGGGTGGCAGCCACTCGATGTGTCCCTTTCACATCGATATTTCTTTCTCTCTCTCTCCCTCTCTCTCCTTCCCACTCTATCTGTACAAAAAAATGGAAAAATGTCCTCGGGTGAGGATAAAAAAATAATAATAATAAAATAAAATAAAATATCTGCCTAGTCCGGCCGGTGTGGCTCAGTGGTTGAGCATCGACCCATGCACCAAGAGGTTGCCAGTTTGATTTCCAGTCAGGGCACATGCCCAGGTTGTGGGCCCGATCCCCGGTGGGGGACATGCAGGAGGCGGCCAATCGATGTTCTCTCTCATCGATGGTTCTATCTCCCTCTCCCTCTCCCTTCCTCCCTCTAAAATCAATAAAGGAAAAAAATATATGTTTAAAAAAAAATGTCTGCCTAAAAACAACTTTCTTAAAATACATACATGGTTCTTCGCTCAAGATCCCATAGTCTCATACAAAACCCATTTAATGGAAGAAATCTAAAAAATGTTCAAACAGGCCTTAACTATATAAAGCAAAGAGAATGACATATTTGATGACCTAGGGATCTGCAAAATATTCAGCCTACGGCAGGAGAGCAGTTCCACTAGGGAAATGTGAAATCGGCGTGTTTCCACTTGTAAGACAGCAAACAATTTTGAAAGAATAGGTAAGTGGAAGATCTAAGAAATGCTAGTAATTGGCTCAATTAGCTCCCTATTAATGGTTTACACATTTGACTGGGCGTCCTCTTCTGACAGGATGACTCCTGCTTCAGTATTAGAAGTGTGCTTTTGAGTACGTAAGATTAGGCCAGGAGAGGTTAGGCCAAGAAGGGAGCAGTAACAAACATATTTGCGAGCTAAGAAATTATAAAGGAAAGCCTCATTTGGAGGTGCTGGGAAGGGAGAGATAAAAAGTGATCTAGCCCTGGCCGGTTTGGCTCAGCGATTGGAGCGTCGACCTGCGGTACCGAGAGACCCAGTTCGGTTCCCGCTAAGGGCACGTATCTCGGTTGCAGTTTGTCCCCGGCCCTGGTTGGTCGTGCGGGTGGCAGCCACTCGATGTGTTCCTTTCACATCGATGTTTCTCTCTCTCTCTCTTCCTCTCTCTCCCTCCCACTCTATCTGAACAGAAAAATGGAAAAATGTCCTCGGGTGAGGATAAAAAAAAACAACAAAAAAAAGTGATCTAGTATGTTTAGACTAATTGATAAATTTTTGAAAATCACTAAATTTATAGCTAAATATTTATGGTTTTTTTTTTAATTTTTGTCTTCTTTATTGATTTTAGAGAGACAGGAAGGGAGAGGTAGAGAGAGATAGAAACATCAATGAGAGAGAACATGGATTGGCTGCCTCCTGCATGCCCCCCACTGGGGATTGGGCCCACAACCTGGGCAGGTGCCCTGACTGGGAATCGAACTGGTGACCTCTTGGTGCATGGGTCGATGCTCAACCACTGAGCCACACCGGGCAGGCCTAAATATTTGTCTTAACAGGAACAATTCTTGTTGCCTTAATAACCTGGATGATTACTGTTTCTGAACTTTAGGCTGTTTCATTGTTTATCAACCCTTGTACTAAAATCCTTAGTTTTTCTTTATTTCCTCCCCTCATATTAGCCCCTGTACAATGGTTGGTGGGGAAGAAAAGAAGTTGCTGAAAGAATGGTTTTGATTTATCAGTGAATCTTACTTTTTGATAACAGCCAGGAAAGTAAAAGAAAGCCTTGAGAAATGAGGAGTGGCAAAAGAGAAGTGAAATAATAAGAGGAAGTTCAAAGGTAAGGATGACATAAAATTGAATTACAGTCATGTGTCATTTAATGACAGAGATATGTTCTGAGAAATGCATCTATTTAGTTTTCTGATGGATGGCTAAAGATACAACAAGAGTTTATTACTCAAAGAGGCAGAGAAAGAAGACTAGCCAAATCTGCCAGCTCCCTGTGGTCACTGTTCACACAACAAAAAAAGGCAACACCGGAACAACAGGGGCCGATGATGGCAACTTGGATTGAGATACCCCATTGCTGAGGGACCAGTACCAGACAGTAGCTGGTGGTTTTTACATTGTGGTTTTTGTTTTGTTTTTTCTATTTATCTTCAGATAGAGTGGGAGGCAGAGAGAGAGAGAGAGAGAAAGAGAGAGAGAGAGAAACATCGATGTGAGAGAGAAAAATCGACGTGAGAGAGAAACATTGATGTAAGAGAGCCACATAGACTGGTTGCCTCCCACATGACCCCGACCAGGGCCGGGGACTGAACTGCAACCGAGTTACATGCCCTTGACCGGAATCAAACTTGCGACTCATTGGTCCATGGGCTGACATTCTGAGCCAAACCGACCAGGGTGCTGGTGGTTTTTGAATGTTTACAATTGTTTTATTTGATTTTATATGTGCTCATTTGATTAATTTGCATTTTTCCTATTATTTAATTATTAAATTTATTGGGGTGACATGGGTTATAAGATTATATAAGTTTCAAGTGTATATTTCTATAATACATCATCTATAATACATTTCTATAATACATCATGTATATTGTTGTGTGCCCAGCACCCAAAGTCATATCTTCTTCCCTCTCCACATATTTGACTCCCTTTACCTTTTACTATCCTCCAACCCCCTTCCTCTCTGGTAACCACCATACTGTTGTCTATGTCTATGAGTTTTTCTTTGTTTTTTGGGTTTGTTTATTTGTTGATTTCAGTTTTTATATCCCATATAGGAGTGAAATCATATGGTTCTTGTCCTTTTTCACCTGACTGATTTCACATAGCATGCCACCTAAGAAATGCATCTTTAGGTGATTTTGTTGTGTGACCATCATAGACTGCACTTATAGAAACCTAGAGGATATAACATATTGTTCTCAGGAGTAGGGAACCTTTTTTCTGCCAAGGGCCATTTGGACATTTATAACATTATTTGCAGACCATACAAACTTATGAATTTAAAAATTAGCCTGCTAGCCCTGGCCGGTTGGGCTCAGCAGTTAGAGCACCGGCTCTCAGTTCAAAGAGTTGCAGGTTCAATTCCAGTCAAGGGCACATACCTCAGTTGCAGTTCGGTCCCTGGACCTGGTCGGGGTCATGCGGGAGGCAACTGCTCAATGTATCTCCCTCATATCAATGTTTCTCTCTCTCTCCCTCACACCCTATCTAAAAATAAATGGAAAAATATCCTCAGGTGAGGATTTAAAAAAAAAAAATGTGCTGCTATATTTGGTCAGACTAATTTGGTGAGGCATGTGATGTTAGCTGGCATTGATTTCTTGGGCCTTATACGATGCATGGGCCAGGTGTTCCCCACCCCGTGAGGCTACAAACCCATAAAACACGTTACTGTACTGAATATAGTAGGCAATTGTAACACAATGGTAAGTACTTGTGTATCTAAACATAGAAAAGGTACAGTAAAAATATGGTATATATGCCTAGCTGGTGTGGCTCACTGGCTGAGTGTCAACCCATGCACCAAGAGGTCACCAGTTTGATTCCTGGTCAGGGCACATGCCCAGGTTGTGGGCCCAATCCCCAGTGGGGGGCATACAGGAGGCGGCCAATCGATGTTCTCTCTCATTGATGTTTCTATCTCTCTCTCCCTCTCCCTTCCTCTCTCTCTAAAATCAATAAAGGAAACAAAATCTTTTTTAAAATATGGTATAAAAGATTACAAAATGATGTGACTGCATAAGGCACTGATCATGAATAGAGCTTGAGGACTGGGAATAGCTCTCGATGGAACATGGCATACTGTTTCACAGCCAAGCTTTTTTTATATCAGCAGAAAGAATACTCCCTAAAATAATTATTAAAAGTAGAGTATAGCCCTGGCTGGTTTGGCTGAGCAGTTAGAGTGTTGGCCCGTGGACCAGAGAGTCCCAGGTTTGGTTCCCGCTAAGGGCATGTACCTCCGTTGCAATTTGTCCCCGGCCCTGGTTGGTGTTATGTGGGTGACAACCACTTGATGTGTCTCTCTCACATCAATGTTTCTCTCTCTCTCTTCCTCCCTCTCTCCCTCCCACTCTATCTGAAGAGAAATGCAAAAATGTCCTCGGGTGAGGATAAAAAAAAAAAAGTACAGTATAGTAAATATGTAAGCCAGTAACATGATTATTTACTATTATTCTCATGTGATATGCACTGTACATCATTGTGCATGCAATACTTTTACATGACTGGAAGAGCAGTAGGCTTGTTTACACCAGCATCATCACAGACATCTGAGTGATGACTTACACTATGACATGATGGCCACAGTTTCACTGATGTGATAGGATTTTTTAGCTTCATTGTAAAGTATGGGACCACCACTGTATATGCAGTCTGTTGTAAACCGAACCATCATTATTTGGGTGCATGACAGTTCAATTGTGAGACCATGACAAAAAGTGTGATGTGGACCTTTGTTACACTGAACATGTGAAAAAATGTTGATGCTGATCAACACCTTCCTCCACCAATAAGCATGCAGAGCTTATGGCTTTCATTAAAAATCTAGTACTGCTCAGCCATGTTGGCCTGTTGGGTTATTTCTTCTGAATCAAGCACCCAGGAAAAGCAATATTATTTACAGGGTTTTTTTTTTTTTATCCTTATCCGAGGACATTTTTGCATTTCAGATAGAGCAGGAGGGAGAGAGGGAGGGAGAGAGAGAGAGAGAAACATCGATGTGAGAAAGACACATTGACTGGTTGCCACCCACACAACCCCTACTGGGGCCGGGGACAAACTGCAACCGAGGTACGTGCCCTCAGCAGGAACCAAACCCAGGTCTCTCTGGACCGCAGGCCGATGCTCTAACTGCTGAGCCAAACTGGCCAGGGCTACAGCCTTTTTGTAGTAAATGTGGCATTGCTGCCAGGCTGGTGTGGCTCAGTGGTTGAGCATCGACCCATGTACCAAGAGGTCGCTGGTTTGATTCCTTGTCAGGGCACATGCCCAGGATATGGGCCAAGTCCCCAGTGGGGGGCGTGCAGGAGGCAGCCAATTGATGTTCTCTCTCATTGATGTTTTCATCTCTCTCCCTCTCTCTCTCTAAAATCAATAAAGAAAAAAACTGTATTTTTTAAAATGTGGCATTGCTTTAATGCTCCTTCAATAATGGAGCGTGTGGATATGGTCTGAGTAATGTGAGAACTACCTCTGGGGACAAAATCCATACCTAGTTGAAAATAAAGTTGATAAAAAATATTCAGTGTTCAACTCTCCAGAAAACCACCCTTTACCTAGTTCCTTGAACTCCAGCTACCTCAACTGTGCTCTTTCTCCAGTGTGCCAAGTTGATTCCTTCCTAAAGCACTTTTGCATTTACTCTTCATTCAGCTTTTTCAAATATCTGCCTCTTCCAAGATCGTTTTTCTGACAACTCTTTCTAAAAATAGCACTTCTACCACTTTCTGTTCCCGATCCTGCTTTATTTTCCTTCATAGCACATAACACTACCTATTATTTTACAGTCTTTCTTTACTGTACTATGACATTCACTAGGCAGGAATTTGTTGTTGTTCAATGATGTATGTGTATCCCTCTAAACAGTGCTTGGCACATAGAAAAATCAAATTTATCATTTATAGGTTGCTTACAAAGCATCAGGCATTTTCTAAAACTTTGTATTCATTACATCATTTAATCCCCCAAACTGTATTTCTACTGTAGAGATAAGAAAAAAATGAGGCAAAATTATTTAACTTGTCCAAAGTCAAATCTAGTAAGTAAAAAAGGGAAGATTCAAAAACAGACTACTATACTATATTGCCTCTCACTGGTAATAGAGGTTCAATGCGTGTCACTTGAAAACTTATTGGCTTAAAGTGGTATATTGATATCAATATTTCAAATAGTGTCTTAACTGCTAATGGACCACAATGCAATTCATAATTTTGTATTTGCATTCAGAGCACTGAATGAAATATAATGAAAATTACCTGCAAGGTAATAAATCTTCTGCTGTGCTAAAGTGAGCTCTCAGTTGTTGGCAGACATTATCCATATATAACCTGATTTAGTCCTCACAACAACTGCATAACGGTAAGTACTACCTGCTGTATTTTACAAATAATGAAACTGGGGTCACACAGCAAGGAGCATTTTATTTATTTATTATTTTAAATATGGTTTCTTATTGATTTTTTAGAGAGAAAGGAAGGGAGAGAGAGATAGAAACATCACTGTGAGAGAGAAACATGGATCTGTTGCCTCCTACACACCTCCTACTGGGGATCAAGCCCACAACTTGGGCATGTGCCCTGATGGGGAATGGAACTGGGACCTCTCAGTCCATGGGACAATGCTCAATGCACTGAGTCACACCTCTGAGCATCAATGACCATTTTATTTTATCCTTTATTGGTTTTAGAGAGAGGGGAAGGGAGAGGGAGAGAGAGATAGAAACATTGATGAGAGAGAACATCAATTGGCCGCCTCCTGCATGCCCCCCACTGGGGATCAGGCCCACAACCTGGGCATGTGCCCTGATCGGGAATCAAACCGGTGACCTCTTGGTGCATGGGTCAATGCTCAATCACTAAGCCACACCGACTGGACTAAAGACCATTTTAAACTGATTCTAAGATACATTTAATGTTTTAACATTTCTAAAATTGGGATATGTCTTTAAAATCTTTGGCTTTAATAAGTATAATTGCTAATTTTATTATTTTCTTTCTTAGTGGTGCATAAAATAATGATGCATCTTGAAATGGATAGCATCTTACACATGGCATATGATAAGGGGTGAAGATAATATTTAAACTCAGGCAGATGTGATATTCAAATCCAAGCCCCTAATCATTATTCTATATGGTGACAATTATCTTGCTTGATTTCTAATTTTGCTATCAGTTACCCTTCTTTTATGGTAAGCAATAGAATTAACTATAATAGATCTTTGATCTTTTATGCATAGTGTTCTATTTATGATCCCAGATCTCTTAGCTATATAGAAAGACAGACTGTTACAGCTAACTAAAGTAAATTCACAAAATCAAGTGGATTTTCTATGCTTTTTCTAAGATTGTTAGAACTTAGATATAGATATAGATATAGAAGATAGATAGATAGATAGATAGATAGATAGATAGATAGATAGATAGATAAATACACACACACATATATAGTTTCTTTATCACCTGTTTGAATAACAGTGCATACTAGTGGGTCAGGGGTTCTGCCATGTTATGTGGGTTGTGATAAAGATTACATTTATTCAGTTTAGAAGTTACAGAGCACATTGATTCTTTAAACTGACATTTTGAAAATTGTTTAAAAATAAGATTTTTCAATTCACTTTTAATCTTGAGCAGTGAAAAGTTAGGCTGTAGAAGATAATTATTCTTATTTCACATTCTATTAGAATGTGCCAAGTTTGATGGGAAAAAGCAAAATATTTTCAGCTCAAAAATGGACTATCTGATCAAGCAACTGCTTTGCAACAGGTTTTCAAAAAGATCTCTGAATCCTAACATAGTCAGTTTAAATACTGATGCCTTAGTATTTCATAGATGTGTCATAGAATTTGGAAATTAATATTTGCTTGAGAGAAAAGAAGCTAATATGGTAAATCAAGAGAAACTGCTATAATTCTCTATTCATCTCCCAATCAAGATAACTGGAACTTGAATTTCTTGAGTAAAATAGGCATTCTACTGCTGCTGAGTTTTCCTTTTGGGAGAAAATTAATTTAGCTTCATCATAGCCTAATTTATAGCTTGAATTTGTCAACTTTGAGTTTTTAAAGAATAACTAATTTTTTCTTCTTAACTAAAACTTATCTTCACTTTTTCAAGACTGATAGTGCCAGTTAATGGCAGGCATTTATACAATTAGCCTTTGGCTAATCAAGTGCAGAATATTTTCATTAGCCTTATTTTGTAAAAAGTGGTCAATTAAAGCTTTTGTTAGGATTGATGGTGTAATTGGAGGTTGGCATTGATTGTCAAAGTGCAATACACTCATATTTCATATGTAAATATAAAGCAGCATTAGAATAGATTATTCTAAAAACTGACAAATAGTATTTAAAATTGGACACACATTGCCTGGCTGGTGTGGCTCAGTGGTTAAGTATTGACCCATGCACCAACAGGTTGCCGGTTAGATTTCCGGTTAGGGCACATGCCCAGGTTGTGGGCCCGATCCCCAGTGGGGGACATGCAGGAGGCGGCCAGTCAGTGTTCTCTCCCATCAATGTTTCTATCTCTCTCCCTCTCCCTTCCTCTCTCTAAAATTAATAAAAAAATAAAATAAAATAAAATCGAACACACAAAATGGTTTTTTTATAGAGTTAAGTAGATGGTAGATGATCTTACAATATCTAACCAGTGGTACACTGACAAATGATTGACAACTGCTTCCCTGTTGGAGGGGTAACATCCTGACTGTAGTGTTTACTTGTTTCTGCCATGTGAAATACTCTTGACACAGACAATTTCAGGATAATTAAGGGTACGCCACTTAGCTCACAAAATTCCTGAAAATATAAGTCACCTCAAGCCCATACCAGTTGGCTCTAGAACATCAGTGTTCCTAACCCAGGAATAACTAGAATTTCAGTTCATCTGGGTCTTCCTAATTCTTTAGATTAATACTCGAGCTACCAAACAGTAGCCTACAGTAAAGCTTGCTTTCCATTGTTTGCACTTTGATTTCTAATCTGGACACATCTGGATAGAGCATGGCCAGTTAATTTTAGATATCTAGTTCTTCAGCTAATGTTCTTTGTTGTGAGGCCTGTCCTGAGCATTGTGAGATATTGGCAGATCCTTGGCCTCTACCAGTTGAAGCCAGTCGCTTCCTCCACATATGACAAGTAAAATGTCTCCAAACATTGCCAAATGTTCCCTAGGAGGGTTTTGCTCCCTGTTTTAACATTTGCAAATTATAGGGAACATCAGAACTTAAGGAAGACCCAAGACTGTTTATACAATGCAAAGTAGTTGCAAGAAAACGAAAGAATATAGTTAATCATCTGAATGTTTCCAAATATCCCCATGTATATCCTCACATAGGCAAAACATCTGTGAGTCAGACTGAATTTTTCCAGCTTTCATCTGGAAGTTTATTATTCTGTAAATACAAGCTTCGTGTCTCATTGATCTAATGACTGTGTCTGTATGATGAATAACACTGGCTCAGAAATCTGTTGATCTGCTATTTTGGGCTGTTTAACTATCCGATTTAGATCACAGCCCAGCTGCTCTGACTCAGTGTGCAATTTGAGATGACGCACAAGAACAAAAAAAGTATGCATTGATTTATTAGCCTCGTTTTCATGCTACAGCTCAAGATCACCGTTCTCCCCGATTCTATAGCTTTCATTCATTTGCAACGACGGAGCTTTAAGTATAGGTCAGGCTGCATTCATTTAACAATCGACTTCTATGAGTTATAAATCTTAGACATTATAGTACCTTTCTTTTCTTTTTCTACTATTATTGTTGTTGTTGTTTTGGTAGAGTGAGTTTACCTTTTTTCTTGTCACTGGGTGAGACATTTTGCCATAACAGAAACTTTCTTCACTAGACATTTCCATTTTGGATATCTTCACTAAAGCTTATGCTTAAGCTGGGGAAATGAACATTCCATATGGTCCCATATGTAATTACTGGAGGCCCCTCCTAAATCCTTTGTGTGCATCCATGTCGACATAATCTTCCAAATTTAGGAAGTGCAGAAATAAATACGTAACACCCACCTTAGCCACAATAGAAGAATCACCCTCAACTGACCTTTCTTTTTTTTTGTACTAGTGGTGGTGATTATGGCAGTTGCTACTATTTCAGGGCAAGGGAATGGAAATAAATTTATGTTTATTATTATTTGGTTTTTGTTTAATTTTTATTGAATTTATTGGGTACAATTCTATAATACACCCTGTGTATATTGTATTGTGTTCACCACGCCAAGTCAAGTCTCCTTCCATCACCATTTATCCCCTCTTCACCCTCTTCTACCTCCCCCCACCTCCCTTTTTCTCTGGTAATCACCATACTGATGTCTGTGTCCATGTGGTATTTTTCCTTTGTTTAATACCTTTACCTTTTTTATCCAGCCCCCCAACCCCCTCCCCTCTGACATTGTTAGTCTGCTCTCTGCATCAATGAGTCTGTTTCTATTTCATTAATTTCTTCTTTTCATCAGATTCCACATATGAGTAAAATCATATTGTACTTGTCTTTCTCTGACCGGCTTATTTTACTTAGCATAATACTATCCATATTTCTTACTTTTTCACTCTTACGTCATGTGAAAGAATATTTTTTTTTGGCCAGAATTTCAATTCGAAATTAAGCTTATGTTCTGTATAGTATTTTCAACTGACATTATTTTAATGTATGTCAATAGATTGTGATTTCTAAAAAGTGCTTTCTAACATATTCACTAATTAAACACATTTCCTGTTTTGATAATTAATGATCCTAGCACACAACCACATGAACATGGATTTTGAGGGAAAATCCTATATAAATATAAGAATAATATGTAATATTCTTAAATATTATATGATAAATATAATGCATATTTATTGTTATATTATCATATTATACATAATAAAGAAACAAATAATATAATCTATATATAGAGAATTGCCTTCTTATGTAAGAAATCTAATGTAAATATTAGATTTAATTCCAATAATTTACCTTTCTTTCCAAATTATTTTCTTCCACGAAGAAAAAAACAGTGACAGAAAGATAAAAATCACAATTTGCCACTCTAAGCCACACATTTTTTTTTCTTTTGAAAATAAATTAAGGTATCCCATGTATCTTTTAGAGTACAGCCAAATATATGTTATGCTTAGCTTTACTTTGGGATTTTTGATATTTTTCTATCAGTTCTTTCATTGAACTTTGAGGAGCAGCAAATGAATTAGAATCTCTATAGTGAGCTCTACTGTCTTTTATCTATTTTCGGGCCTTTCTATTTTCTTCTTTTCCATGGAGATTGAATTTTCTTTTTTTTTTTTTTTTTTTTTTTTTTTTTTTTTTTTTATTTATTTATTTTTTTTTATTGAATAATTTTTGTTACAAATGATTCTCCTTTTTTCCCCCAGTGGTTCCCCCCTCCCCCTTCCCTCCCCGCCCCTTCCCCCGATTGTTGTCCATGTCCACTGTTCATGCCTATATGCATATAAATTCTGTTGTTCATCCCTCTCTCAGCTCCCCACTCCTTAGGGGATTGTCCTCAAACTGTTATGTTCATTATATTCCAGAAATCAGTGAGATCATATGAAATTTGTCTTTCTCTGCTTGGCTTGTTTCACTCAGGATGATGCTTTCCAGGTCCCTCCATGTAGTCTCAAAGGACAAGAGATCTTTCTTTCTTACCGCTGCGTAGTACTCCATTGTGTATATGTACCACAGCTTTTTAATCCATTCGTCTACTGATGGGCACTTGGGCTGTTTCCAGATCTTAGCGATTGTAAATAGTGCTGCTACAAAGATGGGGGTACATATATTCTTTCTGATTGGTGTTTCAGGCTTCTTAGGGTATATTCCTAGAAGTGGGATCACTGGGTCAAATGGGAGTTCAATTTTTAATTTTTTGAGGTGACACCATATTGTTTTCCATAGTGGCTGCACCAGTCTGCATTCCCACCAACAGTGTACTAGAGTCCCCTTTTCTCCACACCCTCGCCAACACTTGTTGTTTGATGATTTGTTGATGGCGGCCATTCTGACCGGTGTGAGGTGATACCTCATTGTTGTTTTGATTTGCATCTCTCTGATGATTAGTGATGATGAACATTTCTTCATATGTCTCTTAGCCATTTGTATGTCCTGTTTGGAGAGGTGTCTATTTAGTTCCTCTGCCCATTTTTTAATTGGATTCTTTGTCTTCCTTTTGTGGAGTTGTGTGAGCACTCTATATGTATTGGAAATTAACCCCTTATCTGATATATCATTGGCAATTATGCTCTCCCATACAGTGGGTAGCCTTTCCGTTTTGATGATTGTATCTTTCGCTGTGCAGAAGCTTTTGAGTTTGATGTAGTCCCATGTGTTCATTTTCTCCTTTGTTTCTATTGCCTTAGGTGATGTGTCAGTAAAAATTCTGCTGCGTATGATGTCTGAGATTTTGTTGCCCACAGTCTCCTCTAGGATTTTTATGGATTCATGGGTTACATTTAAGTCTTTTATCCATTTTGAGTTTATTTTGGTGTAGGGTGTAAGTTGATGGTCTAGTTTCATTTTTCGGCAAGTAGCTGTCCAATTTTCCCAGCACCATTTATTAAAGAGGCTGTCCTTACTCCACTGTATGCTCTTGCCACCTTTGTCAAATATTAATTGAGCATATTGCCTAGGGTCCATTTCTGGGTTCTCTATTCTGTTCCACTGGTCTATATACCTGTTCTTGTGCCAGTACCAGGCTGTTTTGATTATGGTGGCTTTGTAGTATAACCTGAAATCTGGTATTGTGATCCCTCCAACTTTGTTCTTCCTTTTCAAGATTGCTGTGGCTATTCGAGGCCTTTTTTGGTTCCATATGAACTTTTGAAGTAATTGTTCTAATTCTTTGAAGTATGCCGTTGGTATTTTGATGGGGATTGCGTTGAATCTATAGATTGCTTTGGGTAATATGGACATTTTAATGATGTTAATTCTCCCAATCCATGAACAGGGTATGTTCTTCCACTTTTTTACATCTTGCTCTATTTCATTTTTCAAAGATCTGTAGTTTTCTGCGAATAGGTCCTTTATCTCTTTGGTTAAGTTTATTCCTAGGTATCTTAATTTTTTTGCCGCAATGGTAAATGGGATTGTTTGCCTAGTTTCTCTTTCTGTGAGTTCATCATTGGTGTATAAGAATGCCATCGATTTCTTGACGTTAATTTTGTATCCTGCTACTTTGCCAAATTCATTTATTAAGTCTAGTAAGCTTTTGGTGGAGTCTTTGGGATTTTCTATGTACAGTATCATGTCATCTGCAAATAATGACACTTTCACTTCCTCCTTTCCAATTTGGATCCCTTTTATTTTTCTTCCTGTCTGATTGCTGTGGCTAAGACTTCCAGTACTATGTTAAATAGGAGTGGCGAAAGTGGGCATCCTTGCCTTGTTCCTGTTCTTAAGGGAAATGCTTTTAGTTTTTGCCCATTGAGTATGATGTTGGCTGTAGGTCTTTCATATATGGCCTTTATTATGTCTAGGTATGATCCCTCAATTCCCACACTGGTGAGCGTTTTTATCAGAAATGGATGCTGGATTTTGTCAAAGGCTTTTTCAGCATCTATTGATATGATCATGTGGTTTTTATTCTTCAATTTATTTATGTGGTGTATCACATTTATGGATTTGCGAATATTGTACCAGCCTTGCATCCCTGGGATGAATCCCACCTGGTCATGGTGGATAATTTTTCTGGTGTATTGCTGGATTCGATTTGCTAGTATTTTGTTCAGGATTTTGGCATCTATGTTCATCAGGGATATTGGCCTGTAGTTTTCTTTCTTTGTTGTGTCTTTTTCTGGTTTTGGAATTAAAGTTATGCTGGCTTCATAAAACGAGTTTGGCAGTCTTCCTTCTTCTTGAATTTTTTGAAATAGTTTGAGGAGAATGGGTATTAGTTCTTCTTTGAATGTTCGGTAAAACTCCCCTGTGAAGCCATCTGGGCCTGGGCTTTTGTTTGCTGGAAGAGTCTTGATTACATCTTCAATTTCCTCTGTTGTTATTGGTCTGTTCAAGTTTTCAATCTCTATCTGATCCAATTTTGGGAGGCTATGTGTTTCTAAAAATTTGTCCATTTCGCTTAGATTTTCGAATTTGTTGCCGTATAATTTTTCATAGTAGTTGTTAACGATCTTTTGTATTTCTGTAGGGTCAGTTGTTATCTCTCCTGTTTCATTTCTGATTTTATGTATTTGGGTTCTCTCTCTTTGTTTCTTGGTGAGTCTAGCTAAGGGTCCATCAATCTTGTTTATCTTTTCAAAAAACCAGCTCTTTGTTTTATTGATCCTCTGGATTGTTTTTTTGGTCTCTATGTCGTTTATTTCTGCTCTGATCCTTACTATTTCTTTTCTTCTGCTTGCTCTGGGGTTTTCTTTTTGTTTACTCTCTAGTTCTTTAAGTTGTGAGGTTAGGTAGTCTATTAGAGATTTTTCTTCTTTTTTGAGGTAGGCCTGTAGTGCTATAAACTTCCCTCTCAGAACTGCTTTTGCTGCATCCCATAGATTTTGTATTGTTGTGTCCTCATTTTCATTGGTTTCCAGGAAGTTTTTGATTTCTTCCTTGATTTCCTCGGTGACCCATTCATTGTTTAATAACATTCTATTTAGCTTCCATGTGTTAAAATGTCTTTGTATGTTCTTCTTGCAATTGATTTCTAGTTTCATACCATTGTGGTCTGAGAAGATGCTTGTTATAATTTCAATCTTCTTGAACTTGTAGAGACTTAGTTTGTGCCCTAACATGTGGTCTATCTTTGAGAATGTTCCATGTGCACTTGAGAAGAATGTGAATTCTGTAGTTTTGGGGTGTAGTTCTCTGTAGATATCTATTAAATCCATTTGGTCTAGTGCTTCATTTAGAGTCTCTGTTTCCTTGCTAATTTTTTGTCTAGAGGATCTATCCAGTGATGTGAGCGGGGTGTTGAAGTCCCCTGTTATGATTGTATTGCTATCGATTTCTCCTTGGAAGTCCTCCAGAAGATTTTTAATATATTTTGGTGCTCCTATATTGGGTGCATATATGTTTATCAATGTTATATCTTCCTGTTGGATAGATCCTTTCAATATTATGTAGTGGGCTTCTTTGTCTCTAGTTATGGCCTTCAATCTGAAGTCTATTTTATCAGATATCAGTATTGCTACCCCAGCTTTTTTTTCTTTTCCATTTGCTTGAAAGATTTTTTTCCATCCCTTCACTTTCAATCTGTGTGAGTCTTTTGTTGTGAGGTGGGTTTCTTGTAAACAGCATATAGATGAGTCTTGCTTTCTTATCCAATCAGCTACTCTGTGTCTTTTTATGGGAGCATTCAGTCCATTTACATTTAAGGTGGTTATTGATATGTACTTATTTATTGCCATTTTTGTTAGTGTGGTTCTATTTTTCTCCCCATTTCTCCTGGTAATTACAGCAGTCCTTTTAACATTTCTTGCAGTGCTGGTTTGGTGCTAATGTACTCCCTTAGCCTTATTTTGTCTGGGAAGCTCTTTATTTGACCTTCTATTTTGAACGATAGCCTTGCTGGGTAGAGTAGTCTTGGATTCAGATCCTTGTTTTTCATGACCTTGATTACTTCATGCCATTCCCTTCGAGCCTGTAATGTTTCTTGTGAGAAGTCAGCTGAGAGCCTTATGGGGGTTCCTTTGTAGGTAACCTGTTGCTTATCTCTTGCTGCTTTTAGGATTCTCTCTTTGTCTTGAATTTTTGGCAGTTTGATTACTATGTGTCTTGGTGTGGGCCTGTTTGGGTTCTTCTTACTTGGGGCTCTCTGAGCTTCTTGAACTTGAATGCCTTCTTCCTTCACCAAATTAGGGAAGTTTTCTGTCACTATTTCTTTGAATATATTCTCTAGCCCTCGCTTACTTTCTTCTTCTTCAGGGACTCCTATGATACGAATATTATTACGTTTCCAGTTGTCCCACAATTCTCTTAAGCTCTCTTCTTGTTTCTTAATCTTTTTTTCCTTTTGGTTTTCTGATTGGTTGATTTCTTCTAGCCTGTCCTCTAATTCACTGATCCGGTCCTCAGCTTCCCCTACTCTGCTTTTTAGACCTTCCAGTGTGTTTTTTATTTCTGATATGTCATTCTTCATTTCTTCCTGTTGGTTTTTCATTTCCAGATGGTTTATTTTCAACATTTCTATGTCTTTACTCATGTTGCTCATGTCCTTACACATGCTGTTGAGCTTCCGCAACATCATGGCTCTAAATTCTAGTTCTGTTAACTTGCTTAACTGCACCTCATTTATTTCATCTTCTGTAGAGGTCTCTTGATCTTTCATTTGGCTTTTGTTTCTGTTTCTCACCATTTTGGTTATCACAGTGGGCTTTGGAGTCTGCCAAGTTTTCCCAGTGGGTGTTCGTGTTTTGCTGTTTGTGGCTCCCTCTCCTGGGTTTGGATGCACCAGGGAGGACCCACTTTAATCCCGCCAAGTCCCCTGTTCTCCGGGAGTCTGTGTGGCTCCAGCGGAGAGTTTAGCAGGCTATAGCGTTAGGAGGGCCCATGCAGGGTGGCAAGGGAGGTGGTGGGAATAATTTCCAGCCAAGTTCCCTGGTCCCGCCCAGTTCCCTGGGGGCCGTGAGTCCGTGGGGCTTCAGCGGCTGCAGAGTTTCCAGGGCCGTGCTCGGCAGGGAGTGAGGCGGTAGACTTAATTTTCCGCCGCGTTCCCCGGTCCCACCGAGTTGCCTGGGGGCCAGGAGTCTGTGCGGCTTCAGCGGCTACAGGGCCTTGCACGGCAGGAGGGGAGGCAGCAGAATTAATTTTCCGCCTAGTTCCCCGGTCCCTCCGAGTTCCCTGGTCCCGCCCAGTTCCTTGGGGGCCAGGAGTCTGTGCGGCTCCAGCGGAGAGCCTAGCCTAGCCGGCTGCAGAGTTTCCAAGGCCGTGCACGGCAGGGAGGGAGGCGGTAGCGTTAAATCTCCACCGCGTTCCCCGGTCCCACCGATTTGCCTGGGGTCTGCGAGTCTGTGCGGCTTCAGCAGAGAGCCTAGCCTAGCCGGCTGCGAGTCTGTGCGGCTCCAGCGGAGAGCCTAGCCTAGCCGGCTGCAGAGTTTCTAAGGCCGTGCACGGCGAGATTGAATTTTCTTTACCTCAGAAGTCTATTACAGATTTTATATGTTGCTTGATACTTCACAGTGACTCACTGTATATACCATTTGAAATGCATGGCTAGAAATTTAATGACTAAAGGCCAGAAATGTGGAGCTTCTTTCTAAATATTGATGTTTGTCAGACTTTCATCCAACTTTACAAGATTTTTACGCTTCACTGGGTTCTAGGGAAACAGATGCATTTATGATTTAATCTATTTGCCTTTTAAATGCTTCTACAATAAACTTGGCAGACAAGTAATTGCTATCTATTGACAGTGGATGTAATGCACATTCAAGTTGTAGTTAAAGAATAATACATACATAAAATAAAATCACCAGCTAAAGAATGTATCACTGAATCCAATATAAAATTGCCCCCTAAAAGAGAATTCCTTTTGGCATGAATATTTCTTTTTACTTTTTTATTAAATTCATTGGGGTGATATTGGTTAATAAGATTATATAGGTTTCAAGTGTACGTTTCTATGAGACAGCATCTGTATATTGCATTGTGTGCCCACCAGCCAAAGTCAAATCATATTCCATCACCATATAGTTGGCCCCTTTTACCCTTCACTAGCCCCCAACCACCTTCCCTCTGGCAGCCACCATACTGTTGTCTGTGTCTATGAGTTTCAGTTTCATATCCCACATATGAGTGAAATCATATGGTTCTTAGCTTTTTCTGACTTTTCCACTTAGCATAGCATTCCCAAGGTCAACCACAGGAGCAAATAAGTATACTGCTTTTTCAAATGTATAATTCATCTTGTAATACTAGTGAGAAGAAAATGAGTACCCCAACTGGGGTTTGAACCCACAACCTGGATAAATGCCCTGACCAGGAACCAAACGCACCACCTTTCAGTGTACAAGACAATGCTCCAACCACTGAGCCACACTGGCCAGGGCTATAACCAGTGTTTTGAGCTCTATATCTGGTCAATTGCTTGTCTCCATTTTGTTTAGTTCTTTTTCTGGAGTTTTGTTCTGTGCTTTCATTTGGGACATGTTTCTTTCTGCTCTCATTTTGGCTGCTTCCCTGTGTTTCTTTCCATGTGCTGGGCTTTGAGGGCCCCAGAAGAGGCCAAGCCACAAACCAAGGCCAGCTGCCAATAGCGCTGGGGCTGGGGCCACTTAGTGAGAGGTACGCGGCACACCAAAGTAAGATGTTGCTTGTCTGAGAGATTTTAGGAAAATCTGAAGCATGAGCCAAGACAGGCCTTTCTTATGGGAAAATCCACTGGAAAGACCTCAAGTGGGCCCAAAAGTTGGGTGGGGATGGTTCTCAGGGAATCACCAGGGCGGGCTGTACAGTGTGAGCCAGACTGACAGAGACTCAAATATGACACCTGCCTACCAACTCTGTGGAGGAATTTGACCCAGTGATCCCGCTTCTAGGAATATACCCTAAGAAGCCTGAAACACCAATCAGAAAGAATATATGTACCCCTATGTTCATAGCAGCACTATTTACAATAGCTAAGATCTGGAAACAGCCCAAGTGTCCATCAGTAGACGAATGGATAAAAAAGCCGTGGTACATATATACAATGGAGTACTATGCAGCTGTAAGAAAGAGATATCTATTACCCTTTGAGATGACATGGAGGGACCTGGAAAGTATTATCCTAAGTGAAATAAGCCAAGCAGAAAAAGACAAATACCACATGATCTCACTTATATACAGAATATAATGAACATAACAGTCTGAGGAATACAGTAGATCCAGAAACATGGAAGTAGGGCACAGACTGACATCCCTCAGAAGAGGGGGTAGGAGGGTGGGAAGAGATAAACCACAGAACTTATATGCATGTATGCATAACCAATGGACATGGACAACTAAGCCGGGGACGGGGCGGGGGTAGGGTGGAGAGGGGGGGTGCCAATGGGGTAAAAAAGGAGAAATATCTGTAACAAAAAAATAAATAAAAAATTTTTAAAAAAAGAAAGAAAAGGAACAATGGCCTCTGCCAGCACATCTGTCTGGGAGAAAGCTGCTTCTCCAGCTCTCTCCCTGAAGTCAAACAGTGCATTTCCTCTCTCTATGTCCCTGGTGCTTTTCGAGCTGCTGGCTGAGTGCTAGAGCTCAGTGGGAGTGAGTCCAAGCAAGTCCATGCACAGCCCCTTTAAGAGGAACTGCCTGGGACTCTAAGCCCTCCGTCTCATTCACCCACAGCCCCTCTGGTTTTTACAGCCTGAAGTTATGCGAACTTCTCTTCCTGGCACTGGAATCCTGGGCATATGGTGTGGGCCTGTGATCCCTCACTCCTCATGGGGTACCTCTGCAGCTGAGATGTCCCTGCTGATTTTTAACCAGCTTTGGTGTGGGACCAGCCCATTCTGCATCTTTGCCCCTCCTACTAATTTGGATGTGTCCTCTTCTGTATATCCTTAGTTGTAGGGCTTCTGCTCAGCTAGACTTCAGGTGGTCCTGAATGGCAGTTGTTGTGTAGTGTAGTTGTAATTTTGATGTGGTTGTGGGAGGAGGTGAGTACTGCATTGATCTCTGCTGCCATCTTCACTGTGTTTTTCTTTATGGATTTTTAGCAGTTTTTTTTGTGTTTTTTTAAAGCTGGACATGAGTTATTTGTGTTATGTATCACTTTTGATAAAATTTTCATTTTCAAATAATTTAAATTACCAAAAATTGAAAAGATAGTACAGAAAGTTTTCCACATCCCGGTTGCCCTATTATTAAAATCTTATAATAGTATGGTACATTTCTTATAATTAATGATCCTAGATTGATACATTAAACTCTATACTTTGTCCATATCTCCTTAATTTTTCCCTAACATACTTTTACTGTTCCAGTATCTCATCCAGGATACCACCTTACAGTTTAGTCATCATATTGCCTTAAACTACTTTAGGCTATGACAATTTCTTAGAATTTTCTTGTTTTTAATTAACCTAACAATTCTGAGGACTAGTGGTCAAGTACTTACACATGTCCCTCAAGTGGAATTTGGGACTTTTTAGTATTATTCAATGTCCATTTAATTCTCTATTAAAGTGTTTTACCATAAACTCTTTTTGTTTCATGTTACTGTAGCCATATCAATTTTTCTATTGATTATGGCTTACATGGTACGTCTTTCACCATCGTTTTTATTTATTTATTTTTAATTTATCATTATTGTTGAAATTATTACAGATGTCCCCCTTTTTCCTTATATTTAATGTGTCCCTCGATTTCCACTTAAAGAACATATGTTTTTGATCCATTCTGACAATTTTAGTTTTTTAATTATATTATTAATTGCTTTTAAAGTAGTTGTTGATATATTTGGCTTCTATCTATGTCTTATTAGTTTTATATTTAACCCAACTGTATCACCTTGCTTTTTCTCCTCTTTCTTGCTTTTATATTAGTCATATACACTCTATTATTATTTTTCTTCCCCCAAATATGAAAAGTTTCCTGAATTTTCATGTCTTCTTGAGTACAGACCTTGTTAAACTTCTCTTAGTCATATTAACTTCACTGACAGATACTTGGGCTGTTTCCAGGTCTTAGCGATTGTAAATAGTGCTGCTATGAACATGGGGGTACATATATTCTTTCTGATTGGTGTTTCAGGCTTCTTAGGGTATATTCCTAGAAGTGGGATCACTGGGTCAAATGGAAGTTCAATTTTTAATTTTTTGAGGTAACACCGTAGTGTTTTCCATAGTGGCTGCACCAGTCTGCGTTCCCACCAGCAGTGCACTAGAGTCCCCTTTTCTCCACACCCTCGCCAGCACTTGTTGTTTGATGATTTGTGGTGGCCACTGTGGCAGGTGAGAAGTGATACCTTAGAGTTGTTTTAATTTGCATCTCTCTGATGATTAGTGAAGTTGAGCATTTCTTCATATGTCTCTTGGCCATTCATACAGAAAAATTTAGAACAGTTCACTTTTATGTAAGATATTTTTCCCAAGGCAGCCAAACCACAATAGACTATAATGTAGAGAATCAAAGAAAAGTGGTAATGTTTTTATGTTCAGCATATTTGTAAATAACCTGGTGTGTGCCCATTTGTTTTAAATAATAAATACATATTTATTTAAATGATGCATATGATTAAAAACTGTGAAGGCTCTGGAATTTTACCATACTTGCAAGCTAACCAATATGAGCTAGCTTGCTACATTTCGTGGACACTGGCACAAAACAAAGGATCACTGGGTCAGAGTCATGACTTTATTATTCACAACACAGTGCTTTTCGGGCTCACATCAGTTCCCCTGGCCTCCAGATTCCATGGGGTGATATGGAGTGGCCCTGGGTGAATTCTGCACATGGACCTGCTCTGCCTCAGAGCTGAAGAGCACTGAGCTTAGGGAACCAGAATCTGTTACACTGGGTAGTAAATAGACCTGCTTGAACTTTGCCCTAATAGGAGACATTACATTTATTACACTGGAGAGTAAACAAACCTGCTCTTTGCTGTGGAAGGAGTCAGTATTTTTATTTTCCAAAGGCATTTGCCATATATATATATATATATATATATATATATATATATACACACACACACACACTTGAGAATGTGGGCTAGAATAAAAGGTGATAGTGCTTCTGCTCAGAAGACTTGCAAACATGAGGGACCCATGGAGAACTATCTTCCACATAAATGTGTGCGGAAAGAGATGAATTTAAAAATGGAAGAGTCAGTGCTAACAAATGGCCGTTATTATTGCATTCTATTATGTTGTTTCACAATATTGATCCAGAATCATAAGTGACATAAAAAAAAAAAAATGTATGATCAGGTTACTTAAGTGGAAAGTATGGTCTCATTGAAAGATTCATGGATACTAAGGGAGTATTGGTTCTTGTTTTATTTTATTTATTTATTTCTTATTTTTTATTTTTATTTTTTTATTTTTTAATCCTCACCCGAGGACACTTTTGCACTTATCTTCAGATAGAGCGAGAAGGAGAGAGGGAGGAAGAGAGAGAGAAACATCGATGTGAGAAAGACACATCAACTGGCTGCCACCTACACAACCCTATGGGAACGGGGACAAACTGCAACTGAGGTACGTGCCCTTAGCAGGAACCAAACCCAGGGCTCTCTGGTCCGTGGGCCGACGCTCTAACCGCCGAGCCAAACAAGCCAGGGCTTGGTTCTTATTTTAGACTAAACCACACAGGAGAGTTGGTCATCTGTTTCTATTCCAGAAAGCGACCTGGAGAGGATTTCTGTTCTTCCCTTGGTAGCCTGCAGTTGTAGATTATTTGCAAAAATGGCTGAGCTCATTCCTTTCCCTGTATCCATGCAACTTTGCATTGTGACTTTGAAACTTTCCATTAAGAAGAGGTAATTTCCCCATCCCTTGAATCTGGGTAATTCTTGGACTGTCTTTGATGAACTGGATGTTGCTGAACTGAAATTGTGCCTATTCCAAATCTAGTGTTGAGAGGCCTTGCACACATCTGCTCTCTCTCTCTCAGAACCCTGTCCAGGTACCAAGTGAATAGTTTGGACTAGCCTTCTCAAGGATGACAAGCATGTGGTCCAGATGCCGTTTGCTTCACTCACAGCAGCCTAAATCTAAGACTGAAAACTGCCTAGCTGGCCTGCAGATGACTAAAATGCAATAGTTAGCCCAGCCAGGACCAGAACTGTCTAGCCTGAATTCAGACAAAATTGTTAATAAATAAAATCATGTCCGGCTGGTGTGGCTCAGTGGTTCAGCATCGACCCACGCACCAAGAGGTCGCTGGTTAGATTCCCAGTCAGTGCACATGCCCAGGTTGTGGGCCCGATCCCCAGTGGGGGGCATGCAGGAGGCAGCCAATCGATGTTCTCTCTCATTGATGTTTCTCTCTCTCCCTCTCCCTTCCTCTCTAAAATCAATAAAGAAAAAAAGTTTAAAATAAATAAATAAATCATGAGCTAAGTAAATAGTTGTTGTTTTAAAACATTAAATTTTGGGGTGGTTTATAGTCAACAAGAGTTCATTGTTATAGTATATAAATTATTAGTTTGTTATTACCCTCAAATTAATTCATTTATGTGGTCACTCTTTCAACTAATATGAATAAGCACTTCTATGTGCCAGCAGTTAAGCAAAACAAAACAATATCTCTAACTTTCTGAGCCTAGTGGAGAAAGCCAGAGAGTAAACAACAAAATCAAAATATATAATATTCTAGGTGGTAATACGTTCAGAGGGGAAAAAAGAAATTTTACATTTTCTTTATCAGGTGGTCAGAGAAGGCTTCACTGTGAAGTAGACTGTTGAATGAAGACATGGATGAAGTATGGGAGTGAATTACTAGATATTTGGATACGAGATTCTCAGATAGAGAAAATAATAACAGCAAAGCCATTAGGCAGATCTGTGCCTGGTGCATGCACATTCTTGGGAACAGTTGAAATAGAGTGAAGAATGGGGAGAGTAATATGATGTGATGTCAGATAGCGAAAGGGAGCTAGATTCTGTATCACTTTAGCTTATACTCCGGGTAGTATTAGAAGTCTTTCAAGATGTTTTTAACTTACCCCTTTCATTGGAAGACTTTGAAGTAGAGCCATGACATGAGCTGGCTTCAGCTTTGACAAGGTCATTAGACTGTTCTGCTGAGAAGAGATGGAAAGGAGAGAGAGGGGGAAGCAGGCCGATCAGGTCAGATGCTATAGCGATAATAAAGGACCAACGTACTGGCAGTGGAGGCGATGGGAGATGGTAAGATTCCTAATATACTATATTTTGAAGGTAGAGCAGACAGGATTTGCTTGTTGAGGAAGCTGAACTTGGTGTGTGGAAGAAAGAGAAGGTAAAAGACGACTGTAAGGATTTGGTCTAAGAAACTGGAAGAATAATCTTGCCACTAATTAAAATGAGGAAGATTTCTGAAATAGCAATTTTGGGGGCATTTATCGGGGTACTGGTTTTGACTATGATGAGTTGTAGATTGCCTATAAAACATCCAGGTAGAGGCATAGAATATACAGCTTACTGTATTAGCCTGCATTTCAGAGGAGAGGTCTTGGCTGGAGATACTCATTTGGAAGTTATTCAATATATAGAATCTTATTTTAAGACATGAGTTTAGATAGAAGAGGATCAAATACCGAGTCCTTTGTCACTTGAGTGTTTTAAGATCTGGGTGATGAGGAAGAATAAGCCAAGGAGATGAAGTAGGGGTGGCCAACGAGGTAGGAAGAAAATTAAGTGTTTGGCATTCTGAAAACAAATTAAAAAATAGTATTTAGAGGAGAAAGGACTAGCAACGGTGTTAAATGCTGCTGAAAGTTCAATTAAATGAGTACTGAGTATTGATCACTGGATTTAGCAATATGGGTTTTACTGGTAACTTTGACACAGCCAATTTAATGAACAGCTCATGGCAAAGCCTGCCTAAAATGGGTTCAAGATAAAATGAAAAGAAATTGGAAAGAGCTGGTACAGCTAACACTTTTGAGGTATTTTCCTACAAAATGAGAGAAAAATTAGGCATAGTTGTACTAGAAAGTATGGTCAGGATATTCCCCCACTCTTTCTCTCTCTCTCAAATGTTTTAATGGCAGGAAAGATCCAGTAGAGAGAAACTGATGATAACAGAGAAAACGAGACACTCACATCTTTGCTCTGTAGCAACAATACAAAAACAAAAAGCTGCCTATTTTTCACTACAAATTTTCTTTTCTTCATTCTGGATTGAACAACCAAAGGGTGAAGTGGAAATGAACTGATTATTATAGCATGCTCATAGGAAAAGCACATTTCTGGCTTGGTGAAAATGGCCAACAGCAACTTTCTTTGCATTTCAACTGTCCTTATGTATAAAGAGAAAGTCTGGCCAGTGTAGCTCAGTGGTTGAGTGTCATTCCATGTACCAAGAGGTCGTTGGTTTGATTCCCAGTCATGGCACATGCCCAGGTCATGGGCCCAATCCCCAGTGGAGAGCATGCAAGAGGCAGCCAATCGATGTCCTCTCTCATCGATGTTTCTATCTCTCTCCCTCTCCCTTCCTCTCTCTCTAAAAGCAATACAAAAATTTTAAAAAACAAACAAATAAAGAAGCTATAAACAATGTAGCAAATTATTATATGAATATGCATTCCCACTTTTGCTAGTTTTCAAGATTACTAATATGCAATTATAGTAAGCAACTACATTGAGGCAGTAAGGGCTCACCAGACCTGCAATAATGTAAAATATATTATTACCCTATCCAAGCTGTTCCAACAGTGCCAAGGAACATGAGATGAAGCTGATACCATTGTAATTAACTCGTTATTAATAATAAGAAAGGAGCAAAGGGAAGACCAGACATTATAGACATGTTCTCTGCAAAACATTAGAGGAAGGGGACTGGACAAAGGGAAGAGAGACACATGTCCAGTAAATTTGGGATGACTAGAGAAGGTATGTGCTGTCAGTCACACCTAGGAACAGAGGTCATTGACCAGAATGGACGTGGCCACTAGAAGCGTGCAGAAATTGTGGAATATATAATCCCCTGAACAAAGGAGTTCACTCTGTTGGTTCCTTTTAGCACGCTTTGCTCATGGCTCACACTTGGCTTCCTGGTATTCTTCCATGTGGCCCACAGCCATGTGGGCCCCCACATGCAATGGACTAATGGACTGCAACTAGCCTGATGCTGAACTGGACCCAGCTCCAACATGGAAAGGAAGCTCTGGACACTGGCTTTGCTTCTAGCTCTACTGAAACCTCAGCTGTACTTCTTCTATGACTGGACTAAGGAAAATGGGACTTCTGAAACACAGGGATTTAATTCCACGCAAATAAAAATCATGCATTCTCCCATGTGAGTCTCAGAAAATTCTTTATCTCAGGGTATCATCAGAGGTCCACCCCCAGCAGCACTCAGTGGGGAAGAGGAACCCCCGCACTTCGACGGATATCAAAACCATAATCCTTGGAAGTAAGACCAGCAGTCTGTTAATTAGGAAAGAGGGACTTTGTTTCTGACTCTGCTGCTGACTAGCTGTCTCACTCTGCCCGCAGCAAGCCATTTTGTCTCCCTTGGCATTATCATCACTACAAAGGAGATAATGATCTCTGTCTCCTTGGATCTATCGGTGATTAATACATATTCAAAAGGTCGAAAAAAACCATGGGCGGAAAATGCCTTAACATTCAAGATATAACAAAGACAATGCTTCTCTTGAAAAAATTTTGGCAGTTTGTTCTTATCTTGTGGGTAAAAGTCTATTGTTTTCCAGAATAGCATCAAGCCAACAAAATGTAAAACCCTCAAGTACTAATTTCAAAATTTTCTCTTTCAGTGGGTGTATATTGAAGTTTATTGAGGGGAGAAATTGGCCCAGAAAGCTTTTTCTCCTTTTGTTTTGTCAAGGCTACGTGGGAACTTATTTGCAACCCAGGAAAGAACTTTGAGATGTTCTATTTCTGATGAGAGGAGTTAATCATTAATCAGATCTACATATCACTACAAACCATAACCTTCATTGGAATCAAACCAATTTCTCCACAGACACTTACAGAACACAAACATGTCAATTCAGAGGGGGAAATCCAGTAGACCGACGTCATTAAATCCACTTCCGAGCCATGCTTGAACTTTATGGAGCCTTTTGCCAATTCATGGGTACTTTCCCTGTACCCTTCCAAGTAAAAAGGAAATATGCTATTCATTCAGGCTATTTTCACTTTATTCCTTCATTCTTTAATTAAACAATATTTTTAAGCAGCTACAATGTTTTCAAGCACAATGCTGAGAACAGATTAGTAAAATAGGCATGGCCTTGTCTTCATGCAGTTTACCAGCTAGCAAAGAAAATACGTGAACTAGATTTATGATCATATTTGGCACGTGGAAGAAAGAAAAATAAACATTTCTGACTCAGAAAGCAAAGGGTTGTCATTAGTATCCTTGTTCTTAATTACTCCCTGGTTCCTTCCTTTTAAGAGGAGTTATATAGCTGCTCATTTCCATGTGATGTCAATACTGTACCTTTGTGTGAAGGAAGTATACTTCCTTGCTCTGTTGATATCAGGTTTGACCATGTGACTTGCTTTGTCTCAACAAACATGAACACAACTGAAAGTGTGCCAATTCTAAGAAAGATCTCTAAGAGCCACTGTTTGGTTTCACAAGCTCTCTTGCCATCACCGTGCCAGGAGAGTCGGTCCAGTTTTGGGGGCGGCTCTTCAGCCTGGATCTAGGAAGGGATAAATGACATGGAAGAGCACCAGAGCTGCTTCCAATTTGCACCTACCATGTAATATAACTGATAAATAAACATTTGGCATTGTAGACCACTGAGATTCTTGGGTCATTCGTTACAAAGCAAAGCTAACTAATACAGCATTTTTTTTATTCTTAAAGGTGACCAGTTATGAATAATTTGGGCATTTAGACCTACCTAGAAGGACATTCTTCTTTCCATTTCTGTCTCTAGTTGGATCAGGTCACTTTCACTATGAGCACTGTCTCAATCCAAATTTTTCATTTGTTCCCCTTAAACTTAATAGATGGTAAATTCCTATCCTCATGTGACAATATAAAACAATACTCATTTTTCTTTGCTAACTTAAAGATTTGCACTTTTTGAAGTGAAATAACCTTTATATTGAAGAGAAAAACATATTTAATTATGAGTGGGAAAGTTTGATAATGCATATTTTTTTAAACAGGTTTTGTTTGTTTGTTTGTTTGTTTGTTTGTTTGTTTTGTTCCTAGCAGGAACTGAACCCAGGACTTTCTGGTCCGCAGGCCGATGCTCCAACCTCTGAGTCAAACTGGCCAGGGCATAGACATGGTTTTTATTGATTTTTTAGAGAGAGAAGAAGGGAGAAAGAGATATAAACATCAATGAGAAAGAGAAACATCAAATGGCTGCCTCCTGCATGGGGAATCGTGCCCGCAACTCAGGCACATGCCGTGACTGGGAATTGAACCAGGACCTCTCAGTCCATGGAACAACGCTCAACCACTGAGCCACATGGGCCGGGCAATAATGCACCTCTTTTTATGAAGCAAAATCCATGCTGGTTGGTAACCAATTAGCCCCTTCAAGGAAGTGGTGTAACTTGCAATAAGAAGACAAAAATCAAGAGAGTAAATCCAGGAATAGATCTTATGTGTGTTATAATAAAATTTCTCTTTTCTTTTCACAGCATTTCTTATGAAGTAAAATATATTTTAGGCCTAGAATGAAATAATATTATATTATAACTTTGTTCTGGATTGGTCTCTATTATAGACTATCATATTAACATTGCTCATAGTTAGAACTGGAAGAAACTTCAGAGATTTCTTAGTTCAGTAATCTGATATCCTGATGAAAGAAACTGGTGATGGGGAATTAAGTTGCTTAATTTAAAGATTCACAGTGGTCCATGGCAAAGCGGGGGAGCTAGAACCATGCCTGCTGATTCCAAGTCTCTGCTTCCCCTCATTGTATTGTCTCATACTGGCGAGCATATAAAAGTAAGAGAATGTCAATACTGTACTAAACATTTTAAATACATCCTCAAATTAAATTCTCGAAGTTGTCTATTTTACCAATGACTGAACAGATTAATCAGGATAACTAATGGCTGTCACGATTTGAATTCTGGTATTTTATTCTAGAATCAGTTTTCTAAACCACTATATTCTTATATTGCTTGTACTTTCGGCAAAAGAAAAGACTCTAATATTGAGATGAGCAGATGAGGAAAAAACTAGATACAGAATCAGCAATCACAAAAAGTTATTTTTAAAAATATTAACACGTTTTGCCCAGCTCGTGTGGCTCAGTGGATTGAGCATCATCCCGTGGACTGAGAGGTCCCAGTTTGATTCCCAGTCAGGGCACATGCCTGGGTTGTGGGCTCGATCCCCAGTAGGGGGCGTGCAGGAGGCATCCTATGGATATTTCTCTCTCACATTGATGTTTCTGACTCTCTCTCCCTTCCTCACTCTCTCTAAAAAATCAATAAAAACATTTTTAAAAATATTAGCACATCTAGAAAGTATCTATAGTCTTAAATTCACCTGTAAAAATCATGCAGAACTTAGCACCTTAGGGACCCTAGAACCCAGTTTAAAAGGCTCTGGCCTAGTATACTCTCACTGGGCATTGAGCAGATAATTGAAAATCACATGGAACTATGAAGGTCACATTCCCCTAGAGCCCACTGGCCCCCTATCCCAGGAGGAGCTACACTGTGGACATATTCTGAGTGCCACCATCCTGTAAGTGCGTTGACAGAGCAAAACATTAGAGGCATTTGTAAGACAGCTGAATTGCTAGGTCACAGTAATTTTTTGAAAACTTTGTGAATTCTTTCAGTACACTCTCTGCCTCCTTGGCTGCATTAGGCGTTGGAGCCCACCTAAAAGTGGGGTGCTGAAGGCTTACTCTCAACATTTTAACAGTTTTCTATTTCCTTGGCTCTATTTAGGATGCTACCTAAACACTTCCACCATGCCTTGGCATGAAACTGGAATGGATGTTGACCCATGAAATAACTCTGTAACTCAGGAAGTGGGAAATGTTTTATTGGACGTGGTGTAAGTATCATTAACATTATTGTGTGAATAGATGAAAAAGAAAATGTACATTCATGGTAAAAAAAAAAAAAAAAAAAAAAAAACTTCAAGTATGCCTTCCTCTCATTATCTCAGTAAGGGTAAATCAGAAACTGTCACCCTAAAAGGCACCATGTCATCACTTGCTTGCTGTATTCTCTGGAGAGCTATATTCAAGTTCCATGACAACTACTGACCCTTGTGTCTGACCTATACACATAGGTTAACATGACTAGCACTGTATTATAAATTGCATGAGGTTATTAGGTGGTTTAGACTATGAGCTTTAGAGTCTGAGGTACCTGGGTTTAATTTATTGCCTTGTCCCTGATTAATTTCTGACACTGGGGCAAATCAATTAACTTGTCTGAACCTTTGTTTTCTCTTCTGTACAATGGGGGAAGAAATAATACTGACAAGCCAAGCAGAGAAAGAAAAATATCACACGATCTCACTTATTTTTGGAATATAATGAACTAAACAAACTGATGAACAAAACTGACCCAGAGACATAGAGGTGGGGTACAGACTGACAAACCTCAGAGGAGGGGGTGGGGGGGAGATAAACCACAGAACTTATATGCATGTATGCATGACCAATGAACATAGACAACAAAGCTGGGCATGGGATGGACAGTATCAATGGGGGAAAAAGGAGAAACATCTGTAACAAAAACAAATTAATAAAAAAAAATAATTAAAAAAATAAAAGACTAAAAAAAAGAAAAGAAATGATACTCTATCTCCAGAAATCGTTCATTCAACAATTAATTGAGAGTCTACTTTTTACCACATGGACAGATACTAAACAAAAAACATAAATAGGGAAATAATATAATGTTAAAAGAATAAAATGATAATGAAAAAATAAATTATTGAACAGGGTAAGGGGATGGGTGCTCCTGGGGTGGGAGTTGAAAGACAGAATTTTTTTTTTTAAATATTTTTCTTTATTGATTTTAGAGAGAGAGGAAGGGAGAGGGAGAGAGAGATAGAAACATGGATGAGAGAGAACATCGATTGGCCGCCTCCTGCATGCCCCTCACTGGGGATCAGACTCACAACCTGGGCATGTGTCCTTACCGGGAATCGAACCAGTGACCTCTTGGTGCATGGGTCGATGCTCAACCACTGAGCCACACTGGCTGGGCTATACTTTTTCTTTTAAATAAGATGGTCAGAGTAGGCCTACGATGGATAAAGACTTGGACAATAACCTTTGCTCAGAATGAAAATGGGAGCCATTGTGGTGTACTTAGAATAGAAGTGACATAATCAAACATGCATTCAAAGGGATAATTCTGATGACAATGTGGATATAGATTGTGAAGGAGCAAAAGGAGAAAGAAGGAAATCAGTGAAGAGGCTATTGTATTGATCTAGGTGAGAGATGATGGTGGCCCAGAATACCAGAACAGGGTGGTTATGGTGGCTATGGTAGAAGTGGTCAGATTCTAGACAATTTTATAGATAAATTATGCCACGTAAAAGGAAAAGACAGGTTAAGGTGGACTCTGAGTGTTTCCCCATAAGCCACTAAAAGGATGGAATTGCTATCCAACCAGGTGAAGGAGGCTGTGGATGGAGCAGGGGTATGTGTGAGAACAATCAACAGTTCAGTTTGGGAGGAACTGAGTTTGAGATGTCTATTAGACATCTGAGTGGAGAAGCTGAGTAGGCAGTTCTATAAATTCACCACGGGTTTTTTACAGATGGACCCTTGGGTTGCTTCCAAATCTTGGCTCTTGCCTGGAGTTCAGAAAGACGACTGGTCTGAAGTTTTAAATTTGGGATGATGTGAAGATTGAGACAATGTATAAAAAGAACTAAAAACAGTAAGTGACATGTAATGAGAACTCAATATATATGAGATATATCCCAAAAGACTGCAAAGATCTTTTAGGCTGTGTGGTCTCTGTTACTATTACTCAGTTCTGAAATTATAGTACAAAAGGAGCCATAGGTAATACAGAAACGAATGGTATGGTTGGATTGCAGTAAAATTGTATTTATAAAAATAGGCAGCACGTCTGCTGACCATAATTTTCTATGCCTGCTATGGGTAATCATTGTTATTAGTTTATTTTGTTTCTTTATGAAAATACAAGCACATGTGAATGTATATTGTCATGCCAACTCCTGACCTACAGAATAGGGAGAATACACAGGGTCCTGGATGGAAACAATGAATAAAATGAAAGACAGCCCATTGAATGGGGGAACATACACGCCAATGATACATCTGATAAGAGGTTAATATCCAAAATTTATAAATGACTTATAAAACTCAACACCAAAACAAACAAAAAACAATCTAATTAAAAATGGGCAAAGGACCTGAATGGACGCTTCTCCAAAAAAGACAAACAAATGGCCAATAGACATATGAAACAATGCTCAACATGACTAATCATCAGAGAGATGTGAATTAAAACCACAATGAGATATCATCTCAGACCTGTCAGAATGGCTGCCATCAATAAATCCACAAACAAGTTTTGGTGAGGGTGTGGAGAAAAGGGAACCTTTGTGCATTATCAGTGGGAATGCAGATTGGTAAAGCCACTGTGGAAATCAGTAGGAGTTTCCTCAAAAATTTCAAAATGGAATTGCCTATGATCCAATGATTTCACCTATGAGAATATATCCAAAGAAACCTGAAACACTAATTTAAAAGAATATATGCACCCCTATATTCAGAAGCACTATTTACACAATGGAATACTACTTGGCGGTAAAAAAAGAAGGAAATCTTACCTTTTGCAACAGCATGGATGAACCTGAAAAGTATTATGTTAAATAAAATAAGCCAGTCAGAGAAAGATTCCACTTATTTGTGGAATCTAATTAACTAAATAAACTAACAGACATAACAGAAGTGGACTTATATACACAGAGAACAGACTGACAGCTGTCAGAGAGGAGGAGGGTTGGGGGACTGATTGAAAAAGGTGAAGGGATTAAGCAAAGAAAATAAATTCATAGCAAAGACAAAAATATGGTGATTACCAGAGGGAAAGGGGATTGGGGGGAGGTAGAAGAGGGTAAATGGTGAGGGAAGGAGATTTGAGTTTGGGTGGTGAACACACAATACAATATACAAGTGATGCATTATAGAATTGTACACTTGAAACCTATATGATTGTATTAACCAGTTACCTCAATAAATTCCATAAAATTTTTTAAAATTAAAATAACATAAAGGGTCTTGCCAATTACAAGGCATGTACCTTAATAAAAAGAATTAAAAAGCCAGTATTTTCTGGCAAGAAACATACTTATGATTTTTTTAAAAAGACAGAAATTATATTTTGAGCAACTCATTTCCTTCTCTTCTTTGTACTACAAATTTCACAGTACTTGTTTTTCAGTTAATTTTGAGATTGAATTAAGGAAGCCTACTGTTCTGAGGGAAGAGCAAAATGTTTATGTTTATTTTGTTAGGAATATAGGAATTAAATTACAAGGCTTAAAATAGCATCATGATTAAAACCAGCAATGTCTCAAAAAAAAGAGAGCTTTTGTTTCAAGGGATATAGTCATGTAAATTGTATTTGTATTGATCTATAGAATGATTTTGGTTTTGTCAATGCATGATAATAATCCTGATTTTAATACTTTACCTTTAACACGAGCCTTTATCAGCTTATGTTTAAAATTCTTATAAATATATTTGACCGTACTGTACCTATATAATCTGGATTTGGAAGTACGTACATGCCAATTTAAACTAACCCAAAACCACATCAAAAATAAAAACATAAAATAATAAGTGAATGATAAAATGCTTCCTTCAACAACCCCATCTTTGGATTATTAAATGAGCATTGAAGACTCCAGATCTGACTTACCCAGCACCCTCACTCATCTTTGGTAACTGCCAACACCTGGCCCTACAATTTCAAAGTTTCTTTTCTAGTGACCTTCACCAACATTGCAGTTTAGCAACATGGCTGCAACCTGAACTTTGCCATTACCTAAAATTATTTCAACTTAAAGAAAAAAACTACTGTCTCATCAACTAGACTGAGGAATAACTATGCACTAAAAACCACATCCATTTAGCAGTTAAAACCCCCACAATCAAGATAGAGAACATTTCTAATATCCTCCCCCAAATTCTTGCTACCTCTTTGAAGTCTATCCCTCCTTCAGCTCAGATTTGTTTTCTTTTTAAAACTTTGAACTCCGATTCTGTGACCACAACAGGCTTGATTTCCCAACCCCTTACTTCCAGCATAACATCTCGCATGGCTCCTAAATGTTAGCTTTCTCCTAGCTCTACTTCTTTCACTAACTCGTTAAACTGATCAGACATTCCAACTATATTATCCCCAGCTGTCTTAACCTTCTGCTGAACTTGCCCTTCCAATCACCAGGTCAGCAACATTGACTTCTTTCCGACTTCTGCTTCAGTGCTGTAGAGTTCTATGGGAGAAAACGCACATATCCTTTTAGATTGGATGCATTTTAAATTCATGGTCTCCAACCTCAGCTGTCAACAAAGCTCAACCATTCTTTTACTCAACCTAATTGGTTCCCTTTCTTGTACTTAGCAGTAGATGTTCTAAACTTTACCAATCTCATTAAGAATCCTACCCTTTCAGGCCTTCCTTTTAGCAGAGGGATTAGAAGCCTACCTGGGTGATATTCTTGAACATCCCTTACATCCCTTCAAGTACTTCTGTATACTCACTAATTCCTTTCTTGTATAATATGTCTCAAAGAAAGATATACCCCTGCTCTCTTTCAGAGATAACCTATCCATGGTGCTTTTGAACTCATACTCTCCGTTTCCACTGGGACTTCATTTAATCAATTGTCCTCTTTTCCCCACATATGTAATCTCTCCCACTGTCTCTCTCCTGTCTTTTCTCTTTTCTCCCCTGCCTCTGCTCCTCTCTTCCCTCCCTCTTCATTTTCTCCTAATAAGCCTATGTATGTGCTTATCTGCAATGACAATTACAACCATAGTCTAACGAGAGGAAAGAAAAACACAAGATGTGATAGAAAATGATTAGATAAGGCCTCTTTTAGAACATGGCATTTGAGTTGAACTGTGAATGATGAGAAAGAACTAGTTATGGGAAAATATGGGAGAAAAATACTCTGAAATGGGGAACAGCCAGGGGACAGGCCAAAATAACTATGGCTTAAAAAGCTAGGAAAGAGTGGTAGGAAATGATGTTGGAAAAGTGAGTAGAGTTCAGATTAAGTGGGTCCTGAGTAAATACTTTGGGTGACTTTAAGTCTAATGAGAAACTATTGGAGAGTTGAGAGCAAGGAAATTACATGATCTGACTTGCCTTTGTGAAAAATGGTCACTCTGGCTGCTGGTGGATAATTGGCCATAGGGGAGCGAGGAGACTCAATTAGTAGGCTGTTGCAGAAGTGTGGGTGAGAGGTGGTAATACACCAGGCACCTTCTCACTTCTGTGCCTTGGCTCATGTAGCTCTTGCTGTCTGATAAACTCCAATTCAGAACTCAAAATTCAACTAAACCATGAACTCCTTGGAAAGCCTCCTCCAACTTCTAACAACTGTACTCCAGACATAATTAATTTTCTTTAACCTGGGTTTATAGTATTGTTTTTATGACTTTTATTATAGCACATACTTTGCAGAGTGGCTATGAGTACATACTCTGGAGCTAAGAGTGTTTGAAATGATATCCTGACTTTACCCCTATTTTAAGTTGCATGGTGTCACCTCAAAATTAATATTTTGATATCTCAACACACAGCCCCCAGTAGCTCAGATTGTAATGTTATTTGATAATAGTGTCATTGTCAAAGTCATTACTTATGTTAAGATAAAGTCATCCTATGGTAGGGTAGGTCTTTAATCCAATATGAAGCTAAATCCAGAGATTGGGGATGTGCTTCTATAAACCCAGGAATGCTGAAGATTATCAGCAAACCACAGAAGCTGGGAGAGCAGCAAAGAACAGCTTTCTCCAGCATAGCCCTCAGAAAGAACCAATTCCATCAACACCTTCATCTCTCAGACATCTAGCATCCAGAACTGTGAACTTTTTGTTGTGTTAAATGATCACTTTGTGTTTCTTTATTACTGCAGCCCTAGTAAAAACTAGGAGATTTTGGTGCTGCCATGATTTGCTGCTGTAACAAATAGCTAAAAACGTGGACATGCTTTGGAATGGGATAATGCATAGAGGATAGAGCATAGAAGAGATTTGAGGTGCTTGGTAGAAAAAGCTTACATTACCTGGAAGAGATTGTTGATAGAAATATGGATGTTAAAGGAGATTCTGGTGAGAACTCAGAAAGAAAATAGATTTGTAAAGAAAGTTCCTATCATCTTCGACAATACATATATCATCATGAACAGAATGTTGTTAGAAACATGAATGATAAAGATGCTTCTAGTGAAGTCTCAGACAGAAATGAGGAACATGTTATTGGAAACTGGAAGAAAATCAATCTTTATTATAAAGTGGTAAATAAAAAATAAAAAAAACCTATTACCTTGTCACTTATAATAAAGTGCAAAAGGAGACATTAAAAAGGAAATATTAGCCCAGAAGGAACTAGAAAGTGAAGATTTGAAAAAAATTAAGTCTGTCCATATTATAAAAAAATTAGAAAGTGTGCCGTGAAAGACCACTAAGGCTATGGCTGGACAATTATTTGCCAAAGAGATTAAGCGTGTGACTTGTGTATCCAATCACCATCGATGGAGAAATGTTGCCAGCTTGGACTGAAGGGGACAAAGATGGGAGAAAATGAAGAAAGGGTGTTGGACTTTTGGGATTCTATAAGAAGGAAATGGGTCTATTGAGATATTCAGCTGAAAACTGTACTATGCTTCAATAAAAAGAAGAAAGACTCCAACAGTGGTTCAGAGGTTAGCTCCTCTTTGGTTTGAAGGTAGAGTGTTGCCACTTTCAACTAAGGAAATGAGGTCTGTGTCCAGCACCAAGGATGCTGGGCTGTAACACTATTGGGCCCAGAGGACAGAATATCAAGCCAAAGAGAATTATTCTGAAGCCTTACTACCTAATAAAATTTACCCTGGTAGTTTTGGGACTTGCTGGGGAACTGTGGTTTTTTGTTTTTGTTTTTTTTCTTTTTTTCTTTATTGATTTTAGAGAGAGAGAAAGGGAGAGGGAGAGAGAGAGAGAAACATGGATGAGAGAGAACATCGATTGGCCGCCTTCTGCATGTCCCCCACTGGGGATTGGGCCCACAACCTGGGCATGTGTCCTGACCGGGAATCGAACCAGCGACCTCTTGGTGCATGGGTCAATGCTCAACCACTGAACCACACTGGCCGGGCATTACCTTTTTTAACTTTTGGAATGGGAAAGTCTACCCTGGGCTCTCTCTACCATGGTACTTTGGGAATAGACAACTTGTTATCTGGTTCTATAAATTCGTAGATGGAGAAGAGTTTTGCCTCAGGATGAATCATACCCTAAGTCTCACCAATACCCATTTAGATAATATTTGGAAGAGTTTTGCAGCTTCCACTTGATAAAAGAATGGGTTCAAACTTTTAGGATTGCAGGAATATGGTGAATGTATTTTGCATGTGAGAAGGAGACAAGTGCTTGAGGGCTAGAGCATTGATTGTAATAAGTTAAATTGTGCCCCCCCCCAAATTTATATGTCTAAGTCCTGACTCCCAGAACCTGAGAATGTGATGCTGTTTGGTAATAGAATCATTGCAGATGTAGTTAATTAAGGTGAGATCATATTGAAGTAGAGTGGTCCCCTCTTGGAGGAAGTCATTATGAGGACATGACTGCCTGTTGACCTGTGAGCTGGACCCAGGCAATCAGAGACTCACTACCCTATCCCGAGTCCTTGGATTATAGGTCCTGTCTACTGTCACCATGCTAGGAGCTGTTTCAAGGACACAGCCTTGAGAGACAAATGTGTTCTTGAGACCATCTGGACTGGATACTTGACTGAACCCCATTAAGGTCTCTATTTAAACTTTTAAATTTTGGCAAATGGGTATGAAGATCTACTTGTCTTATGGCTTCCCAAGAAAAGACTCCTATGTAAGTTCTCTTGCTTATTACAACTGCCACCTACCAATCTGGAGTGGTATGCTTCTTTGGTTTCTCCTTGCCTTTCATGCACAGGGCCAACAAAATTTCTGAAGTTGCAAACAAATATGACTGGTATCTTTATGAAAAAGAAAAAGAATATTTGAACATAGGCATACATACAGGGAGAACATGATGCAGAGATGAAGGCAAACATTGGGGTACTGAAGAAGAAACTACCAACTGTGAGTTCTCAGAAGGCAGGCATCATCTTTTATCTCTGCATGCTAAGGGATCAACGAAGTACCTGGCTCACAGTAGATGCTTAATATTTGTTTGCTGAATAAATGTATTTCTTATTTTATTCAGAGGAAGAAAGCTTTTAAGAATTCTATTGTCTACAGACCACAGACTTTTATTTCTAGCCCCTGTTATAAAACTATTATCAAGATTATTTAGGCTGTGATGAAGAATTTGTAGCTAGGCTACAGCTAAACTTTTACATACTCTCTCCAAATCTGTTTGTTCGTCTCTTACATGAGAATGTTGAGCTAGATGATCTGTAAGGTTTCTTTTAATTTCAAAATTCTGCAAGCCCAGCTCTCTGACTATAATTTAGGAGGGCAGTGCATTTGAAGAAAGATTTATATTCAACCATTAAAGAAACTATGAAATATCTCACAAATCAACAAGAAGGCACTTTCAGGAAATGAGAACTTAATTTGCCAGGGCTCATAGTGCACTTTTGCTAGGTCATTAAAACGAACAAGACCTTATGTGTACTTCTAAGTAATTGAAGTTTCCAGTTTTCTACAAACCAGTCAAAGAATTTCAGGTCTCTCCCTCAGTCACAAACTTCCTAGAACTGTCTCTTTTTTAAAAAATATTTTTTTCTGTATTGATTTTAGAGAGAGAGGAAGAGGGAGAGAGAGATAGAAACATCAATGAGAGAGAACATCGATTGGCCGCCTCCTGCATGCCCCCCACTGGGGATCGAGCCCACAACCTGGGCATGTGCCCCGACCAGGAATCAAACCGGCGACCTCTTGGTGCATGGGTCGACACTCAACCACTGAGCCACACTGGCCAGGCAAACTGTTCCTTTTTTAATACCTCAAGGGATTATTAACAATTACAAGCCCCACAATTTCTATGTATAAGCAGAACTTTTACAACATCTTGTATACTGATTCAACTCTCAAGATGTTTTTTAGTCAAAACAATTGAAATGGCCCTTAGGTTCATCACTGAATTCACTAATACTAATTTGAACAATAAGAGGGAAATCAAAACAGTCCTTTTCAAACACTAGTTTGCATCAAAAATACTGGAGAGTTTCTTAAAAATGTATGTTTCTACCCACTTACTCCTGAAATTCAACAAGTTGAAAAGAAAGGGTCGCTGTGAGTTTGCATTTTTTTTTTTTATCCTCACCCAAGGACACTCTTCCATTTTTGTTGTTGTTGTTGTTCAGATAGAGTGTGAGGGAGAGAGAGAGAGAAACATCAACGTGAAAGGGACACATCGAGTGGCTGCCTTTCACAGGGCCCAACCAGGGCCGGGGACAAACTGCAACCAAGGTACGTGCCCTTAGCGGGAACCGAACCCGGGACTCTCCGGACCGCAGGCTGACGCTCTAACCGCTGAGCCAAACCGGCCAGGGCGTGAAGTTGCATTTTTAATAAGCATCTCCAGTAATTCACATGTAGGTGGCCTTTTAACCATACACTGAGAAACTGCTGGAATCAATGTACTTGTGGGCTTTCTATAATGGATATAAAATTGTCTTTTAAGAGCTACATTAAATCTTAGACTAACAAAATTAAACATTTGAAATGAAAACTACATCATTTATTACAGAATATCAAAATACTAAACTTTTAAAGAAAACAGGTACATTGGTTTAATTTAGAAAGCTAAAATTTCATGAAGTAATTATTTATGTTTTCCCATTAATAATTTTATTCAAAGACATTGATTAGCATGGATCGCCCAGGCATTTCAAATTTCCATTTTGTTTGGTCTGCTAGTCTTTTCGGGAAAAGAAAGAGGCTTTCTCTCCTCTCTACCTCTACCATAACATGGTAACTTGTAAAACTGCTGTGGTTTATGTCAAGTGAAATTTAAGTAAAAGTCAGGTATTAGTCAACTTTACTGTAGTAATAAATAGCCCCCAAAGGCAGGGGCTTACAATAGTAAACATTTATTTCTTTGTGTTCTATGTTGGTCAGCAGTGGTTCAGCTTCATTCTGCTGCTCATGTATCTAATTTTCATTAGCTGGATGAGCAGACCTAATCTTTTATACACATCATTCTTATGGCAAAGGTACTGGCATGAGGCACAGCCAGCCCGGCCAGTGTGGCTCAGTGATTGAACGGTGACTCATGCACCAAGAGGTCACCAGTTCGATTCCTGGTCAGGGCACATGCCCAGGTTGTGGGCCCGATCCCCAGTGGGTGGCATGCAGGAGGCAGCCAATCGATGTTCTCTCTCATCAATGTTTCTCTCTCCTTCTCCCTTCCTCTCTCTCTAAAATCAATAGAGAAAAAATATTTAACTTTGACTATAAGCTCCATAAATTCTCTATGGTATCCTCATGCCCAGTACAGTGCTTGACCACACAGACAAAGCTCAATAGATGATTATTGATTGGATAAATGAATGCTAAAAATGCTAAAAGTGGCTTGGATTAACAGGGTACTAAGTAAAGAGTGTAGTATCAGTATAGTTTGGATGTATATTTTTAAGTATCTCTGGAACTTCCTGGGCTTCTTACTTCCTTTACTGTTTACTGAAAAGATCTATTTAACAAAAATTTTTTATCTTTATTGATTTGAGAGAGAGAGATATAGAAATATCGATGAGAGAGAACATCGATTGGCCACCTCCTTCATGCCCCCCACTGGGGATCGGGCCACAACCTGGGCATGTGCCCTGACCGGGAATCAAACCAGCGGCCTCTTAGTGCATGGGTCAATGATCAACCACTGAGCCACACCGGCTGGACCTTTTTTTTCTTGAAATGCCTAGGATTAGGACAATAGATAAAAAGATTAGAAACTCAATAGAGCATGGCTATTTTTATTCAATTTATCTTAAGGAAAGCTGTGTTGGATCTGTTTCAAGGGATAAATTCAGGAACTATGCTTTCTTTCTTTCTTTTCTTGGTACGTGTCCCTAGTGGGAACTGAACCTGGGACTCTCTAGTCCACAGGCCGACGCTCCAACCACTGAGCCAAGCCGGCCAGGGCAGGTACTATGCTTTCTTGATCTTGGTTCACACAGCGTCTTGCCAGATGCCTGGTGCTCAGTAAATACATGTTGTTACTTTGAAGGTTTTTGCTTTTTCTATTAATAGGCCACAAAAAAATGGCGTTTTTTTCTATTGTTTTTCTTAAAAATCCCATTCCACCTCCCCTACTTTTTGACAAGTGTCTGTGAACTAGAGAACACAAGCACTTATATTCTCCAAGTCCTAGTTCCCCACTGTCCCCAAACCATTGTTCTTGGATGAAGCATGTGGACTTGAATATGCTCTCACCTCAGGTCCGTTCTTCGTTCCATCAGGTGTCCTGTGAAGGAGACAAGTTTGAGAGGGAGGGCAAGAGAGAGTTTTTATTTCCTAAGAGCTAAAGGATCATAGTTTTGAGGCACTGGCTTTCTGCTTCGCTGTGTGCAGGTATATTCCCTCTCATGAGGCTCATGCTTGGTCCCTCCTGCAACATAAGAACTCTGGCAGGCTGACCGTGCAGATAGAAATACCCAATGTGGCCTTGGCCGGTGTGGCTCAGCGGTTAGAGTGTCGGCCGGTGGACTAGAGAGACCTGGATTACGTTCCTGCTAAGGGCACGTACCTCGGTTGCAGTTTGTCACTGGCCACAGTTGGGGTTGTATGGGTGGCAGCCAGTCGAAGTTTCTCTCTCACATTGATGTTTCTCTCTCTTCCTTCCTCTCTCCCTCCCTCTATATGAAGATAAATGCAAAGGTGTCCTCGAGTGAGGATAAAAAAAAAATAAATAAATACCCAATGTGTGTCTGAATTTGCAGTGAACACAAGATTTAGAATTCTCTCTGGGACTTACCGAGAACAAGTAAGCATACTGGTTTTCTAGACACAGAGGACTTCTGGGAAAGTTTAATAATTCTTCATTTTGTCTTTTCCAAATATAGTACTTTTTATTTATTTACCTATTTTTTTATCCTCACGCAAGGATATTTTTCCACTGATTTTTCAGATAAAGTAAGAGGGAGGAAGTAAGGGAGGGATGGAGAGAGAAACATCGATGTGAGAGAGACACATCGATTGGTTGCCTCCCGCAAGACCCCAACCAGGTCTGGGGATCAAACTGCAACTGAGATACATGCCCTTGACTGAAACTGAACCCTCGACTCTTTGGTCCACGGACTGACATTCTAACTGCTGAGCCAAACCGGCCAGGACAGTACTTTTTATTTTAAAATCACCTAGCAGAGCCCTGGCCAGTTTGGCTCAGCGGTTAGAGCGTCGGCCTGCGGTCTGGAGAGACCCGGGTTCGGTTCCCGCTAGGGGTGCGTGCTTCGGTTGCAGTTTGTCCCCGGTCCTGGTTGGTCGTGCGGGTGGCAGCCACTCGATTTGTCCCTTTCACGTCGATGTTTCTCTCTCTCTCTCCCTTCCTCTCTCTCCCTCCCACTCTAACTGTACAAAAAAATGGAAAAATATCCTCGGGTGAGGATAAAAAAAAAAAAAAAAAAAAAAAAATCACCTAGCAGAGACCAGCGGTATGGCTCAGTGGATTGAGGGGGGACCCAAGCACCGAGGTATCATTGGTTCAATTCCTGGTCAAGATACATGCCCAAGTTTCGGGCTCGATCCCCAGCAGGGGGTGTGCAGGAGGCAGCTGATCAATATTTTTCTCTCACATTGATTTTATTTTTAAAATAATAATATTAATTAATTTAAAAAATATAAAAAATAAATTTAACAAATAAATACCAAATAAATAAATAAATAATAAAAGAACCTTGCCGAGTTAGACATATCAACTTTGTATTGACTTTCAAACTTATTAGGTATCTGTTTTGAACTAGCTTTTCTTATATGTTTATTTAGTTAAGGGGCTTAAGACTTTGGTGAAAATTGCTATTTGTTTCCGATTTAGTCATTTATAGGGATGTTTGTTTTAGAAGTGAACTTCTTCTTTATCAATGTGTAAGGGATGGCATCTGTATAAGAAATAATATGAGTCCGACCGGTGTGGCGCAGTGGTTGAGCGTCCACCCAGGCACTGAGATTCCTCTCTGTACAAGCAACGCTTGTATTTCTTTCATTTATAAAAACATCAGCCATGGTGGGTTAGCACCCCACTCTAATAGCCTCATTTTAACTGAATCACCAATTTAAAGACCTTATGTTTAAAAACAGTCACATTCTAAGGTATTGGGTGGTAGAGTTTTAACATAATGAATTGTGAGGGAACAAAATTCAGCTCATGACACTACCAAAGACTACAAAGGAGGCATATGGTTTTATTTTTCTTCAAAATATTCTGGTGAGGTAAGTGGGTATGATTATATGATTTCACATGTAAAATCTGTGCTGTTTATTATTACCTCAAATACTCCAGATTACTGATCTTAATAATAATAGCTTTTTAATCAAGCAAAAGAGATCATTGGACATTGATGCAAAGTATACAAAGTTGACATTACCTCCAACTCAAAAATATTTCCCCTACATCCTTTCCATTCTTCCCAACAAAGACTTTTACCTTTTAAAATTCAAAATTTGGATCATATTGTACTTAAGGTACTGTGTGGCTCAGTGGACTGAGTGTTGTCCCATGAACTGAGAGTTCCAGGTTCGATTCCCAGTCAGGGCACATACCTGGGTTTCACGCTCGATCCCCAGTAGGGGGCGTGCAGGAGGCAGCTGGTCAGTGTTTTTCTCTCACATAGATGTTTCTATCTCCCTTCCTCTCCCTCTAAAAAAATCAATAAAAACATATTTAAAATAAATAAATAAAAACCCCTGTCTATTTCACAATATATCACAAACATTTTCCCATGACATCAAATATTTTTCTGAAACAAAAATGTTTAATGTTTGTATAAGAGTATATTGAATAGGTATTTGATAATTTTATAAATCTTATTTCAAGTAATAAAAACAGAATAATAACAGTCTTTCACTTTTCATTTATCATTTATTCGTTTATTTAACCATTAGTTTGAATACTTTTCATACATTTATTAGCTATTTATATTTCTGTGGATTGCTAATCAATTCCTTTAACCCATTGTTCTATCTAGTTATTCCTATTCTTCTGATTGTATTTTAATATTTCTTTGTGGAGTAGGAATATTAACACATTGTCTGTAATATATGTTGTAAATATTTTCCCAGTTGGTTCACTGCTCTGTAATTTTATTATGAAAAGAATGTACTAATAGTTCACCTTGGCCCTGGCCAGTTTTGCTCAGTGATTAGAGCGTTGGCCTGTGCACCAGAAAGACCAGGGTTCAGTTCCTACTAAGGGCACATACCTCAGTTGCATTTTGTAGATGTTTCTCTTTCTCTCTCTTCCTCTCTCTCCCTCCCACTCTATCTGAACAAACAATGGAAAATTGTCCTCAGGTGAGGATAAAATAAAAAGAAATAGTTCACCTTGTCTTGAAAATAGTATCCCTAAAAATGAAAGGGTTAGTAATGTTTTAAAGGGTAAAGGTAAAAGTTTGCAAAAGGCGGAAACTGAGGAAATTGTGTTGCTTGCATGACCTTTGCTCACGCTTTTGTTGAGTACAGATAAGGATTATCTGGATTATCCCCAAGGCAATGAATCACCCAGCAGATGCAGGACAAGATACCAGACCAGTCCTACTGCTAAGTACGTCAGCAGGAACTGCCAGAAGCTAGAAGCTAGTATATAACCTACACCCCAACCCTAATTCAAGGCTGAACCCTTCTCTGCTCAGCCCACCTGCCCCCAGGCGCATTCAATAAAGCTGTTTTGCTCTACATTGGCCTTGTGCTGTGGATGTGATCTCCCGGCTCAGACCTTTTAAAAAATATCTATTATAATGAATGTCTCCTTTTCACCATTCACTCTACCTTGTGATGATTCTGGCATAAAGTTATATGAAGAAATTTAATTAAAGTAATACATTACCATATCATGTCTGTAGCTAGTATATAAAGTTGGCAAGACCTCTTCCCTAGCCTGCCAGATTCCTGGCCTCTTATATGCCTCCATCTCGCTTACAATCGTAAAAACAAGAGGCATTATTTCACTGGGACTGCATTACCTATGGAGTGTGGACCCTTGACATTCAACCATCTGTCTCGTCAGTCTCATAACTTATCTACTTCTTGCCCTTCTGAGTCTGCTGAGATAAATTATTCAAAGGCCTCCCTTAATTACCCTGAAACCCTTAGTTCAAATATAGAGCACCAGATACGTTTCAAGGATGCCTTAACTACTTTATCTCAAGGTTGCTGTCTTTTCTCCAGATTCAGTCTCTGCCATACCATCTGACTTACATTTATGTTGGACGGATCACTTCTGACCACTTTTTTAACTTTCCATGAATCTATAGACTGTTTTCTCTACCTCATATCACATATTTACATTGTCTAATAGATTGCTGGGTCCTAGTAATGTGTTGTCATGTAGCAGAGGTAACTACTGTTCTCATTTCTACTATTGCAGATTCCTTTTACCTGCTTTTTAAGTTTACATAAATGTAATCATAGAGTATGTAGCCTTGTGTGTCTGGCTTATTTTACTTAAAATAGTCCAGCCACTGTTGCTCAGTGGTTGAGAGCTGACCCATGCACAAAGAGGTCACTGGTTTGATTTCCAGTCAGGACACATGCCCAGGTTGTGGGCCCGATCCCCAGTGGGGGGCATGCAGGAGGCGGCCAATCGATGTTCTCTCTCATCAATGTTTCTATCTGTCTCTCCCTCTCATTTCCTCTCTTTCTAAAATCAATAAAGGGAAAAAAATTTTTTTCTTAAATCTACAATATTTATCCATGTTGCTTTGTGTTGTTCATTTCTTGTTATTGCTGATGAGTAATGTGTGCCATGACTAAACCTTAGTTTTTGCCCATTTTCTCATATGATTATATTTTGGTTAGTTTTAGTTTGGAGCTATTATGAATAAAGATGCTATAAAAAGATGACCTCACTTATTTGTGGAATATAATGAATAAAACAAACTGATGAACAAAATATACCCAGAGAGGGTACAGACTGACAAACCCCAGAAGAGGAGATGCGGAGAGGGAGAAAAGAGATAAACCACAGAACTTATATGCATGTATACATAACCATAGACACAGACAACAAAGCTGGGGATGGGGGCAGGGGGGATGGGGAGGAGGGTGTTAATGGGGGAAAAAGGAGAAACATCTGTAACAAAAATAAATTAATAAAAATAATTTTAAAGAAAAGATGCTATAAACACATTTTTGTACAAACCTTTTTTTCCTGACATATATTTTTCTTTTTTTCTTTTGATATAAACCTAGGAGTCAAGTTGCTAAATCATGAGGTAGATAGATATATGTTTATTTCCTATTAAACAAGTTTTCAAAGTGGTTGTACCATTTCACACCCCCACCAGCGATGTCTGACGGTTCCTGTTGCTTTATATGTTATCATTAGTTAGCATCTTAACTTTTCTCATGGAACTTTTTCTAACAAAATATCTTTCTAACAAAACAGCTGCAAAGGTCTAAATAAACAACTTTTCTTTATTCTTGTCATTTAAACTTTGAGAGTTGATATGGGTGATGATTTTTTTCCACTTGCTCTATGTAATTGAAGCTTTTCAAGTTAATGTTATCACTTGGTCACATCTTATGAATTAACACTTCTCTCCCTTCTTCCCTCCTCCTCCTGTGAGACTATAAAACCAACAGTATTAGATTTCAGCTAGTTTAATTCTAAATATGTTTAGTGTGATGCAAGATTCCTGTATGATTTTAAGCCCAGCTGATGGCATAACAGTGTACAAATATTAAGAAAAAGCTGTATATAAAGTAAGAACTGACCATTGACAATTCACATTTTTCTGAGACTTTCTTTTCTACTTTCTTGTTTTTCAGAGTCCCGATGGAGCAATAGAACATGTTGTATTTGGTAGTAAATCAGAAGAGAAACATATGAGTCATTCTACTTTAATGATACTATATATCTCCTAGGCATCTGGGTACTCTGGTTATAAAAAAAAAAAAAAAATAGCAACGTTAGTGTTCACTCAATACTATGATGATTATTTCAATAAAAGAGACGAATCAATGAATGCGCATGTTAGATTTAGAATCCTTGGGTGGGGAAAGCTTTGCTTTTTCCTGAGTTGAATATATTATATACATATCTGGGAGATTTTGCTATAATGCTTGCTTTGAAACATTTATTTCTTCCAATATACTTCTACCCCCAAATCACTGTGATATACATATTATGCACCAAAAACTACAGGGCTCTTGGGAAGAATAAGAATGATATACGACACTGAAATATTTCACGTTAATCCTATTTTTCCAATGAGCTCTGCAGTTTTAATTGCACAGTTCCTATAGTACCATGGTTTCTGGAACACACACACCATGTTATAGTATTGTATCAGAACTGATTATATATGGACAATATAATATATATATACATATAATAATTATATGTAATGCTTATATTCGTTTAAGGAAAATCATGTTGTTAAGTCAACAAAACAAACTTGGATAAGAACAGCAGCCTGGCCGGGGTGGCTCAGTGGTTGAGCATCGACCCATGCACCAGGAGGTCGCCGGTTCGATTCCCGGTCAGGGCACATGCCTAGGTTGTGGGTCCGATCCCCAGTGGGGGGCGTGCAGGAGGTGGCCAATCAATGTTCTCTCTCATTGATGTTTCTGTCTCTCTCTCTCTCTCCCTCTCCCTTCCTTTCTCTCTAGAATCAATAAAGAAAAAATATTTTAAAAAATGAACAGCAAACTTATAGTAATAGAAAATTTGATAATGGACTGTTAGTTTTCATGTTATCCCTGCTCTTTTTTTCAAAGGTAGATTGGGGTAGAAGATATGCCTTGGGGTTCCTTTTGATCACAAGTATAGCCATTCTCTTCAAATGCACATTGAGTGTCAATAAAAGTACCTTTAGAGGTTTTTGTTATTGCTGTTCTTCTGTGATGTACTATGAGGTGGCAGCGGTCTGTGCCAGGAAAAGAGCCTGTTTACTATGCAAAATCAGTTCCAAGAAAGTACCCACTGTGATTTTCCATCCAACAATTCCTCTGCTATCTCTGAATCTTTCGTGATTTGTTTCCAAGTCCTGCGCATTTAATTTGGCTGATAGACGGAGGTGGCTGGTTGTGTATTTACCATTTCTAGGTTTTATTTTCTCAGTTCCTCTTCTTTTTATAGTATTTGAATAGCTTGTTTTTATCACACAAAGCAAAAGGCAACTCATATGTCCCCGGTTGTTTTCTTTTGTCTTCTTTCTTCCTCCCTCCCAATTCCCTCCCTCCCTCTCTTTTTTTCTCTCTTTCTTTCCTCTCTTATCTTCCTTCCATCATTCCTTCATTTTAAAATTCACAACTTACGCCCAGACAGTGTGGCTCAGTGGTTGAGCGTAGACCCCTGCACCAAGAGGTCGCCGGTTTGATTCCCGGTCAGGGCACATGCCCAGGTTGTGGGCCTGATCCCCAGTGGGGGGCATGCAGGAGGTGGCCAATCAATGTTCTCTTTCATTGATGTTTCTATCTCTCTCTCCCTCTCCCTTAGTCTGTCTCTAAAATTAATAAAGAATAAAATATTTTTAAAAATAAAATTCCCACCTAGCTGGTGTGGCTCAGTGTTTGAGCATCGACTCATACACCAAGGGGTCAGTTCGATGCCCCGTCAGGGCACATGCCCAGGTCGTGGGCGTGATCTCCAGTATGGGGCATGCAGGAAGTGGCCAATCGATGTTCTCTCTCACTGATGTCTCTTTCTCTCTCTCCCTCTCTCTTTCCCTCTCTCTCTAATATCAATAAAGAAAAAAAAAACTTTTTAATAAATAAAATAAAATAAAATAAAATTTCCATCTTGCATTTTTTTATGTAATATTCTGTAAGATGTTTGGCAACCTTGACTGCAACTGCTGAGTTCAATCTCTACCCAATCAGTAGGCAGTTGCAATCAATTTCAGAACACTAGCAGTACAACTTGGAATGCTCTCCCCAATTTTTTGGAGGACCAGACTTCATATAATCATGTTCCCTGCAGGGGCCAGTTTATTGTAAAATGTATAGTGTGTAGGGGGCGTTTATGATTTTAAACATGTTTCCATCATGGTTCCATCCCTGCTGTTCTTCTGACAGCCTCCGTTGTTGATTCTATCTTTCCTGTGCTGAAAATAAACCCTGCGTGGTGAGAAATCTGTGTGGCTTTGACAGCCCACTGAGGAGTACAGATTACTTTAGCTATAACCCCTGATTCTTCCAGTAAAAAAATATTTCCCCAAATTTGCAGGCTGGACTGAAGTTAGAAACCACATGTAGCCTGTCATTGGAAACATCAATTTCTCAGAGGATTTGGCTTGCATTTCGCTAAGATCTATTTATTGACAAGATGTATTGTTTAGAATTCAATCTTCTATGTAATAACTTTATTCACCCTAGTTTTCATAAATCGGAGCGTGTGATATATTGTTATGTCATTCTACAATCAACAGATGGAGGTGTTTGCAGTAACTCCCCGTGGTGATGAGAGGCATGAACCGAAAGCCTTTCCATATGAATAAGAGTTTAACTTCCATACATTTTATATTTTACTTAAGCCTCAAAGACCCGTATGAGCCCTGCAGATTATAGCAAGCAGACTGTTCTGCAGGAAGCAGATAGAGGTGAAGATTAATATCTAATCCTTTTCAAATTCACTAATGAAATCTTCTGGGTATCATTGCTGGATCTGTTTATCTTACCAGATGTGTAAGTGGGTAGTCTGCAATGGCTCACTGACTAACTTTAGGCTTCTAGAACAAATTCTACTTCCGGAACTCTTCTCTCCTGCTCCCCTGCCATTGCAACAGACAGAACAACACACAAGCCCTCTCTTTGTCTCTGTCTCTCTCATGATCTGCCATTTATACCTGGATAACTCATCAGTGATATTAATGTCAAGAACATCAATTATCCCTGCTATTAGTCACAATAATTTATGGGTATACTTGACTGGTTATTAAATAAATCTCATTCTGATGTCAGAGGGTTCTTTTTTCTGTCTAAATCTGTATTTTTCTTTTGTCCATCATTCCTATCTTGATATTACTGTTGCTTCTGTAACATTAACCTGTTATTTATATTTTAAAGCTGCCATTTTTTTTTAATTCTCTTTTTGAAAGTATTACAGATGTCTTCCCTTTCTTTCCCCATTGGCCCCCTCCTCCCCAATCCCACCCCCCTCCTGCCTTCCCTACATTATTGTCTATGTCCATTGGTGATGCATATAGAAGTTCTTTGGTTTAGCTGTCATTTTTATGTAGCTATTTATATTTAAAAGCACTTCCCCATTCAACATTAAGTCAATTGTAGATTTGTTTTCCTAAAGATATTACCTTTTTTTTAAAGACTATTTTTAGAGCGAGTTTAGGTTTGCAAAAAATGGAAAGGGATGAACAGAGATTTATAATCACTCAAAGTCTGTACTTGGCAGTAGGGTTCACTCTTGGTGATGTACATCCTTGGAAGCAACCCAGATGTCCTTCACTAGGTGAATGGACAATGATCTGTGGTACATCCAGACAATGGAATATTATTCAGCACTAAAAAAAATGAGCTGTCAAATCGTGAAAAAAAAAAAAAATAGGAGGAATCTTAAATGCATATTACTAAGTGAAAGAAGCCAAACCGAAAAGATTGCATGCTTAATGATTCCAACAATATGACATACCTGAAAAGGCAAAAATATGGGGACAATGAAATGATCAGTGGTTGCCAGGTTTGGGAAGGGAGGAGATATGAGTAAGAAGAGTTCAGGCTTCGCCAGTGTGGCTCAGTGGTTGAGCTTCGACCCAGGCACTAAAAGATCGCCGGTTCGATTCCCAGGTTGTGGGCCCGATCCCCAGTTGGGGGCATGCAGGAGGCAGCCAGTCAATGTTCTCTCTCATCGATGTTTCTTTTCCTTCTTCCCTCGCTAAAATCAATATAGAAAAAAATATGTTTTAAAAAATATTCTCTATGGTGTTATGATAATGGATATATGTCATTATATTGGTTAAAACCTATAACATTACCATTTGTCTTGTGGTATAACTATTCTGTAGATATACATTTTTATTCTGAAAAAAAGGGAGAAAGTGCATTATGTGTTCATAGTAGAAAAAGTGGATGATTTATAGGTTTGGATATAAAGTTTTGCTATTGGACTCATAATTTGGATATAAAGATTCTCAGATTTAATTTGACCACTGTTTGGCCTTTGAAAAGGTTTTATGACCTTGGTTTGTTTCTGTTTTCTCAACTCAAAACAAAGAAAGAAAATCACACTTGCTTTGCAGGTAAAAGAATGTTTATATGTAGTGTTTTGTGTTCTGTGTCTTCTGGGAGGGAGGTGGTTGGGGAGAGTGTGGGGAGTACACACACACACTTATATATGTAGTTTCTATATAGTCTGTCTTATGATCTTATCACTATTTTTGAAAAAAACATAAATAATGGATTGAAGCTTAAAATTAAAATTTCGATTAGACAAAGAGAGCTATTTCGGTAGGAAAATACTAACAGTAAACTCATTTGAGGAATGTGTAAGTATTGTGTCTCTGTGCAGATAAGGAAAATTGACTAACATGTCAGTGTGCTCTGAGATCTCAGCCATATTTTCCAAATGTCTCTATGTCGCCATTTACTCACTCAAATGGACAAAGCACAGCCAGTGACTGGGTTATGGTTCTGCTAGTTACTAGGGTACATGACTTTGCACAAGTTATTTAACCTCTAGAGGCCTCGGTTTTGACCTCTGTAGAATGGGAATACAAAAATTTACATTTGCAAATTATCTATCTAGCACAGTGCTTGCCTTCTTTATTTATGTATTATATACATGAATAGCCAATAACATTATTACGATTGTATTTGAAACTCTAAAACAGGAGCTAGTCAAGGACCAAAAGGGGTCAAGTTGAAGGGACTTCTCTTATTCCTCCAACTTTTTCTCAGTATTCCCAGATTTATTAACTAGTAGGAAAAATGGTCATCAGTGGAAAAGAAGCAAATGAAAAATCGAACTCTGTAGGTATTCCTGTAATATTTGTAGGCAGCTTGTTTTGACCCTGCCCTCGATTTTAAATGGTCCTTCACAATCCAAGCAGAGGACTTCTCTGTTTTTTTCTGAACCTTATATTTCTGAATCTTATGCTATGCAGATTATATTTTCTTTGGGTTTTTAAAAATTTTTATCTTTACTGTTGAAAATATTATAGATGTCTTCCCTTTTTCCCCCATTGACCCCCTCTTCCCTGCCCCTAACTCTCCCCCTCACACCCCCAACCTCTCTATCCCCCACCAGCCCTGCCTTCACCACACTACTCTCTGTGTCCATTGGTTATGCATAGATGCATATCAGTTCTTTGGTTTATCTCTTCACATCCCCCTCCCCTCTTCCCTCTGAGGTTTGTCAATCTGTTCCCTGCATCCATGTCTCTGAATCTGTTTTGTTCATCAGCTTATTTTGTTCATTAGATTCCACATATAAGTGAGATCATGTGATACTTGTCTTTCTCTGACTGGTTTGTTTCGCTTAGCATAATAGTCTCCAGGTCCCTGGATGCTGTTTCAAAGGGTAAGAGATGTTTTTGACAGTGAGATTAAATTCTGACAGCTGTTAATGGGTACATTCCTGAAGGACTAAATGTCAGGACAAAATCATGGGTGTTGGGGAAAAAAAGCATATTGATGGCTAAGAAAACAGAAATAGCAATAAAAATGATCCTTAAGCTAGGAAGTGAAAATAAGCAAGGCAAATGGTAATTGAGTAGCTAGCATTCTTGCTAGCAAATTAAATTGATAACACTGTCTTCACAAAGAAAGTTTATGGGAATTCTCTCAAGTAAAAATAGATTAAAGAACAGACTTCCAGACCTTGTTGATCATTCTGACCTATGAATGCATCAAATAACAAAGCAAAACAAACAAAAAGAAAAAAAAAACAAAAAATATCAAAACTACAGAAAACCTACATCTAAAATGCTTTACATGGATGTTTCTGTCTCTCTCCCTCTCCCTTCCTCTCTCTCTAAAAATCAATAGAAAATATTAAAGAAATAAATTTAAAAAATAAAATGATTCTGTTCTAGATACTCCCTGACTTGAGAATTAAGGATTTCTTTAAAGAAATTGCGGAAACCAAGATTTGAATTTGGAGAGTATGCCTAGTGCCAATACTTATGGTAGCACTTATTCTGTCCCACATTCTGTTCAAAAAGTTTTATGTTTATTGACTCATTTAATCCTCTTTTAACACCCAAGAAGTAGGTATGATTATTAACTCCATTTTACAGATGTGTGTACTGAGCCAGAGTGTCAAATAACTTCTCCAAGGTCACACAATGAATTGGCAGACCTGTGATTCAGTCCCAGGCAATCTGGCTTCAAATGCCCATTCTCTTCACTTATACATGATGATGATTTTTTTTCTTTTAATTAATTAATTTGTTGTTACAGATGTCCCTCCTTTATCCCCCATTGACACCCTTCTCCCAGCTCCCGCTCCCGCCCCCCCCAACCACAACCTTCATAGTATTGTTGTCTGTGTCCATTGGTTGTGCATATATATGCATACAAGTTTTTTGGTTTATCTTTTCCTGCCCTCCCACCCACCCTCAGTCTGAGGTTTATCAGTTTGTTCTCTACTTCCACGTCTCTGGGTCTATTTTGTTCAGCAGCTTATTTTGTTCATTATGTTCCACAAAACGGTGAGATCATGTGATATTTGTCTTTCTCTGTTTGGCTTATTTCACTTAGCATAATATTCTCCAGGTTCCTCTATGTCGTCTCAAAGGGTAAGAGATCTTTCTTTTTCATAGTTGTATAGTATTCCATTGTGTAAATGTACCACAGCTGTTTCATCCACTCTTCTACGGATGGACACTTGGGCCATTTCCAGATCTTAGCTATTGTAAATAGTGCTGCTATGAACATAGGGGTACATATATTCTTTTTGAATAATTAGTGAACTGAAAAAGCATAGATTTCATAATTCGAGACTCAATAAATTGCAAAAACTAAAGTTTGACATCTATTAACAGTTATAAATATCTCTCTATATTAAAATTATGGAATATATATATTGAGAATATAGCTAACAATGCTCCTTAGAACAGTGAAAATCTGTGGCATAAAGTTGTTGACCATCCTTTCCATGGGTATGTGTCAATCTTGCTGCAAAACAGCCGAGTGATAGATAACTCATCATTACAAATTATCTAATTTGTATCTAAATTACCTGTTTTGATGACAAAATAGCATTAAATTTATTTTTTTACTTTAAGCTAGCAGCAGACACCCAAACTTTCTTTACACGATTATCCTAATTGAATAGAACATATCATAGTTAATAAAGTCTAAGTGTAAATTCACTAATTAGATTATTTCCCTTTTTTACAAACTATAAAAACAAAAAAAGACCTGCCGGTTTGGCTCAGTGGTTGGAGCGTCGCCTGCGGACCAGAGAGTCCCGGGTTCGGTTCCTGCTAAGGGCATGTACCTCAGTTGCAGTTTGTCCCCTGCCCCGGTTGGTGTCGTGTGGGTGGCGGCCAGTCCATGTGTCTCTCTCACGTTGAAGTTTTTCTCTCTCTCTTCCTCCTTCTCTCCCTCTCTCTCTATCTGAGGATAAATGCAAAAATGTCCTTGGGTGAGTATTAGAAAAAAAGAAAGAAAAAGGCTGCTCAATACTGGATTGCCTAAATTTAGGGTAAAAGCATTCTTTTTCCCCATTCTTGTGAGTCTAAAGTCCGCTTTACTTAAATTAGGTTAATAAGAAATTAACACTTTTTTATTTAAAAACCTTCACATCTATGGCAGTCTTTTCAAAGTGATTTCATGCAGACCCCAGACATCCTCAGGTTTCCTCTGTGAAAATGATCAACCTGATCAATACTCTGTCTATTACCTTTGTTTCCTCTCAACTCACTGTTATCCATCCTCCTTTTTTTTTATCCTCACCTGAGGACATTTTTGTATTCATCTTCAGATAGAGTGAAAGAGAGGGAGGGAGAGAGAGAGAGAAACTTCAATGTGAGAGAAACACATGGACTGGTTGCCACCCACACGACCCCAACCGGAGCCGGGGACAAACTGTAACCGAGGTATGTGCCCTTAGTGGGAACCGAATCCAGGACTCTCTGGTCCACAGGCCGACACTCTAACCACTGTGCAAAACCAGCCAGGGCTATACTCCTTTCTTGAAGGCTATAAGTGGCACAGAGTGACGTGATATGAGAAGCCAGGTACATATAGTTATGGTGTGAGAGAGGCTATGTCACGTGCGAGAAAAACAATTCTCAACAAGAATTGAGTGTGGTATTGGGCCTTGAAACTTTACTAAGAATGGGGTTAATATTGGGGTAAAATTCAAATGGAGGGATAATGGCAGTTCTCATTTTGATTTTGTTATTAGGTCATTAAATAAATTCCCACTGTTTAGGGTTGGACAGCCATTATGAATCAATTGTAGTTTCTCAAGTTAAAACCATGAGATGTGTCTTAAGATTTATCTGGAGCCCTGGCCAGTTTAGGTCAGTTGTTAGAGCGTTGGCCTGTGGACCAGAGAGTCTGGGGTTCGGTTCCCACTAAGGGCACCTACCTCGGTTGCAGTTTGTCCCCGGCCCTGGTTGGGGTCGTGTGAGTGGCAGCCAGTCGATGTGTCTCTCTCGCATCGATGTTTCTCTCTCTCTTCCCCCCTCTCTTTCTCCCACTCTATCTGAAGATGAGTGCAAAAATGTCCTCAAGTGAGGATTAAAAAAAAGATTTGTCTGGGCATGTTTCATATACACACACACACACACACATACAATCATATATAATTCATATAATTTTACTTACATGTGGAATTTAAAGAACAAAATAAATGAACTAACAAAATTGAAACAGACTCATACATACAGAGAAAAATCTGATGATTGCCAGAGGGGAGGGGTTTGGGGGGACTGAATGATCAAGGAGAATAGATTGAAAAGCACAGAATGGTAGTTACAGAATAGTCACAGGGATGTAAAGTACAGCATAGGGAATATAGTCAATAATATTGTAATAACTATGCATGGTGCCAGGTGGGTACTGGAAATATTGAGGGGAACACTTTGCAAGGTGTATGATTGTCTAACTATTAAGCTGTACACCTGAAGCCAATCAAAATAAAATTGAAAGAAACTGCAAAAAATAAATCTCTATAGTATAAGAGCCTTCTTCTCTTTCAATATTTCACTCTCAGAATTTTTTCCTCAGAGCAAAATATACCCCACAGTACCTAAAGGACAGTAAGTCTCTATCTACATAATGCCACATAGTCTAATGAAAAAAAGGGTGGTGTTGGTTCTAATTATCTATATATTTTGTTGACATAAAATATATATATATAAAATAATACAGATATAAAATATACTTGAAAATTTTGAATTCTGGACCAAATCATCCTGGGGTTGAAGACATGACTATGATCACATGTAAAATACCACTGAGTATGTAATCAAAAGAGTGAACAGAATTTTTTTAAACACAAAGCAAAGTAATCAATAACCAAAAGAGAAAATCTTAGCCTCAATAGCAAGTAAATACTTACAAATTAGAATCACTTTAGAGTGGCATTATGGACCTATTAAACCACCAAAGTATATAAAATTTAACCAAATCAACTTTGACCCCGTCGTAAAGAACTGATTTCACTGATACTTTGCTTGGAACATGGCCAGTTGGTGAGTGTCCTGAGACAACTAACAGGCTATACAATTAACTATTCTCTGTGACCCAGCAGTTCCACTCTGAGAGTAATCTCAAAGAAGTAAGAAATAAAAATAATTTTTTAAGGAGGCTTAGAACAATAATTTAACCAGAAAAATAGTAATTGTTTATTTTCTTGTATATAAAAGACATGCAGCCTGGCCGGTGTGACTCAGTGGTTGAGCGTCGACCCACGCACCAAGAGGTCACTGGTTCGATTCCCGGTCAGGACACATGCCCAGGTTGTGGGCCCGATCCCCAGTGGGGGGCATGCAGGAGGCAGCCAATCAATGTTCTCTCTCATTGATGTTTCTGTCTCTCCTTCTCCCTTCCTCTCTCTTCCTAAAATCAATAAAAAAATAAATTTTATTAAAAAAAGACATGTAGAGTAAAAAAGGCAAGTTGTAAAACAATATATATAGTGGGATGATTCAGTATAATGAAATAAGTTCATATTAGTGAAGTAGCTTGATAAAGCCTAGCTAAAGTGATGATGATTAATACAATAATGATTATGACAACAATCTGTGCAAAACTTTTTTCAAAAGTAATGATAATGACTATATTTATGCAGAAAAATATTATTCACAGGAATAATACACATCAACTTTGAGGGTAGCGCTTACCTGTGGAGAAGCAGAGAACAGGAAAGTTGGGGAGTGGGAGTTCAGCTGTACCACTTTTTAAAAAATATGTTATTATTGACTTTTTAGAGAAAGGGGAAAGAAAGATAGAAACATTGATGTGAGAGAGGAACATCCATTGGCCACCTCCTGCACGCCCCCTACTGGGGATTGAGCCCACAACCCAAGCATGTGCCCTGACTGGGAATTGAACCAGGACCTCTCAGTCCATGGGACGATGCTCAATCCACTGAGCCACACTAGCCAGGCAAGTTTTTTATTTTTTCATTGAGAGAGAGAGGTGTCGGCAAAATGTTCATATCTATTTTAGATACAGCTCATAACGGTGCTTGTTTCATTACTTTTGGTAGTTTTCTATTTCTCTCAATATTTCAATACTTAAATTTTAGTTAAATAAAAAATAATACATGCTTACTATAGAAATTAAACAATATTGAAATGTATAAATAAGAAAATAATCCCTATCATTTCATCATTTAAAGATATGATTGTTAATATTTTAGGGTATATACTCCTAGTCTTCCAGAATATTTTTGAAAAGTGAAAGCATGCTATTGTGTTCTGCTTTTATTACTTAACATATTGGGAACACACATTTTCAAAGCCAGGAAATAGTTCCCTTAACATCATGTTTAATGCTTCTAATGATTATATAGTATTTCACCATATGGATGCACTATTTCTTATTTAACTCATCTCCCATTGTAGTCCTATTTTATTTTTCTGTATTATAAGCAACACTGTGTGAAAACTGAAATTATAACTTTGAACATTTCTTAAATCTTTCTTTTTTTTTTTTTTTAATCTTCACCCAAAGATATTTTTCGAGGGGAAGGGAGAGAGAGAGAGAAAGAGAGAGACAGAGACATTGATACAAGAGAGACACATCGACTGGCTGCTTTCTGCATGACCTTCAACCAGGGCTGGGAACTGAACTGCAACAGGGTAAGTGCCCTTGACCGGAATGGAATCCGTGACTCTTTGCTCCTTGGGCTGATGCTCTAACCGCTGAGCCAAACTGGCCAGGGCCTACATCTTTCTTGTGTCAAAGAAATGTAAATGAAATTGCCACGTGAAAGGGCATGGACACTTTTAAGGCTTTTTGAACATATGGCTGAGTTCAAAAAGCTTTGGATTGTTGCCAGCATTGGGGTATTACCTTTCAGGCTTTGCCAACTTGATGGATGGATAATCTTGTTTTAATTTGCATTTCTTTGGTACTGGTCCTTGAGCTTGATCAGAAGGTAAAGAATCAGACAGTGTCTCAGGCTTGTAAGGAGCTTACCTGGATAACTTGGATGCCAATTAGCAAATGTTCAGATAAACATACAATTTTAATACAGAATAATTTGTACTTTCTGTCCTTTACTGCTTCTCTCCTTGTTTTTGGACAAGAAGGGGTCACAAGCATACTGTAAAACGGACCTATTCCAATCTGACTCTGAAGTGCTTATTGAAAATCAGTTTGCTAAAGAATGCCCAGAGTCCTGGCCAGTTTGGTTCAGCGGTTAGAGCATCGGCCCGTGGACCAGAGTGTCCCGGGTTCGGTTCCTGCTCAGAGCACGTACCTCGGTTGCAGTTTGTCCCCGGCCTCGGTTGGGGTTTTGTGGGTGGCAGCCAGTCGATGTGTTTCTCTCACATTGATGGTTCTCTCTCTCTCTCTCTTCCTCCCTCTCTCCCTCCCACTCTGTCTGAAAATAAATGCAAAAATGTCCGCGGGTGAGGAGAAAAAAATTTTAAAATTTTAAAAAAAGAATTCCAAGAGATGTGCAAATGCTAAACATGACAACATTCACATTTCAACACGCCTTTGTTTCACTGTTTGTTCTTTAAGCCCTCTGGTTGTGGTTTCCCTGGTATAATCCTGATAAAGCGCTGGGGACAGGTTGTTTGTTGGAGGACTGTGAGCAGCAGCTGAGTGGAAAATGCCAGCTAGTGAGGGGAAGGCTTATAATCAGGCACTAAGGACCCTGGACCTGACTAGGGAGCAAGTGATAAACAGCAGTGGCAATTGCAGGAGCCGTAGATTTCTAAGGCTTTGAAATGTCAGTTACTAGAACAGTGTCTAATACCAGCTGCCTTGCATTGAGCATCCTATCATGACAGTGTCTGTGTACCTGTTGCTCCATTTCATTCACACAGCTCTGTGATGTAGATTATCCCCCTTCTCAGACATGAGAAAACAGGCTCAGAGAGCTTTCGTATTCTGCCTATGCTACCTAGTCAGAGATTTACAAAATGAGGATTTTCAAGGACGTCTGCCTCTTTTTGCCATGGTGCGTCCTAGTAGTATGATTGATTGATAACCTAGGTAAATCAGACTATCATCTGAGCCCAAACTGTAGGAATAAAACCTTAGTATGCCACTGTCTCTCTTTTCCCTACCTGTCGAAATCTGATTTCTGGATTTTGTTTTTAATGGCTTTGAAGACAAACCTTTAATTTTTCACAAAGGCTTTTGACTCATTCTGAATTATAAAATGTTTTACTTCTGTGGTCCCCAGGAAGTTAAAATTGAAGTGATGAGATTTGAGTTCATTGCAGCAATTCTCCCCTTGTTGACCCAATCATTGTTCATAGAATCTGCATTTCTGCTTCTTACATTAAAGCCATGTTGGTGGCATTGAGCTGAAATGACAGTTTTCAACTCTCCTCTGCTACAAGTTACTTAGCAATAATTCATGAGAAATAATAATAAAACAGCAGTGCCCCCTTTAAAAAGTATTCAGGTTTCCAGATGAGAGTAAACATGATAAAAGGTAGGCTGATATAAGCAGCTCAATCTTAAATATCGGGCTGACTAAAATGAATAGTAGTAGAAAGATGATTCAAGCAGCAACCTTTTTATAAGATTCCCTGCAACAACTTTGTTAGAGATGATAAAACAAGGGAAGGTGCTCACACAAATGTGAAATCCTCAAACGTCTAAATACTGTTTTTATTTTTTTATGGTTTTTTTTTTCCTTTTTTCTTTATTGATTTGAGAGAGGGAGAGGGAGATAAAAACATCGATGAGAGAGAACATCAATTGGCCGCCTCCTGCACCCTCCCCCCCCCTGGGGATTAGGCTCACAACCTGGGCATGTGCCCTGACTAGGAATTGAACCAACGACCTCTTGGTGCATGGGTCGACGCTCAACCACTGAGCCACACCAGCCAGGCTAAATACTGATTTTTAATACCATGAGGCTGGGTTGCATGGGGTAGCCATCCATGACAGCCTCACTGAGGAAGTTATTAAAATAGATTGATACTGGCCCCACCCTGAGACATTCTCTGGGCATCATTATTTGTTTTTATAAAGCACCCTAGGTGACACCACTACAGAGTCGGGGTTGAGAAGTACTGCAATAACACACATAGCATTGTGTAAGTTTTTGATGTCAGTGGATGCTGCCTAATTTCTGGGCTGTAATGTCAACAGCGCTGGGGATCAGCAAGACCAGGTTCTTGTCTCCCAGAGGAAAAGAATTCAACACGAGAGATGGGTATTGCAACAAGCGGCAAAGCTTTATTCAAGCAAAAAGTACGTCTGAGGGACTCTCGGATGGGCAACCCAAGCAAGTTTGAGTGTTCTGAATGGGTCTAGGTCCTAGCTTTTGACTTATTTAGCCCATCCCATACTTTGTCCTAATCTCCCTGTGTTGCCAGAAAAGTACAGTTTTGTGTCACTAGTGGGAGTGGGGTATTTGCAATATCTTGAGAAAGTGAATTTTCTAACACTTGCGCAGAAGAGTGAATGGTTTTTATTCACATGGAGTTACATCCCTGGTGTTGCAAAGTCCAAGTTCCCTTAAGCCAGTCATGGAAGAGGGGTAGCTGGGAATTCAGCAGAGCTAGAAGCAGGGCCAGTGTCCAGAGTCTTCATTCCATGGTGGAGTTGAGTCGAGCAGAGCATCAGGCTAGATTCAGTCCATCAATCCATTGTGTGGGTCCCACATGGCCATTAGCCACATGGGTGAATATAGGGGAGTGCTCCCCTTGCAACATGAGGCCCAAGAGAGCAAGAGGGTAAGTGCCAAGAGAGAGAACTTTCTTTGTTTAGGAGCTTATGTATCTCAGACTTCACACCCTTGCAGTGGCCACACTTATTCTGGCCAATTACCTCTTTCCAGGTGTGATTGACAGGTCAGCATCTTCCCATACCACCCAGACCTTATTGGGCATGCATCTCAACTGTCTTTTTCCAGTAATTTTCCCCATTGATTTTTGGGGAACAGACTTGGAGAGTGTTAAATGTTAGCTTTCTGGAAAAGCTGTATAAAAGGCATGCCTATATTATCTAATCTCCCCTTTACTCCTTTCCTGTTAATAATAATCAGGTTATCAACAGTATCAAATCTCCCTTGAGAAAAATGAAACCTCTTGTAATCTTAACAAAGGAGAAATGAACACACTTCTCTGGCTTCTGTAACTGCTTCCTGCTGTCAAGAGGCATAGACCTGTCTATCCCAAGGCTGAGAGGTTCTCCCTGTCCGACAGAGGAAGGGGGAAGCAAAATTGGAAAAGGAGTCTTTATGCAGGGAAGAGAGATTTCGTAAAGTCCAGGTCAGTCTTGTGTCCCTGGGATGTGATGTAGGTGATGTCCAGGAGGATGACACATTACACAAGCTGGCATTCTTCTTATATTCTAGAAATGACAATCTTGACAAGAAGGTTAAAAGGCATAATTCAAAAGTGAGGAGAATTATAGCAACTAAAGGTCTACTGAGAGGTAAAGCCCCTATGACAAAGAGAAAGATTAAGTGACAGTGTCCCCAGTTAGATTGGAGGAGTGGCTTCCCTGGAGGCAGGTGTGTCGCACCTATCTGAAGCCCTTTTTTCCCACCATATTTAATCTAAATCAAGCTAAGGGAAATATTCAAAGATTTCCCCCATGAGAAACTATGAGCCTTTTCTGTCTGAATCGTTTGGGCAGAAAAGGAAAAGCAGTTTCAAGTGAAGCCGATAGACTGTTCATGTTTCATCAACTCAATCATAAGTCCAAACCTTTGAGTCTTATTTCAGAAGATGGTGCTGCACCTGGGCTTCTAAAGAGGCCTATACTGTGTGCACAAGCAATCAGGTAATTAAGAATATAGGCAGACATTCTATGAAAACAGAAGCAAACAACATGCAAAGGTTAATGTACAGAGTAAATCATAAACTAGTCACAAAGATTTCCAAATGCAAGGCTTTTGCTAGAAAGCAAGCAAGCAGTGACAATCTGATAGATTGCCTGCAGTTAGAACATCTCTGGTGATGTCATCAGGTGCTGAGGTCTGTATGGCATATACAGACATAGTCTTAAAAACAAAACCTTGAAGACAGTTGACTGTATTGGAGTTCAATATCCACAACTGGACATTGTGGTTTTTACTGAAACACAATTTTTTTTCTCCCTAAGATTACCCTCATATTTACAAAGACTGTATTAAGTTCAGCTTTAGTCTGGCTTGATTATTTGCATGAACACAATAAGAGTAGCAATTGATCAAATTGATCACATAGGTATTCTCAAATTTGTTTTGCTGGAACTTTATTTATTCATAAGGAATTTTTAGATTGAGCTTTAGTGAGCAGTCAGCCCCTCAGGGCGAAGAAGCCGAAGCCACAATTGCCATCAGGCTGTGCCTGGGACATCTGTAGATTTGGGTCATGTCGTCAAGTCCTTGAGGTTCCCAAAGACGCATAGAGGTTCTGTTTTTGCCATCTTTCAGGAAAGCAACCTTCGCTCCTTCCCTGGAATGAGTGGCATGAACCATGTGACCAAGTAAGGTATTGGGTCTCTTTTTGCAGGTGGCTTTTGATTGGCTTTGATCAGTCAATCTTAATTCCTTGTCTTCTGGTGGCAAGCAGAATCCAGAAATGTCTCTCTTAGATATGGCATTCCAGTCAAAGTATTAGTCAATAAGACCTCATTGTTTAGAACTGATCTTATTGGATTCATGCAAAGAAATGCATTGCTATGACTCACTCATTAAGAACTGCCAAATTCTGGAGGGATTAGGTAGGGAGGAAAAAAGCTAAAGTGACCAAATAACATTTCCTAGATGAGCAAATACATTCCATAGCTTTTAGAAACACAGGCATTCTTATTGACAGTACAAAATGTACTGATTTAGCAAACCACAGGTGAACTGAATCAAGCTGATTGGCTTAGGCAGTTTAGGTTTAGATAAGACCTATTTTAATTTACTGAGTTAGCAACTCAACAGGTGAGTTAAATTGAACTGATTGGCTTAGTTAGCTCAGAATCCGATAAGATTTATTTCTCAGAATCTGCATTTCAATAGGAGACTCAGATAAGCATACTGGAAACCAGGTTTATAAAGATCAGCATTATAAAGGCAGTCAGTTTCTTTTGACCACCCAGAATAAAATTCCATGCCAGAATGGGCATTTTTGAGGAACGGAAATTGTATTATTGATTTTGAGAAGAAAAACCTAAAAGTTAAGGGAGGCATGTTGCCATCTATGTGCCCAAACTTCCAAACTAATCCGACTGGGGGAACGGACATTCACCCACAGTATCTTCTCATGCCCAAGATAGAGACTCTTTCTGAAACAGTAATACAATTGCCCAGGTGTGGGGCCTTCAACTCCACATGGAAGATTCTGATGACCTCTGACCTTCCTGGAAGCGTCCATAGAAAAAGTCTGGTTCTGCCCTGGCCAGATTTGCTCAGCAGTTAGAGCAGTCAGCCCTCAGACCAAAGAGTCGCGGGTTCGATTCCAGTCAAGGGCATGTATCTCGGTTGCGGTTCAATCTTGTTAGGGGTTGTGAGGGAGGTGGCAAATTGATGTGTCCCTCTCACATCAAGGTTTCTCTCTCTCTCTCTCCCTCTCCCACTCTGTCTGAAAATAGATGGAGGAGTATCCTTGGGTGAGGATTTTTTTTTTTTTTAATCTGGTTCTTTTAACTTGCCCCTAACAGTTGGGCCAGTAACCTGTCATTGTGTCATATTTTTCTAATAGTGTTGGTCCCTTAAGAGGCTTGGTAGCATAAGACACTTATCTCAAGAAAGGGATGAGTATTCCCTGTTAACATGAGTGAACAGCATTTAACATTCCAGGTTTGGGGTTGAAGTGCTATTTCTAGCCAGTTTCCAAGATCAAGAAACAAAATCCTTTGATTTCTCCGAGCACCTGTGTATTTGAAATCTTTTCTACTAACCATATCTGTGGAAGAGGCATTCATTAGCAAGTAGTAACAATTGTATGAATTTAGAACATTCTTCTGTTGGCAAAAGAAAACAAGCATTTGGTTATAAGACTTGCGGCAGTTTGGTTTCATTGCCTCATTACAACCTTTGCCCCAAGCAAGATGGCCACCAGGGTGGGACATCCACCCCCTAAGCTGAAGTGGCTTCGGCTTCGGTGACAATTTCCACCCTTAAGCAAAATGGTGGAGCCTAGCCACATGCATGGTTGCCTGGGGTGGTGCCCTGGATCCCACAGCATAGCCAGCAGAATTAGCTTGCAGAGGGGCAGGGCCCCTGAAATAGCTTTTCTCTGTGCATCTGACTGCTGCACCCCCCTCCTCCCCAGTGAATAGCCATGAGGTCTGAGCCAACACCCCACGCCTGCAGGGGGGAAAAGGGACATGTTTCAGGCAGTGTTTTGGAGGCAGGATGGTCTTAATACTCTGCAAGGACACCATTCTAGGGAAAGAGAGGAAAAAAAGGCAAATTTACCATCCTCTACATCACAGGGAATTCAGGATGGAGTTGCTGGCGCCTTGGCGTGAAGCCACGCAGGAGTCCCAAACCTGGGCTTTAAAAAGCTGGGGGACAGGGTTTGGCTGGACTCCCTTTTCCCTGGGGGCCTGGAGCTTTTCGCCATTGATATGTGGGCTGTGGCTCCAGAGACACCCCAAACAAGCTTTCAGAGTGGAGGCCAGGTGCCGAGGGGGACAGGATGAATCTGTGTGCCAGGGAAGCTTCTCAAGTTCCCCGCACCTGGCACAAAACCCATAAAATTGGCACTCGGTGTGTGTGCGCCTCCTTTTTGCCCCACAGGGGTTCCCAGCCCCGACTGCTGTGGTGGTGGCACTGAAGAAGTGCAGGAGCTGGCCCAGCCATTGGCAGGGACTTGGACCGCTGTGGCAGCTGTGGCCCCAGTCAGTCCTGCCTGGAGACGCGGCTGGACGCCCCATCCCCATGAAGTCGGTCTTGGTCTGAAACAGTAGAGTCCAAGGTAAAGAAAGGCAGAGAAAAGAAAGCAGATTGTCCACACAGGAGTTAGAACAGGGGAGACTGAGATGAACTCTACAATTCCCAGAATAGGGAAGCTAAGTTCCATTTCTCACCCTGCTCTCCAGGGTCTTGGTCAGCCTTTACCTTCTTCGCTGCTTCTCTTCCAAGTTCTGGTTTGAGGCTGCAGGGAGATTTTTTTCCACGAGTTCCATAAATCCATTCTCCCAGTTAAATTTCTCCCTGCTAGCTCGCCAATCTGTTGCCAGAGAAATGCAGTTCTCCGTGGCTAGTGGGAGTGGGATTCTTGTGATATCTTGAGAAAACGAATTTTCTAAGACTCACATGGGAAAGTGAATGGTTTTTATTTGCATGGAGTTACATCCCTTGGATTGCAAAGCCCCGGTTCCCTTAAGCCAGTCCTGGAAAATGGGCAGCTGTAGGTTCAGCAAAGGTAGAAGTAGGACCAGTGTCCAGAGTTTCTGTTCCATGGTGGAGTTGAGTTGAGCAGAGCATCAGGGTAGATTCAGTCCATCAGTCCATTGTGTGGGTCTCACATGGCCTTCAGCAACATGGGTGAATGCAGGGGAGTGCTCCCCCTGCAACAGGAGGCCCAAGAGAGCAAGAGGGCCAAGAAACAAGAGAGAATTTTCTTTGTTTAGAAGTTTATGTATCTCAAATCTCATGCCCTTGCAGTGGTGATGCCTATTCTGGCCAACTACCTCTTTCCAGGTGTGATTGACAGGTAAGCATCTTCCCATATCACCAACACCTTATTGGGCATGTGTCTAAACTGGCTTTGTCTAGTCAATTTCCCCATCAATTTGTGGGGAAAAGACTTGGAGAGTGTTCAAGTGTAGCTTTGTGGCAAAGCTGTATAAATGGCATAGCTATATTTTCTAGTCTCCCCTTTACTCCTTTCCTGTAACAATAGCCAGGTTATTGATGGTATCACCTGCACCATTCATCCTTCAGCTGGTGAGCTCCCTGGAATTCCCTGGGTCTGCTGAGCTGATGGGCTTCTTAGAATTCCGTGCGTTTGCAGATGTCTTGTAGGATTTTGTCCTTTGGGTGCTGGGAGTCATCTTTCCTGCATTTCTTTTCCGTTTTTGTCTAACTAGGATGGCTGTTTTTGTTTTCTATTCTTTCTTCCCTTTGTTTATTTAAGCATGGTTTTTGGTCAGTTTGTCCTTTCTCTGCCCTGCTCATATCTAGCTAACTACCTACTCTAACATCCCCCCCCACCCCACACTCAAGAGTTATGAGACCCAATTCATCAGGAGGTTATGGACGTAGACAGTCATCTAACTACTTCCTGCTGACAAACGGGCGAAGTTGGGGATTGGGTCTCATTCTCTTGCTAGCTGTCAGGGCAGAGCACAGGTTTTTTTGGAATCGTTGGTTCAGCTTGATCAAGGGGTTGAGTTGTCTCTGCGGGGACAAAGGGTTGAAAACCCTGGCGAACCATCATTTGCAGGTGAAATTGTCATCTGGAAGAGACAAATTTTTCAAGTCGGTTAAAAAAACAAGGTCCAAATGGTAGCATCCCTAATACGATGAAGAGAGGGATTCTAAGGGGTCCAAGGAAAGACCATAACCAAGTTTTCCAAGTAAACGAGGTTGCCATATCAGGCAATAGTTGATTTTCTATGGAGCCTTTTAACCAGGTTGGGTGATTTAGAATGTCATGTATTCTTATTTCCACTTTAGCGGAATCATTGATGTGGGTGCAGCATGTAGTCTTTTGGATAGTGCAGATTTCTGCAGCTAAGAGACAGTCTAGGGCAATACGGTTGTCTAAGAATATATTGGCTAATGAATTGAGGGACTGTTGTAGTTCATGGAGGGCTCCCCATGTTATGTTTGGGAACTTTTCTAATTCAGCTGTGAGATCAGAAAGGGTGTGTTCATGTTCTATGTATCCTGCCCAAGGGATGAGGAAACTAGACTTTTCTTCCCCAAGTTAAGATGTTATCTGAGAGTCCACTTTTATGCCGGGAAAGTGTTGAAGTGTTGTTAGAGATGGCCAGGCTTGGAGTTAAGTATCCATAAAAAAAAAAAACATAGGGATTTAGGCACGAGGTATCCATGTGTCCAGTGGGGGTGTGTATGGGACCTGTCATTTTATTCACGGAGTATCCACATATGTAAACCATTCCCTTGGGAGCCCAGGTTGTGTTGGCGGTGCTGGTCAAAACCACAGGAATAATGGAATTACGTGAGGAAATATTTGCTGGCCACCCTACGGAATGATATAAAGCTCTTAGTTTACATAGAGAGGTCAAAGGGTACTCACAAACAGGAAACTCCTTTCCCGGGTGAGCAGCTTTATGTTGAGACGGAGCAGTGTATAGGCAGGTATATAGGCAGGCAGACAGAGAGGTAGTTATATTAATCAGAGGGAAAAGGGTCACCTATATGCTGGGTGTACACATATATGTTAGCTCTCAGCACCAGGTTTCAGGATTGGATCTGCTTTCTGGACTAGCTAAATACTGTGTGGGGCCTGTGTGGGTGTTTATGATGGACCAACCCAGCAATGAGTGATGTTCCCCAATGCTATAAGCCTTGGGAATCTTATCCATGGTTGTGGTTCTGGGTTCAGAATGTTGTCTATCTTGCCTAATCCTGAAGGAATTTGGGAAACCATGAGTAAGAATAGAAGGCAGTTATTCATTGTGTACGATTTTAGAAAAGGTTTAAGCAAACCTCAAGTGGAGTGTCGAGGGCTGTTCAGGCAAGTAAGCAAGCGAAGAGAAGAGTTATATAAAGGACTATTGATCCAATAAAGAGTCATTTTGAGAAAGGCTTTCACGAGGAGGGGGGGTAGGCTTTTAAGGCAGCAGAGGAATAGAAAGCCAATCCAGAAGAATAGTAAGAGATTTAGAAACAACAGCAGGAATTGAGACATACACTTATCTGGGTGTTGTCTTTTTCTTGAAGAGAAACTTAAGGTCTTCCATCAACTCGAAGTCCCGGTCGTTGCTTGATTCTTCAATTTCAGATGGATTGGTGGAGTTACAGAAAGGGTTTACTAGTGTGTGATGTATCCAACTAGAAACACCAGCAACCCTGACAGCCATGGGATTAGAGAACAGGACAGTAAAAGGCCCTTTCCATAGAGTGTTAGTTGGGATCCTACCTTCTCTCCAAGTTTTCATGTATATTTGTGATCTTGGAAGATACAAAGATGGGGAAGTAGTCTGTTCTGTCTCTGGAGTTCTTTTATATCCAAAGTCTTGTGTTGCTCCTTGGAACTTAGCTAGGGAGGTGACATATGACAGCAGTTTGGTGGATTCAGGGTTTGTTATGAAATCAGAGTATAGAAGTGGCAGCCCACATAATGACTCAAAGGGGCTTAGTTGTAGTTGAGTTCTGGGGGCAGTTCGAATTCAGATGGCTACGGGTAGTATATCTAACCACTTAAGGGCAATTTCTTGGAAAAGCTTGCCAAGGGTTTTCTTTATGGTCTGATTTGCCCTTTCAACCTTTCCAGAAGACTCCAGGAGGAGCAAAGGTGCCATTTTATTCCTAAGGCTTTGTTAATTTGCTGGGTGACTTGCGAAGTAAATGCAAGTCCATTATCACTTCGCAGGGATTGGGGGACTCCAAATCTGAGAATTATTTCCATTAAGAGTGCTTTTGACATTCTCTTTTTACCTTTCAGTCCTAGGGGGTAGGCCTCAGTCTACCCAGTAAAGGTATCTACAAAGACTAGGAAGTATTTATAGCCTTTACATGGAGGTAGTTGAGTAAAACCTACTTGCCAAACTTCTCCTGGGTAGGCGCCCTCTCTTTGTAGAGGTTGGATTAGTGGAGGTGGAGATTTAGATCCTTGAGGGTTATTTTAGGTGCACAGCACACAAATCTACCAGACCTGTCGAATTGTTTTGTTTAAGCCCTTACTGGTGAAGAATATTTTGCATATTAGAATCTTATTATCCCCAAGTGATGAGTGATAGAGGGCTTTTATGATTTTCCATTGCAAGACTGAGGGGACATGAAGAGTCCTTCTGATTGGAACCATCCTGTGGGTCCCTTGGAGTATCCGTATTGAGATGCCCATTGTATTTCTTCTTGTATATTTAGGGGTTGGTAGTTCTGTAGGGAAGGATGGAATTAGTGCTCCTAAGAAATGTATGCCTTCACAAATTTATCAGCATATTTGTTTCCTTGTGCTGCTTTATTTGGGCCTTTCTGATGTCCCTTGCAGTGTCTAACTGCTGTTTCTTTAGGTAAATGAATTGCCTGGAATAATTTTAAAATCTGAGGCCCATATTTAATAGGGGTATTCTTTGCTGTTAAGTATCCCCTTTCCTTCCAGATGGCCACATGAGCATGAAGTATTAGAAAAGCATACTTAGAATCTACCTACATATTTAAACTTTTATCTCTTCCTAATTCGAGGGCCCTGGTGAGTGCTATTCATTCAGCTAGCTGTGCAGAGGTTCCTGAAAGAAGAGATCTGGCCTCTATAATTTGATTCAAAGAAACAACAGCGTACCCCACACAGCTGGTTCCATTTTGTACAAAGCTGCTTCCGTCTGTGAACCAATTTTCCTCTGGATTAAGGCTGTTCCTTAAGGTCCTGTGCGCCCACGTAAGTCTGTTCAAGAGTTTCACAACAGGAATGTACAGGTTGGTCCCTATCAGGGAGTGGCATCAAAGTGGCAGGATTCAAGGGGTTCCATTTTTCTATTTTAACCTGGGGATTTCCCAGTAATAGCACTTGATAACTGAGTAGACTACCTGTGAGCCAACAAGGTCCTTCTGGGTCTAACAAGGGACCTATTGGATGAGAGGTGGAAAGGACAAGTTGTTGGCCTAAAGACATTTTATATTTTTTATTTTTATTTTTTTATTTATTTATTTTTGTGGTATGTGCCCCTAGCGGGAACCGAACCCGGGACCCTCTGGTCTGCAGGCCAACACTCAATCACTGAGCCACACTGACCAGGGCTAAAGACATTTTAGAGGCTTCTTCTATCAGTGATACAGCGCTGCAGCAATCTGAAAGCAGTGCAGCCAACCCTGTGCTACCGAATTGAGACTTTTGATAGATAGCCTACTGGTTTGGGGGTTGGGAATCAGGACTCCCAAGGTTAGTCCTTTTTTCTCTGTTACACACAATTGGAATGGCTTATCCAGTATTGGGAGTCCGAGGGTAGGACCTGGGTTAGGGCTTGGCTGTCTTTGCTCTTGGTCTCAGGGCAGGGGGTCTGTATTGGTTCCTCCCCTTAAGGCCAAGTATATGGGCGTTGCAATTTCTCCATATCCTAAAATCCAGAGCCTACAGTATCCACGTAATCCTAGAATGGCCTGAAGTTGTTTCGGGGTGGTTGGGGTACATATTTGGGCAACTGTTTGGATTCTCTCTGAGGAAAGACTACGTTTTCCCGATGTCAAAATGAGTCAGGTGATTTACCTTTTGTTTAAGTCATTGGGCTTTGGTTTTGAGATGCTTTGGATCCCCTGTGTATCCTAAAATTTAAAGAAGGGTTTTCTTGGGGCCCTTGGTCAATGGTGGAAAGTGTATTGGAATTTATAGGCTTTGTTTTCATTTTTTCTATTACACAACGTAAAAAGTGATCTCTGGCCCAGCCAGGGTGGCTCAGTGGTTGAGCGTCGACCCATGCACCAAGAGATCGCCAGTTCGATTCCTGGTCAGGGCACATGCCCAGGTTGTGGGCCCGATCCCCAGTGGGGGGCATGCAGGAGGCGACCAATCGATGTTCTCTCTCAATGTTTCTATCTTTCTCTCCCTCTCCCTTCCTCTCTCTAAAAGCAATAAAGAAATATTTTTTAAAAAGTGATCTTTGAAAGCCCTGTCTCGTTGGTTGTTCTAGTCCCAATGGGGGTCTGCATTTAGGACTGAAACAGCTCCTGCAGGGTGTATTTGGGGCTGAGTTAGGTGGGCGTCATCCCCAAATCTTTGAGCTGCTACAGTTATTTTGGCTCGCTGCTCTGGTGACAGAATTTGTCCCACGATCCCTGCAATATCCTTCCATGTGAAGTCAAAGTTTCAGTTTGGCTTAAGGAAGTTGTCAATGTATTTTTCTGGATCATCTGAAAAGGTTCCAATGTCTGATTTTACCTGTCTATAATCCTGAATGGAGAATGAGACCTGGAACCGTGTAGGGTCCGACAACCTTGTGTAATGAACATAATCTAGGGGTTGTGGGTCCTAGGTAAGGGGGTAAAGGATCATAAAAAGGGTATTCGGGGGCTGTAGCCAAGGTCCCTAGTTGGCACTTGGGGTCTAGGGTGCCTCTGGTTTTTGGCCAGGGCGTCTGGCTAATAACTGCTAAAACGGCTGGATCTAATTTGCAAGAGTTGCAGAGCTGGGGATTGTCTCTGAGGGCCCGAAGGCTGTATGTGTGGGACCTCAGGCCATTTCCCTTGCTGGTGACAAAACAGGTCTCATTGGAGAACAGTATTATAATTTCTGCTTCCATTATGGGGCCAGACCTCTGGATCATCTCATTTATATTGTGGCCACGCTATATTACAGAAGATTAATTTTTTCTTTCTGAGGGTGTGGGAGTCAAATTTATCCCAGTTTCTGATAATGCACCCCAGTGGTGAGTCCTGTAGTGTAGAGGTGGTGTTGCCCATCTGGAAAATAGAAAAGAGAGGTCTGAGCAATGAGGCTAGAGAAGAGAGTGTGGACGGGCCAGAGAGTCCTCATGATCTTGTTCAAAGTGAATAGAGAGTGTGGACAAGCTTCCTCAGCAACTCAAAATTTCCAGGATTTGGATTTTTGGAGCCATATATCTTCATCTCTCTAGTCCATCCCTTCCCCTTCCCTGGGTGCCTCATTTCCTAGCCAGCCTACCTAACCTCCAAAACCTGGGCTCACCAGCTGCAAAGCGGGACAGCATTCTGAGGAGCTGAATTCCTGCTAACTCCTGAAGCATGAGAGGCTCCCTGTACTTTATGACTTGTCTGTAATAAAGATATTTGAAAAATCTGATCCAGTTTACCAAGTTCTCCGAGTCTATGTAGAATCCCCGTTGGGATATCCCAACCCCAACAGGGCTTAATTCCGGACAAAGGAAATGTTTAAGGAGGCAGGGTATTCCGTTCCTGGTAAAGAAGTTCGGTGGGAATCCCGACTCATCCCAGTAGGGTTGATGACAAAGACAGCAAAGGTGTTCTCGGCAGTGATGGTCTGAAATCTCTAAGTATTTTAAAAGGAGCATTCTGGACTCCCAGGAGGAGCAGAGGAGGGCTATAAGTTGACTGAAAAAGGCACCCTGCCGCCAATAAACAATAGCCTGACCTTGGGAGATGTTCGGCCTGATAGGATAAAAGTAGCTGAATCGCATTAGGCGAGAGAAATCTCGCAGGGGTTGGTTATAAATGGAGCTCTGCAGCGTGTCTAAGCAGTTGTAAAACCAAAAATAAATAACAGCGCAGTTCATCACCGAATTGGGCCAGTGTTCCTTCCTTATGTGGTGTAAAAAGCAAGGGAAAGGAGGAACGTCTCTCCTGGTCTGAGAAACTATGAAGGCTGAGGGCGAGTACTGACCCACTCCTTGGCATATACAGCAGGCCCCCCGTCTGCATATCCAACACAGTTGCGAGCGGAGGGAGGCAAAAGACAGAACACCAGGCGGGTAAACCAGATTCAGGAGTCTAAACGTGGAGGCTTTTGAAAGAGGATACGTACATCGTCTGGGCAGAGGCATGATGGAATAATCAATCTGTTGAGCCTGAGCCAAGTTCTCCGGGAGTGTGGAGTGGGTCGAGTGTGCTGCTTGGAGGAAGGACATCCAGGGTCAGTGACTCCCGCTGACCATTCCTGTACTTTTTACCCGTCTCGGTTTGTCCCCACGGCCCTTTAAGATGGCCGGGAGGACTCCAAACGCGGGGTGGCCAGCCCTGTGCGTGCGTTCCCCCGCAAGAGTCAAATGTTAATTACAGGTGCTATTTCACTTTCCCGGAGAAACGTTCGCTCGAGCTCAGAGACGGACTCACCGAGCACGGGGACCGGGCTCAAGCGCAAAAGCGAACTTAAGGATCTCCGTCTGTCTGGAGAACTAAGACCTACGGGGAATCGCCGCGGGGTTGGGGCAGTTGTGAAACATTCTCAGCCTTTGTCGTCCGGGTGGCGAGTGATCTGCCCCGGGCCGAGCACCACCTTGTCCTTTCACGGGTGTCTTCAAGTGGCACTCGCCCTAGCGGCATTTAAGTGGGTGACCCGTGCCCACAGAGTGCGGCTTGGAGGGACAGAGAGAGAGAAAGGGGGAGGGAGGGAGAGAGAGAGACAGAGAGAGAGAGAGAGAGAGGCAAAGCCTCCAGCCCAAGGGAGGGCGAAGCTTGATGCTTACCGCACGGGGGCTTTCTGGAATCGCTCCTGGCTGGCGGCCGGCCAAAAACTGTCAGCGGCGCTGGGGATCGGCAAGACCAGGTTCTTGTCTCCCGGAGGAAAAATTGCAGCAGGAGAGGCAGCTATTTCAGCAAGCGGCAAAGCTTTATTCAAGTAGAGTGCGTCCGAGGGACTCTGATGGGCAACCCGAGCAAGTTGGAGTGCTCTGAATGGGTCTAGGTCCTGGCTTTTGTCTTATTCTTGCCCCTCCCACACTTTGTCCTCATCTCCCTGCACCGTGTCCTTCAGCTGGTGGGCTGTTTAGAATTTCATGTGCCTGCAGGTGTAAGATTGTATCCTTTGGGTGCTGGGAGTCATCTTTACTGCATTTCCCCCCCGCTGGTTTTGTCTAACTGTGATGGCTGTTTTTGTTTTCTAGTCTCCCTTTCCCATGTTTACTTAAGCATGCTTTTTGGTCAGTTTGTCCCTTCTCTGCCCTGCTCATATCTAACTACCCACTCTAACATTAGGGCCGCGCAGACTCACTTGCTATGCGGAAAAATCTGAGCTGTTGCCTGAAAAAACCTTGAGTGTCGGAAGCTTTGAATGGAAAACAAGCCTCAACGAGGCCTGGACATATTGCCCCCTCGTGGTAACTTTGAAAATAACAACAAAGTGGTGCAGCTAGTCGAACTATTTCTGGAGATTTAGTTTTTGTTTATTTGTTTTTTCTTTATTGTTGAGAGTATTACAGACGTTCCCCCCGCCCCCTTTTCTCCATTGCCTCCCTCTACCCGGCTTCTGTCCAGCCCCAGGCCTTCACGACCCTATTGTCTGTGTCCATGGGCAGTGCATATATGTATATAAATTCTTTGGTTAAACTCTTCCCTCCCCCAACCTTCTCCCTGAAATTCATTTTAAAAGGCTAACTGTCAAGTCCTAAAAGGATTGCGCAGTTGGCACTATTATTTAAGCTTCATTTTAATTTCATCATGATTCTATCACAAACTCAGGTCAATTTTTCAAGTATGTAATCCCTCTTCTTGTCCAACAGCTGATGGTCCTCTCCTTTTTACTCATCAAGAGGCAAACCAATCAAATTTTTGTTGTAATCAAACTGAAGCAATTAGTTAACTTTTGTTTTTGTCCTGAATGACATGATGTCATTTGGGGTGAATTGAACTTGATGTTATATCTTTCTCCTTGGCATTTTTGCCTATTCTGTTCCCCCTCTTTTTAAATTGTTTTGTTGTCTTTTTACTTTGGTTCTGGAATATACTTGTATGTGTCTTTATTTATTTATTTATTTATTTATTTATTTATTTTAATCCTCACCGGAGGATATTTTTCCATTTACTGTATCTTCAGATAGAGTGGCAAGGAGGGGGAGAGAGAGAGAGAGAGAGAGAAACATCTGTAAGAGAGACACATCCATTGGTTGCCTCCTGCACAACCCTGACCAGGGCCAGGGACCAAACAGAAACCAAGGTACGTGCCCTTGACTGGAATTGAACCCACAACTCTTTGGTCCACAGGCAGATGCTCTAACTGCTGAGCCAAACCACCAGGGCTGTGCCTCTGTTTAAAAATGAGATTCAAAATAAATGGAGCCAAGTTAGTTCAGTTACTAAAGTAGCAGATATGTCCTGTCCTAGTTACTTTTGTCACATGGACCTGGCCAATATCTCAATGTCCAAATAGAAACAGGCACAATACCAGTGCAGGTTTCTGGTTCATTACATTGTCTGCACCTTCAAGATAATGAAGCATAATTAGAAACATTGTTATTTAATGGTGATATTATTGTTCTCAACATAATCTGAGCCCATAACTGAAATGGGCATTTCCATTTCTTTGAAATTACTTTTCTAGTGGGTCAACACCTGGCAAATTTCTCCTGTCATTCAGGCTCCTGTAGACCAACATTGAAGAAGATGGAATATTCATTCGGGTCTAAAAGTCACTTCATAATCTATCATTTTTATCAGTATATTTTGCCTGCCTTGACTTTTATACTTCAGCTAAAATCTTTACACACTTCATATTAATTTATTTTAACCTTTAAACTTATGATATTGATGGACACTGTTGATCAGCTGCTGTATTCTGCATTTAAGACAGGCCTATTTATAAGCACATGTAAGCAGAAAATCCAACATGCGAAAAGGTGGCTATGAATATCTGTAGGGTGATAGGAGCTGGTAATAGGAATCTACAGAACACTGCTATACAGCAGGCCTGGGAAACAACCAGAATCCCTGGAGGAGATCAAAAGGTCTAGGAGAGAAGTCTTTGGGATGGTGATAATAAAAAAAAAATACAAAAGTATATTGAAATTTATTGACACATTATTTATATAATCAAGGAAGGGGGCTGGTCAGGGTGAAGAAAAGCATAATATACAGAAATCAAGACAATCAGTAAATGAAACAAAACCAAAAAGCCCTGATTAGGGAAGGAAATAATCAAAGAATAGACTATAAGGTTGGGTTGAGACTAGCTTTTAGAATAGTCAAAATGATAAACATTGAACTGATGTGTGATACCATTGTGATAGAATGTAACTAATATTGTGGAACAGAAAGGAATTTGTTTCTGTGTAGGAGGTGTGCAAGTTGGTGAAATGAATTTGAATCCTCATCATCCAAAAGAACATGTCATTAGATAATGCTGTCACCAGGCAGGGTCCAATCAGGAGAGAAACACCATTTATTTGAACAGAGAGAATTTAAAATAATTTAAAACTAGGTATTCATTTGTTAACCAGGTAACTGACTGAAAGGATCGAAAGAAAATTCTGAAGTTATCAAGAAAGTAGCAAATAAAGGAAGTAGCTCTGACCCCTAGGGCTGGGAAGGAAAGAGGCTGAATAATAAAAAGTCAAAGCTTGCAGGAGGTTCCCACCCCCACCCTCAAATGAAACTCAGACCTCTAAGGAATAGGCACATCTCTGTCAGTGGTGGCATCTCTGAGCTTTAAGATGTAGCTTTCCTGAGATCTACCAATATAAATGGCCCAAACAAATCTCCCTTCAACTAATTACTTCCTATGGGAGCACATTTGGCTAACAGGCTGCCTTCAGTAGAAAGTCACCTGAGACTGGGGTGCAGCTCTAAGAAAATTCTCAACCATGTCCAAGGGGAGCTCTAGTGCAAAGGTTGCTCACAGAGGGGACTTAGAGTGTCAGGAATGATGAGTTTCTTGTACCACTGCCATGTTCAGTCATTGGCTGGAGTTGTGTAGGAAGCCAATGTCCTGCAGCACTACATTTTATTTTCCTGTATTGATTTTAGAGAGAAAGGAAAGGAGAGGGAGAGAGGGATAGATACATCGATGAGAGAGAACGTCGATTGGCCGTCTCCTGCATGCCCCCCACTGGGGATCGGGCCCACAACCTGGGCATGTGCCCTGACCAGGAATCGAACCAGTGACCTCTTGGTGCATGGGTCGACGCTCAACCACTGAGCCACACCGGCTGGGCCTGCAGCACTACATTATAATGCCTTTCTTGATAACAGGGTGGCAAGTAGATATGAGTCTGGTGTTCATTGAAGAAGCTTGAGGTGGAGCTATAGATTTGGGGGTTGTTAGAACACTGAAGGTGTTTAGCGTCATGAGAGTACAGTTAGCTATAGAGGGAGAATATGGAGCTGTGAGATGAAACAACTATTGGAACAGAAGGGAAATCAGAACAGTGTGACGTCACAAAGCCACAGAAGGATGGAGTGGTTCACTCTGTCAAGTGCAGTAAAAGATGGAATAACTAAAAGGGAAAAAATGATTTTTGAGTCAGTTCAGAAGGGATTGAAGGAAAATGTAGACTGCTCTTTATATTGCCAGGCCATTGTGGCTCGGTGAATTGAGCCTCTTCCCATGGACTGAGAGGTCCCGGATCAATTCCCAATTAGGGCTCGGTCCCCAGTAGGGGGCGTGCAGGAGGCAGCCAATCAATGTTTCTGTCTCTCCTTTTCTCTCTCTCTAAAAAATCAGTAAAAACATATTGGAAAAAAATAAAATAAAGAAGCTTTACTGTAAAGATAATTGGGAGGTATCTGGAGAGGGGCATGGGCCAAAGTGTTTTTATTTTAAGTGTTTTTAATTTAAGAAGAAATATCCTAGCCCTGGCCGGTTTGGCTCACGGGTTAGAGCACTGGTCTCCAGACCCGACAGTCCCGGGTTTGGTTCCCGCTAAGGGCACGTACCTCAGTTGCAGTTTGTCTCTGGCCCCAGTTGGGGTATTGTGGGTGGTGACCACTTGATATGTTTCTCTCTCCCTCCCTCCCTCTCTCCCTCCTGCTCTATCTGAAGATAAATGCAAAAATGTCCTCGGGTGAGGATAAAAAAAATAAAAATAAATAAAAGAAGAAATATTCTACAACATGACAACAAGTTTGTTGATGGGAATGTTCTAATAGGAGGAAGAAATGTGTAATATAGGGAAGAGAAGGATAACTGTAGGACCAAAGCCTTTGAGAAAGTACCAGGGGCTCAGGATCCAGAGCATAATTGGAGCGGCTGACCTTCTTTTGGACTTACACCAGTCAGAGTATATGAACCCAGAGGCAGACAGATGAGGAGATGTGGTGTTGGAAGCCTGTGGGTGTTTTCTCACAATGGTTGTTGTCTTCTTAGTGAAATAGGAAGAAAAAAGAGGTGTTAGACATTTGCGTAGAGACGAGAGAGGAATAACGAATAGTCTGGGGAAACCAGAGCTGTTCAGGTGCACCTATTTTACACTCAATGATTTTGTTGTCTTTGGAAAATCATTTTAATCATTGACATTAAAGCCTGAAAGGTGAAATTCCTTATCTAGAATTAAACATCTAGGTAGTAGCTGTATTTGAACTGAAGTCCAGGTCCCTTGACTCTGATTCCAGTACTCTTTCTGATCAAACACATCTGTGTAGTTCATCTGTGTGTTCATAATGGTATTTCCTTTCCAGATGCTCAAACTCCTGCTTAGAATATACCTTTGATGTGGAGGAGGTCTTCTCCCAATGCACAGTTCTGAAGCACAGGCAGTCTTTTAAAAACCAAAAAGCCCTCTCCAAGGAGTAGTTCTGTAATGAGAAACTCTACAATAACTTGCCCCCCAGATGCATTACAAACACAAAATAAGCAATAGGCATCGGAATTGGACTACATCCTGAAACGGATGAGTGGAAAGAGATTGTTTAGGGGTGGTGAGTTTGACAGTTATCGACTAGTGTTAAATCATGTATGAGGACAACAGGATAGAAGACAAAAAATTTAAATACACAAGGGAAGATAACCATTCACTGTCTCAGAGTTATTCTGTGCTTCGGATGGACATGTTCTAAAAATGCCAACTAGTACGCACAATAGAGTTTATACTGGACTTGCAATGAGTAAGAGGAATAGAGGACGTGAAGGTATTTTAGAATGATAAGAGACTTAGAAATCACATCATACTGAGGAGACAGAGACAGGTTAGGCAGTGAGGGACTAGACCATGGGAAGGGGAGGCTGAGACATGCGGGACGTTTGAGATGACTTGGAGCTCAGCACACAGGCAGAACCCAGTACACAGTATATCTGGAGGTCTATTTGGACTCTTACAGATCTCAAAATACAACTAAAATCAACATGAGAAATTGTGCCTCCAAGACCAGAAACCCCCAGCCCCCATTTATAGAAATGCAAATTAGAAGCTCCTGTAGATGACCTAGGGCTGAACCCAGTCAGGCAGGAAACACAAGCTTTAAAATGTATGGATGTTGCTAAGGCAGAATTCCTTGAAAGGACCAATCAGAAGCTAACAAGGCATATATCTACCCCTAGACAACAGAGCCCCATGGGCAGCCTACTTGGGTCCCCTCTCTGTTACAACTTTCCTTTTGCTTACCACTTTGTCCATGAACTCATTCTTCTAATTTGCAAGACAACAACCCTGATCAATACCACATCCTTGTTTAATAGATGAGAAGTATCAGGCTCAGAAAATTTAAGAATGTTCACCAAGTTCACAAAAGCTAATTAGAGAAAGAACTAGACCTTGCCTTGAAACCTGAGCCCAGAACTCTTATTTCAGTGTTTTTTCAACTACAATATGTGTTGTTTTAGAAAGAAAATGTTCAGTAGCCTGTATGTGTGCATGTATATACATGTAATTCAGGATCTACAACTACCGCCAGAGTGTTGTCCTGACTCTAGGTCTATGACAACATTCTTTGCATCTCTGTTCTGCTCCTTGTTAGCTGTGCCATTGAGTTGATTTTCTCTCCTCTTTCAGCATTGATTCACTCACCCATAAATTGGGGTTGCTCATATCTAACTGGTTGGCTTGTTAAAAGAATCAAATGATAGTATGTAAAAGAGTCTAGCCCATCTTTGGCAAAACTTTGGGTGCTCAGTAAATCTTCACTTCTTCACATATTTTTTCCTATTTTGTATTGAAGGGATAGACTAAATAGGCAAGGGTCTTCATATGTATAGTGAAGAAGACTGTGTTTCTTTTACCAAGGGTATGCGTGTGGGAGGGGATTTTTTTTTTCAGAAGATAGGTTTTCCCAAAGAGTAAGAGACTGAGACAGAGAGAAATATCTGAGGGAATTGATATTCCAAAAGTATAGCAAAGGACATAAGTGGCCACATTATACCAGCAGGAGGAGAATTCCAATATTGATTGACTGTGGAAAACTTAAAAGATGAGGTGACTGGCATCTAATTCCAGGTGTCCTGAGTTGATATCTCTGGTGGTGGGGCCAAAGAATGTTTCATAAAACTCATGACTTGAGGGGACATTCTTATTTTAACTGATAGTATTTTGGAGCAGTATTTGATCACTACATTTTGTACTGCAAACCACTGTGTGTGTGCATGAGAGACATAGAGAAAGAGAAAGAGAGAGAGAGAGAGGCCCAGAGATAAGGAGAAATAGATAAAAATAGAGCTCGAGTCAATTACTGTCTTAGAGACAAGAGAGAGTCCCTAGTCTATTTCTAGAAGAAATAGAATTAGATGGATACTTGTGGATATAAAGAGCACTGTCTTAATAAGGAAATGAATCTGGCTCATTCATAAAAAACAGCCAGTTCTCAGGAGATGAATGTTGATGTTGTGACTGTCAAACTCATTTTCTGTTGTGCATACAAGATGGAGCTTTGTATTTTGGATGTTAAGTCACCAGGGACTTTTCCTTATCCTCATTGCATTATCTTGGCCATGTCAAGCTTCTCAGAGAGATAACAAGGCTGGTAGTTAGCAGAGAGAATCTCATGAAGCATTTACTGGAAGTTATATTTCTTTCCATTTTTGGAAGTCCATTTGGAAGCAGAGAACATGATTTTCAGTAATTCTGGAGGAAGTCTGGTTCTCATACAGCAAATGAACATGCAAATATGCTTATTGATAGCCAACTGTGGTTGGGTAAGGATGGTTGAATTCAATTCATTTCAGAAGCTGTAGGTTTTTCAGAAGCTTATGGAGGACAAATTACAAATCCTTTGTCTTCTTTCTCATGTTCAGACCAAAGGATTTCATCAGATGGCACACTCTGTTATTTTTGTCCTGTTTTCATAAAGCATAAATAATGTGTTCTTTTCAAGGCAAGCTAGGACTAATTAACATGTTCCCTAAAAATTGCACTCAAATGAATGACATTTTCATCATAATATGCTTCTTGAATACATTTACTATGTCATCAATTCTTCAAGAGTAATGTGCATCTTTTTTAAAAAATCTATTCCTTTTTTTGTTATTCACTGTTATTTTATTTTTCATATATTTATTTTTTAATTAATTAATTAATTGTTGTTACAGTTGTTTCTCTTTTTCTCCTCCATTGATACCCTCTTTCCAATCCCGCCCCCCACCAGCCTTATTGTCTATGTTCATTGGTTACACATATATGCATTAAAGTTCTGTGGTTTATCTCTTCCCTTCCGCCACATCCACCTCTTCTGAGGTTTGTCAGTTTGCACTCCACTTCAATGTCTCTGGGTCTGTTTTGTTCCTCAACTTTTTTAGTTCATTATATTCCAGAAATAAGTGAGATCATGTAATATTTGTCTTTCTCTGCTTGGCTTGTTTCGCTTAGGATAATACTTTCCAGGTCCCTCCATGTAGTCTCAAAGGATAAGAGATCTTTCTTTCTTACAGCTGCATAGTACTCCATTGTGTAAATGTACCACAGCTTTTTTATCCACTCATCTACTGATGGACACTTGGGCTGTTTCCAGATCTTAGCTATTGTAAATAGTGCTGCTATGAACATAGGGGTACATATATCCTTTCTGATTGGTGTTTCAGGCTTCTTAGGGTATATTCCTAGAAGTGGGATCACTGGGTCAAATGGCAGTCCCATGTTTAATTTTTTTAGGAAACACCATAGTGTTTTCCATAGTGGCTGCACCAGTCTGCATTCCCACCAGCAGTGTACTAGAGTCCCCTTTTCTCCACACCCTCCTCAGCAAGTATTGTTTGATGAAAAAACTATTTCTTTTAAGAATTCTTGTTACACTGTTCAGACACATACATTAATTGAACCACATTTTTACAGTCATGGTGATAGTTAACAAATCATGAACAGTTTAGATTTACAAGGAAGATTTGTTTGTTCACCAGCATTTGTATTCAGGGCATGTCTGAAAAGTCAAGGCATATGTATGTTACTCTAGTCCCATAATTTCTCTCCACATCCCCAATTTTAGTCTATTCTGTCACCCAATTCATGGCTTCATTTCTATCCCCTGCCTTTCACAACCCCATGTTTGATTGATTTACAAACACTCTCTGGAGCTCCTTTAATCTCTTGTCCCTTTGTCCTGTTACCCACCTTCTGAAAGAGCCCAAGATGCTGACTACATAAATTCAATTACTTAGTCAATAACCCTGATTCAAGGTTTTTAGGTGTTTTTATTTTTAAACCATATACTCTTGGATTATTGGATAATTTCTATATTAAAAAGCACCCTAGCCCGGCTGGTGTGGCTCAGTGGTTGAGCGTTGACCCATGTACCAAGAGGTCACCGGTTCGATTCCCAGTCAGGGCACATGCCCAGGTTGTGGGCCCAATCCCCAGGGGTGGGCATGCAGGAGGCGGCCAATTGATGTTATCTCTCATCAATGTTTCTATCTCTCTCTCCCTCTCCTTTCTTCTCTAACAATCTATAAAGAAAGAAAAAAAAAATTTAAAAAGCACCCTAAACTTAATGACTTATAACAATGACTTTTTATTTAGTTCATGATTCTGAGTATTGGTCATTTAACCCAGGCTCAGCCGAGAGCTTCTTTTGTCCTTGGCTGGGCTCCCTCAAGCATCTGTGATGATCAGCTTCAGGTCAGTGAGATGTTCCTACTTCTAGGTATTGGCTGGCTCTCAGCCGGAGTAATGGATGGTCAATGGCAGCTAGAACTCATGTCTCCTATTATCTATCAGATCAGCCTGGGCCTGTTCATTTGGTGGCAGCATGCAAGGTCTCTTCAAGTAGAGATATAGACTCCACCTTTTTTTAAAATTTATTTTTATTTAAATTTTTTTTCTTTATTGATTTTAGATGTGAGAGGGAGAGAGATAGAAACATCAATGAGAGAAAACATCGACTGGCCGCCTCCTGCATGCCCCCTACTGGGGATCAGGCCCACAACCTGGGCATGTGCCCTGACTGGGAATCGAACTGGCGACCTCTTGGTGCATGGGTCCATACTCAACCACTGAGCCACACCAGCCAGACTATACTCCACCTTTAAATAGGGGAAGCTAAAATGTCACATTGTTGCCCTGCTGATGTAGCTCAATGTTTGACTGTCAACCTAATCACCATGAGTCTGCCAGTTTGATTCCCGGTCAGGGCACATGCCCAATTTGTAGGCCCATCCCCAGTGGGGGTCAAAGAGGCGGTTAATTGAGTTCTCTCTCATCGATGTTTCTATCTCTGTCTCAAATCAATAACGTAAAAAACATTTTTAAAAAATAAAATAAAATGTCACATTGCAAGGGGAGTGGGTATAGATGAGAGTAGATGCTTGGGGCCATTTTTGAACATTGAAACCACTATAAATAGATGGTCTCTGAACTCAACTAGTTTCCCCTGTTGCTCAGCAATCCTTTTGCTTATTCATAGACAGCTCTTGATCCTCCTTCCCCTGGCCGCTGGATCCGAGCTCTACTATTCTCCCTTAAGCTCCCTCTGTGTCTCTTACTCCCATCAGCAAACTACTTACATCACAGAGAAAATGTCACAGTGGGCAGTTGTGAACCACATCCTCTCCCTTCTACTTCTAAATTTAGTTATAATATAGTCATACGATTTAATTATAATATGTTCATTTCTGCCTGGCCTCAGTGGAAAAGGAATGTATCCTTTTGTTTGAAACTAAGTCAACTTGTGGTCTATATCCCAAAGCTTCCTGAACTCTCTATCAGTAATCTCCTTATTCCAGTGTGTCCAGTTGGATCCACTGTTTCTTTCTCCCTAATTTACCAATGTGCTTAAATTTTCTTCATCTTAAACTTTCCCACGAGCCTACATTCCTTTCAAACTACGACCCTTTTCATATCAGCACCACTACACAAGATCTTGAAAAAGCAGTTTACTCTCAGCCAGTGTGGCTCAGTGCTTGAGCATAGACCCAGGCACCAAGAGGTCACTGGTTTGATTCCCAGTCAGGGCACATGCCCAGGTTGTGGGCCCGATCCCCAGTGGGGGGCATGCAGGAGGCGGCCAATCGATGTCCTCTCTCATCAATGTTTCTCTATCTCTCTCTCCCTCTCACTTCCTTTCTTTCTAAAATCAATAAAGAAAAAAAAAATAATAAAGAAAGAAAAAGCTGTTTACCAGAAACACAATGTAGTAAAATAGAAAGAAAATAATTTTTGAAGCCAGAAAGAGAGAATGGGAGAGAAAGTGTGTTTATTCCTTATACCTTCTAGCAGAAGGATAGAACTAGACTGATGTTTATGAATGCAAGGAAGACTTTCTCAATAAACAAATTGGTTTCCCCTTGACCAGTTTGGCTCAGTGGTTAGAAAGTGTTGGCCCTGGGACCGAAGTGTCAAGGGTTAGATTCCAGTCAAGGGTAGATACCTGGATTGAAGTCTGATCCCTTGTCCCAGTTGGGGTTTTGTGGAACGCAATCAATGTTCCTCTCACAACAATGTTTCTCTCTCTCCCTCCTTCCTTCCCACTATACCTAAAAATCAGTGGAAACCTATGCTCAGGTTAGGATTTAAAGAAAAAAAAGAAAGAAAGAAAGAAATTAGTTTGGCTCAGACCTCCCTAACTGAATGACCTCTTGTGCATTTTTTTTTTTTTTTTGACATCTCTGGGACTGACTTTCAATATCTGTGAAGTGCTGTTTGTTAGTAATATAGCTCACAAATCTGTTACGAATATATATATATGGTGGGGACACACATCAGGCACATGATATATAAGACTTAACAATGTTAACATCTACATGATGATTACACTATGGCTTCAACTACTGCATGTAAACCAAGCTTAAGGAGGTCATTGGTACCTGCTAATTGTCAAAGCCACTGGTTTATTTTTCAAGATTTTTTCTTTATTTATTGATTTTAGAGAGAGAGGAAGGGAGAGGGAGAGAGAGACAGAAACATCGATGAGAGAAAACATCGATTGGCCGCCTCTTGCATGCCCCCCACTGGGGATCGAGCCCATAACCTGGGCATATGCCCTGACCAGGAATCGAACTGGCGACCTCTTGGTGCATGGGTCGACGCTCAACCACTGAGCCACACTGGCAGGGAGCCAGTGGTTTATTTTTATTTCTCATTCAACTTAACATCTCTGCAGCACTTAACCCTGTTTGGTGCCCTTTCCCTTCAGGAAATTCTCCCTTCATTTTCCATATACTGATGGTACTATTTTTGGTTTTCGTCTGATCACTCTAATCATGCTTTTCAATTAACTGTGCTTGGTACTTCTCATTGCTGATTCCTCAACTTTTGGAGTTTCCCAGAATCATAACTGGGTTCTCTGATCACACATACAAATACTCTACCCAGGTTATCCGAATTGCTCTCATGGCTTCAGCTACCATCAACAAACTGATGACTCTCCGAACACCAGCTCACACCTATACTAAGTTCGAGACTCCTATCCAAGTGCCTGCTTTACATCTCCAACTAAATATTTCAAGAGACATTTTGACTTAATATGTCTAAAACAGAAGAAATTATCTTCTATTTTCATTTTTTTTCCAATTTTTGTTAATTTATTTTAGTTACAGATGTTTCTCCTTTTTCCCTCTAGACACCCTCTTCCCCATCCCACTCCCCGACCCCCACCCAATAGTATTGTTGACTTTGTACATTGGTTATGCCTACATGCATATAAGTTCTGTGGTTCATCTCATCCATCCCCCCTGACCTGCTACTCTGAGCTTTGTCAGTCGGAACCATTCTCCATCTATGTCTCTGGGTCTATTTCATTCATCAGCCCACCTTGTTCATTATATTCCACAAATAAGTGAGATCGTGTGGTATGTCTTTCTCTGATTGGCTTGTTTTGCTTAGCATAATACTCTCAAGGTCCGCCATGTTGTCTCAAAAGATAAGAGATCTTTCTTTCTTACAGCTGCATAGTATTCCATTGTGTACATGTAACACAGCATTTTTTATCCACTCATCTACTGATGGACACTTGGGCTGTTTCCAGATCTTAGCTATAGTAAATAGTGCTGCTATGAACATGGGGGTACATATATTATTTCTGATTGGTGTTTCCAGCTTCTTAGGGTATATTCCTAGAAGTGGGATCACTGGGTCAAATGGAAGTTCAATTTTTAATTTTTTGAGGAAACACAATACTGTGTTTCATATTGGCTGCACCAGTCTGCATTCCCATCAGCAGTGTACTAGAGTCATCTTTTCCTCACACCCTCAACCAGCACTTGTTGTTTGATGATTTGTTGATGGCGGCCATTCTCACAGGTATGAGGTGATGACTCATAGTTGTTTTAATTTGCATCTCTGTGATGATTAGTGATGTTGAGCATTTCTTCATATATCTATTGGCCATTTGTATATCCTTTTTGGAGAGGTGTCTATTTAGGTCCTCTGCCCATTTTTTAATTGGGTTCCTTGTCTTCCTTATGTTGAGTTGTATGAGCAATCTATATATTTTGGAAATTAACCCCTTATCTGATGTATCTTTGGCAGTTATGCTCTCCCATACAGTGGGTTGCTTTTCCATTGTGATGGTTGTTTCTTTTGCTGTGCAGAAGCTTTTGAGTTTGATGTAGTCCCATGTGTTTATTTTATCCTTTGTTTCTGTTGCTTTAGGGGATGTATCAGTGAAAATTCTGCTGCGTATGATATCGGAAATTTTGTTGCCTACATTTTCCTCTAGGATTTTTATGGATTCATGAGTCACATTTAACTCTTTTATCCATTTTGAGTTTATTCTTGTGTAGGGTGTAAGTTGATGGTCTAGTTTCATTTCTTTGCACGTAGCTGTCTAATTCTCCCAACTCCATTTATTAAAGAGGCTGTCTTTACGCGACTGTATGCTCTTGCCAACTTTCTCAAATGTTAATTGAGCATAATGCCTTGGGTCAATTTCTGGGTGCTCTGTTCTGTTACATTGATCTATATGTCTGTTCTTGTGCCAGTACCAGGCTGTTTTGATTACAGTAACTTTGAAGTATAACCTGCTATTTGGTATTGTCATCCCACCTACTTTGTCCTTTGTTTTCAAGATTGCTGTGGCTAGTCAGGGTCTTTTTTGTTCCATATGAACTTCTGAAGTATTTGTTCTAGTTCTTTGAAATATATCATTGGTATTTTGATGGGAATTGCACTGAATCTATAGATTACTTTGGGTAGTATGGACATTTTAATGATGTTAATTCTTCAAACCCATGAACAAGGTATGTGCTTCCACTTTTTTATGTCTTTCTCTACTTCTTTTTTCAATGTCCTGCAGTTTTCTGCAAATAGGTCCTTTACTTCTTTGGTTGAGTTTATTCTTAGGTATCTTAAATTTTTTTGCCACAATGGTAAATGGGATTGTTTTTTTAGTTTCTCTTTCTATGAGTTCATTATTGGTGTATATGAATGCTGTCAATTTCTTGATGTTAATTTTTTTGTCCTGCTACCTTGCTAAATTTGTTTATTAAGTCTAGTAGATTTTTGATAAAGTCTTTAGGGTTTTCTATGTACAGTATCATGTCATCTGCAAATAATGACAGTTTCACTTCCTCCTTTCCAATTTGGATTCCTTTTATTTTATCTTCATGTCTGATTGCTGTGGCTAAGACTTCCAATATTGTGTTGAATAAGAGTGGCAAAAGCAGATATCCCTGTCTTGTTCCCGTTTTTAAGGGAAATGCTTTTAGTTTCTGCCCACTGAGTATGATGTTGGCTGTAGGTCTTTTATATATGGCCTTTATTATGTCAAGATATGATCCGTCTATCCCCAGATTGCTGAACATTTTCATCAGAAATGAGAGCTGGATTTTGTTGAATGCTTTTTCAGTGTCTATCATGTGGTTTTATCTTTTATTTTGTTTATGTGCTGTATCACATTTATTGATTTGTGAATGTTGTACCAGCCTTGCATCCCTGGGATGAATCACACATGGTCATGGTGAATAATTTTTTTAATGTATTGCTGGATCCGATTTGCTAGTATTTTGTTCAGGATTTTGGTATCTACATTCATCAGGGATATTGGCCTGTAGTTTTCTTTCTTTGTAGTGTCTTATTGGTTTTGGAATTAGAATTATGCTGGCCTCATAAAATGAGTTTGGACATCTTCCTTCTTCTTGAATTTTTTGAAATAGTTTGAGGAGAATTGGTGTTATTTTTTCTTTAGATGTTCAGTTGAACTACCCCATGAAGCCATCCTGGCCTGGCCTATTGTTTGCTGGGAGAGTATTGATTACATCTTCAATTTCTTTAGTTGTTATTGGTCTGTTCAAGTTTTCTATCTCTTCCCAGTTCAGTTTTGGGAGACTATGTGTTTCTAGAAATTTATCCATTTCCTTTGATTGTCCAATTTGTTGCTGTATAATTGTTCATAGTCTTTGTTAACAATCCTTTGTACTTCTGTGGTGTCAGTTATTATTTCTCCTCTTTCATTTCTGATTCTGTGTATTTGGGTTCTCTCTCTTTGTTTCTTGGTGAGTTTAGCTAAGGGTTCATCAATCTTGTTTATCTTTTCGAAAAACCAGCTCTTTGTTTCATTGATACTTTGAATTGGTTTTTTGGACTCTATGTCATTTATTTGTGCTCTGATCTTTACTATTTCCTTCCTTCTACTTGCTCTGGGGTTTTCTTTTTGTTTGCTCTCTAGTTCTTTAAGTTGTGAGGTTAGATAGTCTATTAGAGATTTTTCTTGTTTTTTGAGGTAGGCTTGTAGTGCTATGAACTTCCCTCTAAGAATTGCTTTCACTGCATCCCATTGATTTTGTGTTAGTGTGTCTTCATTTTCATTGGTTTTCAGGAATTTTTAATTTCTTCCTTGTGTTCAAATGTCTTTGCATGTTCTTGTTGCAATTGATTTTTAGTTGCATGCCATTGCGATCTGAGAAGATGCTTGATATGATTTCAGTTTTGTTGAACTTGTAGAGACTTAGTTTGTGTCCTAACATGTGGTCTATCTTTGAGAATGTCCCATGTGCACATGAGAAGAAAGTGAATTCTGTCGTTTTGGGGTGTAATTCTCTGTAGATATCTATTAAATCCATTTGATTTAGTGTAGCATTTAGAGTCTCTGTTTTGTTGTTAATTTTTTGTCCAGAGGAACTATCCAGTGATGTCAGTGGGGTGTTGAAGTCTCCTGCTATGATTGTATTGCTGTCGATTTCTCCTTGGAGGTCCTCCAGAAGATTTTTAATATATTTTGGTGCTCCATTATTGGGCGCATAAATGTTCATCGAGGTTATATCTTCCTGTTGGATAGATCCTTTCAATATTATGTAGTGGCATTCTTTGTGTCTAGTTATGGCCTTCATTTTGAAATCTATTTGATCAGATATGAGTATTGCTACCCTAGCTTTTTTTCTTTTCTGTCTGCTTGGAAGATTTTTTTTCATCCCTTCACTTTTAATCTATGTGAGTCTTTTGCTGTCAGGTGGGTCTCTTGTAAACAACATATATATGAGTTATGTCTTTTGTTTTGTTTTTAGGTTATATTTAAAAAAAAATATTATTGTTGAATGTATTACAGCTGTTCCTCATTTTTTCCCCATTGAACCCCTCCTCCCCACTCCCAACCCCCTCCCGCCTTTTCCCACACTATTGTCTGTGTCCATTGGTTATGCATATAAGATTTTTGCTTTATTTCTTCCAACCCCCCATCCCCTTTCCCTTTCAGGTTTGTCAGTCTAGCAGTGAATTTGTACTTCTGAATCCCTTCACATTTTCTCCCATTCGTGCAACCCCCCTCCCATCTGGCAACCAACAAAATATTCTCTGTATCTATGAGAATGTTTCTGTTCTGCCTGTTAATTTTATTTGTAGATTCCATTGTCAATATATATGTATTTATTGCCATTTTGTTTGTTCATATCTTTATCTTTTTCTTTAAAATAACCCTTCATTGTTTCATATAATAATGGTTTGGTGGTGATGAACTCCTTTAACTTTTTCTTGTCTGGGAAACTCTATATGGCCACCGATTCTAAATTACAGCTTTGCAGGATAGAGTAATCTTGGTTGTAGGCTCTTGCTTTTCATCACTCTGAATATTTCTTGCCACTCCCTTCTGGCCTGCAAAGTTTCTTTTGAGAAATCAACTGACAGCCTTATGGGAACTCCCTTGTAGGTAACTAGCTGCCTTTCTCTTGCTGCTTTTAAGATTCTCTCTTTGTCTTGAACCTTTTACATTTTGATGATGATGTGTCTTGGTGTGGGCCTCTTGGGGTTCATCTTGTTTGGGACTCTCTGTGCTTCCTGGACTTGCATGTCTGTTTCCTTCACCAAATTAGGAAAGATTTCTGCCATTATTGTTTCAAACAGGTTTTCAATTTCTTGTTCTCTCTCTTCTCCTTCTGGCACCCCCAAGATGTGAATGTTGGCACGCTTGCTGTTGTCCCAGATGCTCCTTTTACTATCCTAATTTTTTGGATTCTTATTTTTTCTTTTTGCTGTTCTGATTGGGCTTTTTTTGCTTCCTTATATTCCAAATCGATGGTTTACTTTTGGGATTTACATACTCTACTATCGAATCTGTGTAAATTATTCTTTATTTCAGTTAACCTCCTTCATTTCTGACTGTGCATCCTTCATTTCTGACTGGTCCTTTTTTATGCTCTTGAGACCCTCACTAAGTTCACTGAGGTTCTCACTAAGTTCATTGAGCATCCTTATAAGCAGTATTTGAACTCAGCATCTGTTAGGTTCCTTATCTCCATTTCACTTACTTCTTTTCTTGGGGTTTTGTTCTGTTCTTTCATTTGGGACCTATTTCTTTGTCTCCTCATTTTGGCTGCCTCCCTGTGTTTGTTTCTGTGTATTACTTAATGAGAGGTATGAGGCTATCTGACACCAGATGCTGCTTGTTTGAAAGAATATAGGAAAACCTGAAGCAGGATCCAAGACAGACCAATCCTATGGTTAGGCAACGGGCAACAGCTTGGGTGGGCCTGAAAGTTGGGTGGGACAGGGCCTCAGAGAATCACCAGGATGGGGCAACCAGTGTGAACCTAGTTACTGGAGTCCCAGATATGGCATCTGTCTGACGCCCCAGGGAAGGGCTCACCAAAGGAACATAGGCCTCTGACAGCAAGTCTGTTCTGGAGAAAGCCCTCTCTCCAGCCCTCGCTCCAGTGCCAAACAGCTCAGTTCTTCCCTGTATGTCGCTGGTGCCCCTCAAGCTGCCTCCCTTCAAGCTTACAGGGATTGAGTTCGATAAGTCCGTGCGCGGGCCCTTTAAGAGGAGCTGCCTGGGGCTCCAGCCGCCTCAGCCTCCCTGAGCCTCAGTTCCCGCTGGTTTTTCCAGCCAGAAGTGATGGGGCTTCTCTTCCTGGCACTGGAACCCTGAGCTGGGCACCTGGTGTGGGACGGGGACCCCTCAGTCCTCAGGAAGGACCTTCTCAGCAGAGGTGTCCTCCTGATTTTTATCCGCCACACGTGGGTGTGGGACCAGCCCGTCCCCTCTGCCCTCCTACCCGTCTGGATGTGGGTGCTGCTTTAACTTTGTGGTTGTAGGACCTCCATTCAGCTTGATTTCAGGTGGTTTTGAATGATGATTGTTCTGTAGTTTAGTTGTAACTTTGATGTGATTATGGGAGGTCGCGATACCGCGTTTACCTATGCCACCATCTTGACCGGCAAGTGTCGAGTTATGTTTTCTTATCGAATCAACTACTCTCTGTTTTTGTTCAGAGCATTGACTCCATTTACATTTAAGGTTATTATTGATATGTAATTATTTATTACCATTTTTATGTATTGTGGTCATATTTTTCTTCCTATTTCTTCTACTAATTACAGCAGTCCTTTTAACATTTCTTGCAGTGCTAGTTTGGTGCTAATATATTCTCTTAGCCTTTTTTTGTCTGGGGAGTTCTTTATTTGACCTTCTATTTTGAATAGCCTTGCTGGGTAGAATAGTCTTGGATTCAGATCCTTGTTTTTCATGACCTTGATTACTTCATCCCATTCCCTTCTGTCCTGTAGTGTTTTTGCTGAGAAGTCAGCTGAGAGCTTAATGGGAGTTTCTTTGTAGGTAACCTATTGCTTGTCTCTTGCTGCCTTTCGGATTCTCTCTCTGTCTTTAATTTTTGGCACTTTGATTACTATGTGTCTTGGTGTGGGCCTGTTTGAGTTCTTCTTACTTGGGGCTCTCTGTGCTTCTTGAATTTGAATGCCTTCTTCCTTCACCAAGGTAGGAAAGTTTTCTGTCACTATTTCTTCAACTATATTCTGTAACCCTTGTGCATTTTCTTCCTCTTTGGGAACTCCTATGATGTGAATGTTGTTACGTTTCCAGTTGTCCCACAGTTCTCTAAAGCTGTCTTTCTGTTTTTTAATTGTTTTTTCCTTTTAGTTTTCTTATTGGGTGATTTTTTTCTACCCTGTCTTCTAATTCACTGATCCGGTCCTCAGCTTCCTCTACTCTTCTGGTTAGTCCTTCTGTTGTGTTCTTTATTTCTGCTATGTCATTCTTTATTTTCACTTGGTTGGTTTTTAATGTTTCCATATTTTTACTCTTGGTGCTGATCTCCTTACTCATGCTATTGAGCTTCCTCAAGATCATGGCTCTGAACTCTGCCTCTGATAACTTGCTTAACTACATTTCATTGATCTCATCTTCAGTAGACTTCTTTTATTCTTTCATTTGGGATTTGTTTCTTTGTTTCACCGTTTTATCTATTTCATTGGATTTTGGAGCCTGCCAAATTTCCCTGTGGGTGTTGGAATTCTGCTGTTTGTGGCTTCCTCTACTGGGTTTGGATGAATGTTTGAAGACCTATGTTAAACACCACTATCAAGTCTTACTTTGCTGAGTAGATTTGTAAGCCCAGAAAAGGTTTAGTTATCGTCTAGCTTTTTGCCTGAAGGCTGTTAGTCTCAGTTTCTTTATGAGCCTTGGGTTGTAGCTCTCAGGTGAAAGAAAAACTCTCTCAGGTGTTCAGAGTAAGAGGATTTTCAGATGGTATGGCAGAATCTGGCTGTTAATGAGCCTCAACTTGCATTTCTCTGTCCCAGCTGAGTGGGGTTAAATGTCTGAGGTAGGGCCTGCTGCTTCTCTCCAGAGCTCTGGGAAGCAGCTCCCCAAGCAAGATGGCCATTGTCCTGTGTGGCTGTGACTCAGCAAAAACTCTGAGTCCCCTCCAAATCCCGAGTATCCCCACACAGTTCCAGTCCAGTTCACCCTCCCTCTTGCAGAGCCCAGGTGAGTGGCTATAGCTAATTTAGGACTCTTTCTGGCCCTCTGCATTGTGGAGCCAGCTTGCGATTTTAACCCCAACAGAGCTGCTCACAGGTAAAGGAGCTGCTGTCCGTGGGCTGCCAGCCCACCCTCTTGCGCCTTTGCCAACCTACCAGGCTCCATTCGGTGTCCTTTTTTCCTGTCCCTGCTTATATGGGTCCTCTCCAGCTGCTTTGCTGCTGCTTTTTCCTGAGGATTTGTCTTTATTTTAGTTGTAATTCCAGTTTGGTCCTGGGAGATAGTCTGTGTAGCTTCCATTTACTCTGCCACCATTTTGGAATCCTGAAATTATCTTCTATTTTATTATGAACTTTTTCCTATATTATCAAACTTGATTAAGAGTGTCATTCATCCATTTAGTCTCAGCTACAAGCCTCAGACTAACCTCCACTTTCCCTTTATTCATTCTACCTCTTATCATCAGATCCTGTGTATTCTACCTGAAATGTCACACAAATCTGACCTTTAATTTCCCTTCTCATTTCTAGTGCCATATTCCTATAGACCTACAGAATATGTAAAAGTTTATTTTTTATTTTTTTTATACATTCCTGTTATTGCCAACCTTTATTTTCCAAGTTAAACATTAGTGTTATTTTACAAAGTTCTTTCCACTCCTTTTCCCACCACCACCACCAAATGCTGTTGGGATTTGGATTATAATAAATTTTAATCAATTAAAACAGGCAAGTTTTCAATATTCTTTCTTTAGATCAAAGGCATCATCTTTTCTTAAAATTCAACAATTCTGTTGTATCCATCTGCTTAATTGTTGCCTATTGAACTTTCTATTATATTACTTTGGGTCTCCTGAAGCAATCTTTCATACCTCACATCTCATTCATCATTTTTTTTTTTTTTATTCTCAGGAAAGATCTCAGAGTAGGTCTCGAAATTGATGTTTAGTTCTATGAAACACACAATTTGCTGTTCACTGCATCAACCAGCGTTTAAGTTCTTGGAATTACAGAACACGTGGTGGTCATGCCCTCAGAGAAAAACTGGTCTAATGACTCTCTGAATGTCAGGTGTATGTTAACCTTCTTGAAGCTGTTCTTTCAGAGCTGTAGCAATCATTGATCCACCACCACAAATGTGTCCCAGCTTAAGGAAGGAAAGAATCTTTTTCAAACCTCACTCTTCTCTTCACTTTTAGACATCTACTTTCATTCACCAAAAATAATGAATTAGAGCACTTAAGAAAAATGGGAGGTATTATTTTCCAAATTTAGAGTATATAATAATTGAGATGTATAGTGATGAATATAACAACCAATCATAGTCAGTGCTGAAAAAAACAACAACAACTTTTAGATAGCAGTTTAAATTAGTGGGGAAAAAAATCAATAAATCAGAGAGGGAAAGAAATGGCAACATTAAAATGGTTAAATAGCCCTGGCCGGTTTTCTCAGTGGTTAGAGCGTCGGGCCATGGACCAAAGAGTCTTAGGTTTGATTACGGCCAAGGGCATGTACCTTGGTTGTGAGTCATCCCTGGCCCTGATCAGGATTGTGCAGAAGGCAACTAATCAATGTGTCCCTCTCACATCGATGTCTCTCTCTCTCACTCTCGCTCTCTCTCTCATCTCTCTCTTTTTTTCCCCCATTCTATCTGAAGATATTTGAGAAAATATCTGCGGGTGAGGATTCAAAAAAATAATAAATAAATAAATAAATAAATAAATAAATAAATAAATAAATAAAAATGGTTAAATACAGTGGAAACAGTACAGTTTTAATTATATTGTATGAATCAAAATGTATTATACATAGATTAAAGTTTTAAATCTAAAAAAAAATAACACCATAAAATATATAGGTGAATATTATCTTATCTAGAGATAGAGTGGAGATTTCTAAAAATAAAGCCAAAGCATAATATTGCTAGAATTGTAATTTAAACATTTGAAACTATTATTTGTGAAAATCATTGAAAGAAAATTAAATGGAATTAAAAGTGTGAATACTTGTTACTTATAAGACAAATGCATTGTTGATACTTTAATCTGTAACTAAAATATGAATATGTCATTAGAAAACATGGGACAAAGACAAAACAAGATCTATAAATAAGGACCAAAACATAGGAAAATTCTTTATTTTATTAGTCATGGAAGATATCGCTAGCTGCTTACCAAAGTCTGTTTTCGTATTTTCCTTTGTTAATCCTCACCTGAGGATATTTTTCCCATTGATTTTTAGAGAAAGTCGAAGTGAGAAAGACAGAAAGAAACGTCGAGTCACATTGATTGGTTGCTTCCAGCACGTGCGCCAATCAGGGGCCTAGGAGTGGAACCAGCAACCCATGTACTGCCCCTGATCAGGATTCAAACTCATGACCCTTTGGTGCATAGGCCAATTTTCTATCCACTGAGCCACATTGGCCAGGGCTCCACTTTTTTCTTGGACACAAAGCTACATTACATTACCAGTATCCTCTGAAGTTAGGTATGGTCATGTGACAAAGTTCTTCTATGGCATGTGAACAGACATGATGTTTGACCCTTTAAATCCAAACCTATGGGAGATAGTAACAGTCTTATATCAGTGTCAACATCCAGTATATTTGCATATCTTGTTTTGCTTAAAGTTTGCTTAGCCCATAAACAATTTTTCTTCCATAATATTTTTCTTTTTTGGCTGATTGGAATGTCAGCACACGAGGTATGCTTAGTAGCTGTATATTGAAGCTGGCAGAGCCACAAGGTGGTAGGAGCCTGGGTCCTTGGAATCATACCTAAGGAAGATGTATTCACTGACTAGGAATACCCACTTTGTACTATTTTGTGAGCAAAAAATAAACTTCTTTTATTTTTGAAACTTTATACATTGTGAGTTCTATGCTTTTTCCCTGAAATCTAAGTTATAGAATCATATGCAATCATTGAATATTGTGTTTTTTTGTGGAATATGAGGAGACTGATTAACATAAAAATCTTAAGCTCTGAAGCTGTATGCAAAATTCAGAAATGACTCCAAACTTACAGGAATAAACTTAAGAAGAAATTATACCAACATATAGGTAATGCTTATCATTAGGTAGTGGTATTAGATGATTTTATTATTTTACTCTTTTGCATTTTATAAATGGTTTGCAATAAGCATGTTACTAAAATTGATGCAAATATGTTTAAACCACATTCATTAATTCATTAAAATTGCCAAACATCGTATTAAGAAAGAGATAATTAACTTTTGTAAATATAGCATACCATATTTCTTCACTCAAGGGGAAATTTAAAAAACAAATAAATTAGAAAGCCAAAAATATTGATTCCATCTTTCATGTTTGTAGAAATAAATACTGAATGGTGATGATACTAGATTTGCACAAACATTTTAACCTTTGGGCTGCTGCTTGAAAATCTTCCAGTGTTTTGTTTATAGACATACTAAGATATTTACTAATGTCTTGCATTGGGAAACTACATGTTTAATAAACTTTCTCTTCATGAAATTCAAAATGAGAGAAAGTATTTCTGAAAATGAAAGTGTAGGAAGAAAAGATGAGAAACATATTATAAAAGTCACATAACTGAATTATAATAGCAAAATACATGCTGTCCTCCTGGCAATTTATGGGGCTTGGGTACGTGTCAAAATAACATCTTTTGGCATACCAATGTCATCTAAGATTAGAGTGTGCATGTGCAATGAATTTATCAATATTTTTGAAGTCTCAGTTCTTCTCCAACTCCAAAAAGCATTGTTCTGAAATGTACAATGGCCTATGAAAATAACCTACCCAGATATTGCATCATTAGAAATAAATTAGAAAAAAAGTTGCCTGGCTGGTATGGCTCAGTGGATTGAACATCATCCCATGGACTGAGAGGTCTCGGTTTGATTCCTGGTCAGGGCACATGTCCTCGTTGCCCGGTTGATCCTCAATAGGGGATATGAAAGAGGCAGCCAATCAATGTTTCTCTCTTACATTGATTTTTCTATTTCTCTCTAAAAAATCAATAAAAACATATAAATTTAAAAAAAAATTTCTGCTTCCCATCACATGCTGCCTATTATAGGTAGAGGTCATTTTGCTATAAAGGGTAACAATATGGGAAACCCTCCAGAGAAGTTGAGGCATATCACCCCAGTGTCAGATGTAGAAGATTATGTCCATATCTGATCTACAGATTCAGGGAGGTGATATGGTGATTCTACAAGAGACCATCTTGTCAAATGATGAGATTCAAATTCTATTAGAAGGAAGACCAGAAACTCCGGTGAAAACTCTTATTACTTGGCATCAAGTAATCTTGATTTTTCATACAGCAGTGTAAACCAGAACTTGTATCATTCACTCTTGCCTTCAACGCAATTATTTTGGTTGTGTTCCCTGTATCCACTGTGTTAAGCACTGAAGATACAAAAAAAAAAAAAAATGGCACTTTAAAATTAAAATACCTTATAAAAAATAAAATATTAAACCAATACAAAAAAATGCATGAAGTGGAATTTTAATTTGTTGCAATTTTTTTTTTTTTTATCCTCACCGGAGGACATTTTTGCATTTATTTCCAGATAGAGCAGGAGGGAGAGAGTGGGGAAGAGACAGAGAGCGAAACATCATTGTGAGAGAGACACATCGGGTGGCTGCCGCCCACACAACCCCAACTGGGGCCGGGGATAAACTGCAACCGAGGTACGTGCCCTTAGTGGGAACTGAACCTGGGACTCTCTGGTCTGCAGGTCGACGCTCTAACCACTGAGCAAAAGTGGCCAGGGATAATTTGTTACAATTGTAAAGATCAAACTGATGACCTATACTTATTAAAAGTCAGTTCATTGCCCTGGCCGGTTTGCTCAGCGGTTAGAGCATCAGCCTACGGTCCAGAGAGACCCGGGTTCAGTTCCCACTAAGGGCATGTACCTCGGTTGCAGTTTGTCCCTGGCCCTGGTTGGTCGTGCGGGTGGCAGCCACTTGATGTGTCCCTTTCATGTCAATGTTTCTCTCTCTCTCTTCCTCCCTCTCCCTCCCATTCTATCTGAACAAATAATGGAAAAATGTCCTCGTGTGAGGATAAAAGAAAAAAAAGTCAGTCCATTAAAACATTGATGCTATGGCCCTGGCCAGTTTTGCTCAGTGGCAAGAGCATCGTCCCGAGGACTAGAGAGTCCCGGGTTCAGTTCCCGCTAAGGGCACGTACCTTGGTTGCAGTTTGTTCCCGCCCTGGTTGGGGTCATGAGGGTGGCAACCACTCGATGTGTCTCTCTCTCATTGATGTTTCTCTCTCTCTCTCTCTCTGTTCCCCCCTTTCTCCCTCCCACTCTATCTGAAGATAAATGCAAAAACGTCCTCGGGTGAGAATAAGAAAAAAACAAAACAAAACATTGATGCTATCATCATGCACAACAAAATGTTCAATCCAAACCTATAGGAATGGTAGCAGTTTTATATGTGTCAACATCCAATTTGTTTGTGTATATTTTCTTTCCCTTAAAAGTTGTTTGGACAATCTTTACCTACACATGTAAGTTGTAAAAATTGTTAACTGTGTTAATAATTCCTTTGGAATCATTTCAACTGACCTCTGTCCAGCCAGTGTTGCTCAGTGGTTGAGCATCGACCCATGCACCAAGAGATCGCTGGTTCAATTCCCTGTCAGGGCACATGCCCAGGTTGTGGGCCTGATCCCCAAGGTGGGGCATGCAAGAGGAGGCCAATCGATGTTCTCTCTCATCGCTGTTTCTCTCTCTCCTTCTCCCTTGTGCTCTCTCTAAAATCAATAAAGAAAAAAGAAATTTTAAAAAAATCATGTGTGAAAGGTCATAGCATTATTTACTCTAACCACTCAACTAGATAACATTAAAATGTATCAAAGAAATAGTAAAGAATCCATATATGCTCTTGATAATTATAGAAGAAACTGTTCATCTTTTTTTTTTTTTTTTTTGGTACTGCAAATACCAAGACTGGACTGATTTCTCAGTGGAGAATTGCCATTGATGATTAACTCATAATAAAGTTTCAACCTGCTGGGGCTGCTGAGATCAAATTAGCATTTTGAAACTATTATTCCCTTTGACTAAATAATACATTATAATGTCAACACAAATAATATATAAGGACACTTTGATGCAGTCTCCTGTTAAATAAACCTTATTTGTTTTATTTTGGTTTATTTATCAAAAGCATGAAAAACTGTCTGATGAGAACATTTTCACTTTATATTTAATATAGTCACTCATCAGAGCTCAAAACCCATAGATTAACATTTCTGATTTAGTTTTGTTTTTTCTTCTTTATTATTTTATTTATTTATTTATTTATTTTAATTCATCTTTATTGTCGAAAGTACTACAGATGTCCCCCTCCTTTCCCCCCATTGGCCCTCTTCTCCAGCTTCCATACCCCCACCTTCCCCACACTCCTGTCTGTGTCCATTGGTCATGCATATATGCATAGAAGTTCTGTGGTTTATCTCTTCCTGACCCCGCCCCCCGCTTCCCTCAGAGGTTCCTCAGTCTAACAACCAATTTGTACTTTTTAATCCCTTCATCTTTTTTTGCCTACCCCCACAACCCCCTTCCTAACTGAGTTGGAATTTAATAGAAACATTTCTTATTTCTCTGGTCACAATGAAAATATACCTTAAATCCCATTATTACATAAATAGCTATAACCAAAGAAAGTTTTCCACAAAATATGAAAGGAAAATAAAGTATATGAGATCCTCACATTAGCCTGCTTTTGCAAAGTAAATTCAATGCTGCAAAATTACAATATAATTTCAAGGTTTGAGTAATCTGAGTTATTTTTACATTGATTTGACCTATGCATAAGAAAGGAAAAGAGGATTTACTCATTTTCTAATTAGATTCATAATCAAGATCCTCACATTTTTTTTGTTTTAGAACCCTAAAGAAACAAATTTTCTTTTTACACATCTATGACTGTTCTCAAACTGAGTTTTTACACACCAGATTGAACAAATATTCTATGGTACAGCTGGTTTTGTCTTACTCTTTATTTTATTTTATTTTACTGTCCCCTTTCTGTATTAAAATCCTGAAATGTACTGGAAATTTACTTCCATTGATTTAGACTGAGGGACATTGAGTGTCCTACTTGGCTCTGTCAAAAGCAAAGGAAATATGAATCGAATACAATAAGAACTTTTAAGTAATAGAAGACAAAAAGACAAAGCAGAAGGAAAGTAGTTAGAAAATATATTAAAAGAAACACAGCAGGAAAAAAGTGTAGCGGAAAAAAATGAGATATTTGGATGAAAAAAAAAAGAATATTAAATGATACATTTCTGTCTTCAAGTCCTGAATTTAACAAAACAGACAAATGATCTTGACTGGTAGGCAGCTCAAACACTGAACAAGATTGTTAGCTTATAAATGAGGCTGTCAGATACCTCACATGGAAAATGTTTACAGTAAGTTAGATGGGTGTACATGCAAATTGCAGGATTACAGAGGATCCATTTAGGTTAAGAATTAGGCTGGAAAGTTTTACCCTTTTAAATAGAATTCAGGAGGTTATTACCATACACTAATACTTGGTTATGATGCCTCTACTGTGTGCCTAGCATGTTTCTTAAGAGGCTATGCTTCTTACAGCCCTGCTGGTGTGGCTCAGTGGCTAGCATTGACCCATGTACCAAGAGGTCACTGGTTAGATTCCCTGTCAGGGCACATGCCCAGGTTGTAGGCCCGACCCCCAGTGGGGGGCACACAGGAGGCGGTCCATTGATGTTCTCTCTCATGATGTTTCTATCTCTCTCTCCCTCTCACTTCCTCCCTCTCTAAAAATTAATAAAGAAAAAAAATTTTTTTTAAAGATGTTTCTTACAGACTGGAAAAGGGACATACATAAATTAATCAAGTAGAGAACAATACAAATAGGTGAATAATCAGGTCTTGGGTTCTATAGTTCAGGATCTATCACATAGGATTTAAGAGAATTGTTTTAGATATATTGATTTCAAAGTGAACCTATTTACTGCTAACCAATTAGAGTCCTGATTTGATCACATTATATAGCTTGAAATGTATTATATTCATGCTCTTCTTCACTTAATAATAGTTTACATTGAATAAGCAATACATTTTGGCCAGATGTTATGCTTTGTATGCCCTACTACATGCATTGTCTCATTTAAACTTTACAATAAAATTCAGAGCAAGGTCCCATTACTTATATGATTGACAAATAAGAAACCTTAGATACATTTTATAGATAAATAAATTGTCAAAGATCAGATAGTTAGGAAGTGGTGGAACCTGCACTATTTTGACTCCTACCATAGCCCTACAATAATTCATTGAGTTGTGTATTCATTGAGATTTCTACTCAGATTTGTCTTTACCCAATTTATACATGCACTCTAAACTCCAAACATCTGGGTGTATTCCTTCCAAACATCTGGGTGTATTCCTTTGTGATGTATTTCCCTGCCACATATAGACTTCTCAATAAATACTATATGTGATGTCATGGTGTCCTGTTATCTTTAGACATCTATTAAGCTAAGTTATGTTCTTCAATATAATAAATATGATTGACTATTATGCAAAAGGTAATAGAATTAAATATTACATGAAGAACATTAACGTATTTAATCATGTTCCGTGTTGTATCCCCAATGAGAAAGCAAGAGAGTAAGGAATCAATTAAAAACAATTACTCCTTCCTTTTCATAATTACTGCATTTTATTTGTAATTAGGCAAAATAGCATGACCTAATCATGGCATAACTGAAAGAACAATCAACTCTGTCATAAACTAGAAAAACCAAGGCTGGTTTGGGGTTCAACACTGTTCAATAATGAAGTAAATGTAAAACTCCAGCGTCCCTGTTAAAAATCTACAGTTCTAATGGAAGTATTTAAGGCACTTGCCTTCCCTCCTTACCTTTCATGATTAGTGGTAAACAAATAGGAAAAAAAAGCAAAGCCTCTCAAAATAGCCCATGATGAAGAGTGGAAAGTCACTACACAATGCATAAGAGATACTACTGAATAATACCATCAAATCTAATTATGCCCACACAGGCTTAGAGTAAGAAAAAAAGCAAAAACAGGTGAAAGCACTAGTCACAAAATTACTACTCTGCCAACACCAAAAAGAAAATTTATAGATCCTGTTTTAGTCATAGTACTGTCCAATAGAAATATAATATAAACCACATATGTGATTTTACATTTTCCAGTAGACACTTTAAAAGCTGTATGTAAACATGTACCTGTCTAATTTTCTCAACACCATTTATGGAAGAGGTTATCTTTACTTCATTGTATGTTCTTGCTTCCTTTATCAAATATTAATTGAGCATAATGTTTGGGTCAATTTCAGGGTTCTCTGTTCTGTTCCATTGATCTATAGGTCTGTTCTTGTGCCACTGATCCCTTCAACTTTGTTCTTATTTTTCAAGATAGCTGTGGTTATTTGGGGTCTTTTTTGGTTACAAATAAACTTTTGAAGTATTTGTTCTAGATCTGTGAAATATGTCATTGGTATTTTTTTTTTAATCCTCACCCGAGGATATTTTCTCAAATATCTTAAGATAGAGTGGGGTGGGTGGAGAGGGGGAGAGAGAGAGAGAGAAACATCGATGTGTCCACATCGACTGGTTGCCTCCCGCACAACCCCGACCAGGGCTGGGGACAAACCGCAACCAAGGTACGTGTCCTTGGCCAGAATAAAACCCGTGACTCTTTGGTCCACGAGCTGATGCTCTACTACTGAGCCAAACTGGCCAGGGTTGTCATTGGTATTTTAATGTGGACTGCATTGAATCTATAGATTGCTTTGGGTAGTATGGACATTTTAATGATGTTGATTCTTCCAATCCATGAGCATGGTATATGCTTCCACTTTTTTATATCTTTCTCTATTCCTTTTATCAATGTCCTATAGTTTTCTGAGAACAGGCTTTTACCTCCTTGGTTAAGTTTATTCCTAGGTATCTTAATTTTTTTTTTTCAATGATAAAATGGATTTGTTTTCAGTTTCTCTTTCTGTATGTTCATTATTGGTGTATAAAAATGCTAACAATTTTTGGAAGTTGATTTTGTATACTGCTACTTTGCCAAATTCATTTATTAAATCCAGTAGTTTTTTGGTGGAGCCTTTAGGGTTTTCTATGTACAATATCATGTCTCTGCAAATAATGACAGTTTCACTTCCTCTTTTCCAATTTGGATGCCATTTATATTTTCTTCTTGTCTGATTGCTGTGACTAAGACTTTCAGTACCATGTTGACGAAGAGTGGCAAAAGCAGACATCCCTGTCTTGTTCCTATTCTTAAGGGAAATGCTTTTAGTTTTTGCCCATTGACTATGATGTGGGCTATAGGTTTTTTATATATGGCTTTTATTATGTTGAGGTATGATCCTTCTATTTCCACTTTGCTGAAAGTTTTTATCAAAAATGGATGCTGGATATTGTCAAATGCTTTTTCAGCATCTATTAATATGATCATATGATTTTAATATTTCATTTCATTTATGAGGTGTATCACATTTAATAATTTGTGAGTATTGTACCAGCCTTGCATCCCTGGGATAAATCCCAGTTTGTCATGCTGTGTAATTTTTTAAAAAAATTGAACTGCCATTTAACCCACTTTTAGAAATATATACTAAGCCTGAAACACCAATCAGAAAGAATATATGCACCCTTATGTTCATAGCAGCACTATTTACAATAGCTAAGATCTGCAACCAGCCCAACTGTCCATTAGTAGATGAGTGGATAAAAAAGCTGTGGTACATATACACAATGGAATACTATGCAGGTGTAAGAAAGACAGATCTCTTACCCTTTGAGATGACATGGAGCAACCTGGAGTATTGTGCTAAGCAAAATAAGCCAATCAAAGAAAGACAAATGTCACCTGACCTCATTTATTTGTGAAATATAATGAACGAAATAAGCTGATGAACAAAATAGACCCGGAGACATGGAAGTAGGGAACAGACTCATAAACCTCAAAGGCGGGCGAGGGTGGGAAGAAATAAACCATAGAACTTATATGCATATATGCATAACCAATGGACACAGACAACAATACTGTGAAGGTGGAAGTGGGCAGGGAGGAGGATGTCAATAGGGGAAAAGAGAGACATCTGAAACAAAAATAATTAATTAAAAATAAAAGATGTATGCAAACAGAAACTGATTAATTTTAAGAATATATTTTATTTAAACCAATGTATACAGAATATTATTATCTAAATTGTGGCACCAGTTGCATTTCAAGTGCTCAATATTCAAATGTACCTAATGGCTACAATATTGGAGAACACAACTTTAGTGCCTTGAAAGAAACAGATATCTGGGAAATATTTTAAAAGATTTTAACTCAGTCAAATTGATTAAATGTACACAAACAGGTACAAACTGTATATATTCTTACCTTATTTCTTCCCACAAGGTTTATAATAAGGCTTTAAATAAGATGAGTACTCAATACATTGTTTTGTCTGTGTGATAGAGCTATTTCTGCCCTCCCAGATATCAGACACATTGACTTAAAACTCCTATGTGTAAAAAGCACCCCACTGGGGACAACCAGGGCATTTTAAAAATAAAAGACATGTGCTGATTTGTTTTTATTTTAACTTTTAATGTTATCCTAACTTGGTGGAAAAGTTGGGAATGGTTGAATCTTTAGGTTATCAAATAATTTACTAGACTTGATTTGAAAAAGGTGGCAATGGTTGTTGAACATTCTTCTAGGATTGGCTATATTCAGATGTCATATGGGCAGGAGTTCATGTTACATGTGCAGCCTGGCAATCCAATTGTGTGATACTGGGCATGCTATTAAAAATCCCGGCCAAAGAGACATATGAAGAAATGCTCGCCCTGGCCAGTTTGGCTCAGCGGTTGGAGTGTCGGCCTGCGGTCCTGAGAGACCCGGGTTCGGTTCCCGCTAAGGGCGCGTACCTCGGTTGCAGTTTGTCCCCGGCCCTGGTCGGTTGTGCGGGTGGCAGCCACTCGATGTGTTCCTTTCACGTCGATGTTTCTCTCTCTCTCTCTGTTCCTCTCTCTCCCTCCCACTCTACCTGAACAAAAAATGTCCTCGGGTGAGGATAAAAAAAAAAAAAAAGAAATGCTCAACATCACTAATTATCAGAAAGATGCAAATTAAAACAACAATGAGGTATCACCTCACACTTGTCAGAATGGCCGCCATCAACAAATCATCAAACAACAAGTGTTGGCAACGGTGTGGAGAAAAGGGGTCTCTAGTACACTGCTGGTGGGAATGCAGACTGGTGCAGCCACTATGGAAAACAATATGGTGTTACCTCAAAAAATTAAAAATTGAACTTCCATTTGACCCAGTGATCCCACTTCTAGGAATATACACTTAGAAGCCTGAAACACCAATCAGAAAGAATATATGTACCCCCATGTTCATAGCAGCACTATTTACAATAGGTAAGATCTGGAAACAGCCCAAATGTCCATCAGTAGACGAATGGATAAGAAAGCTGTGGTACATATACACAACGGAGTACTATGCAGCTGTAAGAAAGAAAAATCTCTTACCCTTTGAGATGACATGGAGGGACCTGGAAATTATTATCCTAAGCGAAACAAGTTAAACAGAGAAAGAGAAGTATCATATGATCTCACTTATTTATGGAATACAATAAACATAACAGTCTGAGGAATAGGGTAGACCCAGAGACGTGGAAGTAGGGTACAGACTGACAATCCCCAGAAGAGGGGGTGTAGGGAGGAGGGAAGAGGTAAACCACAGAATTTATATGCATGTACACATAACTGAAGGACCCGGACAACAAAGCCGGGTACGGGGTGGGGGGCATGGGGAGGAGGGTGTCAATGGGGAAAAAAAGGAGAACCATCTGTAACAAAAATAAATTAATAAAATATTAGAAAAAAAAATCCCAGCCAGGTGGCTCAGTGGATTGAGCGTCGTCCCATGGACTGACAATAGGTCCCTGTTTGATTCCTGATCAGGGCACAAGCCGAGGTTGCAGGCTTGATCCCCAGTAGGGGGCGTGCAGGAGACAATCCATCTATGTTTCTATCTCACATCATGTTTCTATCTCTCTCTCCCTTACTCTCTGAGTTTTGTTGTGAGTATTAAATGATATAATGTATGTGTCTCAATGAGTTTGGGCTGCTAGAACACAATCACCATAAGGGAGTGGCTTAAACAGCAAACATTTATTCCTCATAGTTCTGGAAGCTGGGTAGTCCAAAACCAAGGCACCAGCAGATCCTGCATCCCGTGGAAGCTCGCTTCCTGATTGGCTATGTCCTTTTCCTAGCCTCGCATTGTGGAGAGCAGAGAGAGAGAAAGCTAGTTTTCTCTTGTCTCTTCTTATAAATGCACTAATCCCATTTTGAGCACTTCACCCTCATGACCTAATTACTTCTCAAAGGCCCCATTTCCAAATACCATCACACTGATGATTAGAGTTTCAATATATAAATTTAAGGGGATCACAATCAGTCAGTACATAGAAGTATGTGTCAGGCTCAGGCATACCTTGATACATGACGGAGTAATCACGAAATAAAGGGCAGGGTAGTACTTTGTTTTTCTCCTACTCCGATTCAAAACACCATTTCTAGATATATTTAAGGACAAGATATATTGAGGTAAACAATATGGTAATGTTACAGCTTTACTTTCTATATGAATCATATAGAAAGACGTATGTATGCCCCGCCTGTGTGGCTCAGCGGTTGAGCGTCCATCCATGCACCAAGAGGTCACCAGTTCAATTCCCGATCAGGACACCTGCCCAGGTTGTGGGCCCGATCCTCAGTGGGGGGCATGCAGGAGGGCGCCAATCGATGTTCTGTCTTGTCAATATTTCTCTCTCTCCCTTTCACTTCCCCTCTCTCTAAAATCAATAAAGAAAAAAAAAGACGTATGTCTAACTTAAAGCTGTATATTGATATAAAATAGGCAAAATTTGTTGATCACGTACCATGCATCAGATACTATAGTCAGAATTATATATATTTATTTTTTTCCATTTATTTATCATATTTTATTTTTCTTACAGATGTTTCTCCTTTTTTACCCCATTGACACCCTCCTCCCCATTGCCACAACCCCATACCTGGCTTTGTTGTCCATGTATATCGGTTATGTGTACATGCATGTAAGTTCTGTGGTTTATCTCTTCCCTCCCCCCCCACCACCTCTTCTGAGGGTTGTCAGTCTGTACCCTACTTCCACGTCTCTGGGTCTACCCTATTCCTCAGACTGTTATGTTCATTGTATTCCACAAATAAGTGAGATCATATGATACTTCTCTTTCTCTGTTTGGCTTGTTTCACATAGGATAATAATTTCCAGGTCCCTCCATGTCATCTCAAAGGATACGAGATCTTTCTTTCTTACAGATGCATAGTACTCCATTGTGTATATGTACCACAGCTTTCTTATCCATTCGTCTACTGATGGACATTTGGCTGTTTCTAGATCTTAGCTATTGTAAATAGTGCTGCTATGAAGATGGGGGTACATATATTCTTTCTGATTGGTGCTTCAGGCTTCTAAGGGTATATTCCTAGAAGTGGGATCACTGGGTCAAATGAAAGTTCACTTTTTAATTTTTTGAGGTAAAACCATATTGTGTTCCATAGTGGCTGCACCAGTCTGCATTCCCACCAGCAGTGTACTAGAGTCCCCTTTTCTCCACACCCTCGCCAACACTGTTGTTTGATGATTTGTTGATGGTGGCCATTCTGACAGGTGTGAGGTGATACCTCATTGTTGTTTTAATTTGCATCTCTCTGCTGATTAGTGATGTTGAGCATTTCTTCATATATCTCTTGGCATTTTGTATGTCCTGTTTAGAGAGGTGTCTATTCAGCTCCACTACCCATTTTTTAATTGGGTTCTTTGTCATCCTTTTGTTGAGTTGTATGCGGACTCTATATATTTTGGAAATTAACCCCTTATCTGATGTATCATTGACAATGATGCTCTCCCACACAGTGGGTTGCCTTTCCATTTTGATGGTTATTTCTTTTGCTGTGCAGAAGCTTTTTAGTTTGATGTAGTCACGTGTTCATTTTTTCTTTTGTTTCTGTTGCCTTAGGGGATGTATCAGTAAAAATTCTGCTGTGTATGATGTCGGAAATTTTGGTGCATACATTTTCTTCTAGGATTTTTATGGATTCACGAGTCACATTTAAGTCTTTTATCCATTTTGAGTTTATTCTTTTGTATGGTGTAACTTGGTGGTCTAGTTTCATTGGGTTTTTTTTTGCATGTAGCTGTCCAATTTTCCCAACACCATTTATTAAAGAGGCTGTCTTTACTCCACTGTATGCTCTTGTCTCCTTTGTCAAATATTAATTGACCATATTGCCTTGGGTCCATTTCTGGGTTGTCTGTTCTGTTCCACTAGTCTATTATGCCTGTTCTTGTACCAGTACCAGGCTGTTTTGATTACAGTAGCTCTGTAGTATAATCTGATATCTGATATTGTGATCCCACATACTTTGTCCTTTTTTTTCAAGATTGCTGTGGCTATTCGGGGTCTTTCCGGGTTTCATATTAACTTTTGAAGTATTTGTTCTAGTTCTGTGAAAAATGTCGTTGGTATTTTTATGGAGATTGCATTGAATCTATAGATTGCTTTGGGTAATATGGATATTTTAATGATGTTAATTCTTTCAATCCATGAACAAGATATGTTCTTCCACTTTTTTATATCTTCCTCTATTTGTTTTTTCATTGTCCTGTAGTTTTTTGCAAATAGGTCCTTTACTTCTTTGGTTAAGTTTATTCCTAGGTATCTTAATTTTTTGCCATGATGGTAAATGGGATTGTTTTTTTAAGTTTCTCTTTCTGTGAGTTTATCATTGGTGTATAAGAATGTTTTCGATTTCTTGACATTAATTTTGTATCCTGCTACTTTGCCAAATTCATTTTTAAGTCTGGTAGATTTTTGATGGAGTCTTTAGAGTTTTCTATGTACAATATCATGTCATCTGCAAATAATGACAGTTTCACTTTCTCCTTTCCAATTTGGATTCCTTTTATTTTTTCTTCCTGTCTGATTGCTGTGGCTAAGACTACCAGTACTATGTTAAATAAGAGTGGCGAAAGTGGGCATCCTTGCCTTGTTCCTGTTCTTAAGGGAAATGCTTTTAGTTTCTGCCCATTGAGTATGATGTTGGCTGTAAGTCTTTCATATATGGCCTTTATTATGTCAAATTATGATCCTTCTATTCCCACATTGCTGAGCTTTTTTACATAAATGGATGCTGGATTTTGTTGAATGCTTTTTCAGCATCTATTGATATGTTTATGTGGTTTTTATTTTTCATTTTGTTTATGTGGTGTATAACATTTATTGATTTGTGAATATTGTAACAGCTTGCATCCCTGGGATGAATCCCACTTGGTCATGGTGAATATCTTTTTTGATGTATTGCTGGATTTGATTTGCTAATTTTTTGTTCAGGATTTTGTCGTTTATGTTCATCAGGGATATTGGCCTGTAGTTTTCTGTCTTTGTAGTGTCTTCTTCTGGTTTTGGAATTGGAATTATGCTGGCCTCATAAAACGAGTTTGGAAGTCTTCCTTCTTCTTGAATTTTTGAAATAGTTTGAAGAGAATGGGTGTTAGTTCGACTTTAAATGTTTGGTAAAACTCCCTTGTGAAGCCATCCAGGCCTGCTTTTTGTTTGCTGGGAGAGTCTTCTTCTTTTACCCTCACCCGAGGACATTTTTTGATATTTTGTTCAGATAGAGTGGGAGGGAGAGAGAGAGAGAGAGAAACATCGACATGAAAGGGCCACATCGAGTGGTTGTCACCCACACAACCCAACCAGGGCTGGGGACAAACTACAACTGAGGTACATGCCCTTAGCGGGAACCGAACCTGGGTCTCTCTAGACCGCAGGCCGATGCTCTAAGCGCTGAGCCAAACTGACCAGGGCTTTTTTTTTTTTTTTTCTGGGAGAGTCTTGATAACATCTTCAATTTCCTTAGTTGTCATTGGTCTGATCAAGTTTTCTATTCCCAGTCCATGTTTGGGAGACTATGTGTTTCTAGAAATTTGTTCATTTTGCTTAGATTGTCGAATTTGTTGCCATATAATTGTTCATAGTAGTTGTTAACGATCTTTTGTGTTTCTGTGTTGTCAGTTGTTACTTTTTCTCTTTCATTTTTGATATTGTGTATTTGGGTTCTCTCTCTCTGTTTCTTGGTGAGTCTAGCTAAGGGTCCATCATTCTTGTTTATTTTTTTGAAAAACCATCTCTTTGTTTCATTGCTCCTTTGAATTGTGTTTTTGGTCTCTATATCATTTATTTCTGTTCTGATCTTTACTATTTCCTTACTTCTACTTGCTCTGGGGTTTACTTTTTATTTGCTTTCTAGTTATTTAAGTTGTGAAGTTAGATAGTCTATTAGAAATTTTTCTTGTTTCTTGAGGTAGGTCTATAGTGCTAGGAACTTCTTTCTCAGAACTGCTTTCGCTGCATCCCATAGATTTTGTGTTTTGTGTATTCATTCTCATTGGTTTCCCGGAAGTTTTTAATTTCTTCCTTGATCCCCTCGGTGACCCATTCATTGTTTAATAACATGCTATTTAGCCTCCATGTGTTCAAATGTCTTGCATGTTCTCGTTGCAATTGATTTCTAGTTTCATGCCATTGTGATCTGAGAAAATGCTTGATATGGTTTCAATCTTCTTGAACTTGTAGAGACTTAGTTTGTGTCCTAACATGTGGTCTATCGTTGAAAATGTCCCAGGTGCACATGAGAAGAATGTGAATTCTGCAGTTTTGGGGTGTAATGCTCTGTAGATATCTATTAAATCCATTTTGTCTAGTGCTTCATTTACAGTCTCTGTTTCCTTGCTAATTTTTTGTGTAGAGGATCTACCCAGTGATGTTAGCGGGGTGTTGAAGTCCCCTGCTATGATTGTATTGCTATCGATTTCTCCTTTAAAGTCCTCCAGAATATTTTTAGTATATTTTGGTGCTCCTATATTGGGTGCAAATATGGTTATCAAGGTTATATTTTTCTGTTGGGTAGATCCTTTCAATGTTATATAGTGGCCTTCTTTGTCTCTCGTTATGGCCTTCATTTTGAAATCTATTTTTATCAGATATGAGTATTGCTACCCCAGCTTTTTTTTCTTTCCATTTGCTTGGAAGATTTTTTTCTATCCCTTCACTTTCAACCTATGTGAGTCTTTTGTTGTGAGGTGGGTCTCCTGTAAACAACATATAGATGAGTCATGCTTTCTTATCCAATCAGCTACTCTGTGTCTTTTTATGAGAGCATTCAATCCATTTATATTTAAGGTGATAATTGATATGTACTCATTTATTGCCATTTTTGTTTAGTGTGGTTCTATTTTTCTTCCTATTTCTTCTACTAATTACAGCAGTCTTTTTAACATTTCTTGCAATGTTGCTTTGGTGCTAATGTATTCCCTTAGCCTTTTTTTTTTTTTGTCTGAAAACCTCTTTATTTGACCTTCTATTTTGAATGATAGCCTTGCTGGATACAGTAGTCTTGGATTCAGATCCTTGGTTTTTATGACCTTGAATACTTTGTACCATTCCCTTCTGGCCTGTAGTGTTTCTGTTGAGAAGTCAGCTGAGAGCCTTATGGGGTTTCCTGTGTAGGTAACCTGTTGCTTATCTCTTGCCGCTTTTAGGATTCTCTTCTTGTGTCTAATTTTTGGCATTTTGATTACTATGTGTCTTGGTGTGGGCCTGTTTGGGTTCTTCTTACTTGGGGCTCTCTGTGCTTCTTGAACATGAATGCCTTCTTCCTTCACCACATTAGGGAAGTTTTCTGTTACCATTTCTTCAAATATATTCTCTAACCCTTGCCCATTTTTTTCCTCTTCAGGGGCTCTTATGATATGAATGTTGTTATATTTCCAGTTGTCCCATAGTTCTCTGAAGCTGTCTTTCTGTTTTTCAATTGTTTTTTCCTTTTGGTTGATTTTTTTCTACCCTGTCTTCTAATTCACTGATCTGGTCCTCAGCTTCCTTTACTCTGCTGTTAGACTTTTCAATGTGTTCTGTATTTCTGATATGTCATTCTTCATTTCTTCTTGGTGGTTTTTAATTTCCAGTTGGTTTTTCAACATTTCTATGTCTTACTCATGTTGTTGATGTCCTTATTCATGCTGTTGAGCTTCCTCAAGATCATGGCTCTGAATTCTAGCTCTGTTAACTTGCTTAACTGCTCCTCATTTATCTCATCTTCAGTAGAGGTCTCATGTTCTTTTATTTGGCATTTGTTTCTTTGTTTCACCATTTTGGCTATCATAGTGGGCTTTGGAGCCTGCCTAATTTTCCCTGTGGGTGTTGGAATTCTGCTCTTTGTGGCTCCCTCTCCTGGGTTTAGATGAGCGTGGGAGGACCCATGTTAAACACCACTGTCACATCTTACTTTCCTGGGCAGAGTTCCAAGCCCAGGAATGGTTTAGTTTTCTTCTAGCTTTTTGCCTGGAGGCTATTAGTAATAGTCACCTGAAGAACCTTGGTTTCTGAGTTGAATGAAAAATTCCCTCAGGTGCTCAGTGTAAGGGGATTTCCCGAGGGTGGGGCAGATGCTGGTTGGTAATGAGCCTCAATTTGCATTTCAATGGCCATTGGGTGGGGTTGAATCTCCGAGGGAGGGGCCACTGCTTCTCCCCAGAGCCCTGGGAAGGAGCAATATGGCCACTGTCCTGCATGGCTACAACTCAGCAAAAGCACTGAGCACCCTCAAAATTCCAAGTGTGCCCACACAGTTCCAGTCCAGTCTGCCCTCCCTCTGCTGGAGCCCAAGGTGAATGGCTGTGGCTATTTTAGCATCTGTCTGGGCTCTGCGCTGTGGAGCCGCCTGGGAGTGTAACCCAAGGGCCCTGCTCACAGCTGAGACTGCTGCTTTCCCAGGACTCCCAGCCCCCTTCTCATGCCTCCGCATTCCTACCCGGATTGATCGATGTCCCTGGTTATATGACTCTTGCAAGCTGCTTTTCTGTTGCTTTTTCCCGACAATTTGTCTTTATTTTAGTTGTAATTCCAGTTTTGTCCTGGGAGATGGTCTATGTAGCTTCCATTCACTCCACCCCCATTTTTAAAATCATATATATATATATATATATATATATATATATAATATTTTATTGAGCAAATTGGGCAACATGATGAGGAGAGTTGATACAAATATTGCGTAATGCTTATATGAGACATTGATAGTGGCCTGTTTGCCAAGATAAGATAGTGAAAAAAAGTTTCAATGTTTCGTTCTGATGTGAATCTTTCAAAGTGTCTCTTTAAGAATACATGACTATTTTACGTACAAATCCAATTTTCTACTTTAATTTTATCATACATCTGTAGTTAAATGGGAAAAAGTAAGGATACAAATATGACGTATTGGTGAAATCACAGATAACTAAATGGAAACCATTAAACCATAAAATATCAATATCTCACCACTCGGGTATAGTTTATCTTTTTGATAAAGCAGCAAATATGAAATAATGGGAAAATGAGTATCAATTTATTTTTAATGGCTATATCACATAGGAACTGTGTCAGTATCAAACCTATTTAAGCAGTAGTGTCATCCTATCAGTCTTCTGCCCTATAGTTAAAGGTCCTAATGAGAGGGCAACTGGTAATTGACCAATTGCTGGTGAAGTAGGTTGGCAGGCAGTGCCATTTGAGAGTTACAGATTCATTTTGTTAAATGGAGACTATCTCATTCATTTTTTGGCCCTTAGCCTTAAACCTATCTCTGAGCTAACATCAATGATTACAGAAATGATTTGGTTCAGTGAAGACTTGTTCCAAAGAGGTTAAAAGTTGATCACTCAAATGGCCTTAAAAAAACCTACTAATATCTCTAGAAGGTCACTCTGACAGAATGGATGACACCAGTGTCATGCTGTCTAGACAAAGTAGGAACAACTTACTGCTCACATAATTGTTCTAAGATAGAAATATTGAGTTACATGAAGGCACAAGCCCCTGAAGCAGTTATTGTTGAAGAGCTTTTATTTCCATTTGAAACCGCCTTAGCTATTCTTTGGCTCTGAAAGCATGATAAAAACTAGCCTATGCCCTAGCTGGTTTTGCTCAGTGGTTAGAGCATTGGCTCACAGACCAAAGAGTCACAGGTTCAATTCTGGTCAAGGAGACATACCTCAGTTGTGGTTTGGTCCCCAGCCCCTGGTCAGGGTCCTGTGGGAGACAACTAATCGATGTGTCTCTCTCACATCGATGTTTCTCTCTCTCTCTCCCACTTTATGTGAAGATAAAAATGGAAAAAAAAATTCCTGGAGTGAGGAATTAAAAACAAACAAACAAACAGGGGAAAAAAAAAAACTAGCTTAGGTCTTGTGTCCAACACCAATTTCATTAGATAATAAAGTGCGCATGTTTTCTTCCAACATGTTCCTAATGACTGGTTTCAGTGCATGTTCACAGACGCGGATGCTAAAAAAGAATCTGTCAATTTACGTCCTGTTGAGTATTCTCTGTTTAAAAAAAAAAAAAGTCTATTCAGCAAGTGCCCTATATATGAATGTAAGCCATGTCATAAACCTTTAGGGCCAATATGTCTCTTTACTAATACGCGTGTGTTAAGACCCTTGTGATGATGTATGCTGAATAAACTTCTGACACTAATACCATAGCTATAATTTTGTGTATGTCTCTGCTGATGGTAAGTTTATTTTGAGTTGAGTTTATGATGATAGTACCTCTTTTTTTGTTGGACAACCATTTTTATTTCCTAAGACTCAAAATGATTTACAAAAGAACCCATGAAAACTCTTCTTAGTGATTGTATCCTATGGTATTTAAGGTCAAAATGTCATTCTTAAAAGAGAATCGTCCTTTCAAAAGGACAAATGGTTGAATGGTAAAAACTGTCCCTCTATCCATTTTGCCTTGACTCTTTGAGTAGCAGGGCAATTAACACCTAAGAACCTTTCTCTCTTCTGGACCTAGACAATTTATTTTTAGTCTTGTCATTTTTGTACTGAGATCACTCAGTAACTTACCAATAATGACTATCTTGAGGCATCTGATGTTGGATGACCTGGTGTTGGATTATCTGATGTGTAAGAAGGATGAAATTGCATTATAGACCTGGAAACTTGTAGAAGAAATAGTCATTTTACACCACAGACATTTCTTTGCCTCTCTGATATTTTTTATTATGATTACAGATGTCAGTCAGTAAAAGATGACTTTTTTTCCCTTAGTGAAAGCACCTTTGTAATATTTTCAGGTCTACAGAGACCAATATAACAGAAACAGATGTTACAGGGATTATTTCCAGAAATATAAGACAGCCCAGAGGGATTTTTCAGGTTTTATCAACCTCCCTGCTGTGATGAACTTGGACAAACCCATATAAAAGAGATAGAGAAAAAATTATAACAGCAGTAGCAAATTTTAGAATAAAATACAGGACCAAGTTCAAAAGTTAAGGACAGTTTCTCACTACAACATGATATAGAGACTGATCTGCACTAATTCATTCATTAGAACTTAATGAGTAAGTTACAGTGTGTATCTCGGGGTAAAAAAGAGTTGATGGGATTTATAAGTAAGGAGTTAATCAGATCAAGGGTGATACATTGGTGTTTGGCTAATATATTAAAGCAGCTAATTAAGCCTGTGCTTGCTGAACACAGACTGCCTTTCTCTTATACTCAAAGATAAATGCTGAATCTTCTAATATTACATTTTTTCTGTGAATATTGTGGTAGGCAGAATAATGTCCCCTCCAAAGATGTGTATGTCTTAATCCCCTGAACCTATGAATATGTGAATTTACATGGCAAAGGGGAATTAAGGATCATCTGGGTGGACCCAGTGTTAATCACAAGTGGAAAAGGAAGGCAGAAGTGGTCAGAGTGATGCTATGATGAGAAGACTTTGACTTGCCCTTCCTAGCTTTGGAGATGGAGGAAGAGAGCCATGAGCTAAGAAATGTGGGTGGTCTCTTGACTCTGGAAAAGGCAAGGATAGATTTTCCCTAGAAAGGAAAACAGCTGTGCAAAAAACCTTGATTTTAGCACAGAGATCTGGGTCAGATTTCTGACTTACAAACTGTAAGAAATAAATTTGTGTTGTTTTAAGCTATGAAGATGGTCGTAAACCAACACAGATAAATTATGGAAACAACCAAAATCAGCTGATTTTCTTTTCATTTTATTTCTTCCTCTGTTTAACATGTCTTTCAACTTAGGCCATGGAGTTCAAAGTTTTTTTGGGACAGTTTTAGTAGTGGTCACTTTTATTTGCTCTTTTAATCTGTAGAATACTTGTCAGCTGAATTAATAGAGCTCAACTGAAAATAAGCTTTGCTTTTGGATTTGCTTTCAACAAAGCTTAAAGAATTTATTTAGACTCTAATTTCGAGTTTTCAACCTGAGGACTGTTGGCATTTTGGAGCAGATAAATCTTTGTTGCAGGGGGCTATGTTGTGCATTGTAAGGTGTTTATCAGTTGTTAGTAGCACCCCATCCTTACTTACCTCTAACGAAAGCTTACCTCTAGATATTGATAAATGTGTCTAGGGGAATAATGATGAAATAGCTGATTTAAGAATAAAAATTGCAGAACTTCCATAAATTGGTGATGAATCATTATGTCAAAATTATTTAATTTTAAAACATTTATGAAAATGTCAGTAATTTATATATCAATTACACTAAAATTGTGATATTTATTTTTTTAAATATGTTTCTATTGATTTATTTTATTTTTTTTAGAGAGAGAGGAAGGGAGAGATAGAAACATCGATGTGAGAGAGAAACATGGATCGGCTGCCTCCTGCATGCCTCCTACTGGGGATCAAGTCCACAACCCAGGCATGTGCCCTGACCGGGAATCGAACAGGGACCTCTCAGGCCACGGGATGATGCTCAATCCACTGAGGCACACTGGTTGGGTGATACATATTTTTTTAATTTGGAAGTTTTGCAGTGTTGCTTATACTTTCGCTGTTCTTTCTGGATAGCAATAATCAATTTGGAGTGTGAAATATTACTTTTTTCCCATGGACATATAAAAGGTTTTGTGTGATAGTTAGATGGGAACAGCACTAAAGCATTTAAACTAAAGGTTAGTGGTGAAGACTGCGGAAATCATTTTCCAGCTCACTTCTGGCTGTCAGAGGGATATGAAGATGCCATTAATTTCACTCTCACTCTACCATCGTAAGACTGTATAATACGCCTTCTTCTTCACACTATAATTTCTTACTGACATTTTTTACTGATGGTGCATCAGTTCCTGGGAAATCAATAAATAATACGTGCTAATTACTGGAAATCCAGGGTAGGGTCTTTGAATAATTGCAAGGTAACAGAGCCTGAGGCTTGATGGGAAATTACATATAGGAATGCTTATAACATTATCCTTCATTATGATTTCAGAAACTCCACGATTCTAATATTTAAATTTTACCTGAGACCATTTTAACAGCATTCATAGAACTCCCTAATTAATGGGGTACTGAATTGGAATTAGACTATGGACTTGAACTCATACCACAAACTCATCTTCTCTTCTCCTTAGTCATGAAAAAAAATATGGACATGCCATTTCTTTTTGGGTGTGAACATTGATTGATATCACCTTTGAAAGGAGTATCTCACCTCCAGGTGTGTGTTAATTATTTATTGATGTATAACAGATTACTCCTAGAGTTAGAAGATTAAAATAATGAAAATATTTATTGTTGCACCCAGTATTTAGGAGTCAGGAATTTGGGAGTGGTTTACTTAGGTCTTTCTGGTTCAGTGGTTTACTTGGATCTTTCTGAATCTCTCATGAAGCTTCAGTCAAGATTTCAGCTGGGGCCCTGGTCAGTGTGGCTTGGTTGGTTGAATATCATCCTGTGTACCAAAAGGTCACAGTTCTAATCCCTGTCAGGGCACATGCCCAGGTGACAGATTCATCTCCATTAGTGTGCATGCAGGAGGCAACAGGTCAATGTTTCTTTCTCACATAGATGTTTCTCGCTGTCTCTCTCTCTGTCTGTCTCTCTCCCCATCCCTCTTCCTCTCACTCTAAAAATCAATAAAAACATTTTTTAAAAAGGAATCAGCTGTAGATGCAGTCATCTGAGATTTGACAAGGACTGGAGGGTCCTCTTCCAAGATGGCTTACTCACAAGGCTGGCAAGTCAATGCTAGCTGTGGACAACAGGTTTTAGTTCTTCCCCACATGGACCATTTTGAAGGCTGCTAGGGTATTCCCATGATATGGCAACTGGATTCTTTAAAATGAATGATCCAAGAGAGAGCAAGGTGGAAGCCACGATGCCTGTTTTGACCTAGTTTCAGATGTCACACTCCATCATTTTTGCAATATTCTATTGGTTTCACAGCATGTTACTCCTGGTTCTACAAGAAATTGACAGCAAGATGAAATCAATAATGCAAGAAATGTATCAGGGGAAATACCTCTTAGCAAAGAGGGAAAGTAGTTGGATGCTGAGAGAACTGAGAGCCCATAGGAGCACTGACAAAATATGTAAATGTGACTGAGTGAAAGAAAGAGGGAAGGAAGGGAGAGAGGTCAGATGGAAGCATTTTCAGCTGCAGTGTAGTTCTAAGAAAAGTTTGGCAACAGTGTCAAGAAATCCTGATGGAAAGCAGCCCAGTAGACGAGGCCCACATCTCCCAGGAACAGACCTGCTTTAGTATTTCAGCTGCACTCGATCACTGGCTGGGAGCAGCCTGTGGGAAGTGTGGCTTTGGCATAAACACTGTGATGGATTTCAGAGCACAGTCAATGGAGTTCTCATTCAGTAATGCGCCCTGTAGTAAGATCTATAAGATGAATTCTCATGGCTACTGCAGTCAGGTCTTGCCCATGAGAGCTTTACTTCTCCACACAATAAGGGGAAGTAGCTTGTCTCTGGTTCCTATGGGCCTTTCTTTCTAAGACAAAACAGAATAAGGAAGTTAGTGGGATGAACTTGATACACCAGACTCTTCAGTTGATCTTGGGATCACAGCTGGAACTCATTGTCTCCCTCCTCCACTATCTATTCTAAATTCCCTTCACCCTTGTCTATCACTTTGGCAGGTTTTAGTAGCAGGATCCAGACCTTCATTCTCAAGAGGTCTAAGCGTTTGGTGATCACACTTTCCTCAGCCTTCAGTTTCTGTACTTGTCTGTTCACAGTTATGATGGGTCAAGGATGTGAAAGTAAGCATGGGTCCCCTGTAGTCTATTTTGTATAACCCATGAGCTAAGACAGATTCATACATTTTTAAATGGTTCAAAAAAATTAAACAAAAATATTTAGTGACAGATGTGAAATAATATAAAATTCAAACTTCAGGGTCCATAAATAAAGTTTTATTGGAACACTGTTACTCTCATTCATTTTCATCTTATCTATGGCTGCTTCCAGGCTACAGTAGCAGACTAGATTAGCATCACAGACTGTATTGCCACAAACCTCAAACATGTTGCATTTTTTTACAGAAAAATAAATAAATTGGTGATCACTAGATTAGATATTCTTTTTTATTTTTATATTTCAATTACAGTTGGCATACAATATTAGTTTCAGGTGTACAACTGCGTGATTAGACATTTACATAATTTACAAAGTGATCACTCTAATAAGTCTAGTAACCATCTGACACCATACATAATTATTACAATATTATTGACTTTATTCCCTATGGTATACTTTACATCATGATGACTATTTTGCAACTACCGATTTGTATTTCTTAATCCCTCTACCTTTTTCACCCATCTATCCCATTCTCTTTCCATTCGGCAACTGTCAGTTTGTTCTATATATCTATGAGTCTGTTTTGTTTATTCATTTATATTGTTCTTTATATTCTATATATAAGTGAAATCATATGGTATTTCCTTTCTTTGACTGATTTCACTTAGCATAATACCCTCTAGGTCCACCCACATTGTTACAAATAGTAAGATTTCATTTCTTCTTATGGCCGAGTAATATTCTATTGTATGTATGTACCACTTCTTCTTTATCCAATCATATTCTTTTTTTTTTTTATCCTTACCCGAGGACATTTTTCCATTTTTCCATTTTTTAGTTCAGATAGAGTGAGAGGGAGAGAGAGGAAGAGAGAGAGAGAGAGAGAGAGAGAGAGAGAGAGAGAGAGAGAAACATCACGTGAAAGGGACACATTGAGTGGTTGCCACCCGCACGACCCAACCAGGCCGGGGACAAACTGCAACCAAGGTACGTGCCCTTAGCGGGAACCGAACCCGGGTCTCTCTGGACCGCAGGCCGATGCTCTAACCGCTGAGCCAAACCGGCCAGGACCAATCATATTCTTTTACTGGATCACTTGGCTCCAGCAACATCAGCTATTCTTCTAATACTCTTGCCTCAAGGCCCTGGACACAGCCACCACCTCAGCTTGTAATCCTCCTCCTCCAGAATATACCATGGCTCCCTCCCTCGCCTCCCATATGCCTTTGCTCAAGTGCCATATTCTCATTGAAAACTACCCTGATAATTTATTTAAATGGAAGTGTAGCCACTCTGCATTCATTGCCAATTCCCCTTACTCTACTCTATTTTTTTCATAGCTTTTATCATCTTCCAAAATATTAGTAATTAACTTATTTAGTATATTTGCTTTCATTGCCCATTGCTCCTCACTAGAAGGTAAGCACCATGAAGTAGGAATTTTTGTTTTGTTCAATGATACATCCCTGACTCCTAGAAGAATGTCTGGCATATGGCTCATGATCAATAAATATTTGATGAATTAAGAGAGAATGAGAAAGATACTGGCACAGTAAGTCAGACTCAACAATAGAGGCTGAGATTTAGAGAGAAGTGGTGGTATTGGAACATCAAAGAGCCCTCATTTTATTTATTTAAAAAAAATTTTTATTGATTGATTTTTTTTTTAGGGAGAGAGATAGAAACATCAATGAGAGAGAACATCAATTGGCCACCTCTGGCATGCCACCAATGGGAATTTGGCCCACAACCTGGGCATGTGCCCTGACCAGGAATCTAACCGGTGACCTCTTGGTGCATGGGTCAACACTCAACCACTGAGCCACACCAGCCAGGATCTTTATTGATTTTTTAGAGAGAGAGGAAGGGAGAGTGAGAGAGATAGAAACATCAATGAGAGAGAACATCGATTGGCCGCCTTCTGCATGTCCCCCACTGGGGATCGGGCCCACAACCTGGGCATGTGCCGTGACCGGGAATTGAACCAGCAGCCCTTGGGTTGACTCTCAACCACTGAGCCACACTGGCTGGGCAGGGGGCCCTCGTTTTAAAGATGAGACAGCCAAGGCAGAGGAAGTTCTGAGAAATTAGGATCCCATCTCCTTTAGTCTGAAAAGACTAATTTAATATTAAATTTTATTTTAAATTTATATTAAATGATTTAGGTAAGTTAGATGTGAGGGGATTACCCTGAACCAAGTTGTGTTCCTTACTTCTTCAGTGCATTCAGTTAATGTGAATAGAGGAATTTCAGAAAGCCTTTTTTCTTTTTAATGAATTTATTTTTGTTACAGATGTTTCTCTCTTTTCCCCCATTGACAATGCACATACCAGCCACACATCTGGGACTTCAACATTCAAAATTCATTCTTTTGGTTGAAGACATACTGAGTTCCTTTTTCAAGTGTAACGTTCAGCTACTCTAGGGAATAATAACATTAATCACGTATTAGTCATATGGAATTTGTAGTGAATTCATTTTTCTTCCTAGTACCATTCTCAGAACTGGGTACTGTGAAAAGGACATTTGGATGTTTAAGATGAGGTGAGTGGAGGTGGGCGACAGTACAGACACATACATTTATGAAATCTGGACCACTTATCATGGAGAGAAGTTCGAGAGATGTGTTCTGCTTGCCTCTGGACCATCAGGTCACCTGAATACATTAAGGACAATGGGTACTTGGAAGTGAAGAGACCAGGAAAGAAAAGAGACTGGAAAGAAACAAGAAAGGATGCTACAGTTTTGGTCACAGGTCTTACCTGTCTTTTTGGTTTTCTATTTTTGACCAATTGCTATGAATAATAATCTTTTAATGAACTGTTTTCATGCAGAAAAGGATACACTATTTCCAGTAATCTCTATCCATATTGGGTAAAGATTGGCTCAGGCATGAATAGAAGTGTAGCCAAGTCAGACAGAGGTAGGTTCGAATTCCTCTTTCTTTACCAGCTATGTGACCTGAAAGCAAATGACATTCTTGCGTGTCTCTGAGCCTCAGTTTTATTATTTATGAAATTGGAGTATAAATACCTAACTTGTAGGGTTATTGTGAGTCTTAGATGAGATAATAAATGCTCATCAAGCACTTGGCAAGTAGCACGTGTGTTTTAGTGGTTGCGTGTTGAAAGACTGCTTTGGTTCAAATTCTGCCTTCCACTTAGTATGACCTTGGGAAGATTTCCTAACCTCTCAGCCCTAGTTTTCTCATCTATAGAATGGACATAGAAATACTACCTATATTTATTATTTGTTTAAATATTAACTTAGATAATGTACTATAACCCTTAGTATAATGTCTGACATAGAGTACATGCTTGATTAATGTTAAAAGTTATTTGGCCCTTCAAAAAAAAAGAACTGTCACCTGGCCCATGTAGCTCAGTGGTTGAGTCTTGACCCATGCACCGAGGGGTCACTGGTTCGGTTCCCAGTCAGGACACATGCCCAGGTTGTGGGCCAAATCCCCAGTGAGGGGCATGCAGGAGGCAGCCGATCAATGTTCTCTCTCATTGGTGTTTCTATCTCTTTCTCTCTCTCTCTCCTTTCTCTCTAAAATCAATAAAGAAAAAAAATATATTTTAAAGAGCTGTTATTCACTTCTTCACCATTATAAGATCATTATAGGTGACTCCTTGTACTCAGTAAACTGTCAAGATGGTCAAACAGGAATGAACTTGTAAAGTTCAAAATCTAAGGGTTTTAGTAAAATTAATTTCAATGAGAGTAGCCTTAGGAAACTTTTCTTTAGGAAATAACTTCCTAAATTTATATTGTAGCTATCAGCGTCCACATAATCATAATGACAGTGTCACTTTAATAGGGCACACTGTTCTCTATCTACATAGATGCTCTATGGCAGTTAAATAAGAAACATACTTTAGCCGTTTAAAACTAGTATTGAACTATGAGTCAGAAACCTCAGTGCTTGCAGAAAAAAGTGATCTTTTCCCTAAGATCATATGACATATTTATGAAAACACTTTCAGAATGTAATGCGTGAAGTATCATTAATAAGGGTGTAGTATTGACAAAAACAGGCAATAACCACAGAACTTATATGCATGTCTGCGTAAAAAATGGACATAGACAACAATGCTTGGCAGTGGGCCGGATCGGGAGGAGGGTGTCTGCGGGGGAAAAAGAAGAAACATCTGTAACAAAAATAAATTAATAAAAAAGAAAGAACAAAAATAAGTTGACTTCGTATGTAAATGCAATAAAGCCAATTAAACACAATTGGGATTCAACTCTTTTTTTTTTTAATTTTATTTTTGTTACAGATGTTTCTCCTTTTTTACCCCATTGACATGCTCCTCCCCATCCCCCTAGCCCCGTTCCCGGCGGCTTTGTTGTCCATGTCTATTGGTTACGCATACATGCATATAAGTTCTGTGGTTTATCTCTTCCCTCCCCTCCCCACACCCTCTTCTGAGGGTTGTCAGTCTGTATACCCAAGCAGAAAAAGACAAATACCACATGATCTCACTTATTTGTGGAATATAATGCACATAACAGTCTGAGGAATAGGGTAGACCCAGAAACATGGAAGTAGGGATTCAACTCTTTTAGGCACCAAAGTGTTTAAAATTGAGACCTTTCTCGGCTACTGTTTACAAAACTCAGCTCTGCCTTCTGAATTGTACTGAGAAAGAGGTTGTTGCAATACTAAAATGGTTTTTCTGGCTTCTCTTTGAGTCACATCTAAGTACCAGAGACAAAGAAAAAGACAACCTCGCAGCTTTTCCTGTAGAGCTGACGCGTGTGAGAAGCAGTTTCTGCATTTGATGTGTGGCAAATATGAATGTGAAAAGTCCAGGAAAGATCAGGATGAAATGCCGCTGGCTGCTTGCCCTCCTTCTCAAGTGACTGCACCAGTGAGTTTTCTTCTCCATCACCTTGACACCTTTGAGCTTAAACCGGTTTACTAGGAGCTTGTGGCCCACACACAGTGCCTCTAGGCAGTTGCCCTTATGCAACATATCATCTGTATTTTTTTCTCCCTTGACCATAAAAATGATTTCCCAAGTGACACTGTTAATACAACCCACCTTTCAAATACGTAGAAAACACATTTTTTGTTCCCTGGGAAGCAGAACTTGTATGAAATTAAAGTGTGTTCTATAAGAGGATTAGTTGTTTAGCAAGACAATACAGAAACACGTTTTTCTTGAATTCAAGTAGCATTTGATGCCTGCTGTCAATTTCCTGATTTCTGTCTATCGTTCTCTGAGGGTTGGCACTTCCAGACCAAGTGCAAATGGAACCCATCTCCATTCTGCCATTGACGCGTAATGGCAGGTGTCTTTCTGACAGGTGTCATGCTGCTTGCTCTTCCTACATAATGACATTTCTTGTTCCTTCTGGGCATTTTGCCTCTGGCATCTCTCTCCAGTGACTTCTCCTTTCCTTCTATAGCCAATTTTTTGAAAACTATTATTTCTGATCAGCTTCTTTTTCGGAGGGCAAAGTAAGGAAAGAGTGACCTGTAGGAACATCATTTTTATAAGGACACACGCAGTGGTAGTCTGTAGGAGATGGTGTCTATGCTTGGACTTAAAGAGAAACACACTGATGGGAATAAGAAAGAGACAAGCCCCTACCCCTTTAGAAGTAGCTCCTTTTCAATAAGGAAGTAGCAAACAGGTTTTCTGACTGGTAAGGCTTTTTATGTTTGGTTTCCCTGGGGTTTTTTTCTTGTGGGGCAGGCTAAAATTTCCCCGTGCCATTTCCAAAATAACCATGTTGTTCGGAGACAGAAGTAGGATACGTGGAGAGAACCAATGTTGTTTCTTAATCCAGGTTCATTGGTGCTGCTAGAAGTAGAAATCTTTCTGTAAATCCAATGGCAGTATCGTAATCTTGCTTAGTATTTATTTTGCTGTGCTTATGTAAGTTTTTAAATGGGAAAATCAGAGACAACATATTGATCATTGTATCATGCTATCTTAACCTGGCATTGACAGTTACTTAAATGTCAGTTTCCTCTTTGTCTCTCTTACTATTTATTTTTTTAAAAGTATGTTGCTGCCCGGCCATTGTGGCTCAGTGGTTAAGCATCGACCCAAGCACCAAAAGGTCACTGGTTCGATTCCCCGTCAAGGTGCATGCCCAGGTTGTGGGCCCGATCCCCACTGGGGGACATGCAGGAGGCGGCCAGTCAATGCTCTCTCTCATCGATGTTTCTATCTCTCTCTCCCTCTCCCTTCTCTCTCTAAAATCAATAAAGAAAAAAAATTAATAAAAAGTATGGTGCTTATCAATACCCATTCTGTACTTCCCCTGGGTAATGTATTTACACCCATAAACAGAAGTGATCTTGTCCTGTGAGTAGCTGCTTACTGGTGGATAACCACTCTCAACCACTTTTATTTACCTTGGAGATTTTTATCACCACTTGGCTGAAGTAAGGACAAAGGTTCTTGGAATTTAGGTTTAGTAATTTGGCCTCCTACTTGGAAGATCCATGAGAATGGGCACGCTTTATTTCTTGCTCACTATTGTTTGGCCAACATTAGCATAATGCCTGACATAAAACAGATACTGAATAAATGCACTGAGTGAATTCCTTATGTTTCTGAAAAATGTGTCTCAAGTCCAAACATTACAGAGAGGCTCTAGAACCAGTGTGCTGTGCATGTGTATATCTATCATCTATCTATCTATCTATCTATCTATCTATCTATCTATCTATCTATCTGTCATCTTCCTTTCCAAAGACTTCCTTCCTTTAGAGACTTCAGCTCTGTGAATTTGAAGAGCAGGACCATATAACTTGACAGTTTAGCTTCAGCTTACTATTTCACTCACTTCAAAAGTGTGTTGCTGTGATTGACACCTCTCTTAGCCTACACTGTCTCCAAAACCAAAGTCTGTGTGACATGGACTTTTTAGTCTTGGAATTGATTCTAAGGATGAGTAGTGTGGTATTAAGACAAGTAGAACAGGGTGTCTTGTTTCAAAGTGAAGCAGGATGGACAGAAAAAAATGTGTTGTAGAGCAACAATGACTTATTTTGTGTTTGTACATTTGCAGGTAGTATAGTAAATACAACCCATGTGGATATTCAGAGTGACCAAAGTAAAGAAGGTACAACTCAGAGAAATTGGTTTTGCTATTGGCAAACATCACTGGTTATAAGGAAAGAGACTAAAACATAGACTAAAATGAGTTGTGATTTTATTTTCTTGGTAGAACTTATTATTCACCACCTACCCATTTCACCCTTTACTTCATCTCTCCTTTACACCATATTTCTTCTATAACACACACACACACACACACACACACACACACACACACACTTTTGCAGGTGCTTATGAAAACTGAATTAAAAGTCAGGTCTATTTCTTATTAGGATGTCACTACTTGATTTCCCTTGAGTCAGCCTGAGTTTTATTGCACCTAAGGACTTGGGTCATTATCATTAATTCTGTTGGTTAAATTAGCTCTCAAATTTTAAGGCAAAAAATTCTGCTTTGTTCTGTACTCTAAGTCACTAAGGTATGGATGCATTTTCAAGTCTTGCCCAATCCTTAGAGACACCGTTCTCATTATTTTGGACAGAAACCTTTGAATGATATTTAGAATTTCCACAATTCAGACAACAAACATTTTATAAGAGCCTACTATGATTCATGAATTAACCTGAGGGGAAAAGACAAATAAAATATGTTCCCTGTTCTTTAGGGATTTCAGAGAAGCTAATAACCATACACCAATGAATGTATTGTGAAGCAAGAAAAGAAAATAAGGCTGGTTTTGAGGTTTCTAATTTGCATTACTGTGTGGATAGAGATCACATTAAGTTATGGAGTTGTCTCAGTCTGTTTGGGCTACTATAAAAAAACACTAGAGCCCTGGCCAGTTTGGCTCAGCGGTTGGAGCATCGGCCTGCGGACCAGAGAGTCCTGGGTTCAGTTCCTGCTAGGGACATGTACCTAAATAAATAAATAAATAAATAAATAAATAAATAAATAAATAAATAAAAACACTAGAGACAGAGTAGCTAATAAGCAACACAAATTTATTTCTCACAGTTTTGGAGGCTGGAAGTCTAAGATCAAGGTGCCTATAGATTTAGTGTCTGGTAAGAACCCACTTCCAGGTTTGTAGACTTTGTCTTCTAGCTAAGGCTTTGCATGATGGAAGGAAGAGGGGCACTGTCTCTGGGATCTCTTTTACAAAGACATTAATACCATTTATAGGGTTCTGTCCTTACACTTAATCACCTCCCAAAGTCTCTACCTTCTAATATCATCACCTTGGAGAACAGAATTCCAAAATATGAATTTTAGGGGGATACTAATATGTGATCTATAACAGGAGTAAAAAAAAGATTCATTAATAGAAGATAATGTGTTTGGTTTGGGCTTTACTTTGAAGTGCCTGCAAAACAGAGATGTCTATCTTGTTGGTATTGGTAGGTATAGGGCCAGTCTTGAGTTTCACAGAGAAATATAGAGGTTGGAGATTTAAAAGTCATTGGTATATAGATACTTCCAGTTATTGACATGTGTGAGAAGTCTCAGAAATATTTATAGAATTTGGAGAAAAGAAGTCTGAGGATAGGCTCTTGGGGGAGCTGCAGCCTTTAGAAGAAAGTAAGAGAAAGAAGAATAAATGAAAGAGACCAAGGAACCTTTTACAAAGGTATGAGGACAACCATACACTAATGTTCAAATGGAAGTCAAGGGAAGTTAGCTTTTCTAAAGAAACAAAGTCAGTCCAGCCGGTGTGGCTCAGTGGTTGAGCGTCAACCCATGCACGAAGAGGTCGCTGGTTCAATTCCTGGTCAGGACACATGCCCAGGTTGTGGGCCCGATCCCCAGTGGGGGGCATGCAGGAGGCGGCCAATCAATGTTCTCTCTCATTGATGTTTCTATCTCTCCTTCTTCCTTCCTTTCTCTAAAATCAATACAGAAAAAAAAAAATAAATTAAAAATAAATAAATAAATAAATAAAAGAACAAAGTCAACAGGACCAAATGCCAATGAGAGGATAAAGTAGGAATGAACTAAAAAAGACCATTTAATTTTGATACCCGAACAATAGTTTCAGTAGAATTGTGAGTCTGGCCATCAGATTCCTGTGGGTTGACACGAGAATGAGAGGTAGTGGCCTTCTGTTTTTTGTATTTTTGAAATAAGGAAAGGTTTATTGATCACGGAGGCACCAACTGAAGAGGTGGGAGTCTTAATCTTCAAATCCATTTTAAGAAAGTAACAGAGATCAGAGCTCTTTTTTTTTCTTTATGCTATATTGCTTTAATTATTAAATCAATAATAACCCATTTTACAAGGGCTCTACTTCTTTTTCTTTTTCAGTGCCCACCTTTTATTTAATTAATTTATTTTTGTTACAAATGTTTCTCCTTTTCCCCCATTGATACACACCTCCCGTTCCTGAACACCAGCCCCCAGCATTGTTGTCTATGTCCATTGGTTATGCTTATATGCAGAAGTTCTTTGGTTTATCTCTTCCATCCTCCCCATCCCCTCCTCTGAAGTTAGTCAGCCTGAACCCTACTTCTATTACTTCTATGTCTCTGGGTCTAGAGTTCTTTTTTTAAAATATGTTTTTATTGATATTTTTAGAGACAGAGAGAAAGAAACATTGACGTGACAGAGAAACATCAATTGTCTGCCTCCTGCGCACCCCCTACTGGGGATTGAACCCAAAACCTGGGCATGTACCCTGACCAGGAATCGAACTGGACCTGTCAGTACATGGGTCAATGCTCAATCCACTCTGGCCAGGCCAGAGTTCAGAGTTCTTTTATGTCAAGGGATGGGAAAATGGAAGGGGCTATTTTGCTAAAAACAAACAAACAAACAAAACAGCAGAATTCCTTTTATGATTAACATGTCTAAAGCAGGAACTATTAGCCTGGAGCCACAGACAGAAGCAATGTAACCTTGAACACAAGATGGAGTCAAAAAGACCCACTCTGTTACATAGTTACTTTCCTGGCAGATTTTACAATTTTTATTTCCATAAGCATTTCATGTCCATCAACAATGGGCATAGGCTTCTCTTTTAAGAAGCTTGGTGGTTATGGTAAGGAGAAACTGGACAGAAATGGAGTTGAAGAAAGATTTTATTGTTGTTGTTTGTTTTGTTTCAGGATAAACATACTTCGTGTATTAAAACAGAGGGAAGGGATAAATAAGGGAAAGAGCAAATGCATTTTGTAGTGTCCAAGAGAAGATGTGATGAGAAATAAGGTGGGAGAGTTTGTCTTGGTAAAGCGGGGGGACACTGTCCAATAGGACAGGAAAGGTGGTAAGTTTTTCAATGAATCATAAGAGGTACAGAGAAAGAAAGTTGGCCCAAGCAGATACGTGATTATTCCTCTTTTCTTTTTGTAGTATGGGCACACATGAGCTAACAAGAACTGAGACTAGTAAACAGGTGCTTCATTTTTAAAAATTTTCCTCTAACAGAAGTTACTGAGAAAATATATAATTAAATTTTATTAAGAAAACATAGAAAGGGTGGACATCCATAGGATAGGTTGCTTCATATTTGGGTAACTTTTAATTTGTCTTTATTTCTAAGTATTTTTGAAAGCACAGATTTTCTCCATATTTTCACATAATTGCCTGCCCAGTGTGGTTCAGTGTATTGAGCATCATCCCATGCCCCAAGAGGTTGATGGTTAGATTCCTGGTCAGAGCACATGCCCAGGTTGTGGGCCTGATCCCCAGGTGGGGGGCATGCAGGAGGCGGCCAATCGATGTTCTCTCTCATCGATGTTTCTATCTCTCTTTCCTTCTCTCTTCCTCTCTCTCTAAGATCAATAAAGAAAAAAAAGTTTAAAAAAATATTTTTACATAATGTTATTATATCTTAAAGTTATTAAATGGGACTGTATTTGAAGCCTACTATATTTAAAATCTTCAAGTCTTACAAAAAATGATACTTATATAAATTTTTACCATGGCAGAAAAACAAAGCATACTGTTGACATTTTATATGCATGTACTTCATATAAAAGAAATGTTCTAAAATTTGAATGGAGACAATGTGGCAAAGAGGGATTAAAATGACACAAGAAAATCAACATAGGATTTAAAATAACTATTTTTCAGCCAAATCAATTTTTTAAAATTGATTGTCCCCATGAGAATCCCAAAGACTGAATTTCACCGATCTTCCTTCTCAGGAATCTAATGTTTTCTTCTTAAAACTCTTTTATTTGAAAAGCTGTTTTAATAACTTTCTTGTACCTATTACATGTTTACCCATAATGCTTCTCCAACTACCCACAAATCTTTCAAAATGTCTTCCTTCATAATGTTTGTTCTTGACAACATGAGTTCAACCAATAAGTGATTTCTACCATTCCTGGACTTTCACATAAATGAAATGTCAGGTGAGGACTCTGGCTTTTAACAAGAAAAAAAAAAAAAAAAATAGATGAAAAGGTTCCGTAGAAATTCTATGACTTTGCAGAAAAGAACATTATTACATGAAAGTGGATGTCTGTTTATATATGAATTTAACTATTTCCTTTTCCAAATTACTTTTGTGCTTGTTTATTTTGTAGCAACTGATTACAGCACATATTTTTCTATTTCAGTATTCATGGCATGAATAAAAATTGATGATCCATGAGTAGAAACAATAAATTGTATTCATTGGAAGGAGGTTTTTAAAAGGTATACGCATTCAAATTTAAAAACATCAACAAAATGCAGCTTTTGGGAAAAATGCAGTATTGAAGAATATTCTGCTACCGCATGAACTGCTTATTTTAAGCGATATATGTTGCTATCATCTGAAATCATTACGTATAAAGTGAATTAATTATACTTTATGTAATAATTAATTATGGAAAAAATATAAAATAAATAAAGTAATCCAGTTGGGAATGTGATTCACAAAGAGTTCCTTTTATTTTCATTGACATTTTATTGAATACTGTGTTAATTTAATGCTGTGTATTTGGTACTTAGTACTGTGCTAACATATTTATTACATTTGCCAGATAGTTCTCTGAGGACTCTAGAAATATTCATTATTTAATTTTCACAGCAACTTGAATGAGGCAGTTAATGTTATCAGCCTGATTTTACAGACAAGGAAAATGATGCACCAAGAGGCTGAGTAATTTGCTCATGATTACACAGCTAGTAGGTATTATTATTTTTTATTGATTGATTTTAGAGAGCGAGGGAGTGAGAGGGAGAGATAGAAATATCAATAAGAGAGAACATCGATTGGCCGCCTCCTGCATGCCCCGCACTGGGGATCGGGCCCACAACCTGGGCATGTGCCCTGACTGGGAATTGAATTGGTGACCTCTTGGTGCACGGATTGATGCTCAACCACTGAGCCAAACTGACCAGGCAGCTAGTAGGTATCAAAGCTGAAGTGTGGACTCAGGCAATCTGGCTTCAGAGTCTGTGTTCTTAATCCCTCTGTTATAATGTCTTTGAACTGAAGACTATATTTTTATATATTCTAAAAGGTACTTGGCTGACTTTCTTTTATTCCCAAAATTCATTGCTACATGAAAGTATGCAGGCAAATTTGAATAAACTCAACAGGACTCATATGCATACTTTCTAATACTGACGTTATCAACAAAAAACAGTTTAGACTGTAATAAAGAGTAAAAAGCATTCATTTGAGCAAAGGAGGGATTTCAATCAGGGGCACAGAATCAGGTAGCAACCTAAATTTTGCTCCAAAAAGAACAAAGAAAGGCAGGGTTTATAAAGAGCAAAATCATAAACTGTTCTCATTAAGATCTCCCATGTAAATGAACGATGTTGGCTAGGTCAGTAGGGATTGGTTAGGCCCATTATGTAAATGAAGGATGCGGGTTGTTGAAATGATTGGTTCCTTTCAAGGGGAAGAATGCAGATGGTCTGGTCACCATGACGAGGGGGAAGTAAAGTCCTTACGTGTTCCTGTAGCACTCATTGATCTGGGGTGTTTATTGTTCAGCTCTGAGCTGAATTTAGCAACATGTCAGCAATTTAACAATTGTTCCAGGAACTGAGACATGAGAGGTGCATAGGCCTCATTTCCTCAGTAATCTTCTGACTCCATTTTAAGTGGCCCTCTTAGCAGCATTTATTCCATTTTATTTTCTCCATTATCAATGTTCTGTACTTTGTCCTTTTTTTCTCTTCTCACACTTTCTTCCTAGGCAACCACGTCCTTGCCCATGGCTTCACCTACCACTTGTCCATTGATGAATGTCTTCTGCCTAGCTTTTCTTCTCAGGTCCAGATGCACACGTCTATCCCGCTGTTACCATCCTGTGGTCACATGCTCAAGCTTCAGACTAGGAGGAAGGGCTAATGATTGTACACCCACCAGAACAACAAAACAGGAGGGAGAAGCAGTCCCCTCACACAGGAGAAATGCTTTTGCAGAAACAAGAAAGTATTTAAAAAAGGAAAAGATAGTTATTATACACTTCAAGATCAACATTTCAACCACAGTATTTGATGAACATTAATTCTTTCATTTGTTTTAAGTTGATTGAGTAACTAGAGGCGATCGCATTTTATTTTATTTTTTTAAGCATTTTTATTTATTTTTTATTGATTTTTTTAAAGAGAGAGGAAGGGAGAGAGAGCTAGAAACATTGATTTGAGGGGGAAACATCAATCAGCTGCCTTCTGCACGCCCTCTACTGTGGATCAAGCCCGCAACTCGGGCATGTGCCCTGCCTGGGAATCAATCGGGACCTCTCAGTCCATGGGACAACCCTCAATCCACTAAGCCATACCTGCTAGGCAATCTTTAATCTTTTAACATTTACAAAATTTCATCTCTCAAAAAGGTTTAAACTACTGCCTGTCAACCAAATTCTAAACTTTGGCCTTAATCTTTGACTCTGGTCCCCAATAGCTGGCATACTCCAAATATTTTGCAGCTCTTCAACATGGCTTATTTATCTGCATCACAACAATTTGTACATAGGTTGATTTTTGTACCCTTTCTTAAGTAAGTCTGTATTTAATTTTTTTTTTCTTTATTGATTTTAGAGAGAGAGGAAGGGAGAGAGAGATGGAAACATCAATGAGAGAGAACATCGACTGGCCGCCTCCTGCACGCCCCCCCACTGGGGATCAGGCCCACAACCTGGGCATGTGCCCTGACCAGGAATCAAACTGGTGACCTCTTGGTGCATGGGTGGATGCTCAACCACTGAGCCACACCGGCAGAGGAGTATGTCTGTATTTTAAAGACCATTGTCATCTCTAGGGCAGAGATTGTTTTTCATTTATTTTGCATCTTCCTTAGGTTCCTAGTAAAGTTCACTAAACGTAATGAGCATTTAATAATGATGTTGGAAAGTAGCCAAGTTGCTTAAGCTCAGTTTCACTCCATCATTTCTGTGTTTCAACCATGTGTTTAGCACTGTTATCACAGAGATGAATAAGCCACCATTTTTCCTGGAACTCACAGTTTGAGGGTGAGGAGACAGATATGTAAACAAATCTCCCCAGCTTGTTAAGGGACATAATGGAAATACAAGACGCAGAGATAGCTGAGAGGAAGTAGGGAATGTCTATAAGGAAAGAGGAAGGGGAGATTTTTTGTTGTTGTTGTTAATCCTCTCCCGAGGATATTTTTTCCATTGATCTTTTTAGAGGGAGTGGAGGGGTGGGAGGGGGGAGGAGACAGAGAGAGAGAATCACAGATGTGAGAGTGACACATCAATTGGTTCCCTCCTGCAGACACCCTGGATGGGGCTGGGGATAGAACCTGCAACCCGAGTACATGCCCTTGACCAAGACTCAAACCTGAACCCAAAACCCTTCAGTGCATGGGCCAATGCTCTAACCACTGAGCACCACCAGCAAGGGCACCTTCAGATATTTTATTAGCTAAGGAAAATAAAATATTCATTTGCTAGGCAGTAGACCGGTCAAGAAGTCCAGACAAAAGGCCAGGGTAATACATTTCTGAATAATTGAGAACTCCTTGTAATATATTTTTTGACATGAAGTCATACCAGACACTAATGGCGAAGTTCCTCTCTCGACGGATTTGAAATATATTAGGGTCTTTGGAAGGTAAAATTTTTTTTTCCCATTGCAAATATGTTTCAGCTGAGATTTATTGAGTACAATAAACTCAGATGAAAATTAAAAATGGATAATGGAAGTTATTTTTTTAGTAATTTTTATTCTAAGAAGTTCATCTTTGAGGATATTAAAAATATCAGTAATCGTTTTGTGCCTGAAGGCAAATATTCTAGCATTTCAGCCTCATGTGAACGGCCTGAAAATACAATATTATTTAGCTTTAGGAAAACAAACTGAAAACTAACTCTCAATACCACAGCACTCTTTGAAGTTTTTACTTAAATGGAAATAGGAGGCTTCCTGAAATCTTGTATGTTTGGGTTCTCATTTCAACTGAAACTAAAAAGTATATGGAGACATTCCTAAATTTTGGTGAATCACACACAAAGGAAATCATAGCTCTGAAACAAAAACTGTGCTTGATGCTTAAAGAGCAGAGACTTCTTATTAATTTTTGCCTGAAAAAAGACTAAAGATTTTCTAGGATTGGTAGGCTTAAAAACAACACCTCTACCTTTAAACATTTAATTGCTGCTTGTGGGTAATTACTTGTGCAAATAAAATTTCCATGCCAATCTAAAAGTCTTTGCTGCCATCTGTTGGCTACCTGAGAAATCTGTAAACGGCCTTACAATGATAAAGGCAGGGAAGCTTCAATAGAACAAAATAGAATTCGGTTGCAGGGGTCATCCAGTGCAACACCTGGCCACTCCTTTCCAATCACTTAAGATATAAATTACTTTCTTAGCCCTGGCCGGTTTGGCTCAGCGTTAGGGCGTTTTCCTGCAGACCAGAGATCCCCGAGTTCAGTTCCCGCTAAGGGCACGTACCTCCCTTGCAGTTTGTCCCCAGCCCCGGTTGGGGTCGTGAGGGTGGCAGCCACTCAATGTGTGTCTCTCTCTCTTCCTCCCTCTCTACCCCCCGCCTCTATCTGAAGAAAAATGCAAAAATGTCCTTGGGTGAGGATAAAATAAAATAAAAAAAGATATAAAGATATAAATTACTTTAAAAAACAAACAAACACCGGAAGCACAGTTGCATATGTGTAGGGAATTTCTGCATTTTCAGAATGTCAGGGATGGTCTTAGCACCGATTTTAAAACAACAAAAAGTTCTGCAAAATAAACAATGGAAGAAATCAGGAGGTATTATTTTTTTTCCAAATTTAACTGCTCTAGAATACGTATAACTCATCCCTGAACATATGTACAAAAACTAACGAATCATCTTTTAGAAAACTCCATCTATTGTTGGTGGAGGCAAAACAAAGTAAATCATGCCTAGTCTGTGTGGCTAAGTGGTTGAGCGTTGACCTATGCACCAAGAGGTTGCCAGTTGGATTCCCAGTCAGGACACATGCCCAGGTTGTGGGCCCGATCCCCAGTGGGGGGCATGCAGGAGGTGGCCAATCGATGTCCTCTCTCATCGATGTTTCTCTCTCTCTCTGTCCCTTTTCCTTCCTCTCTCTCTAAAATCAATGAAGAAAAAAAAATTAAAACAAAACAAAGGAAACCGAGAATCCTTTGCTACATAGCATATTTGAGTGGAAGACAGGACTCCTTTCTTCCAATTAGTCTTGGTGCTCATTTCTGTCTCCTGCATTTTTCCCGTGAATGGGATAAGGAAACCTGCATTGTGCATTAGATGCTGAATATGCTCCGGAGAAAATGAGAGGCCAGAGAGTAGGCAGGAAGGGACATTTCTGGTCTCATCCTTTCCTGTTTTTGTTTGGTATTAGAAGCACAAGCAAGCTGACCCCCCCGCCCCAACTTCTGTCACAACACCCGCAGCTCACCTCTTCTGAACACTCTGATTTATCATTAAAACCAGGCTTCTGGCTTCCTGGCCACTTGCCCTTTTCTGAAAGGTTCCTTTCAATGGGTAAATTCCTAAAGTAAAAGTTTTTCCTATCAAACCTCTTCCTCAGAAATAAAAAGACTTTGGAAATTCTATACAAATGGAAAAATCTGAATTACCTCCCATACGTGTATAAATGTAACTAGAAAAATTCATGATCTTCTACATCATTATCCGTGCTTTCGAGCCGCTGAACAGAATGAAACCGTGTGCAGGTAAATGGCTTTCCGACCAGACATACTTTCCCTCCTACAGCACTGTTATATGGATCTCTCCCATAATAGCTTAGAATATATTTTAGCAATTCAGAGCAGTAATCTCTTGCGATGTTTGTACTATGATTGTATGAAGAAGGGCAAAGATAAAATAGTCACATGCAGATAAACCAATTGGTATGCCAAAATTTTGCTCAGATTTTGGCTGGCCTGTCTTCTTTCTACTCCTATCTTAACCTTGAAGAAAAGAAATACAAACAAATAATGATGCTGTTTATACTGAATGACAATGACTGTTTCTATACCGTAAGATATATTAGTTAAATAGTTTTATTCCCTAAAAGCAGTACTTGCTTAATATATACTGTTCCCCTGTTGAGTTTATACATGCCTTCATTTTTATGTGTAGTGGTTTCTATAGATAAGATAAATAAGATATATAAAGGAAGAAAAGATGAGTAGCTGGCAGAGCCCAAAAAGCTGCAGCAATTTTGTCCTATGACAGGGAAACTCGAAAATATTCAAACAGACGATTAGAAGCCGTGAGTAAGAGTGGGTGGAAATCATGGTGTTTTCAAACCATGAATTTTAGAAATGTGTTAGGTAAACTTCTGAGGGAGAAACTAGGAGAAAAAAATGAAATCCTACCTGCCCTTAGAACATTTTGATTTAATTAATGCCCGATGATACAACCACCTGAAAATGGATAATAGCAAAGACTGTCACTTGCCTCATGATGATTTGTGCTAGGCAAAGGATTCAACTTGATTACAGTTAGATTCATGAACATTACACTGCTTACTATATCCACGACCTGGAAGAGAACTGAGAAGTCTCAAGTCATTTGTTTAAAATTACATGAGATATATAGTAAAAAGTTTTTTCCCTAAAAAGAATAAAACATATACGACAAAAAATTTTTTCATGTGCTATTTTGCTTTTGGAGTAATTGACATTGCAAATTTCAGAAACAGCCTACCTGATGTGGCTCAGTGGATTGAGCATCGTCCCATGGACTGAGAAGTCCCGGTTTGATTCCCAGTCAGGGCACATGACTGGGTTGCAGGCTTGATCCCCAGTAGGGGGTGTGCGGGAAGCAGCTGATAGATGTATTTCTCTCACATGGATGTTTCTATTTCTCCCTTCCCCTCTCTCTAAAAACAAAATAACAACATATTTTTTTTAAATTCAGAAACAAAATAAACACGACTTCACCAATAACTCTAAATGCTCCACTGAAAATTCACGAAAATACCTCCTAAACAAAAAAAAAAAAAAGAGAGAGAGAATTTTTTTTTTGTCTGATAGAATATTCAGATATTTCAGGTTATTATACTATTTAGAAAAATAAAAGAATGGATTCTTCATTTTAACTCATTAAATAATAATAACAGCTTTGAAGACTTTCATTTCCTTGGTTCTATCCCTGAGTATTTCTTTTATGTGTTTATCCATGTTTGCATAGGTTTGTTGAGTTTAGGCTCCATGTAAAACACGCATATATGTAAACACATATAAAACTATACCCATGGGAACATACACTCCCTTATAGACCAATGGAAAATCACATAAAAGGAATCATTTGTCAGGATATTTATATGTAACTTCTGTTAGTTAAATAAATTTTGTTACGAAATAATATAGAATTCTTTCCAAATAATTCAAACAACGAATTTATAAAATAAAAGATATGAAAAATCATGTCACCTCCCCCCACTCCTTTTTTTCTTTTCAGAAGTAGTTACCATTTGTGGTTTAGTGTGTATCTTCTCAGATCTCTCTCTCTCTCTCTTGCTATCTCTCTGCCCCCTCACCCTGCCACACACACACATCTACATACTCAATGTAAAAAGAAGGGGGGAGGGAGAGAGAGAGAGAGAGAGAGAGAGAGAGAGAGAGAGAATATTCTGTTACTTGGGATTTTAGGTGTGTGTGTGTGTGTTTTTCCACTTAGTAATTTACCTTGGACATCTTATTTTAGTACCTATAGATCTATTGAATTATTTTAAAAATCTGTATACTGTACATACCTATGAATAGACCATAAAATATTTAACCATTTCCTATAGATATGCATTCAGGTTTGCCCAATCTATCCCTACTTCAAACAATGCTACAAAAAACATGCATAAATCAGTATGTGTATATAATTGTGCATATATGTAGGCTTTTCTATAGGATATGTTCCTAGAAGTTCACTGGTGAAACAAATGGTAGGCACAAAAAAATTACAAATAATATTTGACTAGAACCTAGTCTAACATCTGTATACTCAGACAAAAATTAGCCTGGCGATGACATAATCTGTGAGATACTTCTTACCCTGTTTTGCTGGCCTTGGGAACCAGAACCTTGTCTATAATAAGAGGGTCAACCCAGCCCATGATTCTATACACACACAAAAATGTATATGACTGTTTTTGAAGAGAAAATAATAATTTAGTTGAGTTTGGCTGTCTCTATGGATACTATATAGTCCTCTGTTATCTCTACCAATTACGTATATGTGTTTTTTGAAGACAAAAGAATTGTTAAACTGAGTTTGGCTGTCCCTATGCATATTATATAGTTCTTTACTCAAAGCCTTTGTTTTTTGAGATTTTTTAGCCATGTGATGGATGCAATGCTTTCTAGTCTGGTTGTCCAAGATCTTCTTTTTCAAGGAACCAATAATTTTTACTGAGTTGCAGGTAATTCTTGCCACACTGGGATTGTTATGTCCTTTAATTGAGGATTTTAGTCTCAGTTTCTTCTCATGAATTTGCATAAAGCTTTCCTTAAATCCCATATTTATCCAATTACTTCTACCTACTGTTCCACTTCTATAGAACATGCAGTGCTCAATACTAGAGTTCACTCTATTCATTCACTTAGAAATGGCCATTCTGCTGTAGCTCTGTCTCTTTGAACACTTTGTATTATATCTGTGTTCCGTATCTCCTCAGTGTTTTGGTACTGTCATGATGGGAGAAATATTTTTTAAACTTTTGGGCTAAAAGACTGAGGGGACTTATGCTGATTGAGCCCATTTTGTGTGACACCATCACCAAACCTCTGCGTGTAGCCACCTGCTACCTGGTCCTTATATCCCCACATGCACCATCAGGGCTATCACTGTCATCTCACACCCATGACCCAAAATTAGAGAGCACAGTGCCTATAGTCACTCAAATAATAGCCACTCAAATGTTTATTTAATAAGCGGATGAATGAAGCAATCCTACTGACAGGTTATTCTACAATGAAGTTTGTCAAAAGTCTGAAGTCTGCCATTTTGTCATTTCACTTTAAAGAATTTGGAGTGACTTGACACAAATTAGAAATGCTCCTTCAAATCTTAGTATACTATAAATCTGCCACATAATCTTACTTTTCTTTCATGTGTATGCAATGCTGGAGGCCATTATAGGCCATTAAAATACCATTAAAAATACTCCTGCCATTGTTTTGTATTGTGCCCTTGATACGCCCTTAGCGCTTTGTTGTCAGGGGAATGAATTGATGATATTTTAATACAGTGGTCATAATCGTTATTATTAGGTATTTAGCATTCATCACTTTAAATGTTCTATCACCCATTTAAAATATGTGAGAATTATATTCTGTAGAAAATATCAACAACTAAAACATTGACCTTTTCAATGTTCTGATATAGCACATTCATTCCAGTTTTTCCTGAGTGCCTACTCTAAGTAACCTATGGGGAGCAGGTGAAATAGCCAGTCATTCTAAATGCAAAATATTTGAAAGGTCAACTATAAAAATATCCAATTAATGATGGACCATAAATTGTAATAAGCAGAGAGCACTAGTTATCAAGAAAGAATTCATCCTCGGTCACTTTAATGGGAACAGAAAATGGCAGGGATGTAACCTGTTCTGATTTTATGTAGTGCCTATGAATGTTGCCTGCTGAAGAGGAATAAATGATGCTTTGGATTCTGGATCTGTGTGTGGCATTTCTAGTTTCTTTCTTCTCTATCACATCACTCTTTGATTAAAACCATAGCATTATTTGATAAGAATGCTTAGAGTCCCATGCATGTTGATGTAAGAGAATGTTGGCTAATAGTACTATATTTGACAAATTTTTATGGATAAAATGAGATATGAAAAATATGTAACCAGAAAATTTAAGGCCTTCTATAAAAAGCTGATTCCTACACTTGATATGTCTTGTTCTTTTCATACCATGGTCCTATTCATCTTTGAAGTGCAGTATGAGGTTTCCTTCTTCCATGTTGCTAATGACTGGTCATGACTAAATTAGAGAATTTTAAAGAAAATGTTCGTAGTATGTATAAATTGTTCATAATTTGAAATAAGCAACATGATAATTAGAAAAATACATTGAGAAATGGGTGGTTCCTCTCCACTGTTAGATATATTAAAAGTGACTTAAATGAGATATCTAAATCTTCAAATTGTAAATAGTTACATCCATGGTTGCTATTCAATTCACTAAGTTGTTCAGAGTATGATATACCAAGAGTAGCATAGGGCAATGGTTAAAGCTCTGAATTTCCATGTTGTCTTCTCTCCTTTGATTAGCTCTCATCTATCTGTTTAGCACATGACCTAATTTGAGGTCTGCCTCCCTCTTTCCATGATATCTCCATGGGCATCACTTGGTTTTCCAGAAGTAGGATTAAGAAAGGAAATAACACATACATGCCTCCTTCCCTAATATCTAGGATAAAGCTACTCATTTCATGCTTCCTTTCTTTTTTTATTCATTTTTTTTATTGATTAATTTTTGTTACAGATGTTTCTCCTTTTCCCCCCACTGATTTCCCCCTCCCCCTTCCTCCCTGCCCATTCCCCAGATTGTTGTCCATGTCCACTGTTCATGCATACATGCATATAAGTTCTGTGGTTCATCCCTTCCCCACCTCCCCCCTCTTTAGGGGATTGTCAGTCTGTACCCCGCTTCCGCGTCTCTGGGACTACCCCATTCCTCAAACTGTTATGTTCATTATATTCCACAAATAAGTGAGATCATATGAAACTTGTCTTTCTCTGTTTGGCTTGTTTCACTTAGGATGATACTTTCCAGGTCCCTCCATGTAGTCTCAAAGGATAAGAGATCTTTCTTTCTTACCGCTGCGTAGTACTCCATTGTGTATATGTACCATAGCTTTTTAATCCATTTGTCTACTGATGGACACTTGGGCTGTTTCCAGATCTTAGCGATTGTAAATAGTGCTGCTGCTACAAAGATGGGGTACATATATTCTTTCTGATTGGTGTTTTATGCTTCTTAGGGTATATTCCTAGAAGTGGGATCACTGGGTCAAATGGAAGATCAATTTTTAATTTTTTGAGGTGACACCATATTGTTTTTTATAGTGGCTGCACCAGCCTGCATTCCCACCAGCAGTGCACTGGAGTCCCCTCATGCTTCCTTTCATTGGATTTCACTTTGGTCTGATAATTTAATCAAGACAGAGCCCATCTCATTTTTTAATCCATCTATGACCACAGGACTCATATTGAAATGAAGACAGAAGAGGATGAACATGTTAAGAAAGAGAAGAGATAATCAAGACAAGAAAAGCTTCCCTGTCTAGTTTGTTAACAATACACATTCTATTCCCAATAAAAATTACATTTCTTTTTTTTTTTTTTTTTTTATCCTCACCCGAGGATATTTTTCCATTTTTTGTACAGATAGAGTGGGAGGGAGAGAGAGGAAGGGAGAGAGAGAGAGAGAAACATCGACGTGAAGGGACACATCGAGTGGCTGCCACCCGCACGACCAACCAGGGCCGGGGACAAACTGCAACCGAGGTACGTGCCCTTAGCGGGAACCGAACCCGGGTCTCTCCAGACCGCAGGCCGACGCTCTAACCGCTGAGCCAAACTGGCCAGGGCAAAAATTACATTTCATTCTTGTTTGAAACTCCTATGTGTTTTGGAGGACTAAAATTTTTTTTTTTTTTTATCTTTGTGGGCAATGCTGCTATTTACCTACCTACTATCTATTCTCCTTTCTTTCTTATTAACAGAGCCTTAATTTTGGAGGGAAGTGCACAGTGTCTTTTCTATTTCCATAAGGGAAAGCTATATTTACCAAACCCTCTTGCCACTAGGCATACCATGTAACTTTGTTTTGGTCAGTGAGATAGAAGTAGAATTTTACTCTGGGAGGCTTCTAGGACAGCTATTATTTTCTGATTTAAGAGAGGGGGGAGAGAGGGAGAGTGAGAGTGAGAGAGAGAAAGGAGAGTGCCCTGGCTCGTGTTGCTCAGTGCTTAAAGCGTGGATCCTTGCACCAAAGGGTCTCGGGTTCGATTCCTGGTCAAGGGCATGTACCTGGGTTGCAGGTTTGATCCCTGATCTGGCTGGGGTGCATGTGAGAGGCAACAAATTGTGCCTCTCTCACATCTCTTTCTCTCTCTCTCTCTCCCTCCCTTCCACTCTCTCTAAAAATCAATGAAAAAATATTTTCTGGTGAAGATTAACAACAACAACTACAAAAATAGATACACTGGGATGCAATGATTATTTTGTCCTGCCCTTTTTTTCTGCCTATAGTTAACAAAACAGAAAAAAAAGATGGAGCTTGGCATGGCAGGACCACATTACTGGCCTTAGACTGCTTACTTATGGATATTTTTTTTATGTAAGAAAAATAAATTCTTACATATTTGGGGCATCAGTACCTCTTGAAAGTAAGCCTTACCAGTACAACTTATAAGAAATCTTCTTGGAAAGAAAGAGACAGTTGGAGAAAGATGAAGAAAGAAGACATTTGGAAATGAGAGAGAGAGAGAGAGAGCAGTTGTGTGTATGCAGAGGTGAAGAGAAACCTTTGATTCTCAGTAGGAAATTAGAGTGTATGAGTAAAAAACACTTTATGATAACTATCTTGGGTGGGTTATATTTCACATAAGCAATTAAATTGTAATAGTTGAGATGATTAATAGATATTTGGACAGTTCTCTTCACAATAAGTGTAAAGTGGCTGATTAAAGGTTTAGACCAGTGCTTCTCAACCTTCCTAATGCCGCGACCCTTTAATACAGTTCCTCATGTTGTGGTGACCTCCAACCATAAAATTATTTTTGTTGCTACTTTATCACTGTAATTTTGCTACTGCTATGTCTTAGGCGACTGCTGTGAAAGGGTCATTTGACCCCCAAAGGGGTCACGACCCACAGGTTGAGAACTGCTGGTTTAGACAAAGAGAGAGAGATCAAAGTAACATCAGGTTGGGGAAAGGACAAAGGCATATAGATGAATTGAAAAAGAATAAAATTGTAAACATGACAATTACTTCAAGTTCTCAGTATAATAGAAGTTCAGACTGCTTCAGAATTGTTTCAAATGAATCAAATAGTGCAAGGAGGAGTGAATACACTTTGTACATGAAAGTACTCCCAAGTTATCATTTATGCCAATATAGCAAGCATCCCCAAGAGAGATTATTTTTAAGACCATGTGGCTTAGACTAAAGAAATAAGCATCAGTCATATTGGTGAAATTTGAATCTTGACATGCATGTGTCATTTACTCCCTGTTATTCTTTGTTCTGTGGATAAAAAGGAAACTTTGAAGCATTTAGAGAACTGTTCTTTGTACTGCACCTGGGAAAATGATTTGTGATTTTTCTTGGCTTTTAACCGTTAGGATAATCCTCTGAATTAGGTTTTTCTGGTATGTGGCTTACAGTTTCCTTGCCTCTGCTAAACAAACCACATTACCTGAAACAGGATTTTGCCCTTTTATGTATAAGGGACGTTGTTTTAGGACAACGAAAAGCTAGGGAAATTCTGAGCCATGTGGAATAGGAAACCGAGACAGGAAAGTTAAAGCCAAAAGGCTTTGCAGGCTGCCTGTTGCAGGGCCTTATCCTGAGAACAAAGGGTTAAAACCTCTCCTCCTCACAGACTAATGAAGGAGAGGAAAGGGCAGGGAAAGGGAAAGAGATGGAGGAGGAGTCAGAGACCACTTAGTGAAAATCATCCTGAAGATGTCACAACAGCTGGGAGGAGGGGAAAGAAGAATATAAACCAAAAAAAAAGCCAGCAGTTCGGATTTAATTGCCAGGCATTCCCCAAAATTATGGGACAGCCATGACAAAGACACAGGGAAACTTTTAGAGTTAATCTGTATCAGGATATATAGCAGAGAATTAAAAAAAAAACACACAAATTTATAGACAGAAGGGTGTGTAAGGCAGAAGCCGACCACCCCCGACTTGCTCTTCAAATTAGCTGAGAGCCCGTCTGTGCTTCATAAACCAGATGCATAGGTTTGCTTGTCTTGCTTTGTTAATACATGTGCATGCTTTAACTTTTTAATACGTTCCTTTGCTTTAATGTTTTAATAAACACACCTCACAATGCAATCAAGTTCTCTCATATAAACTCATTTATGTGAGAAGACAAAGATGGAGGTTGGGGACAGCCCACTCCCTCTCATTCAGGGGCTGTCCGATCACACCTCTCTGGTGTCGGTGAGAGGTGCCTATCAACATATTATATAGGAATTCATGACACAAATTTATCTTGTCACTGGGGACAGATGTTTTTGCATTGTTACATTCTAGGCTAATTAGTTTGGGTTTGAATGAGGCTAGAAATTTTAAAAGGCCATTTTTATACTACCTACATTCAGTTCTAAACACCATACACTGGAAACCTGACCAACTACAGATAGTTTAAAGAAAAGTGGTCATTTCTGCCTCTCTGGAGATCCTGATGACAAGGATTCAGCATAGTCTCCCTGGGATTGAAAGAGCATAATGCTGCCTTAAGACAGCTAAAATAACGAAATTACCTCTTTTAGGAACCCAAGTTAACATGATTTTGTGATTATGAGAGGGATAATTGTGTCATATGCTTTACTCCTCATAACATAGGAAAATACAAATTTTACCAAAAGTAACTTATTTAGATTAGAGAGGGAACAGATGTGTACTAAAAGAAGAGAATGCCCTGTACTTGTCACAGTGCTTTTGGTGTCATGTGACAGCTGAGACTAGAATAAACACAAAGGGGAATGCATTGCTTCATACCTGCCAAGTTCAAGGGGTTAATTGATGTCAGGCATGCTGGATTCAGGGTTTCAACCAATGTCATCAGAAATCTGTTCTTTTTATTTTCTTCATATGGCAGCTATATTCTCAGCCAGGCCCTTCCTTTGATGTAAGAAAAATATTAACATTCTCTATGTTATCTATACTGCTTAAAATTCAAGTATAAGAAAATTCCTCTTTCCCCATAATTCCAGCGGAAGTCCCAGTGAGAGCTTGCATTGGCCCATCTTGATTCATGGGCCCATCACTGAACCAGTTGCTGTGCCTAAGGGTATGTGCTACCCTAATTATTCAGGCCTTGACGATATCCTAGGCCCATTAGTTTGGGTTTGAATGAAGCTTGAAACTCTGGAAAAAAATGGTGTCAATCCACTCAATCTATATGAATTCTGATAGTTAACAGAAAGGTGCTTCTTCAAAGGAAAATCAAGTGCTATTACCAAAGGAGGGAGAAGAAATGCTAAGCAAGCAATTCAACAAATGTTCATAATTTGCTACAATGCAACTCAGTAAGTGTAAGTAAAAAGAAAAAATCATTACAGGTGAAAAACTTGGAACTATATACACTCCTGTCCACCTAGCACGAGATGGTTTCCACATCATAATAAATTAAAAGATAATTGTGTGTGTGTGTGTGTGTGTATATGTGTATTCTGGATATTTTTAATATAATAGATTCAGACTTCAGACTTACTCTACTTGCTAATATAGTTCAAGTTTTTAATAGGTCTAGCACTAAAACTTTACAAAATGCAGTCATTATAGTCTCAGGACTGATCATGAGGCTTTTCTTTAACATTGTATTAAATGTATCTCATTTTCACATGCTGCTTTTTTACATTTTGTAATCAGACTTCTAGAATGGATTAAATATTGAAGCTTAGGGGAAAATTAGGATAAAGTTTTACCAAGAAAATAAGGCATTATACACCCATTGAGTCCAGCTCATAAGCAGCAGTAAAACCAGATGTCTGTCCTTTACAAACCGTGATATGGAAAAATTCAAACCATTGCTGTTAGCACAAGACATAGCCTGTGGGTGTTCTTTGAAAACAGCAAAATATAGTGGGAAATTAATGGTGTTTTTTTTTTTCCACACACACTAAATACTCTGAGAAGTGATCAGTTTCAAAATACTAGACTACACCGACAAAGTGATTGTGATTTACCAAAAAGTACCTTAGTGATCTGAACATTACAACAATAATTCCAAATAACATCACCTCAGCGAATAGTACTATCCATGGGACCTTAATATATTTTTTCTAAATCATTGCAGAACATATGCATGAGAATTTGGGCAAATATTCTTGTTGTTTTTGAGTCTTTTATTAATACTCTGATCTTAATCATCTTTCCATGTACAATATAAGAATTATCTTTATTTTGATTAGAAGGCTTTCTGACTCTTGATCAATAAGTATGTCCTGGATTTTTAAAAATTCTTTGATAAAGATCACTGGATACTCAGGATGGGGAATGATTATCAAAGATAGTTACTATGGAAGAAATTTTGAAAGCATCTTAATTTTGACACAAATTTGACACAATTCAGAGGATATTAGGCAGATGCTGTTGCATTTAAATATATATATATGATTTATTTTTTTACTTAAGTCATCATGTTGAATTCATTAGGTATACACAGCATCCCAGAACTATTCAGGCTTATTACAATTCTGTGTGTTTAGTATTAAGGTTTTTGAAAGAAAATATGGATAAAATAATTTTATACCAATAAATATCAAAAATTTACTTGGTGACTTGGCTCATGGCAGTCAAAAGAAGATTGATTCAGTAAAAATGAGTAAATATGCAAATCAGTAAACTAGCTATACACCTCAAAGTATATATAACAACAAAGCAATGGCTTTCTATGTGTTCAACTTTTATTTTGTCAATACATAGAGATATTTACTCTAAGGAAAAAGCCATTTTTTATTTTTTTTATCCTCACCATTTGTCTTCAGATAGAACGGGAGGGAGAGAGGTAGGAAGAGAGAGAGAGAAAAATCAACGTGAAAGGGACACATCCAGTAGTTGCCAGCCACATGACCCCAACCAGGGTCGGGGACAAACTGCAACCGAGGTACGTGCCCTTAGCGGGAACCGAACCCAGGACTCTCCGGTCAGCGGGCCGACACTATCGGTTGAGCCAAACCGGCCAGGGCGGCAGTTATTTTTATTGACTAGTGGGGCATGTTCCAAAACACCCAGTATTATGTTCTGTGATACCCAGCATGAGTCCGTTTAGATCAACCTAGGGATGAGTAGGTTCATTTGTACTGTGTTAAGACCCTGGAAGAACATTCAGGCTATTTCTGCCCGTGACTAGGTAAGAAGGCTTTTTCATGATCTTGAAAGAGATACCGACAGAAGGCAAATGTCAATTTCTTTGAAGAGAAGCAGGTCGTGATTTCGTCTAAGCAGCATGAGATCAATCTGAAGGGCAAAACATGTAATTTTGTATCAAACTTCAAATTTGGTGCTCTCATGTGGATGCTGAGAATCTACAAAATCGCAGCTAAAATGTAGAGAGGACGTTTTCTTATTTCTACCACCAATCCACTGTGGCATTATGCTTCCAGGAGCCCCGAGTGTTGCATAAACATGAGACTGTGTCTTTGCTTCATTCATTTCACAGGAAGTGAAGCGCACAAGGAGGTTAAGTGGTTTGCCCAAGGCAGTGTGTTGTGCCAGACACAGAACTGGGAATTGAACCAGAAGTCCCACTTCCAGGGAATGTACAACCTAGATGAGAAAGTCCTTTTGTTGTGGTCGGGTCTATTGCTTATCTTGTTTCTCTTTATACTAACACATAAACTATACTCCCTCCCTCTGTGCTCTTGTTTAGTGTTTATTTGGCTGTATTAGATCACTGGTGCCTGTTTTAAATGAAAAACTTTGAGAAGGTAGGGACCATAATTATACAACAAATACAAATACAAATGAAATGAACAGTCAGCTCCCTAATCTGTCTACGATTCTTTTGTGATCTGACAAAACCTGCAATAAATGTGACTGCAAAATCACCGTATGAAGGAGGAATGGGTTGTTTTTTTCTAACAAATAATTACATTTGGACTTTCCTTTACTGAACTGCTATTCTGAGAAGGTACTAGAGATATCATGATAGAAGAATGGTTTCTCTCACCAGCAGCAGAAAAGAGAGAGATCTTGAGATTTCTGTTGCTCACTCAGATGAAGAAAACTGACATGGATTGAGTAAAGTTTATTTTTACAATGCCAATAATTACTAAAAAATTCATTAATCATTAGCAATTTTACCAACTTGCCCCCTAATGAGACAAAAATCTATTGGGCAGACAATCAACTTGGTAATAAAATGAATCAAATATCATACAGTCACAGCCTCATCACCATATTAATAATTTAATATAATGTTGTATGTCAACTGTAATTTAAAAATAAATTAACAGATAAACACTTTACATTACACCTAGCCATCCTGGTCAGGGATTCATTACATTGAAGGGACTCATAAACCAGTTGAAACTCTAGACAAGAAACACCATCATGCCCGGCCAGGGTGGCTTAGTGGATTGAACGTTGTCCTGTGGACTGAGGTCCTGGTTCGATTCCCAGTCAGGGCACATGCCTGGGTTGCAGGCTTGATCCCCAGTAGGGGGCGTACGGGAGGCAGCCCATCGATGTTTCTATCTCACATCGATATTTCTCTCTCTAAAAAAAATCAATAAAAACATATTAAAAAAACACAATCATAATATTCTGTGCCACCATGAGGATTGCAGGAGGTGACAATTACTTAAACTTAATGTGAGTTGGGAATGGCTTCCAAAAGACGTGACTCTTGAGTCTATTCGAAAGCCCTTGTAGAGGTCAATCAGGCAGACAGAAGTAGGGAGCACATTATTGGCAGAGGAATCAAACAGCCCATACAAGTTGTGGAAAGGGGGCTGGAAAAATTGCAGGTAGATTTGTATTATCTTCATTCGACAGATATTTACTGAGCACCTAACTATGGTCCAGATACTATTCTGGGCACTAGATATACAACAGTGAGCAAAACTCAAGCAATGGTGATTAATACTAAGGGGAAATAAGACAAGGAAGGAGGAAGGCTAGTTTGTGTTAGGGGATGGTTACAATATTAAGGGATGTATGCTAGGAAGGCTGGGAGGCTAGGGAGGCTGGGAGGCTGGGAGTAGTGTGAGGCACTGTGTACAAAATTGAAGGAGACACTCACTCTCAGTTGCCAACTCTGCACTTGCATAAACCTCAGAGTAAGTGTCTCTTTAAATGCTATGTCCCGTTTCCAGATCTTAGCGATTATAAATAGTGCTGCTATGAATATAGGGGTACATATATTCTTTGTGATTGGTGTTTCAGGCTTCTTAGGATATATGCCCATAAGTGGGATCACTGGGTCAAATGGCAGATCAATTTTTAATTTTTTGAGGAAACACCATACTGTTTTCCAAAGTGGCTATGTTCATCAATAGATGAGCATATAAAAAAGCTGTTGTACATTTACACAATGGAATATTATGTAGCTGTAAGAAAGAGAGCTCTCTTATCCTTTGAGACGACATGGAGGGACCTGGAAAGTATTATACTAAGCGAAATAAGCCAATCAGAGAAAGAGAAGTATCACATGATCTCACTTATTTGTGGAATATAATGAACAAGGTGGACTGATGAACAAAATAGACCCAGACACATAGAAAGGAGTATGGTTAAGACGGACAAACCTCAGAGGAGGAGGGTGGGTGGGATGGATGAGATGAACCAAAGAACTTATATGCACGGATGCAAATCCAATGGACATAGACAACAATGCCGCGGGGGGGGGGGGGTGTTGGAGGGAAAAGGAGAAACATCTGCAACAAAAATAAATGAATAAACACAGGAAAAAATAAAAAGCACAACAAAATCTTACTATAACATAAGGCAAAAAATAAAAATATAAATGCTATGTCCTGGTTACCTTGCCTCATCCTAGCCCTAGCCCTGTGTCCTGGCAAGTGGTATTTGACTAAAAAAGTAGATGAGGATGCAAATCTTTTTGACATGTGAGGGAGACATTCCAGCAGGTTTGAGAGCTCTCAGACAGAGAAGGTTTGTAAGCATATGGCGAGACAAAGAAAAGGCAGGAAAGAGAAGCAAGTGCGAGAACATGGAGAGCCTTGTTTGCCAATGGATGAATTTGACCTGATCCTGAAGACAACAGCAGAGGGTGTTTTATAGGTTTTAAATGCAGTAGACACATGGTCGGCATTGCATTTTAGAGATATCATTGTGATCGACACATGGAGGATGTTGTGAATAAAGAGAATATGTAAAAGATGTTTAAAAGGTAAAAGAAACTAATCAGTACAGAAGAAGGATATTAATATAAGATCAAAGCAAGGGTACAGGATGAGCAGAAAAGACAAATTGGTTTTCTTTAAAATGTTCGTGTGGTTTGTCTTCATCTTCAAACATTTACACTGTGCAGTGAGAAGGAATTGAATCTGCCAGCAAAGTGCCATCTGGGTTGCATGTAATATTCAAGGTAGTGGGAGATACAGATGTCTTGATAACAATCACACAATATGTGGGTTCCATACCTCTACTTATATAGAATAAGTGATTTTTAAAATTCAGTTTGGTCTATTATGTTCACAATAAGAATTCATTATTGGGAATGAGCCTCAACAGGAAGGCAAATTAGAATATTTTTTAAAATTATTTTTTCTTTATTGATTTTACAGAGAGAGGAAGGGAGAGGAAGAGAGAGAGAGAAACATTGATGAGTGAGAACATCGATTGGCCGCCTCCTGCATGCCCCCCACTGGGGATCGGGCCCACAACCTGGGCATGTGCCCTGACCAAGACTCAAACCAGTGACCTTTTGGTGCATGGGTCGACGCTCAACCACTGAGCCACACTGGCGGATCCAAATTAGAATATTTTAATGACGAAAAATAGAAGCTCTAAAAAGACAGAAAAAAAATTTCTAACCACGAAAAAAGACATCTTTTGCTTCGGTGTGTGTCATTCTAAATGTAACTCATCTTTTTTTTTTAAATTAAATTTATTGTGAAGGGCTGTTGATAAGTAACATATAAATTTCAGGTATACAATATTATAATTTGATATCTATATACACTATTATGTGTTTACCACCAAAAGTCTGGTTCATATTTTTTTAAAAAACAAATCAGGTGATTTTGGTAAAATTGTGTTATCTGTACTTTGCTCATGATAATTGACTTTTCTTTAAAGTAAATATTTAAAAAAATATTTTTTCTTTATTGATTTTTAGAAAGACGAAGGGGGAGGGAGAGAGAGATAGAAACATCAATGAGAGAGAACATCGAATGGCCGCCTCCTGCATGCCCCCCACTGGGGATCGGGCCCACAACCTGGGCGTGTGTCCTGACCAGGAATCGAACCAGCAACCTCTTGGTGCATGGGTTGACGCTCAACCACTGAGCCATACTGGCCACACAATGACTTCTTAATGAAACAGGGAATTAGATAAGGTAAGTGGTTAAAAATAATTTAATAAGGGGTGTTGTTATGGGTTGAACCGTGTCCTTCCAAATTTGTATGTTGAGTCCTAATCCCTAGTACCTCAGAATGTGACTGTGTTTGGAGATCGGGTATTTAAAGTGGTAAGGAAGTTAAAATGAGATCATTAGGATGGGCCTTAATCTAATTAATATAAATAGATTCCTTGTAAGAGGAAGTTAGGACACATGTGAAGTCACAGGGAGGAGAAAGCCAATCTAAAAGCCAAAGGGAGAGGCCTCAGAAAGGAAACAGCCCTGATAACACCTTCATTTTGGATTTCCAGCAACCAGGACTATGAGAAATTAAATTTGGTGTTGGAGCCACCTAGTATGTAATATTTTCTTATGGCAGCCCTAGCAGGCTAATATTGGTGTGGAGAGTACCACTCATGTAAAATCACACTATCTGGAGCAAACAGTCTGTACTGTCCTGTAGTTATTCTCAATAGTATTTAATTATAAGTACTATCTATATTTCTCGTAGAAAATGTGAACATCAAAGAAAAATTTTTATCTAAATACAATCACCCTACTCCCTACACTCAAAGCAAAAGTTAGCTTTTTACTATTTTCTTTCCAGCTGTTTGTAGTGAATTTTTTTACTTATATAAGTATTTATCTTCTGTTTAAACAGCATTACACATAATCCTATGCTACTGAACATTTGTCATAATCATATTCTAATGGTCTTGTTTGATTTCATCATCTTTGTCTATTTTTGCACATTTAAAATATTTACATTTTTATTATTCTGAATAACATTGCAGAAACCATCTATCGGAGTTAAGTGTTTCCAAAATATGATTATTTCCTTAAACTAGATTTGTGGACAGAAGATATTAGGTCGCAGTTCTAGGAATGTACACCCAACATATACTATGTACACAGCAATGCTGCAAATATGGTTAATATATATCACAAGAAGGAAAAATAATATTTATTGACCACTTAATATGAGTCAAATTCTATGTTAGGCATTTTAATATATATTACTATTTATTTATTTATTTATTTATTTATTTATTTATTTATTCATTTATTTATTTTAATCCTCACCCTAGGATATTTTTCCATTTATTTCAGACAGAGTGAGAGGGAGGGAGGGAGAGAGAGAGAGAGAAACATTGATGTGAGAGAGACACATTGATTGGTTGCCTCCCACACGACTCTGACCAGGACTGGGGACAAACTGAAATGGAGGTACATGCCCTTGACCAGAATCAAACCTGAGACTCATTGGTCTGCAAGCTGATGCTCTAATCCAGCAGTTCTCAGCCTGTGGGTCGTGACCCCTCTGGGGGTCAAATGACCCTTTCACATATTTCCCATGGCGATTCATAACAGTAGCAAAATTACAGTTATGAAGTAGCAATGAAAATAATTTTATGTTTGGGGGTCACCACAACATGAGGAACCGTATTAAAGGGGCGCAGCATTAGGAAGGTTGAGAACCACTGTTAATTGCTTAGCCAAACTGGCCAGAGCTATGTTACTCATTATTAACAAGAGATCAGGAGTAATTTTATATCCATTTTAAAGATGAAACAGAAGAGTTAAGTAATGTGTTCAAGGTCACACAGCTAGTAATTGGCAGAGCAGTTGGCTACCAAAAGACACAACTCTATTGATCTGGGGGAAAGACTATTCTCTCTAATGTGCAGATATTTCATTCGCTTGTTTGTTTGCTGTGAGGAGAACAATTTATATCCTAGGCAGGATATCATTCTTTTTTACTATATCCAGTTTGCAGAAAGGCTGTAATTCCCAGAATGCTCTGCTTCTATGGCCCTCATCTCTGTTGTATAGGAATTGTACTTTCCAATTGGATGGAGGGAGAGAGTAACCTGTGGGCTTGTGAAAATGAGGTAGTTCAGGAACTTTCTGAATAAATGACTGTTACAAACTTATGGGTGATAATAGGAGGGGCCAAGCCTCTTCATCACTACCCTTTTGCTGACTGTGTTGTTTTTCTTCCATGGTTGACTAGTTTAGATATGTTTGTCTGTCTAGCTCCGCTATTGTGAGAGTTAGCAGGAGTTCTCCCCATACCTTGGCAAGTGACTGTGTTGCATTATTCTGCATCTTACTCTTTTATTTTATTTTATTTTATTTTATTTTATTTTATTTTATTTTATTTTATTTTGTTTGGTTTGTCCCTAGCGGGAACCGAACCTGGGACTTTCTGGTCTGCAGGCCAATGCTCCAACTGCTGAGCCAAACCGGCCAGGGCTGCATCTTACTTTTCAATGCTTTTGCTAGTTTTGCCTTTTATTGAGTAGCTTAATGAGACAGATCAAAGACTGATAACTTAATTATCACCAGTAATTTTTTTTTTTTTTTTTTTATCCTCACCCGAGGATATTTTTCCATTTTTTGTACAGATAGAGTGGGAGGGAGAGAGAGAAAGAGAGAGAGAGAGAGAAACATCGACGTGAAGAGACACATCGAGTGGCTGCCACCCGCACGACCAACCAGAGCCAGGGACAAACTTGCCACCGAAGTACGCGTCCTTAGCGGGAACCGAACCCGGGTCTCTCCGGACCGCAGGCCGAGGCTCTAACCGCTGAGCCAAACTGGCCAGGGCCACCAGTAATCTTTATACAGAAATCTAATTCCTAAATATTAAAAGAGTATCTCTTGTAAAAGGTATGGTCTTTATAGTGCATGCATACTCACTCAACATTGTCAAAAATAAAAAGTTGTAGCATATTATATCTGGGACAGCACAGTTGTAAATGGTTTCTGAGCTGAGTACATGTGCATTTAAAAAATGCTTTTATTAATTTTTTTTTTTAGAAAGAGGAAGAGAGAGAGAGAAACATTGATGTGAGAGAGCTACATCAATCAGCCACCTCCTGCAGGCCCCCCACTGGGGATCGAGCCCACAACCCGGGCATGTGCCCTGAAGGGGAATTGAACCAGGACCTCTCAGTCCATGGGAGGACGCTCAATCCACTGAGCCACACTGGCCAGGCTACATTTGCATTTTTATGGTTGTATAATAGTAAGACCCTACCCTCTGGTGGCTTTATGTAATTTTTATTTTATTTTGTTTTTAATTTTTCTTTTCTTTATTGATTTTTAGAGAGAGAGGAAAGGAGAGGGAGAGAGAGAGATAGAAACATCGATGAGAGAGAACATTGACTGGCTGCCTCCTGCATGCCCCCACTGGGGATCGGGCCCACAACCTGGGCATGTGTTCGATTCCTCACTAGGAATCGAACCAGTGACCTCTTGGTGCACGCGGCAATGTTCAACCACTGAGCCACACCAGCCAGATACTTTCTGTAATTTGTAGTTATGATAAGGCCCTAACAATTTGCATGGTGGAAGTCATGTGAGCAGTACAATATTTTAGCTCTGACAAGAATTAGCCTGGGCTTATATATAAATTATAAACCAAGAATGCCTAAACCAAAGAAATATAGGTGTTCTCCAGCATTTGCAGGGATTTCATGGTTATTTTTATAACATCTCACATCATATTCTCATTTTGACATTTTCCAATTTTACTATAGAATAATTTGCAGGGCATTCATCTATGACATTGCCTGAGGCTATAGCTCTATTTTCAAAGTGCAAATTCATGAAGTAAGTAAAGTATTGTGTGGTAATTTCCTACATGCACATAAATTGTACATACTTTCTGGGATAAGTGCTCATTTGTCTATTCATAGAATGTGCCTCTGATATTATCTATAAGTTAAAGATTTATATGTACAAATACATTAAAGTGAGAATGTTTAAGTCAAAAAGGTTTTGGTTTCTTTGGGCCATTTCTTGGAGAGAAAGGCAACTTTTGCATTTTTTAGTTAAGTTGCTTCATTATTATTGTCTATTACAGATTGTAATCAAAATCGAGTAGTAATTTAAGCTCTTGGGAACAAAACACACTTTAAATTTCAACTAATTTAAATTTAAATTTAAATGTCTAAAGCTGCTCCTCTCAATGGCTCTGAAATCAATTTGGTTCTTCATTGCCAGAAATTGTGCAATGAAATGGGGACCGAGAGTGATTTATATCATGTGTAATGCACACTGTCTGAAGACAGCAACAGGAAAGATGGGGAAGACACATAGTTTTATCTGAAAATCATACTTAAAGAAATTTAGAGAAGTAAAAAGAAAAACCACTTGCCCATTACTGAAGAAAGTTAGATAAGCCTCTTGAATTGATCTATTCAGCAGAACAACTGCTTTAAAAAAACAGATTAGTTGGTTATAGAATTGTGGCAGAAACTCGGTCGGCGGGAAGAGACAGACTGCACGCTCTCTGAGGACTAGAAAATGACTGTTTAATGTGCACCAGTGCTGGCCCAGGGGAGTCACTTCCAAAGGCTGAGCCCCGAGCCCGGGTTCTAGCCGCCTTTTATACATGATGAGCTTCCAGGTATTTGGGGGCTTTCTAGTTCTGCTGTAGTTTAGGTGGTTGGTGTATGTACGGGAATTTCAAAAGCCAGGGGTGGGGTCTCTGCACTGCCTAAGGGGCTGCACCTGGCCTGCCTTCTAAGAATGACATCATCAGTAACATGTTAACAGAAAAATGCTCCATCTGCTGACAGAAATAGATGATTTCTAGAACAATGTGGGCATGGTGGGTTTTGAACCAGAATTCGGGGAACAAAATCATACCACTATAAATAATTCCTGAATTGTATGTTTTGTTTCTTAATGAATATACACACTTCCACAGTATATGTGAGAAAACCACCAGAAACAGAAAATGGCATGGTTTATAAGCTCTGTGTTAGAGATCATGTGTTAACATAGCTGAAAGAAAAGTACATACCAGTCACACAAAATATTTATTTAAAAAGTGGAAACTCTTCTGAAGTGGTATAAAAATATTGATTGATTTAGAAAAGGAACTTTTTATTTTACTTTTTGTTGTTGTTAATCACTCATTTCTATTTTATCTTTACTGTTGAGAGTATTACAGATGCCCCTTCCTTTCCTCTCCATTTTCCCCATCAACCCGGTTGCTGTACTATCCCAGGCCTTCTCCATCCTCTTATCTATGACCATGGGTTATGCATATATGTTCTTTGGTTAATTTCTTTCCTTCCCCCCACCCCCCTTCCCTCTGAGATTCGTTAGTGTGTTCCATGCTTCCACGCCTCTGGTTCTATTTTATTCATCAGTTTATTGTGTTCATTATATTGCACATATATGTGAGATTATGTGATTGTTGTCTTTCTCTGACTGGCTAATTTTGCTTAGCAAAATCCTTCCACGCTGTCTCAAAGGGTAAGAGATCTTTTTTTTTACAGCTGCATAGCATTCCATTGTGTGAATGGTACCACAGCTTTTTTAACGACTCATCTACTGATGGACACTTGGGCTGTTTCCAGATCTTAGCCATTGTAAATAACGCTGCTATGAACATAGGGGTGCACATATTCTTTCTGGGTGGTGTTTCAGGATTTTTTAGGATATATTCCTAGAAGTGGAATCACGGAGTCAAATGGCAGTTCCATTTTTAATTTTTTGAGGAAACTCCACACTGTTATTCATAGTGGCTGCACCAGTCTGCATTCCCACCAGCAGTGTATTAGGGTGCCTTTCTCTTAGCAAATCAAAAGTTTTGCATTAAAAAACTAGAACAGAAACAAATGCAATAAAATGTATTCCTTTACAAGGCTTAAGACAATGTTTTCGTTCTAGGGCATTTGCTAATAAATACAGCAGTCATCAGATAAATTGACAACTAACTGGAGAACATAGTTAATAATAATCATAATTTTCCCACTTAGTGAAGAACCTTTGACCATTGATAAAAAATTTTTACATACCAATTAAGCTTTATCCTTTCATTTTGTTTTAGGGGAAAAAAAGAAACTGAAATAATAACAACATAAAGATAAATGTCCTTTGCCCTGGCCAGTTTGGCTCAGTGGTTAGAGCGTTGGCCTGTGGTCCAGAGAGACCTGGGTTCGGTTCCTGCTAAGGGCATGTACCTCGGTTGCAGTTTGTCCCTGGCCCAGGTTGGGTCGTGTGGGTGGCAGCCACTCAATGTGTCCCTTTCACGTTAATGTTTCTCTCTCTCTCTCTTCCTCTCTCTCCCTCCCACTCTATCTGAACAAAAAATGAAAAAATGTCCTTGCGGGTGAGGACAAAAAAAAAAAAAGATAAATGTCCTTCTCATCAAATAGGAACTATAGGGTTTTTTGTTTTTTGGGGGTTTTTTTAGTTTTGTTTTTTTGCCATAGTTTCTGAATATAAGCTTGAGTCAGTTACCTTGCCATATTATGCTTCTTATCAGAAAGCTTGACAATTCATATATCCTTTTGGGGTTGGTGATAGATAACAAAAAGATATTGTGCTCTTTATTGTGGTAATTATATTTGCAATCATAATTTTTTTTAAAAGATCTGTTTTTATTGATTTTTTTAGAGAGAAAGGAAGGGAGAGAGAGTTAGAAACATCAACGTGAGAGAGATACATCAATCAGCTGCCTCTTTCATGCCCCCTACTGGGGATTGAGCCTGCAACCTAGGCATGTGCTCTGTCCACGAATCAAATCGGAACCTCTTAGTCCATCGGATGACTCTCAATCCACTGAACCACACCTGCTGGGCATAAAATATATTTTTAAATTATAACATTATCTGCTGTCATTGTAAATATATATACAGTAAGAAGTGAAAGCACTCCTCTTGTATCTCATCCCCCGGGGTAAATCACAATTAAATGTGTGGCATGGATCCTTTCCGAACTTCTGTGCTTATGTGAACATATATACAGAGGCATACACACTACAATTTGTAGGATCTAATTGCCCATCTGATTTTTGGATTTTTTTCTTTTTTTAATATAGTTTTGGATGTTTAAGTAGTCTTGGAATTGTTGCCTTACAAAAAAGACTGAAATGGCCCTGGCCGGTTTGGCTCAGCGGTTAGAGCATCGGCCTGCGGTCCGGAGAGACCCGGGTTCGGTTCCCGCTAAGGGCACATACCTCGGTTGCAGTTTGTCCCCGGCCCTGGTTGGTCGTGCGGGTGGCAGCCACTCGATGTGTCCCTTTCACATCGATGTTTCTCTCTCTCTCTCTCTTCCTCTCTCTCCCTCCCACTCTATCTGTGCAAAAAATGGAAAAAAAAAAAGTCCTCGGGTGAGGATAAAAAAAAACAAAAAAAAAACATACAAAAAAGACTGAAATGAACATTCTTATACACTATCTTTTTTACAAACTTGCAAGAACAGAGATCCTAGAATATAATTGCTGGGTCAAAGGGAGAATGCATTTTAAATTAGGATGGAAACTACTGAATTGACTTCGATTTATGTACACCCCACAAAGAGTTCATGAGTGTACCTTTTATTCTACACTCTCACCAAATCTTAATACAATCAATTTTAGTTTTTCTTTTTGCCATTTTACAGGGGAAAATGCAATTTCAATAAACTTTGAATATTTTATATAAAATATACTGTTGCTTCAATTATTCGTTCAAACTCTTGACCCTTCAGAAACCTTATTTATTGAATTCTCATCTTCCATGAATCTTTAACATTTCCCCTGAGAAGTCTTTAAAAAACAATAACCCATGGTCAACAATGCTTCACACTTATTTATGCCTCAGTTTAATTCCTCCATTAAATTAAAATCAAAAGTTTATCTAACCCTAGCCAGTGTGGCTCAGTTGGTTGAGCATCATCGTATGCACCAAAAAGGTCACCAGTTTGATTTCCAGTCTGGGCACATGCCCAGGTTGTGGGCTCGATCCCCAATGGTAGGGTGTGCAGGAGGCAACCTATCAATATATCTCTCACGTCGATGTTTCGCTCTCTCTCTCTCTCAAATCAATAAAAACACATTTTAAAAATTTTATCTAAAATCACATGTAAATCAAAAGAGCTGTAATACTTTGTGCTTACAAACTTTTCACCTTTTGGCTTTCACTTCTAGGAACATACTCCATCAATTAACTCTTGTTTTGTTTTTTGTTGTTGTTGTTGTTTTATATATATATTCAATCTTTACCTGTGTACCTTAAAATATCTCGACTTTCTTCCATTTAAAAACAAACCTTCTCATGAGATCCAAGGTGGCAGAGTAGGTGGAAGGTGCACTCAGCTCTTCTCATACCTGCATTAAAATTGCAGCTAAATTATAGAACAATCAACCTAGATAACCATCTGAAGACTAGATGAACATAAGTCATAACTAAGGATATACAGAAGAAGCTATGTTGAGACTGGTAGGAAGGGCAGAGATGCAAAAAGGTCTGGTTTCACACCAACATGTGGCAGAAGAGAAGCTGGGAGGATATCTCAGCTGCAAAGGTTTCCCCTGAGGAGCAAGAGGCCTCAACTCTATGCTGGGGTCCCCAGCCTGGAGCACGAGTGCTAGGAAGAAGAATGAATGCACATAATATCTGGCTGTGAAAATTAACAAGGACTCTGTCTGTCCAGGTAAGACAGAAAGTTAATGGAAACCTTAACACCCTTTTAAAGAACCAATGCACAAAATCTCACTAGCAGGCACTCACCCTGGGCTCAGGTAAAGGGATGACAGCTCTCAGGGTGCTAGAGTTGTACAGGGAGAGATTTAGTTGTGTGGTTTCAGGGAGAAGACCAGGAGAACCACTTCCAATGTCATTGTGTTGAGTCCCTCTTCCACAATGCACAAGGATGCCATCCTTTTTGGGTCAACCACTCCCTCCACATAGCATTAGCCTGGTGAGTTACACTAGCCCCATCCTGATAATTCCTGGAGTTCCCATACTACTCAGCTTGCACACTACTGTGAATTCTACCAGCAGGGGCTATCCTGAGCTTGTATGTAGTCTTTCCTAAAGATCTCTTGAGGAATTCTGGGCAAGCTCGGGAGATGCCAGAGACACACACACAGAGAGAGACTGAACTGTGTGGATTTGGGGCAAGGGCCATTTTCCTCATTCACCTGACCAGCATCACTGTTCTTGTGTTGGGCCCACCACCCGCAAGTGATTAGCTTGGGGAGCTACACTAGCTACACTGTGGCAACTCTCTGGGGCCCCACCCTGCTCAGTTTGCATATGACTGTGTGCTTTGTAGGTCTGTTTTGCAGTGTTTCTTAAAAACTCTAGAGCAGTGGTCCTCAACCTTCCTAATGCCATGACCCTTTAATACAGTTCCTCATGTTGTGGTGACGCCAACCATAAAATTATTTTTGTTGCTACTTCATAACTGTAATTTTGCTACTGTTATGTCTTAGGCAACCCCTGTGAAAGCGCCGTTGGACCGCCAAAGGGGTCACGACCCACAGGTTGAGAACCACTGCTCTAGAAGAATTTCAGGCAAGCTTATGGAGTGCCAGAGGCACACAGGGAAAGGCCGAGCTGTATGGCTTTCAGGCAGCAGCTCAAGCTCCCAAAAGGTGCCAAAGTTTCTGTGCAGAGCCCTCCCTCCTCACAGTCAATTCCTAATCTGCTCTAGCCTAATGAACTCTACCGATTCCACCCTGACACCTCTGAGACCGCACCTTACCACAAAGGTCTGTAGGCCCCAGGTGGGTGGCAGCTGGTCTTGGTGTTCCCTGAGACTTTTGCTGAGTGGCCTCACACCCAGCACTGTCATCAAGTTTGAATCTGTGCTAACATGGTAAACAATACTTGCATTACCTATAAACTTCCCAAGAACATACCATGCATAACTTGCGCACCACATGAATTTCTTTCAGTGACAGGTCCTAATGAGCAGCCAGCAGGTGGCAGAGGATCTCAAGGTACCTTGAATCTTTTGCTGACCTGACCCAGGTCTGGTGCTGGTGGCATCCAACCTCAGTACAAAGTTTGGCCCTTCCCATGTGCACCCAGGCCAAGAATAGACAGATATCAATCATGGATTGATTAGTGGATCCTAACAGGTAGCCCAGGACTGGTCATAGGCAGTGACCTACACTGGAGTCCCTCTCAAGAGGCCTGAGAATCAACAAATCTGGAGGTTGACTTCAGACCACAACAGAGCAAAACCTGATTAACTCCAAAAGCAGTAGACCCAAGAAGAGGTCTCAGCTGGGGCAAATTCACTTTGTGAGGAATTCAGCAGCTTATATACTGTAGTTGTAGCCAATTTTCACAGCCAAACCAGCCTAAGGGTTCATCTCACTCATGGACATGATAACAGCAATTAAGACTCAACTACAAGAGAAGAGCTTATACAAGAGACACTACTGGAGCACCCAGCTCAGGTGATCAGGGAAATAGCAACACTGGGCTCCAGAACACACCTGCTATATAAGGCCACCACACCAAGACTGGGAAACATAGCAGTTTTACCTAATACTCAGAAACAAATACAGAGACAAAGCCAAAATGGGGAGACAAATAAACATGTCTCAAAGGAAATAATAGAAGAAATCTCAGGAAGAGAACTAAATGAGATTGAGGCAAATAATCTCTGGTATACAGAGCTCAAGAAAATGGTTATAAGGATGCTCTAATAGTGAGGACTTGAACAGCATAAAAAAAGACACAGAAACCATAAAAACATCAAAAGTGAAGACTACAGTAACCAAAATGTATAATACACTAGAAGAAATCATCAGCAGATTACATGAAGCAGAGGACTGAATCAGTGATTTGGAACCCAATGTAGAAGAGGACACTCAACTAAGAAGATAAAAAAGTAAAAAACAATATAAACTGTGGACAGTTTAAGGGACCTCTGGAAACAACATCAAGCTTAACAACATCTGCATCATAAGAGTACCAGAGGAGGAGAGAGCAAGGCATTGAGAACCTACTCTAAGAAATAATGACTGGAGCCTGGCCGGTGTGACTCAGCGGTTGAGTGTCAACCCATGCACCAATAGTTCACCAGTTTGATTCCCAGTCAGGACACATGCCCAGGTTCTGGACCAAATCTCCAGTGGGGAGAGTGCAGGTGGCAGCCAATCAATGTTCTCTCTCATTGATGTTTCTATCTCTCTCTCCCTCTCCCTTTCTCTATCTAAAATCAATAAAGAAATAAAAAAATTTTTTAATGGAATTGCCTATGACCAGTATTCCACTTCTGGGGATTTATCAGAAGAAACCAAAATACTAATTTGAAAAAATATATGCACCTCTAAGTTCATTGAGGCATTATGATAATAGATGCAATATAGAAAGAGTCCAAGTGCCCATCAATATATGAGTGGATCAAAAAGTGGTGGTATATTATGTAATAAAATATTACTTGACATTAAAAAAAGAATAAAAAGTACCATTGCAACAGTGTAGATAGACCTAGAGAGTATTATGCTGATTAAAATAAGTCAGACAAAAACAAATATTATATGATTTCACTTATCCATGAAATCTAAAGAACAAAATAAATGAACAAGCAAAACAGAAACAAACTCATAGATACAGAGAACAGAATGATGGTCTCAAAAAGAAAGGAGGTTGGGCCTGGGTGAAAAGGGTGAAGGGATTAAGAAGTACAAATTGATAATTACAAAATATTCATGGGGTTGTAAAGTACAGCATAAGGGATATGGTCAATGATATTGTTATAACTATGAACAATGTTAGGTGGGTACTTGAAATATTGGGGGGAACATTTTATAAAGTATATGATTATCTAACCACTATGCTGTACAGGTGAAACTAAGATAAAATAATATTGAATTTCACTTTAATTGAAAAATAAAATTAAAAAATAAACAAACCTTCCGACAGGGAATAACATAAATAAAATGATGGCTTAATCAGCTCCAAACTCTAGTCCCTCCACAGAAAAAAAAAAAGAGCAGAAACTGGGAGAACCAACTTTGTCAGAAATCTGGAAAATAATCAAAGATTTACAGCAATCAAATGAATGCTGAATCAAGAAGTAGACCACAGCCTGGCCTGTGTGGCTCAGTGGTTGAGTGTTGACCCTTGCACCAAGAGGTCGCCGGTTCAGGGCACATGCCCAGTCAGGGCACATTCTCAGTCAGGGTACATGCCCAGGTTGTGGGCCCGATCCCCAGTGTGGGGGGGGGGCGTGCAGGAGGCGGCCAATCGATGTTCTCTTTCATTGATGTTTCTATCTCTCCCCTCCCTTCCTTTCTTTCTAAACTCAATAAAGAAAAAAATTTTTTTTTCAAAAAAGGAACCTAGAGGACAAAGGTATAGCTCACTTACCTGTGTCCCAAGTGCCTTTTAAATTCAGTGAGTATTTATTGTACCAGAGGACAAAAAAAACTCTTAAAGACAGATGTGGTATCCTTAAATATATGCCGTGCAGACCTTAAATATATTTTTTGTTATTTGTTGTCCCATAGCTTTCTTGAGACTCTTCACTGCATTCTCTGTCCTGACTGTTTTCTGACTCATGTTTCAGACATGGAAATGTTTGCTAGCTTCCTTTGGTGGGGATGTATTGCTATAGGTAGACCCTGACAAAAACTGTCTTCATTTTGCAACATCCCTCTGGCAGACTCCACTGTATTAGACTCTATAGAGAGGCTACTTCCTGCAATTTTAATTTAGAAGCTATCTAGTAAAAATATCAGGACAGAAATAAAGAAATAACGTTTGTATTATTGTGCACTCCTTAGTTATTAACTTGTGTGGACAGGAATGCAGATGCATTCTATAAAAGATGCATATAAATAGAGAACTATTTTAATAATAGAACTTAGCATAGTTTGGTCCTTTTAGATATATCTGATAACCCAACAGACTGGTGAAAGACTTTTCCTTCATTTTACACGTAAGTATCAGAAACTTGAGAAGAAGAATCTCAAGCTTGGAAAGTTTTTTATTTTATTTATTTATTTTTTTTGGTACATGCCCCTAGCGGGAACCGAACCCGAAACTCTGGTCCGCAGGTTGACTCTCCAACTGCTGAGCCAAACAAGCCAGGGCTGGAAAGTTTTTAAAATATTACTCTCCTTGTTTGTATACACCACTGTGGAAAAATCAAACCATATCTTTGAACTTTGACTTCCACCAAATATTTCTACCTTTTCTTTTGATCAGTTCCTTTTGGTGATGTGCAAAAGTCTCTGTCTCCTTACTGATGCTAAATATGGATCAGGAAAATTAGGGCTTTCTTCTATCAAATTACACATTGTGCTTTTCCACCCATTTGTAATGCAATTGGTTTGATTTTAGTTGTTATTTTCACAACATTAGTAAGATAGGCATTGTTTTACTTCTTGTGCTGCATAACTTCGTATAAATACATTGCTTTTCAACATTTACTTTTGCTCTGTTGAGTACATGGTATTTTTGGTTCTTGTTTATAACCCTGGCAATTTGTACTACACAGACTCAATGAGTAATCATTTGGACTATAATTATTACTTTTATTTATATTTTATTATACTTTTTATTTTTAATTTATTTATCAAACAATTAATTTATTTATTAAATAATCAATTAATTTATTTATTTTTGTTACAGATGTTTCCCCTTTTCCCCCCACTGATTCCCCCCTCCCCCTCCCTCCCCACCCTGTCCCCAGCTTTGTTGTCCATTGTTCATGCACACATGCACGTAAGTTCTGTGGTTTATCTCTCCCCTACCACCCCCTCTTCTGGGGATTGTCAGTCTGTACCCCACTTCCACGTCTCTGGGACTACCCCATTACTCAGACTGTTATATTCATTATAGTCCACAAATAAATGAGATCATATGAAACTTGTCTTTCTCTGTTTGGCTTGTTTTGCTTAGACTAATACTTTCCAGGTCCCTCCATGTCATCTCAAGGGATAAGAGATATTTCTTTCTTACAGCTGCATAGTACTCCATTGTGTATATGTACCACTGCTTTTTTATCCATTCATCTACTGATGGACATTTGGGCTGTTTTCAGATCTTAGTTATTGTACATAGTGCTGCTATGAACATGGGGGTACATATATTCTTTCTGATTGGTGTTTCAGTCTTCTTAGGGTGTATTCCTAGAAGTGGGATCACTGGGTCAAATGGCAGTTCAATTTTTAATTTTTTGAGGTAACATCATATTGTTTTCCATAGTGGCTGCACCAGTCTGCATTCCCACCAGCAGTGTACTAGAGTCCCCTTTTCTCCACACCCTCGCCAATACTTGTTGTTTGATGATTTGTTGATGGCGGCTATTCTGACAGGTGTGAGGTGATACCTCATTGTTGTTTTAATTTGCATCTCTCTGATGATTAGTGATGCTGAACATTTCTTCATACCTCTCTTAGCCATTTGTACGTCCTGTTTGGAGAGGTGTCTATTTAGTTCCTCTGCCTATTTTCAATTGGGTTCTTTGTCTTCCTTTTGTGGAGTTGTATGAGCACTCTATATATACTGGAAATTAACCCCTTATGTGATATATCATTGGCAATTATGCTCTCCCATACAGTGGGTAGCCTTTCCATTTTGATGATTGTATCTTTTGCTGTGCAGAAGCTTTTGAGTTTGATGTAGTCCCATGTGTTCATTTTCTCCTTTGTTTTTGTTGCCTTAGGTGATGTATCAGTGAAAATTCTGCTGCTTATGTTGTCTGAAATTTTTTTCCTACATCCTAACTAATTTTTTTTATAGAATGCAGATGTATAATGCATGTACCTACTATTTTATAACAATTATAACCCATGCTCAATATTTCTCCCACATCATTAGATCTTCTTTTCCTTGGGAAAAATCCCTAAATGTGGAATACCTGGCCCTGAGAGCAGGTCCCTTCTCAAGGTACTGGATGCATCCTATTTAATCTTAAGAAAATTCCAGAATTACTGCATTCCATATAATCTTCTAATGTAATTTGCATTTTATGTACAAAAATAATTACTTAATAAGTTTTTTTCCTTTGCATATTCTTCTTTAAGGATCGTTCTATATGGTATAGATATATACAAATAAATTATTATGAATGTGATATTTTTGATAGTTTTATAGTGATAAAAATCTTAGATTTTAATTGTACGTTCAAATAGATTTGACCAAAATAAGAGGTTAAAGGAGATATAGTACTCAAAATTAGAGTTGTTTTTCTCAGAATACAATGGTAATTATTGAATTACTCAGTTTCAGAACCAATGACATGTCTTAAGTATACATTTAATCTTAAACTCACTAATGAAAATATTAACCTCATTATCTACTATGATATGTCAAGACAGAAGAGTTATTCATTAAAAAATAACAACCAACAAACCAATCAAACAGAAAACCGTAGAAACCCATGAATTAATTTCTAAGTATATTTTTTATATGTTTGATAATTTCCTGTGAGTATTTGCACATATTAAATCTTATCTTTGATTTTCTTACTGTCTTCCCCAATACTCATCTTTAAAAATTTTTTTTTTCTTTATTGATTTTAGAGAGAGAGGAAGGGAGAGGGAGAGAGATGGAAACATCGATGTGAGAAAACATCGATTGGCCGCCTCCTGCATGACCCTCACTGGGGATCGGGCCCACAACCTGGGCATGTGTCCTGACTGGGAATTGAACTGGTGACCTCTTGGTGCATGGGTCGACGTTCAACCACTGAGCCACACCAGCCGTACCCCAATACTCATCTTGACAGTTTTCTATAAATCTATTTGAGAAAACCGGGTTTGTATTCTGAAATAATTTAAGTGGGGGAAAACTTTCCACACATGACACAAAGCCATAAGGAAGACAAAAATAATGGAAGTTATTTTAACTGATCTCATTTGAATAACTCACCAGATTAGACAAACCTCTTCATTCCCTACATAAGACATACCACCTGAGGTACCTGGTGTGCTGAATGTTCATGACCATAGATCACTCTTTTTCTTTTTCTTTATTTATTTTAGAGAGAGAGAGGAAGGGAGAGGGAGAGAGAGATAGAAACATCGATGAGAGAGTACATTGATTGGCTGCCTCCTGCATGCCCCCCACTGGGGATCGGGCCCAAAACCTGGCCACCACATGCCCTGACTGGGAATCGAACCAGCAACCTCTTGGTGCATGGGCCGATAATCAACCACTGAGCCACACTGGCCAGACCATAGATTACTTTTTAGCGTTGGAGTGAGCGTGAAGAAATACCACTCCTCTGATGCTGCCAGGAATGCAATTTGGCGTCACCTATTTCGGAGTGCAATCTGGCAGCAAGCATCTTTTAAAAAGCACATACTTTCCCTCTAAGAAGTTTATCCTATGCATATATGCAGGCAAATGCTTGCCAACATACACATTACAAGATTTTCATAACACTTCTATATTTGTAATTGCTTTAAAAAGCTGGCAAAAATTAATGTCCATCAGTAGGGGACTGATTTAGTAAATTTATGGTACAGGTGTACAATGAAATGACATTGAAATGAATGGAAGCAAGAGTGTGTTTTACGATGTGAAAGATGGCCAATGCATATAGCCATTAAATAAAAACAAGCACATTTCAGAGCAGAATGCATTATATGAATCTATTTACAGAGGGTAATTTCTGAAAGGATATGTAAGAGACCTGATAATGGATATCACTGGTGAGTGAAACTAGAGGCTCAGCATGGGGAAAATTCTTCAATTCCTATTCTTATATATTATGCACCAATTGTATTTTATTATGGTAATGTAATTCCTGTTAGATATTTGTTTAGGTTGTAAATCCATTACTGTTCATTTATTTATTTTTTAAATATGTTTTTATTGATTTTTTAGAGAGAAAGGAAGGGAGCAAGAGATAGAAACATTGATGTCAGAGACATACATTTATTGGCCGCCTCCTGCACACCCCTTATTGGGGATCAGGCCCATATCCCGGGCATGTGTCCTAACCGGGAATCGAACTGGTGACCTCTTGGTGCATGGGACGATGCTCAACCGCTGAGCCACGCTGGCCGGGCAGTATATTAAAATTTTAAGTTAGCTCATGGCCTAAATCTGGCTCATAGGCATGTTTTGTACGATGCACATATTTGTAAAATGAATTGTAAACATCCAAAAAATTATCATTTTAAATTTTAAAATTTCACTATCTACTTCTTTTGAAAAAAGAAGATGTTATAATACTGGGAATCATGGAAACAGTCTGAGTAGTCACTGCCACTTTTACATGGGGGCATGTGACGCAGTCTGTCATAGTCCTACCACTCAAGTCCTGTGTCTGGGTAAGTGAAACCTCCATGGTGCCTATAGATAAAAGTTGGCTCAAGCTTCAGAACTTGTGGGACAATCAGGTCTTAAAAGTACGTTTCTCCTTTCTTGTTCAGTTAATGTAAGGATAACAAATCATTTTTAAAAGCTTAAGCATGAGCAACGGTACCTTTTGTGTAAATGCACAATGGTCTGCTCTGGAGTTTAATCAAAGTGAGATAAACCCACAACAGCCCCTGTCAGGCTCTAAAGACTAATGACGTAACTCAAATTGATTTGGGGAAGAAACAGGGAAAAAATAGATAAATGAGACACCAGCATATAGTTCGGATAATAAAAAGACCTATTTATACTGCACGAAACACAATAAAACTAAAACTATAGCAAGATTACAAATTACTGAAGACTATTCATACCACTAAAGACTTTATTTTGAGAAGCATTGCAGATAGAAAAGCTATGAAGCAGACACTAATTACCAGTACATGGCATCTGTATTTCCCAGAAGGTTAGAAACAGAATAAAAGTTTCTTGTCCAAGGTTACGAAGATCATTTGGAGAAAGATCAAGAGTCAAAACAAAACCTTTCAATTCTGTGCCACAGTCCAAGGCGTGTCAGTTTTCATCAGAGCTTTGTTAATTGAAAGAAAGATGGTGAATCATAATCCAGAAAATCTTGCATGAGTTTTAAATATTAAATAATGATTATGTGAGACAATGACTAAACAGAGAAAGGAAAAGTGGACAGATGTACCAATTATTTTCTTTTTTGTCCATCTCAGTTGATAATCAATGACATAAAATACAAAACTAGAGGTGAAGAAACAATGTGCAACTGCATTTAAAACATGTAAACATATCTATCGACTGTTGAATCTACAAACAAAATGAACAAGCAGAACAGAAACATTCTCATAGATACAGAGAACGTTTTGTTGGTTGCCAGATGGGAAGAGGGTTGGGGGATTGGGTGAAAAAGGTGAAGGGACTAAGAAGTACAAATTGGTTGTTAGACTGATAAACCTGAAAGGGAAGGAGGGTGGGAAGGTGTGGAATGGGAAGAAATAAACCAAAGAACTTCTATGCATATATGTATAACCAATGGACACAGACAACAGTGCGGGGAAGGCAGGAGGGGGGAGGGGATTGGAGAAGAGAGAGTCAATGGGGAAAAAGGAGGAACATCTGTATACATTCAACAATAAAGATAAGTTTTTAAAAAATAAAATAAAATATGTAAACAGTCCTATTTAGTTCTTTAAACCAAAAACATGCATAACTCTGATGAAAATAGCAATTTCAAAAAATTCCCTGCCTCAATTTGGAGGGTGCTGGGCAAAGAATAAAAAAAGAGTAAACAGAGCAAAATAAACAGAGAGGGCAAAACACCATTGATCATTATAACACTTTCACTTGGGTTTCAATATTGCCACGATTTGACATACAGGCTGATGGAAGAATAGAGACAGCTAAACCAAGAGACTGATGAAGTATAAACTTTAGGATTAAAGTGGTTAGTGGACTCAAAACTAAAATGTATCAGAAAAAACAGTCCCCAATTTTGAGGACAAATCACATATCTTTTTTTAAAAATATTTTTTCTTTATTGATTTTTAGAGAGCAGAAATGAGAGGGAGAGAGATAGAAACATCGATGAGAGAGAACATTGACTGGTCGCCTCCCGCATGCCCCGACTGGGGATCGGACCCACAACCTAGGCATGTGTCCTGACCAGGAATAGAACTGGTGACCTCCTGGTGCATGGGTCAACGCTCAACCACTGAGCCATACCAGCTGGGCTATAACCTTCTAAAGACACTATAAAATATCAAGAAAGATAATATTTTAAGAAATTAGAGCAGCCCTGTATGGTTCAGTTGCTTGGAGTGTCGTCCTGTGCCCCAGAAGGTTGCGTGTTTGATTCCTGGTCAGAGAACATGCCTAGGTTGTAGGTTTGATCCCAAGTCAGGGTGAGTGTTGGAGACAACCGATGGATGTTTCTCTCTCTCTCTCTCTCCCTTCCTGCTTCTCTAAAATCAATTAAAAAAATAAAATAAAGAGCAGTTTTAAGTTTATAAAAAAATTGATCATAAAGTACAGAACTCCGGATTGCCATTCCTTCTCCTCCCGAGTTTCTCCTATTAACATCTTGCATGAGTGCAGTGCCTTTGTTATAATCGATGGATCAATATCTATTCTGTACTTTCTTTCCCTCCCCATTGATAAACTGGGAGAAGGGATATTTTTCCTTCTCACTCCTCCTTGATCCGGGGGGAGGAGCTGTGGTGAGTATCAGAATGCTAGTTCAAACTGTCTTTGTTTGCAGCGGCCTCCAGGTGTCTAGCATATGACAGGTCCTGCCCGTGCTCCACATCAGGAAACAGAAAAGCAATGCTGAAGGCTGTCCCCAGCAAAATCATATTGTTGGATATATGGCCTAGTCCTTATCTTCTGTCGCCAGGAAAAAGCTGGCAACTCTGATTTTTCTTCTGATTGTTTGATGCTGTACCAGATATAGGGATTATGATGAGAGCATGTCTCAAATTTCTCTCCAGCTTCCACGTGGCTGATTTTATGCTTACTTGCAATGCAGGAGCCTCTCAACTAGTTTCTGGATTTATTCCAAAGGTAATCGGTCTGTGTGTCATTGAATTGTTTGTCCATGGCGTAGACAGAGGGTCAGGGACTTTATAATATGCCACTTTACTGATATCATGACCTGGAACTTCTTAACAGATTCTTGGGCTTCATCCCAGATCGCCCAGGTAGAGCTGGGATTTTATGTTCTAACTGAAACCAAGTGGGAGGAGTGAATCAGCTATTTAAAGACGATTTAGAGATGTTCTTTTTTTTTAAATTTTATTTTATTACTGAGAGTATTACAGATGTCCCTCATTCTTAAGCACACTAAAGCATTAGAACCTCTTCTCTGAGGATCTAAGAGACCTGGCTGGGAAATACATTTTGATCAATAAAAGGAATATTCTTCTGCATTGACTTTTAACTTTTTTTTTTTTTTTTTTTTTTTTGCATTTATCTTCAGATAGAGCAGGAGGGAGAGAGAGAGAGAAACATCGATGTGAAAGGGACACATCGAGCGGTTGCCACCCACACGACCCAACCAGAGCCAGGTACAAACTGCAACTGAGGTACGTGCCCTTAGTGGGAACCGAACCCGGGACTCTCTGTTCCATGGGCCAATGCTCTAACCACTGAGCAAAACCGGCCAGGGTTGCACTGGCTTTTTATTTCTGACGTCAGTGGTCATTTGCTCTATCTTTGAGTAAAATACATGTGGACTTTGTCTTTGATACCCTAACACTTCCCTCTTAGTATGGCCTCAGAGTGGCTCTCCGAATTCCTTTTCTCACAGATCTCCACTCTCTCATTTATTCTTTTTTTGTACTTTCAATTTTATTTTGGATTAGTTTCAGGTGTACGGCTTAGTGGTTAGATAATCATATATTTTACATACTGTATATTTGCCCTTGATATTTCCAGTACCCACTTGGCACTATACAGAGTCATTACAAATGTATTGACTATATTCTCTATGCTTTACTTTGCATCCTTGTGACCATTTTGTAACTACCAATCTGTACTTCCTAATCCCTCTGACCTCTCTTTCTCAGTCCCCCAACGCCACTCCCCTCTGTCAACCACTTGTCCCCTCTCTGTGTCTATTCTGTATCTATGAGTATCGTTAATTTATAAGTGAAATCATATGGTATGTCTTTGTCAAACTTTTTAAAAATATATTTTCTTTATTGATTTTAGGTAGAGAGGAAAGGAGAGGAAGAGAGAGATAGAAACATCGATGAGAGAGAACATCGATTGGCCGCCTCCTGCATGCCCCCCACTGGGGATCGGGCCCACAACCTGGGCATGTGTCCTGACCGGGAATCGAACCAATACCCTCTTGGTGCCTGGGTCGACGCTCAACCGCTGAGCCACACCAGCCGGGCTGTGTGACTTATTTCACTGAACATAATATCCTCTAAGTTCTTGATTTTAGCTACCGTTAAACTAATATCCACATTCTAATTGATATTTTGCAATGTTAAGAAGACTCTTTATAGACAATAACCCTGAAAACTCAAAAAGAATGATTTTATAACAGAGAATTTTTTGATCTTATGGCAGGCAGGCAAATAAAGAGATATTAGGATGCTGGGAGGTTTCTTCTGCCATATCTCAATGACACTATGTAGATAAATTGAGCCTATGCTCCAGGATAGCTGTGCTCAGATTCTGTAGCCATTCCGCACAATGTCGCATAATTGAGAAAAGTTCACAGACATTTTCAAGTGGAGGTTTGGAAATTGAATATGATACTGGTCTATATGACTCATAAGATTCACTGCAACTGAACGATTTGAAAATATTCTATGATCTTTCTCAGATGTTTTCCCCGTGGGCTTTAAAAATTCAAGTCCAATTTGAAAGAAGAGAAAAAGCAGAGTTTTACACATCTCACATTATATATTTGCATCCCATTACAAACACAGAACTAACAAGACAAAAGGCAGAAGCGGCACGCAGACAAGTTTCAAAGCAGTTTCAGCCACATGTGAGGGGTTGGGATGTGCAGCAATTCAAGGTAATGAAGACACATTTAAAAACAATGCGCTGGCCGGTCTGGCTAAGCAGTTAGAAAGTCGGCCCGCGGATCAGAGAGTCCCAGGTTCTGCCAAGGGCGTGTACCTCGGTTGCAGTTTGTCCCTGGCCCAGGTTGGGGTCCAGTGGGTGGCAACCAGTTGATGTGTCTCTCTCATGCTGCTGTTTCTCTCTCTCTTCCTCTCTCTCTCGCTCCTGCTCTATCTGAAGAAAAATGCAAAAATGTCCTCGGATGAGGATAAAACAAAAAAAATATTAAGATGCTAATAAGCATAAAATTTCAATTCACTAGAAATCCATTTTGATTTATGTAATAATGTGAACCAGCACTGCTAAACCTAGAAATATAATCTTTGCAGGTCTCTTATAAATGTTATTCTTTGCTATTAGCATTAATACTTATTTTAAAGAGGCTGTTTCTTATAGTTCTCATATTTCCTCAAGAGAAACTCACATTAAGCCCTGGCCAGTTTGGCTCAGCAGTTAGAGGGTCAGCCCGTGGACTGGAGAGTCCTGGGTTTGGTTCCCGCGATGGGCACGTAACTCAGTTGCAGTTTGTCCCCGGCCCAGGTTGGGGTCATGTGGGTGGCAACCACTCGATGTGTCTCTCTCACATCGATGTTTCTCTCTCTCTCTCTCTCTCTCTCTCTCTCTCCTGCTCTACCTGAAGATAAATAAAAAATATCCTCAAGTGAGGATAAAAAAATAAAAAAAAGGAACTCACATTAAGTTACAGGGTCTTTATTAATTAGTCTTTAGCACTAAATATTCTCTCCCTCCACCCTATTGCATTGCAGAATTATCTTATTTTCTTTTGTTTCTTGTTGTTTAAGTACAGAAAACAGTCCCTCTAACCCCCTAATACTGGGTATCATTCAAAATTATTTTGACTTCAAGTTTCAGAAAACACAATTTAAAATGGCTTAAATAATACATTTACAGAAGATATATGTTAAATAAGTTTATATAATATCATGTAGTAGTTCACTTAACAAAAAAATCTAGAAATATGGTGGTTCCGAGACTGCTTAACTCAGTGGCTCAACAATGTCAGCAAGAACACAATTCTTTAATTTTCTATGATCTGAAATTCTTTAGCATATTGGCTTTTGTCTTCAGGCTTGTTCCTTTAGAATTGCAGGATGGTTTCTGCAGCTACAGATATCATCCCATCCTCACACTTCCTTATAAGCATTTTTTTTTTTTTTTTTATCCTCACCCGAGGATATTTTCCATTTTTTTGTACAGATAGAGTGGGAGGGAGAGAGAGAGGAAGGGAGAGAGAGAGAAACATCGACGTGAAGGGACACATCGAGTGGCTGCCACCCGCACGACCGACCAGGGCCGGGGACAAACTGCAACCGAAGTACGTGCCCTTAGCGGGAACCGAACCCGGGTCTCTCCGGACCGCAGGCCGACGCTCTAACCGCTAGGCCAAACCGGCCAGGGCTCCTTATAAGCATTTTTAAGAGCGAGACAATCTTTCCCAAAAGCTACCTGAGTAGAATTTTCCTTTTGGCTCATTGACCAGGACTTTGTCAATGAATGACTAAAGGAAATGGGATTACCATGGTCAATTGAAGCTAATCAAGATTAATCTCCTGGGCTGGGGAGGGGGGGGAACATTTCCCCCTAATGAATATGACTTCACTGAATCTGACTCAAATTAGGATGATGTTACTAAAGAATATGCAGTTAGGAGAGATTTAAATGGCTATTGTGCAATAGAAAATTACAATGTGATATATTGGAAAAAGGGCTCAACACTCAGCTTTTCCACAAATAGCTGTTGGAGTAATTCATTTGATCTCTCTGGAGCTCAGTTTCTAGTTCGATACATTACAAAAGTTGGACTAAATCAGTTATTCTTATGTGGAGACTGGCATTAACACTTCAGGGGCATATGTTGGAAGTACTTTGGAGAGTTTCAAAATACAAACCCAAATGGCACTTCCCTTTAGAATGATGAATACAAAACAGTCTTGTTAGCTATAGTCATTGTGTTGCTTATTAATGTCCCTAAAACTTATTTAGCTTATACTGGAAGATTGTACCTTTTAGCAACCTTGACTCAATCCCTCCACAGCCCTCTCCCCCACCTCTGGTGACCACAAATCTGATCTCTGTATCTGTGAGTTTGCTTTGTTTAGATAACACATATGAGATCATACAGCCCAGCTGATGTGGCTCAGTGTTTGAGCGTTGACCCATGCACCAAAAGGTTGCTGGTTCGATTCCCGGTCAGGGCACATGCCCAGGTTGTGGGCCCAATCCCCAGTGGGGGGCGTGCAGGAGGCGGCCAATCATGTTTCTCTCTCACCTCAATGTTTCTATCTCTTTCTCCCTCTCCCTTTCTCTCTCTTTAAAATCAATAAAGAAAAAAAATGTATAAAATAATGTGTTATCTTTAGCTCTTGTCCAGTTCTAAATTTCTTTATATCTAGGCTATCTCCAGACAGCCAGTTATGGAACTCTGGTTATTAGGAACAATCAACCAAAGAAAATGTTTTAAATGTTTAGTATCATACTTTTTTTCTTAAAAAAAATTTTTTTTTTCTTTATTGGTTTTAGAGAGAGAGGAAAGGAGAGGGAGAGAAAGATAGAAACATGAATGAGAGAGAACATGGATTGGCCGCCTCCTGCATGCCCCACACTGAGGATCTGGCCCACAGCCTGGGCATGTGTCCTGACCGGGAATTGAATTGGCGACCTTTTGGTGCATGGGTCGACGCTCAACCACTGAGCCACAGCAGCCAGGCTAGTATCATTCTTTGACCTCCAAATCAGAGGTAAATATTAAGCTGTCACAGTCTGTTGGTTTGAAAATGCGACACTAAGATCTAATGCTCACTTCAATATCAGTTCTTCAATATGTGGGGCCCCGAAAGCAATGACAGAAGACAGAAAATGAACAAAAAAATGACCAAAGATATACCCCTACTTTGAACTAAAAATAAGCTGGAAAAAAACAACCCTCTGCTCCTTGATTAATATTGGCTGCTCTCCTCTTTTTCATTTGAACCCCATAATGAGATAGGTGTTCTTGGTAAAACAGGATCACATCATGTCCTCAAGTAAAACTCTCATAATTTACTGTGTCGCTGTGTCTGAGGTCATCTGACGGTTAGTTAGCATTTGAAATTTGGCTGACTGATTCATCGTTTAGCTTTTTTGCTTCTCATTTGATCATTTCATTGCTTGTTAGCTTCCTTAAAATATTGAGGAAGTATTTGTTGAAGAAAGAGCTTGTACTTTGAAACTTTGGGTTTAAATCATGCTTCTATCATTTCACTAGCTGAATCACTTAAAGAATGTCTTGCCCTAGCCAGTTTGGTTCAGTGGTTAGAGTATCGGCCTGCAGTCCAGTGACCCGGGTTTGGTTCCCACTATGAGCATGTACCTCGGTTGCAGTTTGTCCTCGGCCCTGGTTGGTCATGTGGGTGGCAGCCACTCAATGTGTCCCTTTCACGTCGATGTCTCTCTCTCTCTCTCCCTCCCACTCTATCTGAACAAAAAATGGAGCAATGTCCTTGGGTGAGGATAAAAAAAAAATCTCTTGTTATCTCTATGATGATTAGGATAATAATGATAGACCTACTTCATGGGCCTATTATAAAGAATAATAAAATAATTTATGAAAAAATGTTACGTATATATGTTAGTTATTACTATCATCAATTTTAAGCCAGAAAGCTATTAACTATTAAAAATATAAGTACAACAATATTTAAGATTAGATAGAGTTTAAAATTAAAATTGATGGTTGATAGGAATATATAGTCTTGCGTTATAATATTAATGATACTGTTTCCTCAGTTCTCATTATAATTATACCCAAATAGTTGTCTATATGGTGAAAACAATTGGTACAATTTAGAATTAACAAATGGTACACATAACAGCCATAGGATAGAATTAAAGTATTAGAAATAAGAGATATATAAAAATTATATAGTAGAACTAGAGATTAATTAATTTGTTAGGAAATGGTATGTAGACTCAACATTTTTTAAGTTGTCTTAGTTACAGTGAGCATCTTATATTAAGCAAATTTAATTTGTATGATAAGCCCAAGACCTTGAAATAATAATAATAATAATAATAATAATTTGAATATAGATGTAGTTGTCAGTTGAGCCAAAGATGATACTTCTGATCATTCATAGAGATAACCTGGTAGCAACATAGCATAATGCTTTATAGCACAGAATTTGAACCCTGACTATCTAGGTTGTCATCTGCGTTCTGCCCATTACTATGAGATTGTGGACAAATAGCTCAATCTCTGTTTTCCTAGGCTCTTTTGGAGAATTTTAAAAAACTTAGTATTTATGATTTACTTCAGAACCGTACATGGAAAAATGTGAACATTCAAAAAAATGATAGTTTTTATTTGTTCATTACTGTCTATAGAAATGATTTTAAGAATAGAGGTATACAAAAGATAAGAACAACATACTTTAGAGTAACAGGAGACAAAAGGATAGAGTCAGTGCAGCCATAGCCATGAGCAAAAGGCAAGAATTTATTTTTACTCAATTGCTCAACTAAAATGTCTTAAGTGAAATGGATACTCTCATACATTACTGGTGAGAGTCTAAGTTATAACCATTTTGAATAGGAGGTTAGTCATATTACAAAAGTCTTATAAATGCACATACCCTTGAACCACAAATCCCAGTGGAGGCAGTTATTCTAAGGAAATTGTTAGACTTTTCTTAATCAGTGTGACAGACTTTCACCACTGCCATTATGTTCTCCCTATCCCTGTGGACTATGTCATGCTCCTCTATCACTTTAAATATGTATTCCATTACCTACAGAGACATGTCCTCCCAAGTCTCTAGGAATTAAAGTTTTAATGGCTTAACTTTGTTATCTCTATTGCTTGTTTTTCTCCCACAAAGATTTCCAAGGCAAAGATAATGAAGGTTTGACAGAGTGATACTTTGAGGTCCTTGCCCTCAATGCAGAAGTCCACAAACATACTGCTTGACTTCCCCTACTAGATGACTTAGTGCTCTGGGTCTTCTTTATTGCTTCATGCTTTCTTTTTGAATAAGGAGAAAGATTAGGTAAGAAGTCTAGTTGGGAGTGTCTATTCTAATGCCACCATTGTTACTTATCTTGCAGACATCTGTGATCTTATGAAATTGAACATGTTTCACCTTGAAGACATATGTGACATAGGCAATAAACAAAAAAGCATATGGATGTAGGAATACTAATTCAGGCCTGTTAGAGTTGATGAGGGATGATGATGGCTTAGATTAGACTGCTGTTAGTATAGATGAAGACTCATAGACAATGTTAAAAATTATTTGGGCCCAGCCGGTGTGGCTTAGTGGTTGAGCATTGACCCATGTACCAAGAGGTTGCTGGTTCGATTCCCGGTCAGGGCATATTCCCAGTTTGCAGGCTTGATCACATTTAGGGGTGTGCAGGAGGTGGCCAATCGATGTTTCTCTCTCATTGGTGTTTCCATGTCCTTCTCCCTTCCTTTATCTCTAAAAATCAATAAGAACATATTTAAAAAGTGATTTCAAAATAGAATCACAAGACTTGGTTGATTATTTTGATATAAGTGGTATGACAATGGCAGATGGTATGAAGAATGACTTTTAAGATCCTGACAAAAGTTAAGCCTTCAATATTGGCCATTATTAGTTCTCAGTCATATCCAATAATATAAAATGACTCTGTATCCAATCTAATTCCTTTTACTTCTGATTCAACTTAGATATCAATCTTATTTTAATTTGCATTGGCCTAATATATCTTTACCTATGTATTTGTTTTTAATTTTTGTTAATATTTTGTATGTTTCCCAAAAATAGCAGTGTGTTGGGAAAAAATAATGACTTTTAGCTTTCTGGTTTAAGCAAACTAGATGAATAACGGTGTCATTTCCAAAGTTGGGCAAGATTTTGGGGGGAAAACAAGATAAAAGACATGAGCAGTTAAATTTTGTTGATGTCTATTTGAGATCCACATTAATTATACAAGCAAGAACGTTAGTTAGGTAAGCAGTTGTACATATTAATCATGAAATATTTATAAGTTTGAGGTATAAAATTAAGGTACATCAACATATAGATGATATATAAAGCCATGAGAGCATATGAGCTGGCCAAGAAATAGTAAGGACCATGAGAAGAAAATAGGGCCTAACATACTAACATAGACATTTAAAAATATATATGTTTTTATTTATTTTAGAGAGAGAGGAAGGGAGAAAGAGAGAGAAAGTGAAACATCTATGTGAGAGAGAAACATGAATCGGCTGCCTCCTGCATGCCCCCTACTGGAGATTGTGCCCTCAACCCAGGCATGTGCCCTGACTGGGAATCGAACCGGTGATCTTTTAGTGCATGGATGACAATCAACTGAGCCACACTGTCCAGGGCCTAATGTAGAGTCTTAAGTAAATTTACCAATTGAGAGCTAGGTCTAATAGAAGAGGGTATGCTTGCAAAGGACATTAAGAGGGAAAGATAAAGAGGTAAAAGGAAATGTAGGCAATAGCAGTCAAAAAGTAAAAATTCTTTGAGAAGTACATTGTTTTCAATACCATCAAATGCTTAGAGGCCAAGACTGGAACAACTAGACTAAATATAGTGATATGGATATCATCGCTGAACTTCGAATGAGTAATTTCAGTAGAAAATTGGGAATAGAAGTGAAATAAATTGATTAAACAATGTACAAGAGGTGAGGAAGTGGAGAAAAAGAGCACAAACAACTCATTCTATAAGTGTGGCCATGAAACGCAGGATACAGAGTTGGAAGAGGATGTTGAGTCAAGGGAGTTACTGTTATTGTTGTCCTTCATTAAAGAAGAAAGAGTAAGCATTGAATGTTTATGGGGAGCAGAAAAAAAGAAGTCAAAGATTCAAGGATGAGTTGGTAACTGATGGGGTCTCTAGGTCTCTGATCAAGTTGTGCAGGTAACGAATGAACAGCACAGAAATAGATGTTGGACTCATTCTTTGGTTTACATTCTTTCCATGATTCTTATGACAATTTTCTCACCATTCCAATTCCTTCCAGCCATCTCAGGATACCATTATCCTGGTCTGGAAAGTGTGTGTGTATTATGAATCTGGGGTTCCTAAAAAGCTAGTATGGTAGAATCATTATGAGATAAGCTTTGGAATCAGTCAGATCCAATTTGAATCATTTTTCTGCTGCTTTATTCATGTTTAAACTTGGGCAAGTTACATAATCTTTAAGTTTTATATGTAAAACGGGGGTAATAATAACTAACTACTCAAACCGAAAAAGACCAGTACTGTATAATATCACCTATATGTAGAATCTAAAAAAGCCTAACTCAGAGAAACAGAGAGTAGATAGAGTGGTGGTTACCAGGGGCTGGAGGGAGGGTAGGGGAAATGAGGAGATATTGGTCCAAGGGTACAAACTTCTAGTTATAAGGTTAAAAGTCCTGGAGACTTAATGTACAGCATGGTGATTATAGCTAATAATAATACTGTATTACATACTTGAATGAGAGGAGAGCTTAAATGTTTTCACCACTAAAAGAAATGGTAGCCCAGCCGGTGTGGCTCAGTGGTTGAGCATCGACCCATGCACCAAGAGGTCACCAGTTTGATTCCCAGTCAGGGCACATGCCCAGGTTGTGGGCCCGATCCCCAGTGGGGGGCATGCAGGAGAAGGCCAATCGATGTTCTTTCTCATCAATGTTTCCATTTCTCTCCCTCTCCTTCTCCCTTCTTCTCTAAAAATCAATACAGAAAAAATAAATAAATAAAAAATTAAAGAAATGGTAATTATGGGATGTGATGGAGCTGTTAGCTAATGCTGCTCTGGTAACCATTTTACAATAGAGAAATGTATCAAATCCACACATTGTACCCCTTAAACTTACACAATGGTATATATCAATTATATCTCAATAAAGCTGGAAAAAATAAAACATTAAAAAAAAAGAATTCACTAATGAGAATCATGTTATAAACAAGGTAATACACGTGAAACACTTAACATAATATTTGCTAAATAGTGAGTCTTCATTTCATGCAGTGCAAGAGGCTTGTTGTCAGTTCAAAGTCATGGTCCCTGAGCAAGGTCAGTTGGATACATGAGCCATCAGTTTGCACCTGCATACCTATTCCATCTACATTATCAACAATTTGCAATCTGCTGGCCTGTGGGCCAAATCCAAACCACCAAATACATTTTGTTTATTCCACAGGAGTTTTAAAAATCCTTTGAACTTTTTGTCATCATTTGAAAGTTATGAGATTTTGCATATACATTTGGATTTTTTACTTAACTCTTGGTAGATGTGCACCAATGTAAGAAAACACGACGCTGAGCCAGAACGTTCATTAATTCTGTTTACCTGTTTTACTCCTTTAGGCACTTGAGCGTACAATTCCTGTGATAAATAGCTGAACTTTGAGGTTGCTATGCTGCAAGGGACCAAATGCATGCCTTTAACAAAACGTGGATTGACATTTATTCAGCTATTTGCAAAACAATTGAAAACAAGACTTCAGATCTTTCAGACTTATTTTGGTCTAATGCACAATCATTTGTAAATGAATAAGTGATCTCAGAAACCAAATTGTCTCTTCAGACACTTTCTAATTTTGTTCAGAGTATTTGCAAGTAGGAGGATTGACGGGGCAGAAATAACTACAGACTTTGTGGGGGGAATCTCTCTTCATCTAACTTCACGTCTCCATTTAAAATAACGTTTGTAGGGCCTGGCCGGTGTGGCCCAGTGGATTGAGCATCTTTCCAGGGACTAAAAGGTCCCTGTTTGATTCCCTGTCAGGGCACATGCCTGGGTTGCAGGCTTGATTCCCAGCAGGGAGCATGCAGGAGGCAGCAGATGGATCTTTCTCTCTCACATTGATGTTTCTATCTCTTTCTCCCTTCTTCTCTCTCTCTCTAAAAAAAAAAAAAAAAAATCAGTAAAAATATATAAAATAACTTGTGGAGGGCCACTCAGTAAAGCATTAAATTAAACCTCAAGTCTACCATACTAGAATTTGCAGACCTATTGCTCAGCTACTGAGCTTTGCTATCCGTTATAAAATGACCCCTTTCAATGAATGACCTTAATGGAATGAAGGCATAGAGACCAAAGGTACATCGGCTTTTCTTTTATTTGATAAAGTGTCCTTATACTAGCCAATATTATATCAAGAAACTAATCTGTCAGTTTAGCAGCTAAACAATGCCCGGTGCCTTGGAAAATCAATACCTTTGTTCAAACTGATTTTAATTGAGGATGTTTCAGTTTATCCCTCGATAATAGGTTGCCATCATGTTAAAAAAAAAGTAGTTGAATAGCTGGATATATATGCCAAAATAAAAATGAGCAGAGCTTCTCAACTATAAAAACATAATCTCGCATCCCACTCTAAAATTCCTCATCCTGTGCTCACTTGGGCAGCTCATTTACTAAAACTGGAACGATACAGAGATTACCACGGCCCCTGCACAAGGAAGACATGCACATTTGCGAAGCATTCCATATTAAAAAAGAAAGAAATACCCTGGCCAGTTTGGCTCAGCGGTTAGAGCGTCGGCCTGCGGTCTGGAGAGACCCGGGTTCGGTTCCCGCTAAGGGCATGTACCTCGGTTGCAGTTTGTCCCCGGCCCTGGTTGGTCGTGCGGGTGGCAGACACTCGATGTGTCCCTTCACGTCGATGTTTCTCTCTCTCTCTCCCTTCCTCTCTCTCCCTCCCACTCTATGTACAAAAAATGGAAAAATATCCTCGGGTGAGGCAAAAAAAAAAAAGAAAGAAATGAAAATCCCTAGGTAAGAAGAGCCAATCATATCTGTAGGATAGAGAAACAAAAAGAAATAATGGCGTTACCTAGAGCCCTTGGTGGTTTTCAGTTCTTCCAAGACTTGTTACCAAGTCTCTGATTAAATTACCATTGCTTGAAATACCTATGGTGACTTCTATTTTTGTGACCAGATAATGACTGATAATGTTGATGACAACAGGAAATAGACATAGTAGCAAGGCAGTATTAGTTACAACGAGATGCCTCCTATTCCATTTAACTACTGATCTTCAACCCTAAGGTCAACACGTATGGATAGGAGCAGACATATGCAAATTAGAACTATACAAAATGGTGAGCCACAGAGGCCAACACTGACTCAATGGGTTGAAAATGTCTAAAAAATAGAGAATCTTAACCTTCAGAGTTTGAGCTTTTCCAGTTCCACTTGCAAGGATGTATCAGCTTAGCTTAAACTGATACCACTTAATAATTTTTTCTTTTTAAATATGTTTGTATTGATTTTAGAGAGAGAGGAAGGGAGAGGGAAAGAGAAAGAGAGAGAGAAAAACATTGATGTGAGAGAGAAATATTAGTTGGTTGCCTCCTGTATGCACCCTGAACAGGGGACTGAACCTGCAACCTGAACATGTGTCCTCAGAGGGAATCGAACCAGCAACCTTTCAGTGCTCGGGATGATGCCCAACCAACTGAGCCACACCACCAGGGCTGATATCACTTGATGTTTGAATCATCTAACTCCCTTTGTTTGATTCGAAGCTCAGAAGGCAACCTAACATGACTTATCTTCCAATGTTTGGCTACCTACTGGAGAGACAATGTGCTGAATGTAAGGGACCCTTCATAACACACTAGTTTGGGCAGTGAATAATATAGTATTAGTATTTGCTGATCTATATTTGTTTCCTGCGTGACTTGATTACAAGGAGAGGATGCCTTGAATAGGCCAGCACAAATAATTTAATCTTTATGGCAATTATATTTATCACTGTAAATTAATAATTTGTAATTTTGTTGTTTACCAGGTCTTGTGTGCATATGACCAATTAGGGTCAGGCATTTATGTCCTGATTAGATCTGGGTGCTGACAAAAGTGAGGGAAATAACCTAAGTGACTTTGGCTGGATGACTGGATAAAGAAACTGTGGTATATACTACAATGGATTACTACTCAGCCCTAAGGTAAGATAAAATACTGCCATTTGCAACGACATGAGTAAACCTTGACAATATCATGCTAAGTGAAATAATTCAGACAGAAAAATACAAGAACCGTATGATTTCACTCATATGTGGGTTATAAAACAGAAATCAATAAATAAAAGAAATCAAAAAAATAAAACCTCATAGACACAGACAAGAGTAAGGTGGTTAACAGAAGGGGAAGGGAGGGTTGTGGGGGGTAGGTGAGGGGGTAAAGGGGGTCAAATATATGGTGACAGAAGGAGACTTGACTTGGGGTGGTGGGCACACAATGCCATATACAGATGATGTATCATAGAATTGTACACCTGAAACCTATATAATTTTATTAACCAATGTCACTCCAATAAATTTAATAAAATTTAAAAAGAAAACTCCTGATTCTAGACTATGGTACTGCAATGTCAGATCCTGTCCAGCTTTAGTCAGATTTCCCCTAGACAGCATTCCTGATTTGTTGTTATTTATTTGTTGTTTATTTCAAAATAAACTTGGACAGGTGGAAAAATAATTAAGAGGATCTAGAAAAAATTGATTAATGTAGTTAAAGATGTTTTTCTTAATTTACGTGCAATGTTTTAGAAATGAAAATGATTTTAACTAAAAAATACAAAGTTAATAGTATTTTATTCCTCCAAAATATATGTCCTTGAGAAAGAAGATGCTATTGATTATAGATTAGTATGAATCAATATGTTGATAATATGTACTGGAGTGCTAAAAATTCTTATCCAATAATTGGAAAGACACAGGCAACTAGGCTGTACATGTTCACATCAAGAAGAAACTTCAACAGAGTTTCAAGAATACTGTGAATAAAGTTGAGAAAGATAGACATTGCTTTTTGTAAAGTAAGATTAGGTGACTTGCTTTTGGTGTACCGAGATTTCCCTTTTTAGATATCATATCAATAGATATAGAACAAGACATATACTTGTAATAAGTAACCAACAACCACCTACTTAACTTCAAACAAAAATAGGAAAGTTATCACATCTACTATATAATAAAAATTAATGAAGGACCTTGAATATAAGTACTTAGAAAATAAAATTTTCTGTTTATACTGTTTTTTAGAACACTAGAAGAGGCATTTTAGATGGAATTATAGAAAACAGATTTTAATGTTGACATGACAGATTTATATAAGTGGACTCAGTAATAAGACATACAGCAGGGACATATGTATTTAACTCAGATCACAAAGAAAACATCGAAACATAGATGTAACTTGCTCTCCTTGTGGAAACTGCATGGCAATTTGGGCTTAATAAAATAAAAGAGCAACTGGGAAGCTGCTCTATGCAAATTTAGAACCGTCAGAAATTAGTTGGGAACTTGTTTTCCCCTGACTATAACTCAACTACACAATTCTAATATTGAATAGGTATGAGATATACATGAGTATGACTAATATGAGTATAACTGAATTACATATTCTTGATATTAACTTATCAATATTGATTTGTAGATGAAATACCCAGAATGGAATTCATTCACATACTTCATTTATATCCTGTTAACTAACACACTTTATATCACATTTAAGCATCATTTATATAAAATACATCTCTTAATTGTCTTTGTATGAAGGTAACGGATCAGTTGACTCTTCGGTTCTGCAAAACAGGTATAGTTAGACATGAATTAAGAATGAAGAAGTGAGTTCAGCTGGTGTGGCTCAGTGGTAGAGCATCTACCCATGAAACAAGAGGTCGCCGGTTCGGTTCCCAGTCAGGACACATGCCCAGGTTGTGGGCCCGACCCCCAGTGGGGGGCATGCAGGAGGCGGCCAATTGATGTTCTCTCTCATCAATGTTTCTATTTCTCTCTCCCTCTCCCTTCCTCTCTCTCTAAAATCAATAGAGAAAAAAAATTTTTTTTTAAAGATTGGGTTTTGTTAAATAATCATATTCATCATCCTGATTCTCTCTTTCTGACTCCATGTATCCAAATGTGGAAATGGGGGTAACTTGTACCACTATCACACCAAATTCCTAAACTTTGCAATCAACCTAAATCACTTTTGGTGGGAATGTACTCTAAGCTTTTGACCTTCAACCCCTAGATAGGTTGCACCTGCCTGGCATTCCCTTAAGCATTATTTCATAGCCATTCTTAAGCTCTTGAGCAAAACTGAAACAGTTGTATGTTCCATGTCACACATACTTGCCAAGCTCTCATAAACTTCCACACCCCATCCTGGGAATTCCTTAACACTTTCCTCTTACCTAGGGCTCATACTCAGGACTCATAAGGTGGACAATTTATAGAAATTAATTATCACATGGTGTTTAATTGGCTTCATTTTTTAATGTTTGGCAATCGTTTTTCTAATTTGTCAGATTAATTTGTCTATATTTAAAGCTAATACACAGAAACATTGATTTTGTTGATTAAAAAATATGTTGATTTATGAAGTTAGAATAGTTTGTTCTCTTTTATGCATGGCAAATTAGCTGAGATCAAGGGGTGACAATGTATTTACAAGTATGCTGCTAGGTAAAATTAGAGGAACCGATATCAAAAACAAGGGGGGGGGGGACTTGGAGACTGTCCTCAAACTGGTTTCTTAGGCTGATCCAACACACAATGTTAACTTTATGTTGTCATGGCTATGCTTTTCAGAAATAATGACATTGACAGGTACAGACTTTAATTATTGTTAGATATTGTTATTTCGGATATACCATTGCATCCTTGATGCTTTGAAGGAAAGAGATTGTATGGTAAATGTTCTTAATCTGTATGGTCAGGGTATAAACAGGATTTGGCAGGGCTATGAACTCCCTGAAATGTTATGCAAAATTCTGTGTATATTTGCATACATTTTTTTTCCTGTGGAAAGAATCCATAACTCTTAGACACTCAAAAGGGTTCTCAGGGACAAAAAAGATTAGGAACTACTGCTTTTGAAGAATGAGAATTATTCACACAACATCTATGGATGATCCTTAATGCCTTCTTTATGATACATCTACCCACCAACATAGCTCCAGAAAGTGTGCAGGAACTATTAGGTCCACCTTCACCTCATTCATTTATTTATTATTCTCTTTTTTACTCCTCACCCAAGTATATTTTTCCATTGATTTTTAGATAGAACGGAAGGGAGGGAGGAAGGGAGAGAGGGAGGGAGGGAGAGGGAAAGAAACATCAATGTGAGAGAGACACAAAGATTGGCTGCTTCCTGCACGACCCCAACCAGGGCCAGGGATCAAACCTGCAACCAAAGTACTTGCCCTTGACCGGGAATCAAATCCGCGACCCTTCGGTCTGTGGGCTAATGCTCTAATCGCTGAGCCAGAGTGGCCATGACATCTTTATTTTGTTCATCTCTAGCACGTATGTGTCTTCTAACAGATATAAAGAAAATCAGAATCAAAATTTTCTGGCTATATCCAAGGGTCATACGCAACCCTTAGACCTATGCTTTTCAACAATGCTATAAATGCTTGTTAAATGAATGCAACACTGGCCACATCACCTTGCAACTACTTTGTGAATAAACATGGTTTTTAAATTAAACATCATGTGGTATGACTGTTTCTGCATTTCTTTTTTTTTTGTTTTTTTTGTTTTTTTATCCTCACCCGAGGACATTTTTCCATTTTTTGTTCAGATAGAGCGGGAGGGAGAGAGAGGAAGAGAGAGAGAGAGAAACATCGACGTGAAGGGACACATCGAGTGGCTGCCACCCGCACGACCAACCAGGGCCGGGGACAAACTGCAACCGAGGTACGTGCCCTTAGCGGGAACCGAACCCGGGTCTCTCTGTACCGCAGGTCGACGCTCCAACCGCTGAGCCAAACCGGCCAGGGCTGCATTTCTTTGATTTAGATTAGGCTTGAATAGAATGCTACAGCACGGTGTAGTTGCAAAAGCAAAGGCTTTCAGTCCAAACGTGGATTCATATCACCTTTCTTTCAATTCGCAATTGTAAACTAGAGATAATAACATCCACCTTATAGGACTTCTATTAGAATGTTAGAAATAAGATACGGAAGATGCCTGGTGTTGTGCTTGGCACATAGTAAATATTCTATAATTGATAATAATTACACCCTTGATAGCAAGAATTTTGTCTTTACAGTTCAGATGTCAACAGCGATCAGTGTTTGTTGCTTTGTAGTCACATATTTTATCTAACACTTGCCTGGATTCTTCCAGACAGGGACCAAAAGAAGCTAACTAACCTTTAGAAAGATTCATTTATAATTCCTGTGTTAGGAAGACATAGCCGAACGTTTCAGTGATACAAGATTCCCAAATTTATTGAAATATTCAAACTCTGTAAAACTCATGAGGCTTTGTGTGGGTCTACATTTCAAAAGCACAGCTTATGTTCTATAAGACAGTATTTATGGATTAATATATATACCATACCTCTTACACTGAAATGAGGATTTGTCTTTCAAGACAAATCAAAAACATGAATTTCAAGTAGTGTTGTAAGCCTGACAAACATACTTGTAAAATGCTACTTGTCACAAATGCATGTTGCATAAATAGCCATTTCTTGACTTTTATGATGTGATTTTTGACCCACAGAGTTTAATACCATGCTAGGATGAGCAGAGAATAAATAAGACTTTGTATTATAAGCCTAAATCTTTGGAATAAGCTTGCATTTGACAGAAATTTATGATTATGCCCATCTCAATAATACTCAAATTGTAAGACGGATGTCTAAAGCTATTATTAAGTGTACTATAGCAATTTTGTTATATGAAAGGTTACTTGAAATTTGTTATAAACGTTGAAAGTTAGGATATATTCGTTTACACAGAAAAATAAACTACCTTTGTTTTAGAGCCCTTAAACTTGAAAATGCAATAAAAAATCTAATTAACCAATTTATCACAAATACCAAACAGGCCAATGATTTTGGTAATTATCAAGAGAACTCAATTTTTGCTTTACTATGCAGAACTTATTTGCTGAACTGAATTGGAGATCATCAAAATTACGTATAATATACTGCTTACTGAAGCATGACAAAATCAGACTGTTATAACCAATTAATTGGACTTAATAATGCTTTTAAATTATTTTTGTTTATTAGCATTCCTTTGAGGTTAATGATGTGATCTTTCTTTGGACTAGGAGGAGTCAGTAAAAATTTTAGAAGAAAATTAAATTTCTCTGGTTTGAAATAACTAAGACTCCCTAACAGCGAAACAATAAACTACTTTTCTGACCCAAATCTGACCAAATTAAGACCCCACAATAAATTATTTGTACACTTCTCCAACCAACACTTTTTGTGTGTTAAATAAGTTGGAAGTTCAAGGTGTCTGTGTTGGTTTGATTTTCTGCATCTACCAGAGAGATATATAGAAGAAATCACTGCTTTATAGAGCCAGTCCATTTCTTGAATAGGGTAGATATTGCACTCTCTATTGTATGCTCTGTGATGCCTGTGAATGTCATTTTATCTCTTTTCACCAGAGAGAAAACCTGCCAAGAGTCACCTATGAAATGACCTGTTGTTCTTTGCTCTTTTACTTGCATTTGAAAAGGTGGTTATTAGTACGGATATTTCCTACTTCTCAAAGAAAGTTGTGTGGGTAATTGAGATGTCCTGGAAGATAGTTAACTGGTTGTCTGGCATGGGCTTTATAAAATGGCATTTACTTTGGTGAATTCGTCCCAGTCTACATTCTAATTCTAAGACTAGTAGGTCTAGAAATTGGTTTGTTAATATCCTGACATTGCTGTGTACTCAAATAAAGTCTCAGTACTTAAACCAGAAAGCAAACACATTGATGATCATTTATAATTGTTGTATAGACTTGATTGTTCTCACTGACCTGAACAGTGATTAAACTCACAAGTCTTTGGAGTTAGTGCCTGTGATCAAATGTCAAATCTGCTATTTCCTAACATAGATATATCTGTTAAATTAATCTCTTTAATATCACTGCTGTCCAGTTTCCCCAACACCACTTATTGAAGAAACTGCCTTTACCCCATTTTATATCCTTGCCTCCTTTGTGGTTGATTAATTGACCTATTAAATGAGGATTTATTTCCGAGTTATCCATTATAATCCATTGATCTATATTTCTGTTTTTATTCCAGTACCGTACTGTTTTGATTATTGTAGCTTATAGTATAGTTTGATATCAGGGAATGTGATAACCTGCTCCCCTTTGTTCTTTCTCAAGATTTCTTTAACCGATCAGGCCTTTTATGGTTCCATTTAAATTTTAGGTTTAGTTTTCTCTCATCAATGTTATAACAAAATTACATTGAGCAAAACAATGTTTTTGGAAGACATGTTGTATAAAGGCAACAATGGCAATAACAAATATAAAGATAGTGTTTTAATATAGATGGGAACTCTGCAACAATCCTGAATAAATTGTGTAAATAAATTTGTAAGCAGAATTAAATAAAAATATATTTAAAAAACATTTGTTGCAACTTCTCATAGTAAAAAATGGAAACAATTTGAATGCCCAAATATCAGGATATTAAATAAATAAATTATGCATACTACATTAATATAAAATACTAGGACCTTAAAATCATCATAAATATCTCTTTTTGAAAATGCTTTTATTAAAATAAAATATGCTCGAAAACAGTATGTATTATCACAATTGTGTTTTTTAAAGTTTATGTAAATACATAGAGCATTCATTGAAAGTATACCAAAATGGTAACACGTGACATCTCTGTAACTTATTTTCTCTATTTCCCTGAATTTTCCAAATTTTCTGCAATGAAAATACACTACTTTTGTGATTAAAAGGCAATAAAAATAAATCATTTTTGCATTTCTATGCAGCAACTTAAATAGAAAAATCAACTAGAAAATGACCGAGCTCATTAGCAAGACTTGGAATTTGAGTGAACTTACTGCTACCCATTTTGTTCAAAGATCCAGTTCTAAGAATAACAACAAACACCTTTAAAACTGTTCTGTAGGATTGTATCCCCTTGATCTCATCTAGTTTTACATGTTAAAGTAAATTGTCAGTAACCAGTAGCAAAAAAATTAAGAGCAATATTGTGGTGCGTACATAGGTACAACATTATTAAAAGCCTCTTCAAATAAATATATTCTCTGAAAGCCAGGTGCAAAGGTTTTGCATAAGGATAAGACCTGCTTTGGAGAAGACTGTGCTTCATTAATGAATAAGAAAGAATTCATTTCCCAAGGATTTGAAAAGCAAACTCAGGGTGTTATAGCTAGTGTTTCCATTTAAAGATGACATTTTAAATAGGCTAGACAAGTAGTCTTGCCTGCAAAAGTTAGACATGAATATTCAGAAATCTAGGTAAGAAAGGCCAAATAAGATGATTTTCCATATTGCAGTATTTAAGAATTAAAAGAGCTTGATAAGGTAGAACGCAACTATCTCATGTCTTGCCGTTGCTATTGCCAATATGCAATAGAAAAATAGATGACTTACAATATAAAGGTTGAAATTTAATATGTATTTCTTAAGCTTGCTACATTTACAGTATATAAGAGGATTTTTTTCAATCTAGTTGAAGAAAAAAATATTTAACATTATTAAGCGGGAAACTCTTACTATTGACCTCTGGAACATTTTCTCAAGCCTGGGAGCCTTATTATTTCTTAGAATACTGTTCAAAATGGAAAAATCTCCAAATTTACAATGCAGCTTATTTTATTATCTTTATAAAATGTATAGACGTTGTGTGTATGTTCTCCCATGTCACAGAGTTCAATCCAAATATCCCAACTCTTAAATTTTATTCTTTTTTTCATCACAACTTTGGCCTTGAATATACATCTAACAAGCTACTAAACATTTTGACAAAGAATATCTTTGCTTCTGTGACAAAAGCGTTCATTGAGATTCTCAAATGGTATATTGGTTCAATTCAATTCGATAAATATTTACTGAATATCTACCATGTATCTGACAACAGATTTTAAATATTGGGGATCTAGAAAACCACAAAATCTAGCAGTAAAGACACATGGGTGAATTACTAGTGAAATACAAGTGGAAAAGTGGCAAAACCAATGGTGAATTCTTATTCCCTCTGTTAATATATCAGAAGCATTTCACCACTGCTGATCTCTTTCTGTAACACTTTTTTTTGTGTCATTTGAATGAGCATCCTACAAAATAGTCATTCCTTCTTCTTAATATCCTATACACTCTTTACTCTGTATTATATATTTCTGTAAATATTATCATCAAATGACATAATTTATCTGTATCACCTTAAAAATAATGGAAGAGACTTTTTTAATCAATGCTATAATCTCAGATCCTAGAAAAATGTCTGACACATAATAAGCACTCAATAAATATTCGTTGAATAAATATTAGAAGAATGTACAAACTGCTACTAGAAAAAATGAAAATAAAATAACAACAGAGCCCTGGATGGTTTGGCTCAGCGGTTAGAGTATCAGCCTCCAGACCAGAGAGTCCTGTGTTTGGTTCCACTAAGGGCATGTACCTCAGTTGCAGTTTGTCCCCGGCCCCAGTTGGGGTTGTGTGGGTGGCAGCCACTGGATGTGTCTCTCTCCCATAGATATTTCTCTATCTCTCTTCCTCCTCTCCCTCACGCTCTATCTCAAGATAAATGCAAACAATGTCCTCAGGTAAGGATAAAAAATGTAAAACAAAATAGCAACAGATTGTGTTTCAGATTGATGGTAGAATGAATTAGTTAAGTTTATAGAAAGCAGAGAGCACACTAGAAGTGAACCTTTAGGGATAGATACATGTTTTTCAGGGGAAATTCTAGAAAAGTAGATGTTTTGTTCAAAGAATGTCAAGTAGTTCAGTGTGGCTAGTATGTCAACTATTTGGTACTGAGACATAAGACGGCATCTATCAGTTGGAGATAGTTTGTGAAAAGTCTTGTGTAGGATACTAAGGAAAGTGGACCTAGGCAATGGTGAAATATCAAGAATATTTCATCAGGGGAATAATAAGCTCAGATAGGTTTTTATACTTAATACTAGTACTAGCTCATACATTTTCAGCATTGCTATGTGCCAGGCACTGTTCTAAGTGCTATGCATAGTTTTATACTTAGACTAATCCAGTGAAGTATATACTACTATGATTCCCATTTTTCAGATAAGTACAGAGAGGTTAAATAACATGTGTAATATCACACAGCTGCTAAGTGACAGAACCAGGATGACAAATCCAGACACTCTGGTTCCAGAGGACACGCTCTTTACCATTATGCTATGAAGAAGGAGTTGGTTTGGTGAGTCTTCAAGTATGATAACTGACTAGAGAATCATTGAACAGGTGATAAAGGCATGTAATAGGACAGTATTTGGGGGAATGGAAGAGAAGGAATCATTTTGGAGGTATAATTGACAAGACATTATGAAGTGACTGCATGTGAGTGATGAGAGAAAAATAAGTCAAGTATAAATTGGAGGTTTCTATAGATTAAATTATGGTGTCATTAACCAGTATAAGGAAGACAGGAAGAACAGGTTTCAGTAGAGATAAAAATGATGGATTTATCTGTGACTGTTGAAGACACATCTAAGTTGCTCTAGTGAAACACTAGTATTAAGATTTTATCCAATTATGTCACCCAGTGACATTAGTAGCAATTTTAAGTAAGCATCAAGACTCTACAATATCATTCTAGTTTTTCTCTGCCAGCCTCAAACATGCTAAAATCATTAGCAATCTGGTCAATACTTTATTCATTCAGGTAGAATGATGTGCTGTTGGCTAAATCTTTAAAATTATATTCTTGACTCCCTTCTTTGAGATTGAGTCTCTTCCCAAAAAGGAAACAAAAAAAAGTATATTTTTCTCCCTTTAAGAAGTCTATACTTCCATCAACATTTAGTCTTTTTTTAAAAAATATTTTTCTTTATTGATTTTAGAGAGAGAGAAAGGGAAAGGGAGAAAGAGATAGAAACATCAATGAGAGAGAACATCGATTGGCTGCCTTCTGCATGCCCCCCCCCCCCATGATCGGGCCCACAACCTGGGCATGTGGGCATGTGTCCTAACCGGAAATCGAACCAGTGACCTCTTGGTGCATGAGTCGATGCTCAACCACTGAGCCACACCGGCCAGGCTCAACATTTAGTCTTAGTGGTATTGGAAGACTATCAGGAAGCTAAATCAAATTAAGAATGTGAAACGCGAATAACACTTAAAACAAGAGATTTTAGTTTAAGAAATATAGAGTGTTATCCTTTTACACTTTAGTTAAAACATATATTGTGGTTCTCATTTCTGTCTCTCAAATAACTATTAAACTTGTATTATTCATAGGCCATTTCAATAGAGTGTGATAGCTACAGTGATGGGTGGATACAAAGACTGCTACAGGGATACTTTTGAAGAACACTTTGACCACAGTTAGAGGTCATGGAAAGTTACCTTGAAGCAGTGACATGTGAGAAGAGAACGTTGGCCATGTAGGGGCTAACCAGATGAAGAGAAGATAGCCAAAGGAGTATACATGGTAGAAAGAATACCTCATGCAAAAGTAGGAGCCTATAGAACATTCAGGGGGCTGCATACATGTCAGTGTCACCAAACCAAAGTGATCAAGCAGGGAGTAGTGGGAGATGAAGCTAAAGATAAAGAAAGGTCCAAGCTGTGTGAGATCTAGTAAACACTGTTAGGGGTTTGGATGCCATTCTGTGCATAATTGGAGGGACATGGAAATGTTTTAATTGGCAGATTCCATAGTTAGACTGGAGTTTTTGAAAGCTCCCGCTGGCTGAGGGGTAGAAATGGATTGAAGAGAGTAAAAGCTGGAAACAGAGATACAACACTTCTTAAAACTGTCTTCGAAATAAACAAGAGTTTCTTTTTCTTAAAAAAGGCATATGAGTAGTTAAATATTTATGCCTAGACAAAAATCAATATAATTGATGTAAGTTAATCAACCAACTAAACTTTTTAAATAAGGACAAATTTATTTAATGTCAGGAAAGATAATAGTAATAAATTTCCTGAAAAAAAAGTCACCTAAGACACTGAACCAACAGATACTTGAATAAATCCATTTTACAAGTCAATATCTATTACTTTTTGGCATAAGCCTAGTGCAGACAGGCTGGCACATTTTAGCCTCTACAAGCAGTTGATTTAAAGAATAACTGATCATCTGTCAGGCTGGTGTGGCTCAGTGGATTGAGCAACATCCAATGGACTGAAAAGTCTGGGTTTGATTCCCGGTCAGGGCACATATCCAGGTTGTGGGCTTGATCTCCAGTAGGGGGCGTGCAGAAGTGCAGGAGGCGACCAATCAATGTTCTCTCTCATCGATGTTTCTATCTCTCTTCCTTCCTCTCTCTCTAAAAAGTCAATAAAAACTTATATATATATATAGATATAGATATAGATATATATGTGTGTGTGTGTGTGTGTGTATACACACATACATATATATATATATATACACATATGTGTGTGTATACACACATATATATATACACACATACATATATTGATAATCCACCCAGGACATGGAGGATTTCTCTTCTACAAAGATATCATAACCTTTCAAAAAGCAAATTCACTACTTAGTTTTCTAAAACAGTATGGCAGAAGAGTAGAATGTCCTAAAATTAGGGTTAAGCTATTTTACTAATCAGCAGTCCCTGACCTTGAATATGCTATACCTAATGGATTTTTCAGTTTCTCTCTCTCATACACACACACACACACACACACACACACACACACACATGCTCACACAATTGCATATTTAGCCTATGTTATGTAGGCAGGACAGAAAAAGAGACTATCAATACCAGTATTTTCTAAATTGGTGTACTGTCAACTACTGTTCTGCAGAAAGAGTTGTGCCATGTTTCCATAAGTTTAGAAAGCGCTGGATTAAACAGCTTTATGTAGTTTCCTTAGTATAGGACTTCTTTTTTTTTTTTTTAAACAAACCTTATTATTTATTTATATTTATTTTTTATCCTCACCCAAGAACACCTTTTGCATTTATCCTCAGAAAGAGTGGGAGGGGGAGGGGGTGAAGAGAGAGAGAGAGAAACATCGATGCGAGAGAGACACATCGACTGGTTGCCACCCACATAACCCCAACCAGGGCCGGGGACAAACTGCAACCGAGGTACGTGCCCTTAGCGGTAACCAAACCCAGGTCTCTCTGGACCTCAGGTCAATGCTCTAACCGCTGAACCAAACCAGTTAGGGCTGAAACCTATATACTTTTATTAACCAATATTACCCCAAAACATTCAATTTAACAAGGGAGAAAAAACTGTTCATGTGTCTTTACAAAATGGATTATGACACCATGAAATTACTAAGGTAGTTGGGATCCATCACAAACATTTGAAAGAGGGCTGTACTATTTTATTTTGAAATTTGATTATTTACAATATGTTAGAAACTATGCTTTTTGCTGCTATTTAAATACCTAAAGAAAAATTTTAGATGTCAACTTAAAAATATGGCAAGGAGGTATGCCCACTCTCAAAACTCTTTTAGAAGATACGTGAGCAAAAACGGTAAGATTCTTTTTGTTCAAAGAGTGTATTTTCAAAAAATGCAAAGGAGTGTATTTTCCACTTCTTGTTGTGGGCTCAGAGAGCAACTAATAAAGCCAGGTACATCTTACTGACCTAGCTACAATATCAATTATACCAGACTTAATGGAGTGCTTTGTTTTTATTTATACAGTAAATCAGCATGGCTATTACAGCCAAATTCATTTAATCAGATGCCATAAAGGTTGAGTGTTGACTAACAAGTTGGCAAATATCAGATCAATTGGATCATTAGGAAAACAGAGTCAAGCCAACCTTCTGTGCTTTGGTCATTTCAGCCCTTTTAATAAGCCTTTCACAAAACTGAATTGACAAACCGTCTCTAGTCCTTTTTGTAATAAGGCAGAAATTAATATAATTCTGACTATTTATCCAGATATATGCTGCCATTTTTATTAAATCTGGTCACAGATATTGCTGATTTTTATTTCCCTCACCCAAGGATATTTTTCCATTCATCTTCAGATAGAGTGGGAGGGAGAGAGAGAGACAGAGACAGAGAGAGAGAGAGAGAAACATCGCCTGGTTGCTTCCCACCCAACCCTACCAGGGCTGGGGTTGTGCCCTTGACCAGAATAGAACCCGTAACTCTTTGGTAGGCAGGCCGACGCTTCAACTGCTGTGCCAAACTGGCCAGGACTGATACTGCTGATTTTTGACAACTTAAAATTAGCTTTTTAAATGCATCTTCTTCTGATTAATGTAAAGCAAATCTCAATTTCAAAAACTGAGTCCAACTTTTAATTCTAGGAGGAGAAATCACTGAAGGAATGGCACTTCTTTCTCCCTCCTTTCTTTTTTTTTTTTTTTATCCTTACCTGAGGACATTTTTCCATTTTTTGTTCAGACAGAGCGGGATCTCCCTCCTTTCTTTACACGTTTTTTAAAAATATGTTTTTATTGATATTTGAAGGAGAGAGGAAGGGAGAAGAAGATAGAAACATGGATGTGAGAGAGAAATATGGATTGGCTGCCTCCTGCACGCCCCCTAGTGCTTCTCAAACCCAGTTTACTGACCTGCGACATACCAGCTCCGTAAGAATTATTTTAGACATACAAAAAATAGATTCCTGGCCGCCACTGCCATGAATTCTGATTCTGTGTATCTAAAGTGGGCTTTTCAGCCCAGCTGGTGTGGCTCAGTGGTTGAGCATCGACCCATGCACCTAGAGGTTGATGGTTCGATTCCCGGTCAGGGCACATGCCCAGGTTGTGGGCCCGATCCCCAGTGGGGGGCATGCAGGAGGCGGCCAACCGATGTTCTCTTTCATTGATGTTTCTTTCTCTCTCTCCTTCTCCTATCCTCTATCTCTCAAGTCAATAAAGAAAAAAAAAAGAATTAAAAATAAATAAATAAATAAATAAATAAATAAATAAATAAATAAAGTGGGGTTTTCAAATCTCTGGTACTACTGTTCAGCCAAGTTTGCCAACCACTGACCTCAAGAGGATGACCACTATTACCTTCAATATGTTTGACCTTTACATCACATGACACATTGTGAATAGTATCCACTGAACAACTTTTTTCTCTCCAGTAAGTACCGTAGTATTAGTGATCTGAGAAGAAAAATGCCTCTTTGGGGACCACATGATGATAGTTACCACTTTTCATTTACTATGAGCCAAGTGCTGTTCTTAGCATTTTATACTTATTAATTTATTTGAATCTGATATCATCATTTGGGGAAAGCGGGGCACAGCATAATTAATGAATCTTCCTAAGGTTCCAAAGTTAGTAAATAGTGGAGCTGGAATCTGAAATGGGCATACTGGCTCCAGAGCCCATACAACTGTACTGAACGGCATCTCATTTATCATAGTATTTTCTTTCTTTTTTTCCTTATTGATTTTTAGAGAGAGGAAGGGAGAGGGAGAGAGGGATAGAAACATCGATGAGAGAGAACATTGATTGGCCGCCTCCTGCATGCCCCCCACTGGGGATCGGGCCCACAACCTGGGCATGTGTCCTGACCAGGAATCAAACCAGGGACCTCTTGGTGCATGGGTCATTGCTCTACCACTGAGCCACACTGGCCGGGCTATATTGACTGTTTTTTGCAGAAGTGTTTTATGTTCAGAAATATGTTCATTCCAAGGGAGAAGGCCTTGTCTGAAGATTTAAGGAATAAACTGTTAAATTTCAACATTGTGTGTACCATGTAAACCATGTTGACAAATATTGATTTCCTGTATAGCATATAAGAAAGCTGAAATTGTACAATTCTCACTAGAGAGCTTTCTGAAAAGCAAAAGGATCAAAAAAGTATAAACATATAGAGAGTAGAAATTTAAGTGTAACTGGGTCATTAACAAAAGTCAGTATTTGAAACAAACTGGCTTCATTTCTATCAAGGCACAAACAATAGCCAGCAGGGGTGGGATGGATGAGTGGGTGGCGCTCATTTGCCTCTTTTTTCCCTAGGCTCGCAGTAATGTAGGTTTATGATTAGCTTTGCATAGAGAACTGTCCTCCCTGAACTGAACCTATTGCACCTGTTACCTCCATCATGTTTCCTGATTTTTCTCTCAGAGTAGCACAACAAATTAGTTGTGGGTCCTTAAAACACAAATGTTGAAGACTGTTCGAAATACCAAGGAAGACACTTAGCTCTATGAGACACACCAGAATGGGGTGCGATGACTCATTTAAGATAAACTATTGCATCTCATCTGTCTTCATGATCTCCCCACAGAGAAGATAGATAGGGATTTAATATGGGTACCTGAGTTCAGATTCCTATGCTAAAGTTTGTAGAATGTAGTCCCCGGGTGCTTTCTTAGTTACATGTGAGCTTCTGCAATTTTGTTTGATTTTTCTATGGCAGTGAAATTTGGAGAACTTTCTTTTTCTCCAATTTTTATTAATTTATTTTTGTTATAGACGTTTCCCCTCCTGACCCCCTTCTCCCCATCCCATCCTCCCCACCCCCCTGCATTGTTGTCTATGTCCATTGGTTATGCGTACATGCATATAAGTTCTTTGGTTCATCTCATCCCCCCCTACCCACTCCTCTGAGGTTTGTCAGTCTGAACCATATTCCTTTCTATGTCTCTGGGTCTATTGTGTTCATCAGCCCACCTTGTTCATTATATACCACAAATAAGTGAAATCATGTGGTATTTGTCTTTCTCTGATTGGCTTATTTTGCTCAGCATAATACTCTCCAGGTCTCTCCATGTTGTCTCAAAGGATAAAAGATCTTTCTTGGAGAATGAATTTGAGAAAACAAAATATCATTAAAAAGTCACTTCTGTGTATTTACAAAATAAGTATCTATTCCTTTTGGGTGATATGACAATGTTACAGGTCAAGGAAGGCTCACAATTAAACGGGAAGGGTAGGTTCTGGGGGAAGGCTGGCTGGTGTCATTCTTACAAACTTAGAAAAATGATTTGGTTGTAACATTGAGAGGGAGCTCAACTCTCAGAAGAACACCTATATTGGTCAAGTTCACACACATACCGTAATTCCAATTTATTAATTTACAATGAGAAATGAACTGTCAAACAAAGTTAATGTTCATATTTGCTGACCAGAGCATTCTGTACCTGTGGGAAGGTTCAGAGGATGCCAAATTATCATGTTTACTTAATGAGCACAAGATCATAACAATGGGAATTTGTAAATCTTCAGAAACACCATATCAGTGGACTTGAGGTACTCTCACCCATCTTAGGGACACATTGCTAAGGGAACATGAATGCTTCAGTCCTCTTAGCCAAGAATCTCTCTTTTGGATAGTAGGTGGAAGGGTCTACCAAACACTTGCTTCTATGAATACAACACGTTCTATGGTTCATGCAACTCTTTTTGGTTCATTTTTCCCCCCTAAAATATGTGTATGACATAATTTATTAAGCTTTTACTTCCCAAATTTCAGTCATGTTTTAGTTTTCCCTCCCTGAGATTATTCCCAAATTTCCTTGATACCATGAAAAAAAATGACGTACTGGCAATTTCTTGGGTTTTGCCCAGCATGGTTGACCACGTTTATTGTGAATGGGTTTTAATAGGTTGAGTGTTAGAGGGCAAACTTATTTCCAGTTGATTCAAAAGTGTCACACTGTGCTCATAAAACTCCTGAGAGCAGTGTCCACTGCATTTCAAAGTCTTAACATAACGCCTATCATGTAATAGGTATTCAAAACATGTATTGAATGAAATTTCACCCTTCATGAACTAATAAAGACTAATACCTCACTTAGAAAGAAATCAGACTTCCAGATTCCATATTTTCTGCCACCGAGTTAAAACCTGATCACAAGCAAGAAAAGGTTAAAATGAAGCAGAAATTGTCTGCCATAAAGGTAGTAGAAAATATCCAGGAAGAGACCATTTCAGGTCCTTACTTTGAGTTTATTTTATACAGAGTCCCCAAAACTCTAATTATCTCATTTCACATCAATGTTTTGGAAAATTGGGATTGGGTGGGAGGAAGGAGGAAGCTGCTAGAGACAGCTGTGACATAGAAAAATATAGTAGTTGAAAATAAGGAGGAAACAGAAAAAAGATTACATGGATTACAGAGCATTTTGTTTTATGTATGTTTAATTTTTATGTGTTTTTATTGATTTTTTTTTTTAGAGAGAGATAGAAACATCGATGTGAGAGAGAAACAACGATCAGCTACCTCCTGCACGCCCCCTACTGGGGATCAAGCCTGAAACCCAGGCATGTGCACTGACAGGAAATCGAACCAGGACCTCTCAGTCCATGGGACAATGCTCAATCCACTGAGCCACACTGGCCGGGCTGTTTTATGAATTTTTGACACTAGTTTCTCCTCCCTTGCTGTCCTGTGTAATTAAAAATTCAACTAGGAATTTTTGTTTGTGTTTATTTCTAGGTATTTATAATTATAGGATAATAGGGTAGATTGGTAGAAAGATGAAACCCTCACTTTCTGTAAGTTCTTGGAGAAAGGGACCTTATTTTATTTTTCTGAGATTCCTTGTGCTCTGTAAGTTATTTTTTTAATTGAAATATAATTGACATACAGTATAATATTAGCTTCAGGTGTACAACCTAGTGATTGAATATTTATATACATTAAAAAGTGATGTCATCACCATAAGTCTACTTACAACCTGTTACCATATAGTCAATACAATATTATTGACCATATTCCCCATGCTGTACATTACATCCCTGTAACTTATTTACATTATAAATGACTTTTAAAAAACATGTGTTAAGCAATCAAAGAACAAAGGTAAGTGAGATTGGCTGGAACATTAAATAGTATATATAAGGAACAATGTATCTCAAAATACAATGAAGATATTTATAATTAAATAAATGATCTTAGTAATAGTAATTTTACATAATTAGCAGCAACTAGTTATATTTTTAAAAGTTTTCAGCCAGTGTTAGTGCACATCTGGGTTCCTAGCTAGGAAATAGGAGTTTTTTTATTGTGTGTTGTTTTTTTTTAATTATCAGTGAGTAAGTTTTTATTTTTCTTTTATTGTATTTTTTTTAATCTTCATCCAAAGATATGTTTTTACTGATTTTAGAGAGAGAGGAAGGGAGAAAGAGAGTGGAAAAAACATTGATGTGAGAGAGAAACATTGACCTGTTGCCTTCCGTATGCACTCTGAACAAGGATCAAACCCACAACATTTCTGTGTACTGGACGATGTTCTAACCAACCAAGCCAACCGGCCAGGGCTCTGTACTTTATAACTTTGACCAATTTTATTAAAATATGAGGAAATTTACCAAATTATTCTAAAATCCTCACTATGGAAATTAATAGGTAGTAGGTAACTAAACTTAGTTTTAGTATCTTGTGTTTAAGAAGAGACAGAAAATTATATCATTCACTCAATAAGGATTTCCATCTCAAATAATTAAAACAGTAAATCGAGTTGTAGCATGAATTTGTACCTTCAACTATATGAAAAGTTTATCTCTGTCAGGATCTTAAAGGTAGACACATAAAATTGCCTTCAGTACTGAAGGTTATTTCAAAGACACAAGGGAATATGATCTAGTCTTGTGTCATCAAGAGTTAGATGAGAAATCCGAATTGTTTAAGTTATGATCAAGAGGCTCATTTCTGCAGACTTCCGATCTTATTATGTTATAAAGATAAGCATATAGAAACCAAAATTATACCAATCTATTACATAAAGTAATTAAAATCACTCAAATTGTGAATGATTGATAGATTTCATACCATGACCGATCCAAAATGTTTCTATTTTAAAAGTTAAGAAACAAAAATAAATGTTTTAGTCAAAGGAATAAACCTCACATTTATCACATGGAAAGACAAACCATCTTTACTTAGAGGCAGGAGAAGTCATTTCACGTGTTGATTCAACAGTGAGTGCCTTCTCTGTTGCCTGGATGTACAGCCAAAAAGACACAGTCCTATGATGGAAGCTTCATCTCAGTAAGGACACATGAAAGCAGTATCTTGTTTTGGTGTACTAGCATAGATAAATAACTCTTCTGTCTCCTCATTTCTATAATTAACCCTTTTTGAATAATTTAGTAAACAGACTAAGATTTTTTTTTAATCCTCACCTGAGGACATTTTTTTCCATTTCTTGTTCAGGTAGAATGAGAGTGAGAGAGAGGAAGAGAGAGCAAGAAAGAGAAAAACATCAACGTGAAAGGGACACATCAAGTGGCTGCCACCTGCACGACCCAACCAGGGCTGGGGACAAACTGCAACTGAGGCACATGCCCTTAGCGGGAACCAAACCTGGGTCTCTCTGGACCGCAGGCCAACGCTCTAACCACTGAGCCAAACTGGCCAGGGCCAGACTACAATTTTAATAAACTTGATGGTTCAATGAAAAAAATCATACTCTAACCCCTGACCTCACTATGTAAGAGCAGTGTCTGAAACTTTCTTTGAATATGATTAGATGTTGCAGAAATTTAAGAAGTGCTGTTTGTGAAAGCAAATGACAATGTGCATTTTTCAATGGTGATCAAGAACATTTTACTTTTATGAGCCAAGAACATTTTCAAGAACTAGTTGAACTATGAAAAGATATTCTGCAACATGTGTAAGGCATTGATTTTCTAGTAGAATATAATGAAATAGAATGTGAACAATTTGCTTTCACTATAACTGTGATGCATAAAAATTACGCCCAAGCCAAAGTTTCAAGCACAAAATCAATAGTACTCGGATATCATTAGTTTTCATTAAGTATAAATGATTACTTAAAATATTATTAGGGCAAATACATGATGCAAACAACAAAAAAGAATTTGATTAATCCATTTTTAATGGCTGAGATCACTTAGCTTTAATATTCAGTTTTAATATTTTTAACTCTACTAGTTATAATTTGCTAAAGGGTTACATATTGATGAAACAAGCAATTGTATATTCTTTAGGTAATACTTTTTAAAATATGTAAACCTGACAAAATGCTATATTCTCTTGCTATCTGAACAAGGTAAAGGTATAATGGCTACTTCACATTCATCTTTAATTATTGGTTACCATTTTCTTATTCACAATGACTAATTACATACTATAGTCTACCCCTCTATACAAATCATCATTGTAATGGAAAAAGAGCTGGTCCTTTCATTTTTAAAAACTCATTTTAATCCAGTCACCTATGTCATTTTAATCAGGAACCATTATTTTTACTTGAAAAACTGAAAAGCTTCTGCACAGCAAAAGAAACCATTGTCAAAATGAAAAGGGAACCCTCTCTATGGGAGAACATATTTGCGAATGACACACCCAATAATGGGTTAATTTCCAAAATATATAAAGAACTCATACAGTTCAACAAAAAGAAGACAAATAACCTAATTTTAAAAATGGGCACAGGACCTAAATAGGCATTTCTCCAAAGAGGACATACAGATGGTCAACAGACATATGAAAAAAATGCACAACATCACTAATCATCACGGAAATTAAAACTACAACAAGATATCACCTCCTACCTGCCAGAATAGCTACCATCAATAAATCAACAGACAACAAGTGCTGGCAAGGATGTGGAGAAAAGGGAACCCTATTACACTGCTGGTGGGAATACAGACTGGTGCAGCCACTGTGGAAAACAGTATGGAATTAACTCAAAAAATTAAAAATGAGCTATTGTTTGACCCAGTGATCCCACTTCTATGAATATATTCTAAGAAGTCCAAAACACCAATCAGAAATAATATGTGTACCCCTATGTTCATAGCAGTGTTATTTACAGTAGCTAAGATTTGGAAACAGCCTTCAGTAGACGTGTGGATAAAAAAGCTGTGGTACATTTACACAGTGGAATACTATGTAGCCGTGAAAAAGAAGAATTTCTTATCCTTTACAATCGCATGGATGGAACTGGAGAGTATTCTGCTAAGTGAAATAAGCCAGTCAGAGAAAGATAAATATCACATGATCTTACTTATAAGTGGAATCTAATGAATTTAATAAACCAACAAACAAAGTAGGTCCAGAGGCATGGAGGCATGGAGGCATGGAACAGACTGACAAATCTCAGAGGGGAGGGGAATGACACAGAAAGAGATTAACCAAAGAACTTATATATTTATATGTATAACCAGTGGACATAGACAATAGTGTGGTGAAGGCCTGGGGTGGGGCAGGTGCTGCTGGGAGGAGGGGTGTAAAGTGCAGGGATTGGGAAATATTTATAAATAAAATAAAGTTAAAATTCAAATTAAAAAAAACCTTTTTTTTTAGATTGATACATTACTAAAAATACACCATATAATTTGTCCATTTTAAAAATGAAAACATTCAGCCCTGGCCAGATGGCGCAGGTGGTTGGAGCATTGTGTGTGCACTAATGTCAAGGGTTTGATTCCTGGTTAGGGCACATGCCTGGGTTTCAGGTTCAATCTCTGGTCCAGGCATGTGAGGAAGGCAGGCTCTCTCACATCAGTGTTTCTCTCTCTCTCTCTCTCCCACCCTCTCTGAAATCAATTTAAAAAGAAAAGAAAACAAACATTCCAAATGTGGGGAAGAAAACTGGTTCTGATAAGTATAGGTCTATTTCTTCATATATATATATGAAGAAAAAATATATATATATATATTTTTTAATCCTCACTTGAGGACACTTTTTTCATTTATCTTCAGATAGAGTGGGAGGGAGAGAGGGAAGGAGAGAGAGAAAGAGAAACATTGATGTGAGAGAGACACATCAAGTGGTTGCCATCCACATGACCCCAACCGGAGCCGGGAACAAACTGCAACTGAGGCCTTTCGTGGGTACCGAACCAGGGACTCTCTGGTCTGCAGGCTGATGCTCTAACCGCTGAGCCAAACTGGTCAGAGCTCTTCTCATATTTTAAATAGAGCCTGCCTTTCAGTATTTGGGGAGAGGCAAGGGTTTGGGGTGGTGGTGAAGAATGTCTGGTCAGAATGTCTTGTGATTAACCACCTATGTTTTATTTATTTATTTATTTACTTACTTATTTATTTTCTTTATTGATTTTAGAGAGAGAGGAAGTGAGAGAGAGAGAGAGAGATAGAAACATCAATGAGAGAGAACATCGATTGGCCGCCTCCTGCATGCCCCCCACTGGGGATCGGGCCCACAACCTGGGCATGTGCCCTGACTGGGAATCAAACCGGCGACCTCTTGGTGCATGGGTCGACGCTCAACCACTGAGCCACACCGGCCGGCACCAGCTGTGTTTTATGTGGCAATGATGAATAAGGTGACAGAATAAGGATTCAAGTGCTGATTCAGCTTGCGTAGCCTTCTTAGGTTTTCATTGTGAAGGCAGAAGATTGATCTTTCTGCCTAGGTATCGCCAGCTGCAACACCTAATTGCAACATTAATGTCCCCGTGAATCCGCACCCCCACCCCCCAACAATACACTGCAAAGACTGGCCTGACTGATAGACTGGCTAGTCTGTATTGATTCTGGACTTCTTATTCACAAGGTTTAATGGCTATTGGACTCTTTCAAGAACATTGCTTCGATACTATTGTCTTCTGTCTATTTTCTTCCTACCCAGCTATGATTAAGCTAAGGTATTTTGTTCAGAAACATATTTCCAATCTATATATGAAATAGATCTGGCTTGCCTCCTGATATTGAAAGGTGAAAGCTTAGGTGTATTGCAATAGAGACATATCATAGTGTTATGCCTGGTAACCATTTTAACTCTCAACAGGATGAAAAAGGAACAAAGAAAGTAATTTTGTGGAAGGATTATCTGTTCAATGTTTTCTAATTAGATAGTCTGACAGTTTAAGGAAATTGATAGTATGTTGATTTTCAATCACAGAAGAGTCACAACTATTTATTAAAATTAGTTAAAGCAAAGAATAATAGGATGGAAGTATATATTGTGCTTACTGTATTAAAAAAAACTATAGAAATTAACAAACAAGGAGAATATGCCCTGTGGAAGGTTATGTAGAGGTTAACTAGAATGACAAAGAAAGTATAAAAGCTTTTGCCCTCAAATTTAATCCTCAGACTAGAAGCCAACAAAATGATTAGCTCTGCTCTATAGCTACCAGTAAAGAATGTGATCGATGCTCATTGGATGAAATAAGCAAAGAGAAATAAAAAAGAGAACATATAAGACTATAAAAAGATAGCGGATATGCAAAAATATATAAGAATAAAAACAGAAACTGACAAAACTGCATCAATAGGCACTAAAAAGTCTTCAGTGGTATTAGTCTTCAACTACATTTTATACTGTACTCTTCTCCAAGGTGGGTTTCCATAGTCTTTAATAATAGTTTAAAAGTAAATTATCAGTGATTTATTCATTTGTTGTTATTACTCTCAAACATTCAGACCATAGCATGTTTTAATCTCCTCAAGGCCCGGTTTTCTCATCTGTTAAATGAGAATGCTATTATCTACCTCATAAGATCATTGTCTAGTTAAATTCATTCTTTTATTCTATAAGAATTTATTATGCTTCTAATAAGAGCTAGGTACTCTTCTTGACAATGAGGATAAAGCAGTTAACAAAACCAAGGCCCTGTCAAAAACAAATATTTAGCCTGGGCCAAATGGGATCAGTGGTTATAGCGTCAGCCTGCAGACCAATGAGTCATGGGTTCGAATCCGGTCAAGGGCACGTACCTCAGTTGCGATTCATCCCCAGCCCTGGTCGGGTCGTGCAGGAGGCAACTACTCGATGTTTCTCTATCACATTAATGTTTCTCTCTGTCTCTCCCTCCCTCCCTCCTTCCCACTCGATCTAATGATAAATAGAAAATGTCCTCGAGTGAGGAATAAAAACAAAAACAAAGATTTATTGAGTACCCATCAACCATTATACATTATTTGTCTCACTTTAATTTCCAAAATCCCTTTAAGGCAAATGGGTCAAGGTTTTCCTAGAAGGGCAACACAAGTGGCATTAAAGACTAAAATTTTAGAAATGGAAAGAAGTTAAAAGGTAGTTTTTATTTATAAATATGAATACATGGTTAATTATTTGTGAAGTGATTTGGTTTTACTATGTGAAACCTAATTTTATTTAATAATACATTGTTTTTTTAATGCAGTCATTTACAACAATGATAAAGAATGTGTGCTTTAGACAAACACTGGGCAATAGAACTAGGATTTAATTTCTTAGAAATTAGACATAGGTAAATGTAGTTTTTTTTTATATATATATTTTTCCCTTTGTTGATTTTATAGAGAGGAAGGGAGAGGGAGAGACAGAAACATCAAAGAGAGAGAACATCGATTGGCTGCCTCCTGCATGCCCCCCACTGGGGATCAGGCCCACAACCTGGGCATGTGCCCAGACTGGGAATCGAACTGGTGACCTCTTGGTACATGGGTCAATGCTCAACCACTGAGCCACACCAGCCAGGCAGGACAGGCTATTTTTTAAAACAGAGGGCAAGTGAGCATACTTCTATATTGATGGTCACGATCCAATAGAGAGGAAAAATCAATGACGTGTGAGAGAGAATTGAGAATTAGTACAACAATGTCATTGATCGGGTGACGATGAGTGGGAGTTCTTAGTAAAGGGCCTGCACTTATATAACATCATGATCAGTTCATCCGTAATAAACTAACATTTTGGGGTGTTGAATGTGCAGAAGATTTTATTTTCACTTTGCAGCTGCCCTTAGCACAACCACCATCACCTCCTAAAAATGTAAATCACTTAGGAGAGTGTATTATTTTCAAGAACCTTGTGATGGTTAATTGTATGTGTCAGTTTGACTGCCTCAAAGGTTCCCAGATGTTTGACTGAACATTATTTCTGGGTATAGATGAGAGAGTATTTCCAGAAAAGATTAGCATTTGAATCCTTGGGCTCAGTAAATCAGATTATCCTCCACAATGTGGGTGGGCATCATCCAATCCTTTGTTGTTTTTTGCCTAGTTTTAAGCTAGGGACATCAGTCTTCCCCTTCCATTTGACTGAGACTTACACCATTAGCTCCCTGGTTCTCAGGTTGCCTGACTTGGACTGAACTACACCATGAGCTCTTTTGGGTCTTCAGCTTGCACATGACAGATCACGAGGCTTCTCAGCTTCCACAATTGTATGAGACAGTTCAAATAAACAAGTATCTTACTGGTTCCATTTTACCTTATTGGTTCTGTTTCTCTGTAAAACTCTGACTAATCCAAACCTTTGAAGTTCTTCAGAGGGTTTCAATTATTTACTTTTTGTTTTTTCTAATCCTCACCTGAGGATATTTTTCTATTTTTTATTTTCAGACAGAGTGGGAGGAAGAGAGAGTGAGTGAGGAGGCGGGGGAGGAACATTGATGTGAGAGAGACACATCGATTGGTTGCCTCCTGCACAACCCTGACCAGGACCGAGGACCAAACTGCAACCGAGATACTTGCCCTTGACCAGAATCGAACCTGCAACTCTTTGGTCCATGGACTGACATGCTAACCGCTGAGCCAAACCTACCAGGGCAGGTTATTTACTTTTAATGCATATACCAAATCTATTTTGTTAGGGTGATTGCAGTTTCTGTATGTATCTGAGTCAGTATTTTTATTAAAAATGTGTCATTGGTGGTGTACTTCTTTACCAGTGAGATAGACTAACTAAGGGAAATCATCCAGTACAAATAGATGCATGTTGATAACTACAGAGGCCCCTTGAAATTGAAGTAGAACCCTGAAGGAACTAAACATTTTCAGTTCATGGATTGACTAAATATTCTGTTTCCCTTCCATATAAGCCACGTCTAGGAAAATGGAAACATTAATAAGATATTAGACTATATCCTCTCAATAATATACATTTTCTGAGTATTAAAAAGGGACTTACCAAGTTTTATCTAAATGTTCATTATGACATCATAATAGAGTAGAATGAACACCAGACTAGGAGTCAGAGAACCTAGATATCATTCTATCCCTGCCAGTGCTGGGAAACCTCAGAACAATTTCCAAATACAGTTATAATTTGGATTTGCATGATATTCAGTTCATGCTTTGCCAAAGTTATGGCAACCCTAGAACTGAGCCATATAGAAAACTAATTACTTTTTCATACTGAAAAAAACCTCAAATTCTGTGTCAATTAAAAAGTAAATCTCCTGCCCTGGCTGGTTTGGCTCAGCGGTTAGAGAGTCGGCCTGTGGTCCAGAGAGACCCGGGTTTGGTTCCCACTAAGGGCATGTACCTCGGTTGCAGTTTGTCCCCGGCCCTGGTTGGTTGTGCGGGTGGCAGCCACTCGATGTGTCCCTTTCACGTCGATGTTTCTCTCTCTCTCTCTCTCTCTCCCTCCCACTCTATCTGAACAAAAAAAATGGGAAAATGTCCTTGGGTGAGGATAAAAAAAAAAAGTAAATCTCCTTGTTTAAAATTAGTTTGTGGGCCTAGGGGCTCATTTCCCACCTTCATTGCCCCTTGAATAAAATTGGGTGATACAAAAAAAAAAAAAAGTAAATCTCTTTTCAAGATATTGCCAGATCTGGTGTTTTATTTATTTTATCTTTGCCGAAAACTCTCTCCTAGACTTTTATTTTTAAATATTGAACTTCTATTTTTATTGAATGTATTGGGGCCCTGTGCCCCGATCTAAAGTGAGTTACCCTCTCCACTTTTGCCAAGCAGTCATCCTGGGATTGCTTTTCACCATCTTCCTTGAGATTTCCTTCATCTCTCTCTTTTGTTTTGGATCTCCCGTATCCTGCATCCCACATCTTCACTTTTTTGAAAAATTTTCCCTTCATTATTTCATTTTTAATCCTTACCCGAGAATATTTTTCTATTCATCTTCAGGAAGAGTGGGAGAGAGGGAGAGAGGGAGAGAGAGAGAGAGAAACATTGATGTGAAAGAGACACATCAACTGGTTGCCACCTACATGACCTGGACCAGGACCGGGGATGAACTGCAACCGAGGTACATGCCCTTGGCTGAAATCAAACCTGGGTCTCCTTGGTCCACGGGCCAACACTCTAACCACTGAGCCAAACCAGCCAGAGCAGTCCCCTCATTTTGATGAAATATATTATCCAGTAGATTCCTGAGAATGTTGGAACTAGATTTTTTTTTTTTCTAATCTCATCTTAACTGATGGTTTGTTTGAGTGGTAGATAACTACATTGTCTTCTACTTTCTGATGTCACAGTAAAAATTAGATGTCATTCTGTTTCTTGATAATTTGTATATGACTTTTTCCTCCTCTTTTTAGAAGCTTATAAAATCTTTCTGTTTTTTGCTCTGTTTTGAAATTAAAAATAATGTACCTTATCTGTATTTTATCTTAAATATGAGGCATGTTTGGCAGCTGCTTTGATTATGCCCTTCATTTCTGGAAAATATTTTTGAATTTATTCATTAATAACTATTTCCTCTCCATTTCCTTTCTGCTTTCATTGTGGAAACCCTGTCTTTCAGATATTGGACTTTCTGGATTTGACTTCTATTATTCTTATCACCGCCCCCCCTTTCTCTCTTACTCTCTTTTTGTTCTCTTTTCTTGGTGATTTCCTATGATGTATTTTCCAACACTTTTAAATTTATATCACTTAGTCTGGCCGGTGTGGCTCAGTGGTTGAGCGTCGACCCATGCACCAAGAGGTCGCCAGTTCGATTCCTGATCAGGTCACGTGCCCAGGTTGTGGGCCTGATCCCCAGTGGGGGGCATGCAGGAGGCGGCCAAAGCGGCCAATCGATGTTCTCTCTCATCGATGTTTCTCTCTCTCTCTCCCTCTTCCTTCCTCTTGCTCTAAAATCAATAAAGAAAAAATAATTTTTTAATGATTTGACTGCTCCTTTCTCAGAGTATTTTGTTGTTTTATTATTATTATTATTTCTGAAAAGTCAACATTTTCTCCAAGATGTTTTTTCTCTGCTTAGTCTTCTTAGAGGTTTTTCTCAAATGGCTGGTAATCCTTGATCATTTATAATTGAAAACGGTAAAGAAAAAGGTCTGATTTGAAGTTCTGAGCACAACTGAGGCATTTCCTGTAGCTAATGTCACTAGCTAGTCTTTGCTCTTGGTCCAATTAACATCTCTAGAGAAGACATTCAAATTTTCTGCCTGCACATGAATATTGATGTCAACCTCTGGGAACCACAGAGTGCTCAAAGAGGCTGGGAGGTGGAATTTCTGCACCCAGGAAGAAAATGTTCATCCAATTCTCTTTATTTTTGGTATTCTCATCCCACACAACTTTGTCTGATATTCTCCATTCCAGAAGACCTCTGTTTTTACTGTTCCCAAAACAATCTTCTTTTCTTGTACTAGGATGGAGAATGTAACTCTTGATTCTATTTTTTTTTTTTTTTTTGGTACATGCTCCTAGCGGGAACCAAACCCAGGACTCTCTGGTCCGCAGGCCGATGCTCCAACTGCTGAGCCAAACCGGCCAGGGCTGGATTCTATCTTTTAAACAGATTTTTTAATTATCCTCCTTATTTTACAATTCTCTTCCTCTCTATTTCCAGAGGCATTTGCTGCTGCCAATTCCTGAATCTTTCAGGGTTCTGCAGTGTTAACTGAATTGGCTCTAGGCTTTTCTTACCTGTACATTTGGATTCAGTTTTCTGTTATTTTTATTACCCATCCATCTCCCTTCAATTTTTGTGAGCTTAGAAAATAATACATTATGACGGGCCAGTGTGGCTCAGTGGATTGAGAGTCGTCCCATGGACTGAGAGGTCCCGGTTCAATTCCCGGTCAGGGCACATGCCCGGGTTGTGGGCTTGATCCCCAGTAGGGGGCGTGCAGGAGGCAGCTTATGGATGTTTTTCTCTCATCAATGTTTCTATCTCTCCCTTCCTCTCTCTAAAAAATCAATAACAATGTATTTTAAAAAAATAATAATGATAATTTACCATTTGTGAGTAGGTTGAGGAGAGTGTGGGCTCAGAAGTCAAAGAAGCTGCAATCAATCCAACATCCCTACCTGCAAGTCCAGGAATGTGAATTTTTATCTTTTTGTTTTTCCATTTTTCTGTTTGTAGTTTACTAAGATTTTCTGTGTTGCCTATTATGAGGCTATTTCTGTATATATTATATGGTCACTTTAAAAGGAGGTATATTCTCTGTTTTTTGGTTGTAGAATCTCATATATATTTTTTCAGCATTCAGTGATACTGAATATATATTCTGCTGTACTCAGGATGGTTCATTAAAAAACTTAAAAGATTTCCAAATATGTAGGGAAAACAGTGTCTATGCAATCTACCTCTTGGTGTTTCACAGAACATATTAGCACATTAAAAGACTCTGAATTTGCCCTGTCCGGTTTGGCTCAGCGGTTAGAGCGTCAGCCCATGGACCAGAGAGTTCTGGGTTCGGTTCCCGCTAAGCGCACGTACCTCGGTTGCAGTTCGTCCCTGGCCCTGGTTGGGGTCGTGTGAGTGGTAGCCAGTCGATATGTCTCTCTCACATCAATGTTTCTCTCTCTCTCTCTTCCTCCCTCTCTCCTTCCCATTCTGTGTAAAGATAAATGCAAACATGTCCTTGGGTGAGGATAAAAAAAAAAAGATTCTGAATTCCTGCAACTATGAAATTATTTAACTGTATAATGTCTCCCAAATTTATTTGACCATGGAACTCTTTTTATTTATTACAGCAACAAGTCACATCCCACACCATCTGGAGAAAAGTCTTATTAAATCACCCTTACTTCATTATTCAGTTCTGTTGTTACCCTATTTAGTTTCTGTATCCTTTAGCCATCAAACATTGAAAGTAATATGTCTGTCTTCTCATATTTATTCTTAGTGTGTTTCTTGCTTTGTGTTCACAAAAAAATTAAATTCATGAGTAGAATACTTAGTTTATTATTGTTTTAAATATATACCTTTATAAAAAGAAGTTGGCTGAAGTTAGCTGATCAAAAGATGAATATTTTAGTTGGCATTTTTAAACTATTCAATACTTATCAGCTACTGTTGTTTAAGTTTATGTTTATATTAGTCAGGCTTTCATAGTTATAACTCTTCTGAATATCTTCCTTCTATACTTGAATATATGTTAAGTGGAAAGTAAGCTGTTAGAGTATGAATATTCTTGCAAAAACCACAGTACAGCCCAGCTGGTGTGGCTCAGTGGTTGAGCGTGGACCCAAGCACCAAGTGGTCGCCGATTCTATTCCCTGGTCAGGGCACATGCCCAGGTTGTGGGCTCGATCCCTAGTGGGGGGCATGCAGGAGGCAGCCAGTCGATGTTCTCTCTCATCAAAGTTTCTACCTCCTTCTCCCTCTCCCTTCCTCTCTCTCTAAAAATCAATAAAAAGAAAAAAATCACAGTACATTGAAGCAAAGAGCACATGGTCTATATTTAAACTACTAGATTTTCGGCCTTACACTACCACTTGCTAAATAATTACCAAGACTCTCTAACCCTTTATTCCTCACCTGTAAAATAGGAATAATGATAGCACATCCTCAGCAAGTTGTTTCTAGGATTAAATGAGAATGCATATACACTGTCATATAGCAATGGTTGCTCAGTGACAAGACTTATTGTTACCATTATATATTCTGGCCATTTTTACAATTAATGAGAATGCTCGATGAATAAATGAGGTAAATAACTTGGGACCACACATTTTTATAATGACTAACAACTTTAGTGACATTGATCCATCTTGCATAAAGAATTTCTCTCTTTCACACTCTTTTCCTGTCTTCACTGGTAGTCTATGCAACTGCTTTGAATGTTGGAGAGACTAGTTTCCACAGAGTGGACAAGAGACTCTCAGATTCTCTGTCTAATCAAATATCCTGTTAAATACAAGTATAGGACAATCAAGGTTTCAAATATAATGAAAGCTTTTTACGTAGCAAAAAGTTTGCTGTTGCTTTCACTATCACTTTCATAAGGAGAAACTCTGATCTTCAACCTGCTGAGGAATAATAAGGACAACAAGAAAGATCTGAAATAACTTTTCAGTATCAGTATTCCTACTAACTCCATAAGCCTGCCCCTAAGTTTTACTATAAAGGAAAACAAACTAGCATAGCAATTGAACAAGAATCATCATTGGTGGGTATATAAGAGGGGGGCTGCACATATGCTTGATGCTGGGCCCAACTGCTGTGGTTATTTAGCTGAAGTTCTCCTTGCCAACAGTTTAACACTCCAGAAGACAGCATGTGTTTATCTCAATAGGGTTCTTTGTTTTGTAGTGTTTTCCTTGAATGTCAGTATAATTATAAAAGGAGAATTAAGACTTTTAGACATGTTATAACTGAAACCTTTTTGACACTACATACTTTATGGCTGATGGATGTCAACTGAAGCTTCCTGTGGTGTGCTCAATGAACTATAATAAATCAACTAAAAATTGAACTACAAGTATTTTGAAAAATACAAGGGTCACAGCAGAATAACTACCTGTTCCATCCATGTCAATTACATTTCAGCCTTTTGTTGAGGCTAATCTTCAGGTTCAAGTTGAGTAGACATTGACATTTATTTATTACCACAAACAGCAAAAGATTCTTCTTATGGTCTTAAAAGTACTTCTTTACCACAGATACAACAGTGTCTGCCAGCTTTCTTTATTATAGAGGCAACTTTTTCACCTTTGTAATAAACTAATTAGTAATCCTAAGGTAGATATTTTGAGAGTGCATATCCTTCTCCCAAGAGCACTCTCAAAAAAACAATTAGAATCTATTGATGAGTTTTCCTGAATCAGTTCTTAATATTATAATTATATAAATCATGAGTTTCTGTTTTCAAAAATAATTTTTCTTTATTGATCTTAGAGAAAGAAGAAGAAAGAGGAAGAGCGATAGAGACATCAATGAGAGAACATCGATTGGCTGCCCCCTGCATGCTCCCCAGTGGGGCTCAGGCCCACAAGCTGGTCATGTGCCCTGACCGGGAATCAAACTGGGACCTCTCAGTTCATAGGATGATGTTCAATTCACTGAGCCTCAGTGGCCAGGCTATACACACACACACACACACACACACACACACAATTTTTTTTTTATTCTCACCTGAGGACATTTTTGCATTTATCTTCAGATAGAGTGGGAGGGAGAGAGAGAGGAAGAGAGAGAGAGAAACATCAATGTGAGAGAGACACATCGAGTGGTTGCCACCTACACAACCCCAACCAGGGTCGGGGACAAACTGCAACTGAGATACGTGCCCTTAGTGGGAACCGAACCTTGGACTCTCGGGTCCACAGGCCAATGTTCTAACACTGAGCCAAACCAACCAGGGCTATATATAATTTTTAATGTCACATCCTGACTGGTTGCTGTGAATTAGTCAACTAATCAATTATTTTGACTTGCTTAGGAAGAAAAGAGTTCATCAATATAAGCCAGGGTAAAAGTTGTTCAGTACATTAATGTATTCATTATAATTATGAAGCTTGGAATCCCAACTTATTTTGTATGTTTTTTGTATAACATTTTGCAGTGAAGCTTATTATCATTATCATGATTATACCTTCCTTTTGCTACCCATAGGAAGCTATTTGTGAAACAATTTGACTACTTTGAAATAGAGTTGTCTTTTCACCAAATGTCCAAATTAGGCTCAATAAGGATTTCATTGTGAGGATTAGTCCCTGATTAATTCCAAATAAACGAATTTTATAGGATTTTGATAAATGAATGGAGAATATTCATATATTCTGGACATTTTGGGGAGGCAGAACAAAGAATATAGCTTCCTAGTTTTAGAGTAATTCTAATCTTAAAGAATATAGTCAATTATTCTCTTTACATTTAAATCCCCAACTGTAAATTAATTTACTGTTTCAAAATGCACACAAAATTCTTTGTTATGCTTAATACTAATCAATGCAATATTTCTATGACATTAGAATGTATTTTTTCCAGCAATTTTTTGTTTTGTTTTGTTTTTTATTCTTAGCTCATCTTTATTATTGTATGTATTACATATATTCCCCCCTTTTTTTCCCCATTGACCCCCTCCTACCCAATCCTGCCCCCTCCTGCCTTCTCCACACTATTGTTGGTGTCCATTTGTTGTGCATACATGCATTGAAGTTCTTTGGTTTATCTCATCCCGCCCTCCCTCCCACTTCCCTTTGAGGTTTATCAGTCTAACAACCAATTTGTACTTCTTAATTCAATCATCTTTTTCACCCATCACCCCCACCCATCTGGCAAGCAACAAAAAGTTCTCTGTATCTATGAGTCTGTTTCTGTTCTGCTTGCTCATTTTGTTTGTAGATTCAATTATTGATAGATATGTATCAAGTGCCATTTTATTGCTCATATTTTCTTCTTCTCCTTCAAGAAGACCCTTCAACATGTCATATAATACTGGTTTGGTGGTGATAAACTCCTTTAGCTTTTTCTTGTCTGAGAAACTCTTGATATGTCCATCAATTCTAAATGATAGCTTTGCAGGATAGAGTAATCTTGGTTGTAGGTCATTGCTATTCATCACCTTAAATATGTCTTGCCACTCCTTTCTGGCCTGCAAAGTTTCTTTTGAGAAATCAGCTGACAGTCTTATGGAAGCTCCTTTGTAGGTAACGGATTGCTTTTCTCTTGCTGCTTTTAAGATTCCCTCTTTGTATTTAAGTTTTGTCATTTTGATGATGATGTGTCTTGGTGTGGACCTCTTTAGGTTCAACTTGTTTGGGACTCTCTGTGCTTCCTGGAATTGCATGTCTGTTTCTTTCACCAAGTTAGGAAGTTTTCTGTCATTATTTTTTTATATAGGTTTTCTATTTCTTGTTTTCTCTCTTCTCCTTCTGGCACCCCTATGATGTGAATGTCGGCATGCTTGAAGTGGTCCCAGAAGCTCCTTACACCATCCTCATTTTTTTTTGGATTCTTTTTTTTTTTTTTTGCTGTTCTGATTGGGTGTTTTCTGCTTCTTTATATTCCAAATCGGTGGTTTGCTTCTTGGCTTTACTTTACTATTGATTCCCTGTAAATTATTCTTTATTTCAGTTAGTGCATCCTTCATTTCTGTCTGGTCCTTTTTTATGTTGTTGATGTTCTCACTAAGTTCCCTGAAGGTCTCACTAAGTCCCTTGAATATCTCACCAAGTTCCCTGAGCAATCTTATAACCTGTGTTTTGAACTCTGGATCTGATTGATTGCTTACCTACATTTTGTTTAGTTCTTTTCCTGGAGTTTTGTTCTTTTCTTTCATTTGGGACATGTTTCTTTGTTTTCTCATTTTGGCTGCTTCCCTGTAATTGTTTCTATGTATTAGGTAGAGTTGCTATGTCTCCTAGGCTTTATAGGGTAGCCTACTGTAAGTGTCCTATAGGACCCAGTATCACAGTCTCCCTGATCACCCCAGCTGGGCCCTCAAGGTGTACCCCTAGTGTGGACTGTACACCCTTCTATTGTAATTGAGCCTTGATTGCTGTTGGCAAGTTGTGAACCAAGGCTGGTTGCTTCTAGCACCCGGCCTGGGGCCACTTAGCAAGAGGTATGGGGCTCGCTGAGACCAGATGCTGCTTGTTTGAGAGATTTTAGGAAACTGAAGCAGGATCCAAGACAGGCCAATCCTATGGTAAAGCCTTTGGAGACAGTTTGGGTGGGCCTGAAAGTTGGGTGGGCGGGTCCTCAGGGAGTCAGCAGGGCGGGGCTACCAGTGTGAGCCAGGTTGCTGGAGTCCCAGATATGGCGGCTGTCTGCTGCCCCAGGGAAGGGCTCACCAAAGGAACATCAGACTCCGCCAGCAAGTCTGTCCAGGAGAAAGCCGTGTCTCCAGCCCCTGTCCTGAGGCCAAACAGCTCACTTCTTCCCTGTATGTCTCTGGTGCCCCTCACACCGCCTCTGCTCAGATCTCAGAGGGAACAAGTCTGAGTAAGTCTTTGCATGGGCCCTTTAAGAGGAGCTGCCTGGGGCTCCAGCAGCCACAGCCTCAGTTCCCACTGGTTTTTCCAGCCAGAAGTTATGGGGACTTCACTTCCTGGCACTGGAACCCTGAGTTGGGAGCCTGCTGTGGGATGGAGACCCCTCACTCCTTAGGAAGGACCTTTACAGGGACCTTCACAGCAGAGGTATCCTTCTGATTTTTATCTGCCACACGTGGGTGTGGGAGCAGCCCATCCGCGCCTCTGCCCCTCCTGCCAGTCTCCATGTGGCTTCTTCTTTTTTTTATCCTCACCCGAGGACATTTTTCCATTTTTTTGTTCAGATAGAGTGGGAGGGAGAGAGAGGAAGGGGGGGGGGAGAGAGAAACATCAACGTGAAAGGGACACATCGAGTGGCTGCCACCCGGATGACCCAACCGGGGCCGGGGACAAACTGCAACCGAGGTACGTGCCCTTAGTGGGAACTGAACCTGGGTCTCTCAGGACCGCAGGCCGACTCTTCTAGCAATTCTTAAAGGCAATGATAAATACTTAAATTAACTATGACAATTTATTTATAAATAATAAGTTCATCAGTGCCTGGTCTAGTTCATTGAAGTTTAAAAGAGACATAAAGGTTTAAGCTATATCCGTTTTCATAGTTATTTTGATAATGATTTATTCACTTTGGTTCTCATATATGTTCTTTGGCGACAAACTCAATATATGGACAGTGAACCTTAACTGCACCACAAAAAATATTATTTATATTTAGACAACTTTTCTTTCATTTTTTTCTATGTACGTCTTTGAAAAACATATTTAAGAATGCACATATAATTATATATAATTTCATATTCTGCTTGTATTTTTAAACTTCTTACCACTGGCATTTACTTACATTCAATGTTCTAAACATCCTTAATGGATGTGTAGTACTTTAGTGTAGGGATCGACAATTATGTACATAACCAATCTTGTATCTAACAACATCATTACTAATGTTTAGTTTTCCTATATGCTCATGGAAAATTAACATTTCATTTACTAATTGTTTGCGTCCCTGTTTTGTACACTTGAGAACAACTATATAAGAGACTAGGTCCTATAAGTTAATGTGAGTTGTCTGTAAAATGTTTAATTTTTTATTCTAGACTTTAGAATTCTATCCTAACTTTCTCAATTTTGAGTACTATTTTATTTGTTCAGTTTTTGTAACACTTTCGACGATAAAATGCTTATAATATAATCCATTCCATCAAATTTACAGAGTTCTTATGAAAGAAGTCAGATATTATTGTAAAAGCATTTTGAAAGTTAATCACATTATGCAAATGTATTGTTATAAATAACATGCCATTAGTTGATGTGGGATATGGTTAGTATAAGAACCTCTAACGTTTTACCAGATATATCAGATGCCAAAGAGTTCAGCTAAAAATTTTGCAAAACAGGAAGTTATTGTGGTTATGAGTGCCAGAAAAGTCGTAATGTAATTAAGTTTCTAGAGAGAGATGTGTAAAGGCATAATGACGGCCATAGTAAAGCTTAGTGCTTGGGAAATAAAAAACCTGTTGAATCTTCTTACCAGTTCCAAATTACAGCTGTTCGTGATCATCCCTTAATTGTGTGACATGAATAAATCATCTATGTTGGCATGTTGAGATTCAAATCTTATAGGGACCGCTGAGTATCTAAGCTTCTGTGGATGTTATTATATCTCATCACAGGAAAAAAATGAGAGAGGTGGATTGCTTTGTAAACCATCCAAGTCTGAAAGATGGTTCATCTCTCTGTATGTTTTGCCAACTTTTCCAAGTCCACCCTGTAATCTAAATCGATGAGCAATTTATCAGCGTATAATAATGTGCTCTATAAAGGGATTTTATCTATTAAGCTTGACTTCCAGGGGTGTTTATAAAAAATGCAGACAAATTAAATATACCAAATATTGATTGGATGTGAAATTTCAATGGGAAAGAATATTTAAAAAAGGAAAGATAAATACTTTCTGAATAAATGTTTTTATTCTGTGACTACACTCTCCATCTGTTACAAATTATGTTGTGTTTGATGATTCCTTAATAAGAGTTGTGTTAATTTTTATAAAGTTACTGCTAAGCATGTCTAAATTTAATGTATGCTTTGTTTTTCCAAATAATTTGGCATTTCAATTCAATATAGAAATGTCTTTAACTTTTTAAATAATTTGAGGTAGTCTATTAGTCACCAAATTAAGTTCTATAATTATATTAATATTGGGCTATAAAATATTCAACTTTATGGCTGACATACAGGTTTCTTGGAGATTTTCATAAAAAAAAAAATATGTTACATTCCTTGTAAATTTTACTTGGAAAAGTAGGAAGGTATATTCTGATTGCTGAATAGTGTATTTTTCACCCTTTTCCCCAAATTCTCTATCACTGTTTAAAATCTGTATATGTTAAAGATCAGAACAAATATCAAGAACATAATCCTGTGGGTGCTGGAGCTAATCTGAGAACATGCCCCAATCTAAATCACTGGCTGCTCCAATTTAACTAGCGAGTTGAACTAAGAACCAATGTAATAGCAAGTTCAAAAATCTGAGTTGCCAAATTCAAAATTGGACAGTAGAAAGTGTTTACACAAAATATAATCTGGATACAAAGTTAGAGATTGGTAAGCAGTAAAGGAGACTGTTAAGAAGTGTTTAGGCCCAGGCAGTGTGGCTCAGTGGTTGAGTGTGGACCCATGCACTAAGAGGTCGCCAGTTCAATTCCCGGTCAGAGAACATGCCCAGGTTGTGGGCCCGATCCCCAGTGTGAGGCATGCAGGAGGCAGCCAGTCAATGTTCTCTCTCGTCAATGTTTCTATCTCTTTCTCCCTCTCCCTTCCTCTCCCTCTAAATAATAAAGAAAAAAAAATTTGAGGAAAAAGAAAGTATTTGGGGTCAGGGAAAAGAAAGTGGGAAGTTAGGGAAAGCCTTGAGCAATTCCTGAACTGAAAATCAGCTCTTCAAGGGTGGCTTTATTATTTATGGCATGGATTTTTTAAACCTTTTTTAAGAAGAAATGGAATGGGCAAGTGATATTGAGTTCAATGAGAATCAATATTTTCAAGTGTTATTAATTCTCTGAAAATATAAAAGTTTGTAAGTGGCCTTACTTGGGCAGGCCTTCAAAGCAATTTGCCAGACACATATGTATGCATAATGACCTGCTCAATTTTAGTATAGCATCATTGTGGCATCTGCAAAATGGTACACAGGTGTACCAAAGCCAAACTACAGAAATATATATTGGAGAAACTACAACTATGCACACACTTGGTAGAAGGTCATATTCTTATTTTATTATTTTTTTTTCTTTATTGATTTTTAGAGAGAGAAGAAGGGAGAGGGAGAGAGAGATAGAAACATCGATGAGAGAGAACATCGATTGGCCGCCTCCTGCATGCCCCCACTGGGAATCGGGCCCACAACCTGGGCATGTGCTCTGACCAGGAATTGAACCAATGACCTCTTGATGCATGGGTCAACACTCAACCACTGAGCCACACCAGCCAGGCTCATATTCTTATTTTAAGGGAACACAGCACAAGAGTCAGCGGTGTTCTGGTGTAATTTGAGCTTGAATGAGAATGTAGTGAATTAAAAGATTCTAACTTGTGGGGGGCAAACATGTCCCACATTAAAGAAATAGGATATGGTCTTTTTGTATCACCTAGAATTCTTAAGATGTTTAAAAATTCATTCATTTAAAACATTTTTATAGTGGGGTTTCATAGAAAATATACCCTGAACCCTTGTTGGTGTCTTACCAGACAAGTCCCTAAAGTTCATACAAGTGCCTAAGAAAGAGTACTGGAACATATTTTGAAAGCTAATGTAATGGGTAGTTATTTCTCCTATTTAAATATATGTTGTGAGCCTTACTATAATACTACTACTGCTTCTACTGGTTACCATTTATTCAGCTCTTTCAATATGCCAGGAACGATACATGCACTCATTCTTTCTTACAACAAGCTCATAAAGTAGATATTATTTGCATTTTATAAATAAGATAAACGGGACTCAGAGAGTTCGAGTCCTTTACCCAGGGCCCTACTGCTACCAGGTTATTTGAACGCAGGCCTATCTTCCCCTGAATTCTATTATATTCACCACTGTTATTGCAGTGGATTAGTAGCATCATACTAGTGTATGAAACCGAGATATTATTTATTACTAGGGAAATTATAATCAGTGTTTTTAGAGAGATGATCGTTGATAGAGACAGGGACATATAAAGGAAAGAAAGGTTTAAATAATGAAAAGAAAAGGAAGGACACTGGAGAGTCCAAAGATAATGACCAAATAAATAAGATGTACCACCATGTGGGCAAGTATTAACAAGGACATTTAAATAAGCTGAAAATACGTGCTTTCTGATCATGCAGTTGATAAAAGTGCTAGTGAGTGACGTGAGAGTCAGCATCACTTGAATAAACTTCTGAAATCAAGCCAAACTATGTAGTTCGATATGATTTGTGATCAGATAGAAAGTACTATACAGGCTTTTAAAGAAAAATAAAAGCAGGTTCCAATGAGTATTTTAAAAGGGAATGCTAAAAGGTCACTTAATGACCTTCAAAGGCAGGAAATGTGAATATAAAAATAATACTATTGCCCGGCTGATGTGGCTCAGTGGATTGAGCGTCATCCCATGGACAGAGAGGTCCTGATTTGATTCCTGGTCAGGGCACGTGCCTGGGTTGCGGGATTAATCTCCTGTAGGGGGCGTGCAGGAGGCAGCCGATTAATGTCTCTCTCTCACATTGATGTTTCTATCTCTCTCTCTCTCTTGCTCTCTCTCTAAAATAATCAATCAATACATATTGTAAAAGAAAATCTCTTCCATTTAAAAAATATATATATACTATGAACCAAATTTCATCTCTAAATAATATAAAATGAAATTAGCTCAGTTCGATGGAAAGAACACAGTTGCAAAGATAATTAAGAGTTTAACAAGCTGCCCAGTGACCACTATCTGCTGGCTGCCACTCTTTTTTTTTTTTAATTTCTTTTTCTTTATTGCTTTTAGACAGAGAGGAAGGGAGAGGGAGAGAGTGATAGAAACATCCATGAGAAAGAACATCTACTGGCCGCCTCCTGCATACCCCCGACTGGGGATCGGGCCCACAACCTGGGCATGTGCTCTGACCGGGAATCAAACCGGCGACATCTTGGTGCATGGGTCGAAGCTCAACCACTGAGCCACACCGGCTGGCAATTTCAGTTGTTTTTCCTAAAATGATTTTTATTTTGAGAGGGTAGATTATGCATAAAATATTTTCTGAAAGTTAATACACAATTACCTCATATTCATAAATCGCACAAGTTACTTCAACAAATGTAAAACTTCTGCACATTGAGCTTGATGCTCTATTTCATCAGGACTGTACAGAGAATGGTAGATGAACTTTTGTAAAGGTTAAGCCGGCACTATTGTTTAAATGTGTTTATCGTAACGAGTCCATGCCCTTTAAATACGCTCCTGTTATGTTGCCACTTTCCTGTTGTTTGCTTCTTCTAAAATATAACATATTATTAGTTGATCTGTTAATATAAAAAGAACACTGGGGCTAATTACATGAAAAATGTTAACTCACTGGAAAATCAGATACTAAAGTCAGCAGTTGTTCTGTTTTCACACTCCCAGCACATCCCAAGGTTGGCATCTCTGGAGGAGCAATTAACTTTGGCAGGGCAACTGAATTCTAACTCACCGAGATTTCATTTTCTCTACATTAAGAATCATAATTAATAAAGAAATTATAACATGTTGTCACAGACTATCCAATTACGGTGGTAACATTCTTCTTTTTTTTTTGGAAAGCTCAGGAGAAAACCTTTTAAAGCACTAAGGTGGAAGTAGAAAATGCCTTCCTGTACACTGCAGTTAAGAGAAGAGAGTCAGAATGACTATTGCTGCATATATGAATGCAATTATAAAATTTGTATTTCTTTAAATATTTTCTTATATCACAGGCATCCAGAATATATAATTCCTACAGGTCACAAATAAAACACAACAACAGCAGCAAATAAGTAAGAGACTTGAATAGACACCTTACAAAACGAGATACATGAATGATCGAAAGCACATTTAAAAAGGTGCTCAACGTCTTTTTCACCAGGGAAATAAAAAATTACAACTGCAATGGATAGTACTACACATTTACTAGTGTGTCCTGGTGGATGAAATGACTAGAATTGAAAAGACTGACAATACCTAGTGTAGGGGAACAGGTGGAGTAACGGGAACTCTCCTAATTGCTGGATGGGTAAAATGGTTCAACCACTTTGGAAAACTGTTGGTCAGTTTCTCAGGAACTTAAACATATACCAACTCTACTACTCAGCGGTTACACTCCTGGGGAATTTATCAAGAGATATTCAGAGGACAACATGCCCAAGTTCTATTGAGACTACTGCGATACATCCCTCACCCATGATTCTCCATCTGTGAGAAAGACACACTGCAGTGGTAGGAAACACAAAGAGAATGTGAAAGACTACTATCAGAAATGGATGGAAGAGCAGGCTCAGAGCCTGATTGACAAAACAATTGCAGTTTTTCAGCAAGGAGAGATCCCTCCTACTCCATTCTCTGCTCCTCTTCCTGCAGGGGCAATGATCCCACCTCCCCCCAGTCTTCCGGGTCCTCCTCGCCCTGGTATGATGCCAGCACCCCATATGGGGGGCCCTCCCATGATGCCAATGATGGGTCCTCCTCCTCCTGGGATGATGCCAGTGGGACCTGCTCCTGGAATGAGGCCACCTATGGGAGGGCACATGCCAATGATGCCTGGGCCCCCAATGATGAGACCTCCCGCCCGTCCCATGATGGTGCCCACTCGGCCAGGAATGACTCGACCAGACAGATAAGGAGAGAGGGGAACCTCTTTCTATCAATTTTATTTTACTTGTTCTACTTCACCAGGAGATTGTGGTGCTGTGACTGGGTGTTTTCTAACAGTATGACAAGGAAGACGCACTCCCTCTTCCTATTTGAGAGAATAGTTTGGGAGGGGAGTTGTGGGACAAAACAAAAAAGCAATTTTGATTTGTATTGTGAAATGTGAAAATAAAATTGTCAGTTCTTTTAGTTAAAAAAAAAAAAAAGACAGATATTCAAAAAGTTAACAGAAACTCTACTCAAAATGACTTCAAACTGGAAACCATCTTTATGCCCTTCAAAATGATAATGAGTGCAGCTGGTGTGGCTCAATGGTTTGAACATCATTCCATGGACTGAGAGGTCCTGGCTTGATTCTCGGTCCTGGCACATGCCAGGGTTTGGGGTTTAATCCCAGTAGGGGGCGTGCAAGAGGCAGCTGATCGATGTTTCTCTCTCATTGATGTTTCTATCTCTCTTCCTCTCTCTCTAAAACAATCAATAAAAACATATTTTTATTTATTTAATTATTTATTTTTATCCTCACCCGAGGACATTTTTTCCATATTTTGTTCAGATAGAGTGGGAGGGAGAGAGAGAGAAAAAAAAATCAACGTGAAAGGGACACTTCGAGTGACTGCCACCTGCACAACCCAACCAGGGCCGGGGACAAACCGCAACCGAGGTACGTGCCCTTAGCAGGAACTGAACCCGGGTCTCTCCAGACCATAGGCCGAAGCTCTAACCGCTGAGACAAACCAGCCAGAATGAAAACATATTTTTAAAAAAATGATAATGAATAAAAAAACAGTGCTGTATTTATACAGTGGTATACTACTCAGCAGTAATTTAAATAAACCACTGAAACACTACAATAACGTGGATGAATCTCAAAGCATTATGAGGAACTAATGCAGCCAGACACAAAAGTATGCTGTCTTACTCCATTCAGGCTGCTATAACAAAATTCAAGACTATAGACCTATTTCCACCTTTATCTAGTTAGTGTCGCAATACATTTGTGTACTGTTTTTAAATTTTTTCTTTTTATTGATTTTAGAGAGAGAGGAAGGGAGAGAGAGATAGAAACTTCAGTGAGAGAGAGCATCAGTTGGCTGCCTCCTGCATGCCCCCCACGTGAGATCGGGCCCACAACCTGGGCATGTGTCCTGACCGGGAATCTAACCATCGACCTTTAGGTGCATGGGTCAACGCTCAACCACCAAGCCACATCGAATGACCACTTGGCTAAGAAAAAATATCAGATCACACTTTTCTTTTATTAGAACTTTATAAATAGTAATCAATTTACTCCTGAGTTGATTTGATGTTGTACAGAAGTCTAAAATCAATCTGATTTTCTTCCTCTATTTAGATTAATTTTTTCACTTGAATTCCTGAATAATTCTTTCTTCATCCTCGAAGTTTAGCAACTTTATCATATATATATCATACAACCATATTCTCTAGTACACAGTATATTTTTTCAGATTTACATATAAATTCCATCTTTTATTTAAGGAACATTTTTTCTATTACATCTTTCAATATTTTTATTTTTTATTTTTTGGGGGTTCTTTATTTCTGTACAATTATTCATATGTTAGATGTTTGTCCAGTTTCTTTATATATATATATATTTTTTTCTATAAACTTAATATTTCTTTTTGTTCATCTGCGTTTGTGATATTTACTCAGCATTATTCTCTATTATAAATTTAGTTTTAATTTTTATGTATTCCTTTCCTTTTTTTATATTTTGTGCATTATATCAAGGAAAATAAATATCACTATATTTCTTAAACCTGATACAGACACATGTATGAAAATGAAAATCATTTTGTCCATGAACTTTTGCCAAGACTGCAACTTGTGGGAAGTAAAAATAAAAACTCAAATACTTCTTTACCTTTGCTAAGAATATCTTAAATTTAGACTAATAAATAACACAATTCTTTATAAGAATAAAAATAAATAATTTTCCATTTTCCTGGAATATATTTTGCTAGCACAAGAGAGAGGTTATAGAACTTTGGGTCTATAAAAGAATGTTGAACTGTGAGTCCTTGAAATAAACCAGCTATTTGCTAGAGAAATAAGCTATATTAGTTAAAACAGTATTGAATATTTACACTGTTTTAAATATTTTTTTAATTATTATTATTTTTTTTTAGAGAGAGAGAGAGAGAAATATTGATGTGAGAGGGAAAATCGATAGGCTGCCTCCTGCATACCCTCTACTAGGGATCAAGCCCACAACCCGGCATGTGCCCTGACCGGGAATCGAACCGGGACCTCTCAGTCCATGGGACGATGCTCAATCCACTGAGCCACACTGGCAGGGCTGTTTTTAATATTTAAACAATCGAAATAATTATGTTAGAGCCTTGCTTTTTCACAAACTCTTGTAATATTTTCCCTTCGGTATCTTTGGTAAAGGCCAGTACTCTCAATATACTAAAACATTCTATGGATTCAGTCTACAATTACCAAAGAGAGATTTTGGCATATTTCAACTGCATCTAGAAATTTTTAAAAATTATTCATCATGAGTCTATATGTTCTACACTGCAAATGGCTTAACTGTAAGTATCTACAATCCAACATGAAATTCATAAGGCCTGCTCTTCCAAGAGAGGAAATGATCATTTATTAAACAATTAAGAGTCAGATGCTGTACCAAGAATTCACGTATATTAACTAATTCTTACAGCAATCTTATGCTATTATTCTAATATTAAAAATGAAAAACAAATAAGTAAATGAAGCCCAGAGTGGGTAAATGACTTTCTCAAATTACTTGCACAGCTAATAAGTGGCAGAGCTGAGATATAACCAGGCATTTTAAGAGCCATGTTCTCAGATATTATACTGTATTCCAAGGTCAACAGAGAAGAATTTCAGGCGCTAATAATGTTCAAGACTTTCATTTTCATTTTTTTGGAGACAAAAACTGGTAACAGCTACAAACCGATTTATATTATTATCGGAGGTTATGTTCTCTAAGGATTTATCATGTTTTCTAATAAGAAACATTTTTCTTAGAATTTACTAGCTGTTTCCTCTGGTTCACATTATCACCACAGTATTTTTTAGTGGTTCCCAATTCTGATGGCAAATCAGGCTCATCTGTAAAATTTATAGAATCAGGCCCAATCAGAATTTCTAAGCTTGAAGTTCTGGTATTTTTTTCCTCCTCAGAAGTCTCTGAGTCTGGCCGGTGTGGCTCAGTGGTTGAGCATCGACCCATGCACCAAGAGGTCGCCAGTTCAATTCCCAGTCAGGACACATGGCCAGGTTGTGGGCCCGATCCCCAGTGGGGGGCGTGCAGGAGGCGGCCAATCGATGTCCTCTCTCATTGATGTATCTCTCTCTCCCTCTCCCTTCCTCTCTCTCTAAAATCAATAAAGGGAAACAAAATTAAAAAAAAAAAAAGATTCTCTAAGTGAATCTGAAGTACATCAATTTAAATAGCTCACGTATCTAACAGGGCAGCTTTAATCCATACAGTCTGACAACAGACTCAGAAATATTACTTTTTCCCAAATTAAAAAAGGTAACAAAGACAACTATCCCTTCTCTCCTTCTGGGAGAGTCATGTTGTAAAAAGGATAGGGAGCATCCTGGGCTCTTACTTTAACCATTTGTTATTTAAATATATCTCTCTGGGAGAAGATCAGTTCTGGAAATGTAACATCTTAGGAGTATAATATTCCAAATTCCTCTACAAGTGTCTGGTTTATGTAATCACCCTCTCTGTTCATTTGAGTGCCTACCCAGGAATGTAACCATTTAGCTCATGGGAAGATAAGAGAAGATTTATTATCTTTTGGCTGAAAGCAGTTACTCCCACTATTAGGAAAACAAAAGGGCTGCAGATCTAATCCTAAAGCTACGGAAAAAAAAACACAAGTGAACCTAGTCTCTGTTTACCAATTCACATGCAAAAAATAAAACTTAAATCTCTTTCATATCATGGGCAAAATCAATTTGAAATAGTCTATAGACCTAAATGGGAATGACTGAAAAATAAACTTTCTGGTGAAAACATAGAATAATATCTTCATGATTTGAGGGTAAGCAACATTTTCTAAAATAAGAAGCAAAAACACCAACTGTAGAAACAATACATTTAAAATTAGATTTCACTAAGATTAAAAACTTCCATTTATCTAAAGACAAGGTGAAAAGGTGAATAGAATAGTAAGAGGTAAGACTGGAAAAATCTCTCTGTGTCTCTGTCCCTCTCTGTCTCTCTGTCTCTCTCTCTATACACACACACACACACACACACAGAGAGAGAGAGAGAGACACTTTCCACACATAGACATGCAGCAAAGAACTTTATCCATCATTATTAAATAACTCCTATAAAGCAATAAGACAAAGCAATCTAGTCAATTAGGATATCCACATGGCCAATAAGCACATGAAAAGGTAACATGGGTCTTTATGAGGAAACTTCAAACTGAAACCACACATTTCACACCCAGTAGAGTGGCAAAAATTAAAGGTCAACAAGATCAAGTTTGGGCAAAGATGTGGAGAAATTATACTCTTCACGGGTCCTTGTTGGGCGTGTAAAATGGTACAACCACTTTGGAAACCAATTTGACAGTGTCTAGTAAAATTAACTACATGACATCCCTATGGATTAGCAGCTCCACTTGCATGCATATACCAAACAACAAATACATAAGTCTACCAAAATATGTGTATAAATGTGTCCAAAGCAGTTTATTCATATAGCAAAAACCAGGAACACTTGAAATGACCACTAACAGGGGATGGATAAACATACTGTAGCATCTCCATACAGGAGAATGCTACTTAGTAATGAAGAGAAATGAACTACTAGTAAATGCAACTATATACATGTATCTTAGCTATTAATGTGCAGTGAAAGAAGTCAGACACAGAGTTGTATGTGCTACTTGATTTCCTTTATGTGATGTTCAAGAACAGAATAAACTAATCTGTAGTGATGGCTGTCAGAATAGTGGTTAACTGTGAGAAGTTGACTGATAAGGGGAATGAAGGAAACATCTGGGGTGTTGAAAATACTTTGTATCTTGATCTAGGTGGTTATTGCATGGGTGTGGATATTTGTTCAAATGCACCAAGTTGTACACTTAATATTTATGGACACGACTGCATGTTTTTTATAACTCAATAACAAGGGGGCAAACAATTTGCTTTTTAAATATTTCCTTGTAGAATTATGATTAAGTTTATGGTCAGGAAAATCAGAAATTTCTCATATATAAGGTGAAGGGCATCTGACAGCAAGTCTAAAACACATAAGCTCTTTATATTAGTTTTTATTCTTTTTTTTCTTTATTGATTTTAGAAAGAGGAAGAGAGAGGGAGAGAGAGAGAGAAACACTAATGAGAGAGAACATTGATTGGCTGCCTCCTACATGCCCCCCACGGGGGATTGGGCCCACAACATGGGCATGTGCCCTGACCAGGAATGGAACCGGCGACCTCTTGGTTCATGGGTCGATGCTCAACCACTGAGCCACACTGGCCGGGCAGTTATTATTCTTTATATTCATTATTATTCTAATCTTCATAGTAGTTATTATTCAAGATAAGGTATGTAAATAAAGGAACTCTGAGCACATTTTCCTCAAAAAGAAATTTGTTTTTTTCCAGAAATAATTGGGTAATAGAGTATGTCTAACATGGTAAAGAGGAAAATAGAAATAAATCTATATCTTGAAATTCTGGCAGAACATTTAACATATTTCAACTTGCCAATTTGGTTAAATAAGTTAGGCAATCAATTTGAAACAAAAGACAATCATTTTATTCTCTAATGACCTTGTTGAAATGATCAGGCTACTTTTATAATGATTAAACACCTTTTTATTTAGGGAGAGGGCAGTCAATGCAGAAAATCCTTATTTCAGATCACAGACACACTTTTACTGTTGATTTTAAAAATATAAATGTGTTGCCCTGGCTGGCTTGGTTCAGCAATTAGAATGTCGGCCCGAGAACTGGAGAGTCCCGGGTTCGATTCCCACTAAGGATACATACCTCGCTTGTAGTTTGTCCCCGGACCCAGTTGGGGCCGTGAGGGTGGCAACCAGTCGGTGTGTCTCTCTCACATCAATGTTTCTCTCTCTCTCTTCCTCCCTCTCTCCCTTTTGCTCTATCTGAAGATAAATGCAAAAATGTCCTCGATTGAGGATTAAAAAAAATATCTATCTATCTATCTATCTATCTATCATCTATCTATCTATCTATCTATCTATCTATCTATCTATCTATCTATCTATAAACATGTAGAGAGCCTTTGTTTCTAGAATTCCAGATGTCTACAGTCCTCACAAATATTCAAGTCTCTCCCCAGAAGTTCTTCCTAATAGTTCCTTCTGAATAAGATATCGCATAGTATCGAAGACATTACTCACTTCCACCATGAAACACTAATCAGTGGTAATTCTTCCTTCTCTGAGAAAATGCCAAATGGTGCTATAATGGGCAATGCAATTTTCCTCATAAGGTTGTTAGACGAAGCAATGAATAAAAATAAGTGGCATCAATTTGTCAACAAAGCTACAGTACATTTGTCGTAAGCATGAGGAACACACTTTGCTGATGCTGACATCCCCAACATCATGACTACATATTTGTCATATGTTTGGGAGAAAAAAAAAAGGAAAACTGGAAAGTACTATAACAGACAATGATTTGAAAGATGAATAATACATTCATTAGACTATGTAAGAACGTTTCGCTAGCCATCACAATAGGGAAGAAGTGAGATATTTTTGTATTAAATGCCATTTCAAAGTTAGTATTCGTTTCCTTACTTAAAAGCAGGTCAAGGGTAGTAATTCGACCCTTATGCCAACTGCAAATTATTTTTGAAATACAAATCCTTTTCAGGAAATGAGGGGATTAAGAGGAACAGGTAACAAACTACATGATAAGCTATATCAAAAATCTGTTTTGTTACCCATGTTTTAAAATTTTTTAAATATTTTTTCTTTATTGATTTTAGAAAGAGAGGGAGAGAGAGAGAGAAACATCGATGAGAGAGAACATTGATTGGCCACCTCCTGCACGCCCCCCACTGGGGATCAGACCCACAACCTGGGCATGTGCTCTGACCAGGAATCGAACTGGCAACCTCTTGGTGCATGGGTCGACGTTTAACCACTGAGCCACACCAGCCAGGCTTATTACACATGTTTTTAAAGAACTGGCTTCAAGGAAAGGAAAATGTCACTGTTCTTTAGGTTCATAATTTCCCAAGGGAAATCCACGTGATAGAAGAGGTGAAGACACACACAAAAATGTACCAGATAAAGTCCAGGAGTTTTGTTATTTTTGTTTCTGCTCCTAGAAGCTGTTTGTTAATATATTTTCATATTGTGGTTCAGACTGAGAGGCAGTGCAACAAGAGTCTATAATTTGTTTGATTTTTGTTCTTTTTGTTTTGTTTTGTTAATCCTCATTGGAGGATATTTTTTCCATTGATTTTTAGAGAGAGTGGAAGGAAGGGGTGGGGAGAGAGGGAGAGAGAAATATTGATGTGAGAGAGACACCTCATTGGGTGCCTGTCCACGACAGGGAATTGAACCTGGGACCCTTTGGTGCAGGGACTGAGACTCTAACCACTGAACCACACCAGCCAGGGCACATCCTGCTTTATTTTTAACAGTTGCTTCAGGATTGTTTCTCAGCAGAATAACAAAACAAAGCACTTTTCAGATTCTCTGAGGTTATCCTCTTTTCAAACCAATATCTGGTTTTCTTTAACTATCTAAACTTCAGCACAGGGCAAATATATTCTCTGGTTATGCTTTTGAAAAGGAAACTTCTGGAGCAACAAAATGACTTCTTAACAGCAAATAGGTGGTTCTAATACGCAGTTTGTTGCCCAATCCAAACCCGTTCATGAGATCATGGAGCTCTCTTTTTAGATGCTTAGTAGTTCAAGCCAAATCTCCATTCCACGGAGATCCTGGCAGGGATCATGCAGATCACATCTGTAAGATGCATGCTGAACATGCAGTAACTGTCTCCTGGATCTGCCACCCAGGATTCAGGACTGTCAGATAAGGTTTCCAAACTCCTGTTGTTCCGAAGCAGGATTCTCAGTGTACATTGATCAGATTCAATCCTTAGCTATAAATCAACGCAATGCCTTCAGGGAAATATTAAATTAGTCTCTCATATAAATCTTTTCTTTAAAACCAACCATGCAGAGAACAGCATAGCAGTTTTTATAAACGTTCTTCATTTAAACGAAGAAACTGGAGGTTGAGAACGCTGTAACTGCTAACACAGTTAATGACTCAGTTCAATGAACCACCCCTGTGTCAACACAGGCAACTAGGATAGTGCTGAGCGTGCAATGCTATAATTAGAGTGCAAGCCAATCAGCTTTGCGATTGCATTGGGTAACATGGAAAAAGGGTTGCCTGATTATGAAAACAGAATGCGTCTAATGTGGCTACTCATTCCTCTTCCTGAGAGAAAGTATTCCTGGCAGTGATTTTTGTACTATTTCAAAATTGCTGGAGTGATTAGATGGCAGTCAAAGGAAAGCAACTAGTTATGCATATTTTAGAGAGATATGCTTTTTAGCCGTGTAGACTCTGAAGTTACACAAATAACCAGCAGCTCAAATCCCCTGACACATTCCCAAAAGGCATTGCAAACACTGTCTCATCGCCTTGAATTAGCATCATTCTATGGCGCGCTGTTTTAGGTCTCTTACTGGTAACTCACTTAGCTGTCACACGGTCCCATTATCCAGTGTTCATGGCAACTATACTGCAGATCAAATATCTGTATCTTTACATGACCACAATTAAGTGATAAAGATGCATAGGAAGTGAGCAATAAGCTGTTCGGAATGTGTTAAAGTAATGTAAACAAATGTTTCAGTAATTAAGGGCAGTCCTTAAAGCAGACTAATATATGACAGCATTTACTCTATAAAATATAAATGCCCTAACGGTTTAAACTCCTAATATTTTAGAAAAAGAAAAAGAAAAAAGGGGTTCCTGCTACCTCAGTCTTCAAAGCTGCCCTGATTTTTGTTCTTTTCAAGGTCTAGTCTTCCTTCAAGTCTCTGAACTATCTCTATATGCTATAAAATAATTATTCATCTGCCCCTTTACTTTTGGTATTTCTGCTTCTGTTGCTTGTAATCAAAGAAACCCATCTTATATGTGCAATCTTTCCAACTTCAGTGAAATAAATCCGATATTAATCTGTGTGAGATCATCTAGATAATAGAAACGGAAATGGTCAATTTAACCAGATCCTTTGAATATCTTTGCTATTCTGACAAAAGAAAACCAAAAGCTTTGCCACCTGATAAGACAAGTAATTGGATTAAAAATAACTCTAGTCATGTGACTTGCCCTAAGCGGATGGATAAAATCTGATAAAAGGCGGTTTCCAGGCCAAGAAATGCATGTTTTCTTGCTAATACTTCTCTGTTCACTCTCCCATAAGCACTGTCTCATCTTTGGCTGGCTTTAATTCACAGTGGTTTTATATGTAGTTCTTGACATGACTTCAAAAGCAAATAAAATGTCTTATTTACACACAGATGATTTTTAAATTTCTGATCCTACTTTTGCCAACTTAAAATTACAGTGATATTTTTTTTTTTCATGTTTCATCATGGACCAGGTATACAAGATTGTTCATTTTCTATTTCTGATCATTGTCTCTTCCTCTCAATACTATGAAAGTTCACCCTGTGATCCAGCTACAGGAACTGGTTTTGAGATGTTTCCCAATACCTAGTACAGAGTGCAATATGTTTTGGAACACACACATGAAAACTTCATATCCAAATTCTGAAGTGCCCATTAAAAGTTGGTGATAAAAAATAACGTGGGCAAATCCTGCTGTAGAGCAAAACTTAATGCTGCACTTTATCTTTATTATTATTATTATTATTATTTGTAAATCTAGACTGTTCTCCTTCCATTTACTGAAAATAAAGACTCTCAGTAGTTAGTTTTGGTTTTATAGGTTTGTTGAGAATCTGCCATGTTCAGGTACTGTTAGAGGATCTGGAATTAGAGCGGTGTTAAAAATTAAAAAGGTCGCCCAGCCAGTGTGGCTCAGTGGTTGAGCATGGACCCATGCACCAAGAGGTCACCCGTTCGATTCCCAGTCAGGGCACATGCCCAGGTTGTGGGCCTGATCCCCAGTGGGGGGCATGCAGGAGGCAGCCAATCAATGTTCTCTCTCATTAGTGTTTCTATCTCTCTCTCCCTCTCCCTTCCTCTCTCTCTCAAATCAATAAAGAAAAAATATTAAAAAGGTCTCTGCACTCATAGACTTAAAATCTAATGGAAGTCGGTTTACATCAATCAAGGGCACCTGCTGTGGACATCATATGAATGAGAAAAATTTCTATGATATTAATCAAATAATTTTTCGGTTGTTACCTATTACAGCAGCTAGTATCACACAATATAATCACCTATTGGGAAACCCCTAGGCCCTTGTCTTTCATTGTGCTCACCTGGCAGAACTTCAACCCTGGATAAATTTAGATCCACCAACTCTGTGCCAACCTGCAAGAGAGCACCCAAGAGCTTGTGGAGAAAAGTAACTGTGATGCCTTGCTTTTTGATATTAACATCCATTCACCTAAAGTTGGAAATTAAGGATGCCCAGCAATTTTTTATATTTTGCTGTGTTAATCTACTCTCCTACCTGGTGACTGTTTTACATCTCTTTTTTCCTTTTCATTGTTCACTGATGGCCTTTCTTTCTATTTCTCTAGGATAATAGAAGCAATTAGAAAATGAGATAATTTCACATTCAGCCACCATCCTTCCTACATCTCCATACACCTCGCCTTTCCTGCTGTTGTATGGATGAATCACTGATGCTCCTTCCCTACAACTACTCTTCTTATTCTCTAGATTGCAACCTTTTCCCTTACACATAACACACGACTCCTGCAGTTGTCTCTTCTATCTGCAGATTCATTTAGTTTTTCATTTCTGTTGAATCATTTTCCTCAACATACGAATAAGCTATAACTTCTTTCATCATTGCTGAACACTCCTTGACCTCGCATCTCTCTGCTTCCCTCACAGCAAAACTCCTAGAAAGAGTCGTCAAAATGTACTGTCTTTATTTTCCTTGCATAGTTTCCCTTGACCTCATTGTAATCAAATTTTTTTTAATCCTTATTGTTGAATGCATTACAGATGTTCCTCATTTTTCCCCCATTGACCCCCCCTCCCCGCTCCCAACCCCCTCCCGCCTTTTCCCACACTATTGTCTGTGTCCATTGGTTATGCATATAAGTTCTGTGGTTTATTTCTTCCCACTCCCCAACCCCCTTCTCTTGGAGGTTTGTCAGTCTAGCAACCAATTTGTTCTTAATCCCTTCACCTTTTTCACCCATTCCCCCAAACACACTCCCATCTGGCAACCAACAAAATGTTCTCTGTATCTATGAGAATGTTTCTATTCTGCCTGTTCATTTTGTTTCTAGATTCCATTGTTGATAGATATGTATTCATTGCCATTTTGTTTGTTCATATATTTTATCTTTTTCTTCAAAAAGACCCTTCAACGTTTCATATAATAAGGGTTTGGTGGTGATGAACTCCTTTAACTTTTTCTGTCTGGAAAAGTCTTTATATGGCCATCAATTCTAAATGACAGCTTTGAAGGATAGAGTAATCTTGGTTGTAGGTTCTTGCTTTTCATCACTCTGAATATTTCTTGCCACTCCCTTCTGGCCTGCAAAGTTTCTTTTGAGAAATCAGCTGACAACCTAATGGGAACTCCCTTGTAGGTAACTAACCGCTTTTCTCTTGCTGCTTTTAAGATTCTCTCCTTGTCTTGAACCTTTTGCATTTTGATGATGGTGTGTCTTGGTGTGGGCCTCTTGGGGTTCATCTTGTTTGGGACTCTCTGTGCTTCCTGGACTTGTATGTCTGTTTCCTTCACCAAGTTAGGGAAGTTTTCTGCCATTATTGTTTCAAATAGGTTTTCAATTTCTTGTTCTCTCTCTCTTCTCCTTCTGGCACCCCCAAGATGTGAATGTCAGCACGCTTGAAGTTGTCCCAGAGGCTCCTTACACGATTCTCATTTTTTTTGGATTCTTTTTTCTTTTTGCTGTTCTGATTGGGTGATTTTTGCTTCCTTACATTCTAAATCGATGGTTTGCTTCTTGGCTTTACCGATTCTTCTATTGAATCTGTGTAAATTCTTTATTTCAGTTAGTGCCTCCTTCATTTCTGACTGGTCCTTTCTTATGCTCTTGAGGCCCTCACTAAGTTCACTGAGGTTCTCACTAAGTTTATTGAGCATCCTTGTAAGCAGTATTTTGAACTCAGCATCTTTAGGTTGCTTATCTCCATTTCACTTTGTTCTTTTCCTGGAGATTTTTTTCTTTTCTTCCATTTGGGACCTGTTTCTTTGTCTCCTCATTTTGGCTTCCTCCCTGGGTTTGTTTCTATGTATTACTTAACGAGAGGTATGGGGCTAGCTGAGACCAGATGCTGCTTGTTTGAAAGGATTTAGGAAAACCTGAAGCAGGATCCAAGACAGGCCAATACTATGGTTAAGCAACTGGCAAAAGCTTGGATGGGCCTGAAAATTGGGTGGAGTGGGACCTCAGGAAATCACCAGGGTGGGACTAAGAGTGTGAGTCAGGTTGCTAGAGTCCCAGATATGGTGGCTGTCTGCTGCCCCAGGGAAGGGCTCACCAAAGGAACAAAGGCCTCAGACAGCACGTCTGTCTGGAAGAAAGCTCCCTCTCCAGCCCTCGCTCCAGTGTCAAACAGCTCAGTTCTTCCCTGTATGTCTCTGGTGCCCCTCGAGCTGCCTCCCCTCCAAGCTAAGAGGGAGTGAATCCAAGTAAGTTCGTGTGTGGGCCCTTTAAGAGGAGCTGCCTGGGGCTCCAGCCGCTTCAGCCTCCCTGAGCCTCAGTTCCCGCTGGTTTTTACAGCCAGAAATTATGGGTATTCTCTTCCTGGCACTGGAACCCTGAGCGGGGAGCCTGGTATGGGACTCAGACCCCTCAGTCCTTAAGGAAGACCTTCCCAGCCGAGGTGTCCTCCTGATTTTTATCCGCCACAAGTGGGTGTGGGACCAGCCCGTCCGCCTCTGCCCCTCCTACCAGTCTGGATGTGGCTGCTGCTTTAATTCCGCAGTTGTAGGACTGCCATTCAGCTTGATTTCAGGTGGTTTTGAATGATGGTCGTTCTGTAGTTTAGTTGTAACTTTGATGTGGTTCTGGGAAGACACAATACCACGTTTACCTACGCCACCTTCTTGACCGGAAGTCCCTCTGTAATCAAATTTTAAGCTTATCTTTTTCCCTGAAACTACTAATTACTGCTGGCACGGTTGCTAATGATTTCCATGTTGCCCACTTCAAGAGTCTGTGTGTGTGTGTGTGTGTGTGTGTGTGTGTGTGTGTGTGTGTGTGTGGTTGTCATCTTCCTCAGCCATCAGCAGCATTTAACCAGGTTAAGCCCTCTCTTCTTGAAATACTTGTCTCCTGTGGCCTCATGAACACCTTTAGTTAGCTTTCTGCCTCACTGGATGGTCATTCTTGCTCATCTTTCTGACCCATAAATATTGAAATGCTGTAGGATTGAGACACTGAGCCACCTTTCTTCTCTGTCTACTTTCACTTCTTATGTTCATCCAGCATGTGACTTTAAGTACCATCTATATGCTCATGACACATACATTTTTATCTTCAGCTCTACATATCCTCTGAAGTTCAGACTTTTATTTAACTCCTTATTTTAATATTTCCACTTGGAACGTACAATAGGCATCTTAAACTTGACACATACTCAAATGAATTTTTGAGTTCTCTCCTCTAAAACGACACACTTAATCTGGCCGCTGTGGCTCAGTGGTTGAGCATCGACCCATGCACCAAGAGGTCACCGGTTCGATTCCCGGTCAGGGCACATGCCCAAGTTGTGGGCCCGATCCCCAGTGGGGGGCATGCAGGAGGCGGCCAATCGATGTTCTCTCTCATTGATGTTTCTGTCTCTCTCTCTCCTTCTCCCTTCCTTTCTCTCTCAAATCAATAAAGAAAAAAATAAAAATAAAATAAAATGGCACACTTAGTTCTATCCTCTTCTCAGGAAGTGGTAATTCTGCTCTACCAATGCCCAGGCTGAAAGTTTGTAACTGTTTGAAACTTTTCTTTTCCTTCAAATCCCTCTGGGATCTGACTGTCATCTCCACTACTTTTCTGAATTCATTTGTCTTTTTGAAGTAAACCAAGCAGGTTCATACCATAGAGCTTTTGCATTTTATCACCATATATTTCAAGGTGGTTTCCCTCTCACTGCATTCGCATCCCTACACACTGTTACCTCCTCAGACATGCCTTCCTATTCCTATATAAAGTAGCATTACTTTGCTTTTGGCATTCATCACCACCTGACAATTATATATTTGCTTATTATCTGTCTTCTCTTAAGATAATGTAAGATCCATTAGAGCATATATTTCACAAGTTTTATTCAGTGTTGTGTTACCAATACTTGACAAATTGTAGACACTCAATACATATCTATTGAATGAATGGGTGAGTGTCTGAATAAATAAGCAATGGGAAAAGAAGGCTATATCTGGAATACAGTGAACAAATAAAACACAGTAGAGGAGGATGGAGAGACTGAAAGAGATCAGATTTATATAGGCCCATTTTAGGCCATTATATGGTGTTTGAATTTTTTTAAGTACAATACTAAATACTTAATATTTTCAGGAACTGTGTGAGGTGTGTGTGTGTGTGTGTGTGTGTTGGAAGGGATGTAAAGAATAGTACATCATGTTTTTACTTAAAAATCTCAAACTGGTTTGTAAAGAAAACAACCAATAGTTTCTTTGCTGAACAAAAGAAATTGGAAGAACAAAGTTATTCTTACATGGTTGTTTTATGGGTAAACTGAGAATGTGTATGTGAAACAATTCTGTAAATTCTAAGTACAGTGCTTATAGTATTTGGTCCTTTAGGACACACACATGTCATGCACAGTGCCTTGTAAATAACAGATGCTTCATAAATGCTTCTAGAATGAATAAGTAGATGTCATTATTATTATTATGAGAAATGATTTAAAATAATAATTTGCAAACAGTAAGTAGAAGTCAAAAAACCAAGCATGCTGCTTCATAATATGTATTCTATCCATCCCAAAAGCTTTTTCATCAAGACATTTCTGCTTAAATCCCCATCTCATAAGGATATTCAACTATTGCCAGAGATGAGACTGCCCACGACCACTCTGAGCTACCCAAAATGAATGAGTAGGGGACTGCCTGAATAGCATCTTTAAACTATACTCTTCCAGGTTTTACTTCTGATCTACAATCTTACTTCAGATCTTCAGAACTGAATCGGAATAGAAAAAAGGAGGTATTTTCTAGGATTTCACATTTTAAAAGCAATCTTCCTGGTAATTATTATGTAGGAGAGTCATAAAGCATGACTGATCAGAAGATTTATTCCTAAAAAAAAAAAAAAAAATGACAAGCCACAGTGAAAATTATTGAACTTTCCTAGGATTCTTTGTTCACTTTCTGACACTGGAGTAGAATTGGGGGATTGCGTGTTCATTCCTTCCTGGAAGAAGGTAAGGAGACACACACAGACACACATATATACACAATGATTACCCTCAGCTAAATACAAATCAAATGGAAGAAAGAAAAAATATCAGACTGATCACACCCATTTAACACTTGACATTTTAATCAGAGTTCTTGGCAGTGCCGCATTCTTGAGTATCCACACTATTCTGTAGACTCCTGAATACCTATGATTTCCTGAGCACAGTATTTTTTTTTTTTTTTTTTTTTAGAGTTATATGATGTGCTTTATAGAAGCTTTCAAAAATCAACATGTTTATTTATAAACCTGCATTGGCATCATTTAGTAACTTAACTTGTATGGGCTCTTATCATAACCTAAGTGGTGTTTTTAATATTTGGGTTAAAATTATCATAAGTGTGTTAATATTGATAAAATCAGTTTCACATATTTATGTCTGTAATTACAGTCTATTTCACAAATATTAATTAGATATTACAATCTTCTTTCAGTTTGATGTCACAAGACAATGTAATGTTTTCCTGAGGGAAAGGCCTTGCTTCATACCTGTTTTATATCTTCCACAATATAATAAAGATTTGGACTCAGTAAATACTTGTTGAGTTGACCTTGTATTATTTGACTAAATAGGGAGTGTTTTTAAAAGTATGTTAGCAAAATAACTGTGGACCATATTTGCAGAAGACAATGACACATTGATATAACAATACCATTGACTCTTTCTAAATTCATGAGTTACTGTGATTTTTATTTTCTTGATAGAATATCTTGAGGAAAATCAAGGATTCACCAGGAACCAAGACATAAAAAGTCCTAAAGGTTGACTAAGAAAGCCAGAGTTCTAAAAGAATCCAAATTAAATCTGGTTATATACTCAGCAAGGGGTTAATGAATGTGTTATGATCTAAATTGGCCATATCACCAGTTTACATAACACCTTTGTTATCAATAGTATTGAGACGAGTCATAAAATTGCAGGAAATGGCAGAAACCATGTTGAGTGGTAGATGGGGAGTGAGTCAAGAGCAGATGTGATACCAGCCTGTTTCAGATTACAAAGTAAATTACCTTAGTTTGTAATCTGTATTTTTTCCAGCTGATTGACTCAAGCAGAAGATGCAAACGTGTTGTTTCCATGTTAAACCTCATGTACATTATCTTCAGAACTTATATAGATGAAAATTATTGATCTAAAGGGAAAAATTAGATGAAGAAATAATAGACCTATATTGTTTTTTGCCATGCCCACTTCTTGTGGGGGAACTAATCCTATTCCAGTTGCATCAGGTTGCCCAAAACAGTACTCTGTTCCTCTCATAACAAGTAGACATATGGATTGCACCTGGAATATCATGGAATATCATGGAATATCACTTCATACCCATGGAGTATATTATGTTGCCCCAACATGCATGTTCACTCTGAATTTTAGACTGTGACCTTATTTAGTAATCTGTCTTTTCAGATGTAATTAGTTAAAATAAGTTCATACCGCATTAGGGTGGGCCGTAAATTTAGTATGGCTGATGATATTCTAGAAAGAAGAAAGGAGACACAAAGATATAGTTGGAGAATGCCTTGTGATTGGATCTATATGGCTACAAGCCAAGGGCCACCAAGGACTGTTGGCAATCACCAGAAGCTAGGAGAAGCCAAGGAAGGATTCTCCACTGGAGTCTTCATAAAGAGCATGACCCTGTTGATACCTTGATTTCAGACTCTGGTTTCCAGAATGACAAGAGAATACATTTTGGTTATTCTGAGATATCCAATTGTGGTAATTCATGATGGCAGCCCTAGTAAACAAATATAGCTCCTTATCTCATAACATGAACAAAATTAATTTAATATGAATTGCAGATCTAAACATAAAAGCTAAAATTTATAAGCATCTAGAACAACCCATAAGAGAATATACTCATGACCGTGAGAGAGTAAAATTTCCTTCGTAGAAGATATGAAGAACATTAATGATAAAAATAAAAATAAGTAGATGAATTAGATTCTAACAAAAGTTTTGAAACTTTTGTCCATCAAACAATGCCATTTAAAAATGCAAGGACAGACTTCCGGATAAGATGGAGGTGTACGTAAACGCGGTATCATGTCCTCCCACAACCACATCAAAGTTACAACTAAATTACAGAACAACCATCATTCAAAACTGCCTGACATCAAGCTGAATGGAAGTCATACAACTACAGAATTAAATAAGTAGCCACATCCAGACTGGTAGGAGGGGCAGAGGCGCGATGGGCAGAGGCGCGATGGGCAGAGGCGCGAGGGGCAGGTCCCACACCCACGTGTGGCGGATAAAAATCAGGAGGACACCTCGGCTGGGAAGGTCCTTCCTGAGGACTGAGGGGTCCCCGTCCCACACCAGGTGCCCCGCTCAGGGTTCCAGTGCCAGGAAGAGAATCCCCATAAATTCTGGCTGGAAAACCAGTGGGAACTGAGGCTCAGGGAGGCTGAAGCGGTTGGAGCCCCAGGCAGCTCGCTAAAGGGCCCACGCACAGACTTATGGGACTCTCTTCCTCTAAGCTTGGAGGGGAGGCAGCTCGAGGGGTGCCAGAGACACACAGGGAAGAACTGAGCTGTTCGGCACTGGAGCGAGGGCTGGAGAGGGGACTTTCTCTGGGACAAACGTGCTGTCAGAGGCCTTTGAGCCTTTGGTGAGCCCTTCCCTGGGGCGGCAGAGAGTCTCCATATCTAGGACTCTAGCAACCTGGCTCACACTGGTAGCCCCGCCCTGGTGACTCCCTGAGGCCCCACCCCACCCCACCCAACTTTCAGGCCCACCCAAGCTGTTGCCACTTGCTTAACCATAGGATTGGATTGGCCTGTATTGGATCCTGCTTCAGGTTTTCCTAAATTCTTTCAACCAAGCAGCATCTGCTCTCTGCTAGCCCCATACCACTCGTTAAGTAATACACAGAAACAAACACAGGGAGGCAATCAAAATGAGGAGACAAAGAAACAGGTCCCAAATGAAAGAACAGAACAAAACCCCAAGAAAAGAACTAAGCAGAATGGAGATAAGCAACCTAACAGATGCTGAGTTCAAAATGCTGCTTATAAGGATGCTCAATGAACTTAGTGAGAACCTCAGTGAACTTAGTGAGGGCCTCAAGAGCATAAAAAAGGACCAGTCAGAAACGAAGGAGGCACTAACTGAAATAAAGAATAATTTACACAGATTCAATAGTAGAGTATGTAAATCCAAGAAGGAAACCATCGATTTGGAATATAAGGAAGCAAAAAACACCCAATCAGAACAGCAGAAAGTAAAAAGAATCCAAAAAAATGAGGAGAGTGTAAGGAGCCTCTGGGACAACTTCAAGCATGCCAACATTTGCATCTTGGGGGTACCAGAAGGAGAAGAGAGAGAACAAGAAATTGAAAACCTGTTTGAAACAATAATGGCAGAAAACTTCCCTAACTTGGTGAAGGAAACAGACAAACAATCCAGGAAGCACAGAGAGTCTCAAATAAGATGAACCCCAAGAGGCCCACACCAAGACACATCATCATCAAAATGCAAAAGGTTCAAGACAAAGAGAATCTTAAAAGCAGCAAGAGAAAGGCAGCTAGTTACCTACAAGGGAGTTCCCATAAGGCTGTCAGTTGATTTCTCAAAAGAAACTTGGCAGGCCCGAAGGGAGTGGCAAGAAATATTCAGAGTGATGAAAAGCAAGAACCTACAACCAAGATTACTCTATCCTGCAAAGCTGTCATTTAGAATCGATGGAGATATAAAGAGTTTCCCAGACAAGAAAAAGTTAAAGAGTTCATCACCACAAAACCATTATTATATGAAATAATGAAGGGTCTTTTTGAAGAAAAAGATAAAATATATGAACAAACAAAATGGCAATGAATACATATCTATCAACAATGGAATCTACAAACAAAATGAACAGGTAGAATAGAAACATTCTCATAGATACAGAGAATATTTTGTTGGTTGCCAGATGGGAGGGGGTTGGGGGAATGGGTGAAAAAGGTGAAGAGATTAAGAAGTACAAATTCATTGCTAGACTGACAAACCTCAAAGGGAAAGGGGTTGGGGGGGGTGGGAAGACATAAACCAAAGAACTTATATGCATAACCAATGGACACAGACAATAGTGTGGGAAAAGGCGGGAATGGGGCGGGAGTGGGGAGGAGGGGTTCATTGGGATAAAAATGAGGAACATCTGTAATACATTCTACATTCAACAATAAAGATTTAAAAAAAAAAAAAAAAAAAAAATGCAGCCCTGGCCGGTTTGGCTCAGCGTTTAGAGTGTCGGCCTGCGGTCCTGAGAGACCCAGGTTCGGTTCCCGCTAAGGGCATGTACCTCGGTTGCAGTTTGTCCCCGGCCCTGGTCGGTTGTGCGGGTGGCAGCCACTCGATGTGTCCCTTCACGTCGATGTTTCTCTCTCTCTCTCCCTTCCTCTCTCTCCCTCCCACTCTACCTGAACAAAAAATGGAAACATGTCCTCGGGTAAGGATAAAAAAAAAAAAAAAATGCAAGGACAGCCCAGCTGGTGTGGCTTGTTGGTTGAGCATCCACCCATGCACCAACAGGTGACTGGTTTGATTCCCTGTCAGGGCACATGCCCAGGTTGTGGGTCAAATCCCCAGTGGGGAGCATTCTGGAGGCGGCAAATTGATCTTCTATCTCACTGATGTTTCTATCTCTCTCTCTCTCCCTCTCCCTCTCCCTCTCTCTCTCTCTAAAATCAATCAATAAGTTTAAAAATGCAAGAACAAGTCACAGAGTAAAAGAAAATATTTGCACAACATGTATCTGATGCCCTGGCCAATTTGGCTCAGCAGTTGAGCACCAGCCTGCGGACCAGAGAGTCCTGGGTTTGGTTCCCACTAGGGGCACGTATGACAAAAAAATAAAACACGTATCTGGTAATAATCTTCTATCTAATATATATAAAGAATGCTTACAACTCAGTAATTAAGTGATAATTTCATAAAAAAGACAAAAAGTTTGATATATATGTTTCACAAAAAAATAAATTAATGGCAATACACACAATGAAAAATATTTAGCTTCGTTAGTTATCAGGGAAATGCAAATTAAACTATAATTAAATAATATCACACAACCACTAAAACAGCTATAATTTAAGTGTTTTACGAATCTCAAAAGTTGGGGATGATGTGGAACAACTGTAATTCTCATGAGCCGTAGTTAGTAGTATAAAATGGTACAACCACTTTGTAAACTTTGTAAAATCATTTGTTGATTTCTTATAAAATTAAGCAAGCATTTATTATATATTTGGCAACTCTGCTTCTAGATATTCATTCAATAGAAATGAAAGCATATCCACAAAAATTTTAATAAGAACATTTATAACAATGTTACTCATTAGCTCTCAAATAGACACAGTACACATGTCTTCCACAGGAAAGTGCGTACACAAATTGTGGCATATTCATGTATTAAAATATTATTCAGCATTAAAATATATATATAGCATTAAATACAGCATTATATACGATAATGTGAATGAACATGCCATAACAGGTTATTCAGATTAATATCAAACATTACGTTTAGATAAATAAACGAAGCAACCAAGAGTATACCCTGCATGATTCAGTTATATGAAGTTCAAGAATAGATAACACCAATCTCTAGCAACAAAAATCAGAATACAACCCAGCTGGAGTGGCTCAGTGGTTGAATGTTGACCCATGGACCAAGAGGTCGCCAGTTCGATTCCCAGTCAGGGCACATGCCCAGGTTGTGGGCCCGATCCCCAGTGGGGGGCATGCAGGAGGCGGCCAATCAGTGTTCTCTCTCATTGATGTTTCCATCTGTCTCTCCCTCTCACTTCCTCTTTCTCTAAAAGATCATTAAAATATATTTTTTAAAAATCGGAATACAGTCGTGTGCCACTTAAGAATAGAGATATATCCTGAGAAATGCGTCATCAGGTGATTTCATCATTGTGTGAACATCAGAAAGTGCACTTACACTAACCTAGATGGTCCAGTCTGCTACACACCTAGGCTATATGGTATAGCCTATTGCTCCTAGATTATAAGTCTGTATGCTTGTTACTGTACAAAACAACACGAGATTCAATCAAACAAGAGAAAATGATGCAATCAAGAAACATGGTAAACACAAGATAAATGAGACTGCTGTCAGCATAACACAGTATTCTGTTTTACAGCAAACATTTTATTTATTTATTTATTTATTTTAAATATGTTTTTATTGATTTTCTAGAGAGAGAGGAAGAAAGAGAGAGATAGAAACATCAATGAGAGAGAACATTGATTGGCCATCTCCTACACACCCACTACTGGGGATGGAGCCCACAACCCAGGCATGTGCCCTGACCTGAAATTGAACCGGGACCTCTCAGTCCATGGGACGACGCTCAATCCACTGAGCCACACCAGCTGGGCTACAGCAAACATTTTTATAAGTAGAAAGAGTACACTTTAATATAACGATTAAAAGTTACTGTACATACATAAACTAGTAACATAGTCATTGATTATCATTATCAACTATTATGTATTGTACATATTATATGCACTATACTTTCTTTTTTAAAAAATTTTTTTCCTTTATTGATTTTAGAGAGAGATGAAGGGGGAGAGAGAGACAGAGAGAAACATCGATGAGAGAGAACATCCATTGGCAGCCTCCTGCATGCCCCCCACTGGGGATCGGGCCCACAACCTGGACATGTGCCCTGGCCGGGAATCGATCCGGCGACCTCTTGGTGCATGGGTCAGTGCTCAACGACTGAGCCACACTGGCCGTGCATGTGCTATGCTTTCATACAGCTGGCAGTGCAATAGGTTTGTTTACATAATCATTCATTACCACAAACACGTGAGCAATGTTTTGCTTTTCGATTTTATAATGGCTACAATACCATTAGGTAATAGGAATGTTTCGGCTCCATTATAATCTTATGGGACTACTGTTTTATCCGTGATCTATCATTGACTGAAATGTTGTTATGTAGAACATGACCACATATATTTTTTCTCATATGAGTTAGTGTCTGTTAGAGGAAGTTCCACATCATTCTTCTGTTTTACCAAAAATGTTTTGCTTACTCTTCCTGAAGAAATCATAAAGTGTATTCAGAAAGAAAACTTGTTTTAGATTTTTGTAATTAATATTTTATATTCATGCTTGATTTAGAAAGAGGTCAGCTGAGAGCTAAAGATAGTTGAAACAGTCTTTTTTATATATCGGATGAATTAATATTATTACTATTATTCCTAGTAAAATTACTACTATATTGCTGTCATGCTGAACTATTTCTTTCTGTCAAAGTATATAGTGGATAGAGCAGTATGCCTTTGGGTTTTTCTATAAAAGAGTTGGAGACATTCTGTACCATTGGAGACCCCTCATCTCATCCCCATATTCCAATACTAACCAAGTGTTACTTTTTTACAACATCTTTATGTAACCCATTATGCTCAGAATGGGTTTTGTAAAAGGAACATACACTTAGGTGAACGAGAAAAAGAAATTCAATGACTATCTTAGTTACCTTGCTGCCAACGGAAGGACCTTAATAAGAAAATTTGTAAGCAATTTGACCTATCAAGTATTTCTCATTTCTCTCATCAAACACCCTTCTCTATACTGTGAGTGAGATTAGGTGACTTGGAGTGTTGCAATAAAACCAAATGATTATAGGATTTTAAAAATTATCTCTCCCAGATGTTCAAAGATTCAAATGAACAGAAGTAAGCACATAAATGAAATTGCAAGCAGAAGCAGCAATTATTCAAAATGAACTCCTCCGGATGGAGATGTAAAGAAGAGAGAATACAAAAAGACTATAAAAAAAAGTTCCACAAAAGCACTCAAAGGAGGCATTTTTGATGGCCAAACTAAGGAAACAAGTTGCCTACATAATGGGTCTAATTAATCCACCATCCTATAACCTCATCCTTTTGGCACAATAATTATTCTTTTTCATGTTAAGTTCTAAGGAAAGCTGAGTAATTTTTGAAGCTGTGATTCTTATATATTTGTATTATATTGAACTAATATCAAGCTTCATAGATTTACCATAGATTTACCGTTACTCTGCATGTGTCCTAGACATGGCCCAAACATTTGAAAAAATAACTTTATAATGTAAGAGGATTATGTGAGAAAATAAACTAACAGTGCTTAAGCAAAACAAAACAAAATGGGCATTAATGCTCTCTACAAATTTTACTTAATTTGATCTCTCCTGAGTAACTTTCGATTTTCAAATGCTTCATACCAAAATCAGAAGTAAAACAAATAGACCAAAAAAAACACACACAAAATTAAATGAAGTAAGAGGAGACACATTCTTTTTATGTCTTGTTAGTAATGAGCAGACGGTTCCCTGGTACATTAATATTTGACAAATATTAACTTATCTTCCAAGAAAAAGGGGGAGGAGACATTACATACCACATTCCATGGTCCTCCTCAAAATAATTCATAGCACCCTAAATGCTGTAAGATGTAAGTGTCCATCAGTAGATGAGTGGATAAAAAAACTGTGGTACACGTACACATTAGAATACTATGTAGCTATAAGAAAGAAAGATCTCTTACCCTTTGAGGCAACATGGAGGGACCTGGAGAGTATTATGCTGAGTGAAATAAGTCATTCAGAGAAAGACAAGTATCACATGATCTCACTTATTTGTAGAACATAATGAACAAAACTTATGTGCACAATCAATCAACACAAATATTAGGCTGGGGAAGGCAGGAGAAGGGGTGGGAGCGGGAGGTGGTCAATGGGGGAAAAAGGGAGGGAGGGACATCTGTAATACTTTCAACAATAAAAATAAATAAATAAATAAATAAATAATAAGGAAAAAGATGTCTTGTTAGCCCTCAGAGCACAGTTTGGGAAATCTAGCCAGAAAGGCATATATTCTGTATGTGTGAAGAAGGACTCTTTTCACTCATCTCTTGAAGAACAAAGAGTTAAATCACTAATCTAAAATAATAAAGCTCTAGTCCGGCAGGTGTGGCTCAGTGGTTGAGTATCGACCCATGCACCAAGAGGTCGTCAGTTTGATTCCCGGTCAGGGCACATGCCCAGGTTGTGGGCCCGATCCCCAGTGGGGGGCATGCAGGAGGCAGCCAGTCGATGTCCTCTCTCATCGATGTTTCTATCTCTCTCTCCGCCGCCCTTCCTCTCTCTGGAAAAATCAATGGAGGGAAAAAATGTTTAAATAAAAATAAAATAAAGTTCTAGAAAACACAATGGTTGATTTTGAACATATACCAGGAAAATGTTTTGTGGTTAACATGGAAATTATTTGAGTCTTATTTGATTCTAAGGCTAAATGGGAGGTAAAATGAAAGACTGAAGGGTTATCTATTTTATTTTATTTATTTATCCTCACCCGAGGACATTTTAGCATTCATTTTGAGATAGAGCAGAGGGAATGAGGGAGGAAGAGAGAGAGAGAAACATTCATGTGAGAGAGAGACATATAGACTGGTTGCCACCCACATGACCCAAACAAGGCCAGGGATAAACTGCAACTGAGATACGTGCCCTTAGTGGGAACCCAACCCAGGACTCTGGTGTGCAGGCTGACGCTCCAATAGCTGAGCCAAACTAGCCAGGGTGAAGGGTTATCTATTTTAAAAGTAGTTATCAGTCCATCAGTGGAGGAAAAGGAGAAACATCTGTCACAAAAATTAATTAATTAATTTAAAAATTAAAAAAATAAAAGTACTTATCAGTCTAAACCAGAAAAATCACATAAGAAAGATAGACTCTTATTGTCTCATCCTTCAGCTTAAATAGCATTTCTCAGCATCATGAAGGAGGCACATTTTCTTTTTTTTTATATGCACGTGTCCCTAGCGGGAACCGAACCCGGGACTCTCTGGTCCACAGGCCGATGCTCCAACCGCTGAGCCAAACCGGCCAGGGCCAAGGAGGCACATTTTCTTCATTACCCCTCACTGCACCAGCCACTGTCTCTTGCTCTACAAGCAAAGACAACATTTTAAACAAATGGTGTTTCTCTTAACATATAAGTGCAAGTATATTCAACTCTTAGGTCTTGGTAACAAAATACTTTTTTATTATGATCCCCGTTAAAGCACAGGCAGAGTTTCCCACAACTGTGATGTTAGTCGATTAGCCAGGAGGGAGTGGGGTGCTTAATACATATTTACAAAAGCACCTTTAGTGATTATTTAAAAAACAAAAAAGCTAATTACAAAACATATAGCCTGGGAAATATCCACCAACTTCTAAATACAGCTGCATTCAAAATGTACGCTACATTTCAAGCGCAAGCAAGATTAAGGGTGGAAAATACAGGAGTAAGAACAAGGCTTGTATTCATGCTTTGAATTTAGCTGGTGGGATTGTTGAAGACAATAGCATATTTTGCTCTAATTCACTCAAAACACACATTACTGACTTAAATGAAATGAGAACTATTTAACTGATTTCTTACACTCGGCACAAGGAAGTATGTTCGTTTTACACCAAATCTACCATGTTCTAAAACGCTTACGGTGGTAGCACCTCAATGAGTCCCCCAGGCCAATCATTCTTCTGCAGCCATCTCCTTGCCCTCAAGAATCATTGTCTAATGCAACTTTTTTCATCAAGCTGGGAATAAAGATTCCTAAGGTGAATCTGATGCCAACAATCACAGGACTCCTTTCAGGAGCACTTGAGGAACTTGGTCTAGTTGATACAGAATGATTTGAGTTGATTCCGGAATGTCAGGGTACTCATTTAAGTGGTATCCTGTATTTTTATTTTTAAAGTGTTTTTTTTTTCCTTTATTGATGGTTTTTTTAGAGCGAGGGAAGGGAGAGGGAGAGAGAGATAGAAACATTGATGAGAGAGAACATCGATTGGCCGCCTCCTGGATGCCCCGCACTGGGGATCCGGCCCACATCCTGGGCATGTGTCCTGACTGGGAATCGAACCAGTGGCCCTTTGGTGCATGGTTGGGTCGACGCTCAACCACTGAACGACACAGGCTGGACATAACCTTGTATTTTGATATTCCCTTTTGGAATTCCAGGTAAGAAACTTTTACTGCATATGCATAATGTCCTTTCTATCCCCATTCCTGGAAGTCAATCACAGTACCTTTCCTGAAGAAAATCCCACTTAAGTAACTGTTCCTTTTTATCCTTTTGTATATGTTTAATTTTTAAAACACACATAGAATAAAGGCCTAATAGATTTCAGAAATTCTCTCTAGGGGGAGCAAAATGTTAGAATACAGGTAAGTTAACTAAGTATTGTGTTTTATAGGACGTAAGGAAATGATATCATGACATAAACTGCATGTTTTCCTTGTCTGAAATGGTGAAGAATTTTCTTTTTTTTTTTTTATCCTCACCCGAGGACATTTTTTCCATTCTTTGTACAGATAGAGTGGGAGGGAGAGAGAGGAAGGGAGAGAGAGTGAGAAACATCGACGTGAAGGGACACATCGAGTGGCTGCCACCCGCACGACCAACCAGGGCCGGGGACAAACTGCAACCGAAGTACGTGCCCTTAGCGGGAACCAAACCCTGGTCTCTCCGGACCGCAGGCCGACGCTCTAACCGCTGAGCCAAACTGGCCAGGGCAGAAATGGTGAAGAATTTTCAATGAGCATGTTCTGATTTTCACTCAAGGCCCTTATTTGTGACTTAGTCAAGGGTAGCGCAAAAATCGTGAAATAATTTTCTGCAAAAGCAATTGAATTGCGTGGTACTCAAATCTGCAAGTTTTGCTTTACAATTATTATTATTCTCTAAACGTTATCAGAGAAGTGGGAGGTCCTCTTCTATGGGGTTGAGGGGGTTGGAAAATGGACATCTTTTGACCTTGTGTTAAGCACTCTCAACCTTGTGTTAATGCATCCTCGGAATCCTAGCTGGGGGAGTGGGGGACCTGGCCCAGGTGTAATGGGTACTTCATTTGCATGTGTATAAGGGTTTGTTATCTTTTGGCTTTGAGATCTCTTCCCCTAAAAAGCAAGAGACAAAGCTAGGGTGTATGCAGTAATGCCATCTCAAGGAAAAAATTTACTTAAATCACTTGTAACCTGGGTGTACCCTCCTGCAAATAAATGGAACTGTGTCCAGAGATCTGGAGCATTTGCTACCTTGCAAATCTCCCCCTCACTCCAAGCAGCATGTGCTTATGGGTTCATTGCGTTGCACCGATCCCGGCAGGCCGACAGACAGCACTCTTCCCCACGGGGTGCTGCTGGGGGTGGAGTTCTTATGATATCTCAAGAAAAAGAATTTTCTGAGATTTGTATGAGAGAATGAGTGATTTTTATTTGTGTAGAATTACATCCCTGAATTTCTAAAGTCCCATTTCCCTTTGTCCAGCCATTGAACAGCTGGGGTTTCAGTAGAGCTAGAAGCAAAGCCAGTGTCCAGAGTTTCTGCTCCATGTTGCAGCCAGGTCCAGTTCAGCATCAGGCTAGTGCAGTCCATCAGTTCATTGTGTGTGGGGCCCACGTGGTCATGGGCCATGTGGGCAAACGCAGGAAAGTGTACCCCAAGTAACAAGAGTCCCAAGGTTCCCAAAAGCATAAGAGAGCACTCAAGAGCACAAGAGAGTGTGCTTCTTCGTTTAAGGTATTAAATATCACAAATTTCTGCAGGCTTGCAGTGGCCACGTCTATTTTGGTCAATGATCTCTGTTCCCAGGTGTCATTGACCGGCAATTATGGAAGGGAGATTGCCTATAATGTCTGGCCTTCCCTTTACTCCTTTCCTGTTATTAATAACTAGGTTAATTACAATGTTACCATAAATACAAGCTAACTAAAAACCAAAACCAATGAAAACAACAAAAGGAACATTCATAGTTTTGGAAAACAAACATTAACAAAAGGAAAAAAATGAAAATCGAACAGATTGAGCTGAAGCATTACTTTAATTTTTAACAGATTACCAGGAAAATATATATGTCTATGCACATAGAAGTGTTCTTCCACTCACCCCACTTTGTTATTCTTTGCTATTGATTTATGTTTTCTTTTTTCATATGTAAAAAAAAGAAAATGTGTCTGAAATTTTTTGTGTTTCGCATATTCAAAGCAGGCAAGTAATTGAGAAATATAAACACAAGAGTTCGTTGGAATATCAAATTGTTAAACAAATAACGGCTGGTAAAACAGATTTTGAGAATGCAGTTGAAGCCAGAATCGGGCTTCCTGCCAGAATTAAATTTATCTTTACTGTCACTAGAAACCAAAAGCCCTTATCACATGCATGAGAATCTCAGTTCCCAAGGGTAGGCTACTCCAAATAAGAAAGACAGATGAATCTTAATGTTGGCAAATGTATGTGAATTCCATTTCCAATCTCACCAATAAAATCTATTACTCTTTCTTGGGATGATCTACATAAAGAGACTGAAAGGAAAGATGAAAGTTCTAATACTATATTTCTACTGAAAATGGACACAACCATAAAGAAACATAAAGAAGGGGGAATGAAGGACAGCAGAGATCCAAGTTCTGCCAATTAATACTGAGGACAGTCTGACTGGTGTGGCTCAGTGGTTGAGCGTTGACTCATGCACCAAGAGGTCACTGGTTCAATTCCCGGTCAGGGCACATGCCCACGTTGTGGGCCCGATCCCCAGTGGGGGGCGTGCAGGAGGCAGCCAATCGATGTTCTCTCTCATCGATGTTTCTATCTCTCTCTCCCTCTCCCTTCCTCTCTCTCTAAAATCAATGAAGAAAAAAGAAATACTGAGGACATAATGTTTCAAGCTTTTATCATTTAAAGTGTGGTCAACAGACCAGCAGCATTGGCATCATAAAGGAAATAGTTAGAAATGCAGAATATCAGTTCTCACCCAGGACCTACTGAATCAGGATTTGAATTTTAAGAAGACCTTCAATTTACAGAAGACTGCCTTAATTAGAGCATGATTCTCAAAGTTCACTGTGCGTGATAATCACTTTGGGATTTAAAAAAAAAACACCAAATTGATATCTAGGTCTCACCCCTATGTATATAGTCCATGGTGTATTTAAGATGAAAAATAAATGTTATTTGAAATAATGTTGGGTCACGGATGCTGTCAAGAGTTTTAATAATTTTCCTCGCATGCAGCAAAAGCTACAAAGTGAAATCCAAGTCTTATATGTAACAGGCTCACTGCAGGATACTAGGAGGAGGTGAAGATGATGAGCAACAGAGGTCCGTGGATTTTGGCTATGATACAGGTGTACCACAGTAGGGTTATTTGAAGGACAGCGCAGAGAATTAGGTATTATTCCTCTGGCCAACCTCCTAGAGACTCATGCTTAATTATTCAGCAAATAGGAAGATGCAATAGAAACAGAAATGGTGTGTTTACACACAATATGGTAAGAACGTTGGGACTAGTAGGGAGTAGCTGAGATATGTGTGCTATTAAAGAGTTTCTCCCGCCCTGGCCAGTTTGGCTCAGTGATTAGAGCATTGGCCTGTGGACCAGAGAGACCCGGGTTCAGTTCCCGCTAAGGGCACGTACCTCGGTCGCAGTTTGTCCCCGGCCCTGGTTGGGTCGTGCGGGTGTCAGCCAGTAAATGTTGATGTTTCTCTCTCTCTCTTCTTCCCTCTCTGCCTCCTGTTCTATCTGAAGAGAAATGCAAAAATGTCTTCGGGTGAGGATTAAAAAAAAAGAGTTTATCCCTGCTTTAGTATGGCTCTTTCAACACATGGCGGCCTTTTCATAGTGGATTACTCAGTGGCCATCACTAGAAAGCAATGCCAATGGCAGGAGGCATCACATATAGCAATGACAAAGGCAAGATAACATCTACTTCTGAGGGGACATTCAGGGTGTGAGAAAACTGGAGGGCCTTCCTGGGATCAGGGAATGATTAGATGCCTGCGACAAACACTGTGTACCTTTAAGAAATATATATACTTTATTGACTTTTTTTTAGACAGAGAGGAAGGGAGAGGAAGAGAGATAGAAACATCTTTGAGGGATGGATTAGGCTGCTTCCTGCATGGCCCCCACTGGGGATCAAGCCCACAACCTGGGCATGTGCCCTGACCAGGAATCGAACCAGGACCTCTCATTCCATGGGACCACACTCAATCCACTGAGCCATACCGGCTGGGCACATTGTATAACTTTTAAAGCTAAAATTCACAAGATTAAAAACAAAAGTCACTATTTCAAACTGCCATTTAAGACAACGAAATCTTTTCAAACGAAAAATGAACTCTGCAATATCAAACATAGATTGATTTATTTTACAGAATATGCTTTTCTAATTGAAACTTAATCTAACTATGAATTCCACTGGCAGTTTCTCTCTACCAGACCTCGTTCAGTTGCTAAACAATGATAATCTGGTTTCTGGAATGGAATTAGTCTAGACTCTTATCGCCATTATCCCAGCAAGGTCTCTCTAATGACAACATAATCATAATTGCCTGAAGCAAGTCTTTTACTGGTTTATGTTCTTATTTGCTCCATCCTCTAAATTCTGCAACTCCCTGAGGGACCTTGCATTATTAGTTCATCGACAGAGCAAAATTGACTGATATACACCTAAGAGTTCAAGTCATTTCCATTTCTTCCTGTTAGTTGTCTTTGATGATATTATTGCTATCCAGGGAAAGTGGTTTTTCAGGTAGAATCATTAATCTTTCATCAAATAAAAACACGTCCAATACATTAAGCACGAAATAAATACTAAAAGATCAGAGACGTTTTATTTCATAAGGGATTAAGAACTGATGTGGCTCAGTAGACAAGAATTTAAGGAAAATAGAATGCAAAAAAAATTAAGTAAATCTCTCCCAGTTTGACCTGCTGTCTAAAAGTATTGTGAGCACAAAGGTAAAGAGCTGAAGAGTGAAAGGGCTGAAATAAATGTTTACATCTAATTAGATCTTTGTTGTACTTTGAAACTGCAATAAAAGATAACTGGTTGTAACAGTATAAATTATCTACCGATTTCACTGCAATAAAAGATAACTGGTTGTAACAGTATAAATTATCTACCGATTTCGCAGTTTAAAACAACCCTCATTTAAACTCTCTGTTCTACAAATCAGACAACTAGCTAGGCAAGGCTAGATTCTCTCCTCAGGACTCACAATGTTGAAATCAAGGGCTTGGAGGCTTCTCAGTATATGGGTTGTTGACAGAATTGATTTTCTTTTCACTCTTTCCACGTGGCGTCTTTCTCTTCAAGTCAGTAATGACGGAATCCTTGTCATTCCTTATTTCTTTTTCCATTGATTTTTTTTATTAATTTATTGATTTTTGTTACAAACCTTTCTCCTTTTTCTCCCATTGACACCCCTCTCCCGATCCCTCCCACCAGCATTGTTGTCTATGTCCATCGGTTATGCCTATATGCATATGCATTCTTTGGTTTATCGCTTTTCTCTCCCACACCCCTCTCCTCTGAGGTTTGTTAGTCTGGACCCTACTTCTGTGTCTCTGGGTCTATATTGTTCATTCTTTAAATATCTCAAACTTCTTCTGCTGCTTTTAATGGCTTATGTGATTGCATTGGGCTCACTTGGATAATCTAAAATAATCTTCCTATTTTCAGATCAACTGATTAGTGATTTGAATAACATCTTCAAAGTCTCTAGTGCATAAAATACACCATAACCATGGGAGTTGCACAAAGGGGTAGAAATGAAGGGGGCTAAAGTTCTAGCTAGCAGATTGGATAAATCTGGGTGCTGGCAAATAAATAGACATTGATGATATTATAATGCAATGGTTGACAACTTAAGCTCTGCAGGTTTGAGTCTGGCTATGTCACTTCTTAGCTATATTCTTTAAGCTTCACTTTCATGACCTATAAATAAAGATAATAAGAGAAACTAACTCATAATGTTACTGAGAGGATGAAATCATAAGTATATTTTAGCATCTGTCTTATAGTGCATGTCCAATGAATATTAGTTGTCATTATTATCACTTTTATTTTTCAATATATTTTATTTTATGTTTATTTTTAGGAAAGTAGTACATACATGCTACAAAATTACATATAGTACAGATAAGGTTGTAATGGAAAATCAGTTCACACCTCCATTCTCACTCCCCAAAAGAAACTGTTTTAATCAATTTTGGTTGTATTTCTTTTGGTAGTTACCTCCACATTCTAAACATGTACACATAATTATTCTTTGACACTCTCTGTTGACTCCATGCCATGAAAAACAGAGATTCAGATCAATAACACTACTCCTATCTCTTGATAGTTGTATTATTTATATTCCTTCTATTAGTTACTTTTGTAACTCTTAATAAATATTTGCTTCCTATTATTTTCATTTTAGACAGTTCTCCTAACTCCTACAATGTAAGAAAGGATATTAAAACCTTACCTAATCTTCTCTCCATCACTTTTTCCCACCTCAGAGCTCACATTTTCTGTCAACTGTAATTTACTTTGCATGATCAATATTGATATTCATATTGTTATCGTTTACATCCTACTCTGTAGTCATAATTAAATATTTCATTCTCTGTCTGAAGCTAGATTCTAACTGAAAAGCAATAAACAACCATTATGATATCCAAGTTATATAACTATTATTCACTAAAGGGACAAATAATGTGGTAGGATTATCGTTTCTTCTCTTCGGGCCCAATATCTTGATCTCTGTGCAACTCAAATAAGCATATTACTCCTGCCTTAAATGGAGTTTACTATTCACAATTTGAAATTATTATTTTGAGATGGCGTGTAATATATAATTCAGTAAAGACCATGGGCAAAATTAATTCTTTAATTATTGAATTGACAAAAGTTTGTTTTTTAAATTAATATACTATAAAATCAAACTCAAGTAATATTATGGAAAGATAGAATATAATATTTCTTTAGTTAACAATAAAGAAGTTTAACCTTTGATTGATGTACTTAAAATTAGTCTTATTTCTCAGGTACCATTTGAATTCAGAAATGATGGTTTTAATTTGTCATTTTGATGAAATGAACAACAAATGAACTACTTTTGAAAAAGTGGATATCTTGCTATTCTACCCTATTCATTCTTTGATTTCAGTTGAATGTTCCTTATTCCACAATATTTTTTTTTTGTTCAAGCTGTGAGCATATAAAATAGAATGTCAACTTCTAATTTATGCACTGAATTGGTCAATGCATTACTTAATACAGTGGAATTACTTTGTAATGTCACACTGATGTACACAAAGTTTCTTATAAAAATGCATGTGGATGAAGAAACAATAGTTGTGAACTATTAACTAAATTCAAGGGCTATATTTGTCATAGATCAGAAAATAAAAAAAACAAAAAGAAATTTCTTTCCTCAAAACACAACATTTTTCATTGAATGAAAATTAATTTGGTTATGGTAAGCTATATTGTTTCTTTCAAGGGGAACGGGTGAATGCAAAATCATATACGTATTATGAGAAAAGCATATTTAAAAATGATGTCACAAAAAGAGTTGTTCCTATTATCAGTGGGAGTGGGGTGTCCACCAGTGAAAGTGAGGGATCCCTTTCCCCAATGGGTGCTGGGGGGTCAGGTTCTTACGATATCTCAAGAAAAAGAATTTTCTGAGACTTGCACAGGAGAATGAGTGATTTAAAAAAAAAATTTTTTTTTCTTTATTGACTTGAGAGAGAGAGAGAGAGAGAGAGAGAGAGAGAAACACCCCCACTGGGGATCGGGCCCACAACCTGGGCATGTGCTCTGATGGGGAATTGAACCAGCGACCTCTTGATGCATGGGTCGACGCTCAACCACTGAGCCACACCGGTCGGCATGAGTGATTTTATTTTTGAGTATGAAATTATATCCCTCAGTTTGCAAAGTCCCAATACCCTTAATCCAGTCCTGGAAGAGATGCAGCTGGGGAGTCAGTAGAGCTAGAAGTAAAGCCAGTGTCCAGAGTTTCCTTTACATGGTGGAATTGGATCTGACACAGCATTGGGCTAGTTCCAGCCCATCAGTCCATTGTGTGGGGTCCACATGGCAATGAACCATGTGGGCAAATGCAGGAGTGTGAAGCCCTGCAAGCTAGGGGTCAGGAGTGATTCACAAGAGAGAGAACTCCTTTATTTAAGAGCTTATGTATCAAATCTTCCCACACTTGCAGTGGCCATGCCTATTGTGGCCAAAGACCTGTTCCCAGGTGTGACTGACAGGCACGTACCTTCTCTGTGTCATCCAGACTTTACTGGTCATGCCTATAATATTTGCCTTCCCCTTGTCTCCTTCCCTTTTAATTAGTAACCAAGTTTATTATGATGGTATCATTCCCACTTAATCTCATTTATCTATGTGGCACAATGGAAAATAATGAAAATACATGAACACTGACTTATAAATATTTCTTTTCATAGTGCTGAGTAAAAATTAACCTTAGAAAGTAATTTAGTTATATCTAATTCTGTGGTGGTTATATAGACTATTATATATAATCTAATTGTTAATAGAAAAATGAGAAACTCCTCAATAATACATTAACTTTTGTTATTTTATCTGCATCAAATGATTTTATATGTAATAATTCAAAGAGAGCAGGGTCAATTATCTCCTCTAAATATGATAATAGTTTCTGAAATCTAACCAACCAACCAGCCCTAGATGATCAAAGAGTGTTATACTCCATTTTAGTAACTACTGCATTTCCTCGCATTCTGTACAAAACCAAAATCAAGTTATGACTTTTGAGAAAAAAAAATATACTAAACACTCTTGTCAAATAAAAACAATGATTTCAAGCAATGGATCCACAGTTTGATAAAGAAGATTATATCATCATTGCGTGGGAAATAGAAAGCAACAATATCATTTCATGTTTGCATTTCTAGTTATGTATATATAACTGGTGGGAAAACGTAAGGCCCTAATTAGCTCTGAAAGCGGTGCTAAGCAATCACAAGTTCACTGGACAGACTTTTATCTTTATTATGTTTTCAGATTAAGGTTTTGATATCAGCTCTAAAGGTGGCATCAAAATTCCTACTAGGATAATGCTACTAATATTGCATAAATGCTCCTAAATTTTATAACAGGTAACAGTTTCTTTCTTTCTTTTTTTTTTTTAATTTAGTGCCTAAAAGAAATGGCATACTCCATTTCTAAGAAGAGATGTTGCCCTATGTTCTAAAGAGAGTGATTTCAAGGAGAAGAACGGCTAGTGTTGCCACAGATGTTTCTAGAATGTTAAATGTTGCTAATTAATGAAGAGAATAAGACCAATGCTGTGAACAAAAACACAAAACAAAACAAAACTCCCACTGTGATTGTTTCACCATTCATTACCCCAGGACACCAACATCTCTTCCACAAATTGTATTCCAGCATGGTGGGGATGGTGATTAAAGTGTCCATATGGTAGCAATATGGATGCCCCGCTGAGCAACAGAGGGGTGAAGTCTACAGGTCAAGTGAAGAGTTTATTTTGTGATGGTGAATAACTTCAAACTTGGGAGTTTTCAAAACATTTGAAGTGAAGTCATACATGATTAAAAAACACAGTCAAGGGTTTTTATTCTTTTGAGAATAAATGTGAAAAAGCAAAACATTCCTACATCAAAGCCATTTCTGATCTTGAAGACTCAGTAATGTTTTTAACCAAAACCTTCCATTCAGCATCTAACTGGGCAGATCACTGTCTAAGTGATTTATATATATTATCAACATCCTCACCATTACGGCCAGAAGAAAATCCAAAGCAGAATACATACTCTGTTTTAGAAAGTTTACAGACTATTTTGGAAGCAAACAATGAAATTATACCAGATACAACAATATATCCATAAGCATGAAGAAGCTACTGCATACTTAATATAAGTACTAGGGAAAAGGAGAGCAACGGCATGGGAGAACATGACTGTATTTATCTTCTCAGAGGCCCTCTCTCTGGTACAACCTTCAAGTCTCCATTTTACCTCCTGATTTCCCACCTTTTTTCTGTTCCCTTATGGTCCTATTGTTCAAATAATCTCATTACTTGTGTTTTCTGTTGGTAACAGAACAATGCATTTGTATAGCCCTAAACAAGAAAGAATCCTATTCATTTTCTTCATTCCACTTACTGGCGTTGAATTCTTTTCTCTTTTCAGGCTCACAATCTGGGAGAACTTCTTTTCTAAAATTTCTTCTTCCTAACCCACAACAAATCCATTTTTTTCCATATTGATGTTCCTCTTTTTGCAATATCTCTTAAATTCATTCCATACTTCACATTTTCACACTTACCATGCTAATCCTGTCTTTCATAGATGAGTTAACTCAAGCCTTTATCTTCCTCAGGTAATAGCACATCACTCTCTCATCCTCAATTTAAGAATTTATACTGATTCTCTCTTGACTATACTATCAAATAGAGATTCCACAACCTGACATTTGAGGTCTTCCATTCCTGCTCCACTATTTGTTGTTGTTGTTGTTGTTTGTTTTGTTTTGTTTTGAGTGAGAAGAAGGGAAAGGGAGAGAGAGAGAGAAACATCAATATGAGAGAGAAACATTGATCTACTGCCTCTTGCACGCCTCCTACCGGGAATTGAGCCTGCAACCTGGGCATGTGTCCTGACTGGGAATCAAACCAGCGACCTGTTGGTGCATGTTCAACCACTGAGCCACACCAGCTGGGCACCTTTTCACTCTTTTGAAAATTACTTTGCCACCCAAATAATGTCTTAAATCTAGATATGTGAATTCCTTGGCACTTGGGCAATTTATAAGAATGCTTACATTTGCATTCGCTCTTACGGTTCTCCTGGCTTAGCATATCCCGCCTGCTCGTTCATGTCCTCCTAACTAAACTAATTCATATTTATCAAAATTTAGCTGCACTACACAAGGCCCTTTTCTAATGAAACTTTCACCAATCCCCACACACTCTAAACATTCTTGTTCATCATGTTCCTCGATACTTACGCATGCAGTTTGCAGGCTGATTTTTCACATTTGTGGGGATTGTGTTACAAGCCCCAAGAAGAGGGAAATCTTCTAATGATGTACCAAGACACAGTGACAAAACTAACGAGAGGGGAGACGAGGTGATGCATATGTATTCTTTTTCTCTTTGATGTCTCTTTCTTTCTTGCCCTCTTTTCCCAAAGGAGGTTTTGGCACGGATAGGTGATACTGTCATCTGTCTGCCGGTTTACACTAGTAGTAATATACAAAAGAAAGAAGCCTAAATGAAAAGCCTGGTGGTGGTGGTAGGGGTGATTCTTCTTAACCTGGAGAAAGAGGAACCTTGAAGATGATTTGTTCAGAATTTTGAATTGCATTTTCTCCGAACTACAGCAGAGTTTCAATAATACATAGATTATAAACACTGCAAAGTAGACAACATTTGTCTTTGTCCTTCCTACCTCTGTGTGACTCTCCTCAACCCCAAATTTCAGTGCCTACATGCTGCTTTCTAGCTATTCTCCAGGCTTGCCTCGCATAGCATCCCCTACCACACAAATAATATTCCTACCATTTTTTTGTGTCCCAATCAGAAATTCCATTTTTTTCAGTCACAAAAACCTTGGCATGGTATTATAATTTATTAAGACATGAATGAGTCCCAACCTTCTATTTATATTTTATAAAAGAACCTTGTTAACCCAAATGAGTCTGCAATGAGTAGAATGTAAAAGAGAGTTATTTTTGAACAAGTTTAATGGAAGCAACCTTCAAGCACATCTTTGCCTATTCATTTCTTTCCTTCCCCTTAGATGCCTAGAGAATTAATGTTCATAAGCTCTCTGCAAGCATAGGAAAGCTATTCTCACCACCATCCCAGTGTTTGTCAAAAGTTTTATTACTATTTGGACACAACAAAATCCTTATTTTGAGAGCAATTTTAAGTTGAATTGCAAATACTCCAAAAAGTGGACTCACATACATTTTAATGTTTTCTATTTCACTGTTACTATGATGTTTTATGTGTTCTTCCGTCACGTCATGCATTTTCTTACTCTCCACTATGATGGGGTAGGAATGCCAACAGAGAAGGCTATTCTACGAGCGTGCGTGTAGTAACATCTTCAGGGAAAGATTTAGAATCAAACATTTCTTGATTGGAATCCTAGGCTCTGACTATCTGTGTGAAGTGGTGACTTATTTAAGCCCTATGGGTCTTATTTTATCAATCTATAAAACAATAAAAATATCTTCATCAAACAGTTGTTGTATAGGTTAGGTGAAATAGTGTTAACAAATTAAAGCGTGACATAATAATTTGCCTTTATGAGGGACCCAATAACTATTAATTAGTGTTCTCAATGCTCCCCTACCTAAAGTAGTCATCATGTCTCAACAACATTCTTCCAAAATATCTTTTATTTTCCTTCTCTTTGCTCATTGGCAAAATGGAAATAATGATACTACCTAACAAAGCTACTATAAGACACACACACACACACACACACACACACACACACGTTCCTGGCATATAGTTGAAGTTCATAAGTGGTAGCTATAATCATTGACATTCTCTAACTGCGGGCCCTCTCTCCTTTATGCCTAGATTTCTTTGACAGTTTCTAACGCAGCTTTCATGACACCATTCTTTTCTGATTCTGATCATCCTACTCAAATTTCTTCAGTGGCTTTCTATAACACTTAGAAAAATGTCAAACTCTGTCTCATGACTTACAAGGCACTACGGGATCTGATGTATGCCTACTTCTACCACATCATCTCTTGCCACTCTAGTCTTTGCTCTTTATGCTCTAGTTTCAGCAACACACTAAGCTACTTCCCTCCTTAGGACCTTTGTAGATACTGTTCCTTCTGGCTGTGACACTGTCCTTCCTCTTTGCTACGGACCTCTGCTCATTGCTAGAGCTTCACCTTTCGGGTCTCATTGTAAATGCACTCTTCAGAGAGATTTACCTAATTGCTTAGACTATATGAATGTATATACATGTTTCGGGTCTCATTGTAAATGCACTCTTCAGAGAGATTTACCTAATTGCTTAGACTGTATAAATGTTTCTGTTATTTATTTTTCCTCATATCAACATAAACATTATTTAACTTGATGGCATTTCAATTTATAGCAATATATGTTTATCTGTTTTCGTTCTGTCTTCCCCTAGTGGACTGTTTTTCTGACTGAAATGCCCATCATTGGTCTAAGTTTGGTTCACGGGGGACATGGAGAACAAGTCTACTCTCTCTTTTACACAACAGACCTCAAAATATTTTAAGACAAATATCATGCACTTCCTGAGTAGTCTCTCCTCTAGGCCAGATATCTCCTATTCCACAAATTGCTTATTTAAAAAAAAAATGTTTTCATTGATTTTTTTTTTTTTTTCAGAGAGAGATAGAAACATCGATTGGCTGCCTCCTGCACACCCACTACTGGGGATGGAGCCCAAAACCTGGGCATATGCCCTGACTGGGAGATGAACCGGGACCTCTCAGTCCATGGGAGGATGCTCAATCAACTGAGCTACATCGGCCAGGTGACACAAATTGTCTCTTATTGACATGACCTTGTGTCCTTTCAGCATCTCTCTTTCACTATTTCCCTTCCTCTCATCCAAATCCCACTCATCCATCACCTACCGGCTCCCCATTGAAATACTGTAGTACATTCCTGCTCCTGTCTGCCCTCTTCCCACCATTCTAACTTTTTAAGCATACTTTTCAACATGGGAAAGAAGAATACTTTTCATACACATTGCAATCGTATTTCCAAGAGTTCCAAAATGTAGGAGTGTGGTGTTTTTTTCTGACTTAATACTTTGATATTAAGGCGCTGCATGAATAACTTCACTTTGCAGTGAGAAATAACTGTAGCCACAAAACAAAATCAGATTGACGCCGTGAAACTTATAGAAATAGTGTCCTGAATATTAGGTTATTTCTTTTATGTATTAATTCACCAGGGTTGTCTACCTCTTTCTGTATCCAATCAAAAAATGCAGTTCCACAGAGAATTTAGTGGGAACTCAACTAGCCGTGAGTAAAGAATTGCTTCTGGGTATTCAGCAATGTTCAGATTACCTTGCTGACCTACTAATTATAGAGCTACTGAGGGGAATCTTACAATAAAACATATATGACAATAATGTATGTTTCATGAGCTAAACGTAGCCACCATGAGACACACAGGAAAACCCTAACAAACTTAAAAAAAATTTTTTTTCTTTATTGATTTTAGAGAGAGAGGAAAGGAGAGAGAGAGAGAGAGAGAGATAGAAATAGCGATGAGAGAGAACATCGATTGGCCGCCTCCTGCATGCCCTCCACTGGGGATCGGGCCCATAGCCTGGGCATGTGCCCTGACCGGGAATTGAACCGGCAACCTCTTGGTGCATGGGTCAATGCTCAACCACCGAGACACCCCAGCCAGGACCATAACAATCTTTAAAGTGCAAAGAACTAGAAGCGTATCATGTAACATGATTATTATAAAACAGCTGTTTAAATTGAGTTTTTTTAACACCCCATGTATTCAATGACAATTTCCCTTTATGTTATTGCATGTAAATCTTTGATATGTCTTCTTTTCAATGGTCAACTCAAAATATCTTGTTTAAAATGACACTCCTATAATAAATCAGTATTTTTTCATGTTCATATGCTTTCACTTTAGTTTTTTCTTTTAATTGATCTTTTTTGTTGAAAGTATTACAGATGTCCCTCCTTTATTCTCCCATTGACCCCCTCCTCCCCACTCCTGTCGCCCCTGCCCTCCCCACACTGTTGTCTGGGCTCATAGGTACTGTATATATGCATTGAAGTTCTTTGGTTTATCTCTTTCCACAGCCCCTCCCCCTTCTCTCTGAAATTCCTCAGTCTGTTCCATGTATCCATGCCTCTGGTTCTATTTTATTCATTGGATTATTTTGTTCATTAGATTCCACATATAAGTGAGATAGTGTGATACTTATTTTTCAAATGCCATTTCCCCCATCTACTTACAGTAAAAAAAAAGTAGGAAAATCCTCATTTTCTTTTTAGTGGGTCTCTGTCCTTCTTGTCCTGAGAAAATTCAAAGCATTTCAGGGAATACCTTTCATTTCATTCTTCCACTTCACTCTCAATAGACTCACAATAAGCAAAGAATTGGGAAATCTTTACACAAACATACATAACATGCACACACACACATACACACACACAAACATACACACACACAAAGGGATATTTGATAGATCATGTATGACAGATACACAGAAATAAATATAAATTTAAACCAACTTATCCATGTACTTCCTTCAATGAGACATACCTAATTAGGTCATTAAAATATTTATTTCCGCTTATTAAAATAAGTTCACTGCAGAATATTATGAAAATACAGAGAAGCACAATAAACATATTAAAAACTTGTAGCTCTACTGAAGTTAACTAATATTTACAAATAACTATTTCTACTCTAGTCATGATTTTTAAGTATCTTATATACACATACAAAAATATCAGCAACAAATTAAGATCAACTGATATTTTGTACTTTGTAACATGTCTTTTTTATCATTTAACAGTACATAGTGAGCATTTTTAGAGAGATATTTTTAGAGGGTGATACAGAAGGAAACCAGTTGAAATTATATATCCAAGGTCTATTTTTAAAATTGACAAAGCACAAGAAATTCCTCAAAAGTTTAAGATGTTTTCTCAGAATGACAATATCTGGATTGTGATATCTTCTATTTTTTAAAACAATACCTAGTGAAGCATGTTAAATCTGATTAACCTTTTTACACACACAAAAAGTTGTAATTTGTGATCTCTGAGAGAATGTCAACCCAGGGTTGACAATCAACTGCTATGTGTCAGAACAACAGGAAATGAAACTCACATTTATCTTATATGAGCTTAAAATGAAACATACAAATGCATCTATGAAAATAAGTTCAGTTAATGTTTCCTTTAGCTAAATTAACTTTATGATTTTATTTATTATCAGTATGATTTTTTGACCAAATAGTCTGATAACGTAGTATGTTTCACCTTTTATTTTCATTTTACTTTCATGCCAAAAAATTATAATTGGGAGGAATATATTCTTGCAAAAATGTTTGATGCTACATACATTTTCCCAAGAAACTCCCTCAATATCTTGCAGCTGAAACATTTTTGTAGAACCCTATCGTGTCTCACTGTAATATTCACATGGTTCTCCAAAATAACTTATGTGAAATTTCACCTTTTGCAAGATTTCCAACTTTACTGAGCAACCAATTTGCATTATACGTCCTGTATTAGCAGATGTGTTCAATGCCTTACACTTAGCAGGGGACTGATTAATAAAGTACTTGACAAATATATCAAAACATTGTTAACTAAGAATTTGTTATAGACAGGGGCCTATATAAAGTAGAATCCATGTAGGTACTAGCCAAGTTAGTTTTGTAATTGAAATACTGAAAAATATACCATCAAGTTGCTTTTAGTGTTAAAGAGTGAAATTTAAAATTTTAGTGCATTCAATTTTATTTAATGACTACACAACTGCCTAATTTGTGATAGAAGATTATTCAACACTTACAAACAATAGAATTATGGGTATAAAAGATTATTTTTAGGCAGGAGAAAATGAAGATCGAAAGTCTAAACAAAGGAAAAAAGTTTATCTTTTCTTTAAGAAAGCAGTTTATACCCTGGCCAGTTTGGCTCAGTGGTTGGAGCATCAGCCTGCAGACCAGAGAGTCCCGGGTTTGTCTCCTGCTAGGAGCACATACCAAAAAAAAAAAAAAAAAGCAATCTATATCTTTTCAGATTAGTGTTTTGGATTATCAGAGGGATCACTTCTATGTGATATAATTGTCTAGCCACAATGCTGTACACTGGAAACTAATATAAAATGATACTAAATGTCAACTGTAGTTGGAAAAAAAAATTAAAAATATACATTTATATTCATATTTTTAAAAGAAAGTAATTTGTTTTTCAACATATGTTTAAAATTCGATATCTAAGACTAAAATTGCATCTGTTTATAATGTGTCCAGTTCATCTGTCTTTTAATAAAATGCATCACACATCTGTTCTTAAAATTTACACATATCTATGTAATCATTAATTAACAATCCTATGAGAATGCACACGAATACCTCAATTATACAAATGAAGGAATGGAGAAAGTAATAAAATGACTTTATTGATGAATGACATTTTGGGTAAACCAAGCTCAAAGGGTTTAATCACACTATTGAGAAAAAAACACAGACAGCCACAGGGGAGGCATAGCGGAAAATAAGGCAAATAGTTTACTGCTAAATCAAGCATCTCAAGCAAGTCATAGCAATACTTGCAGAATCAGATTAGCAATTACTGTTCAATGGGGAAAGCTGGTAAAGAAGCAAAATTTTGAGCTCTGTATTTATTACATTACGTGTTTGTGCCTCGTCAGGCTTGTTCCACCTCAAAATGTCCATAAATAAGATTGAGTGTTATTTTTCAACTTAAAACAATCTGATCTCCTTCCTGTGGCTTTATTCTTTGCTGTTGAATGGATCTGGGAATTACACATATGAGGTTGAAGAGAGAGTTTAGTGTGATTAGCCTGTTTTAGAGTGGCATAAACACAGGTTAATCACAATCAAAGGTCACAGATCCATGCAGGCAATTATTTTGAAATAGTTCTGTCTTCATATCACCTTACTGTGATGGTTCATTTCAGGTGTCAACAAGGCAGGGCCCAGGGTGCCGAGGTATTTAATCAAACATTATTCTGGGTGTTTCTGTAGGGTGTTTAGCAGGAGATTAACATATATACGAGGGAAATATGGGTAAAGCAGACAGTCCTCTATAATATAGGTGAGGCATCCAATTAGTTGAGGGCCTGAATAGAACGAAAGATCAGCCTCCCCAGTGCGAAAGAGAAGTCTCCAGCAGACTGCCTTCAGACGTCATCTGCAACATCGGCTGTTTCTGGAACTAGAGCAGATGGTCTTCTGACTGGAACTGGAACATCAGTTCCCCTAGGTCTCCAGCCTACCAGCTTTCAGACCAGAACTGGAGCATTGGCTCTCTACTGGGTCTCCAGCCTGTTGACCTACCCTTCAGATTTTGAAATTGAGGCCTCCATAATAGTGTGAACCATTTTTTTAAAGATAATTTCCTTTTTATTTAATTTTTTTTTCTCCCTTTATTGATTTTAGAGAGAGGAAGGGAGAGGGAGAGAGAGATGGAAACATCGATGAGAGAGAACATCGATTGGCCGCCTCCTGCATGCCCCCCACTGGGGATCGGGCCCACAACCTGGGCATGTGCCCTGACCGGGAATCGACCCAGCGACCTCTTGGTGCATGGGTCGATGCTCAACCACTGAGCCACATCGGCAGGATGAGACAATTTCCTTTTTAATAGTCACCTATATAATGCATTGTGCATTTACCACCCCAAGTCAAGTTTCCTTCCATCACTATTTATACCCCTTTTACTTTCTTCTAAATCTCCACAACCCCTTTTCCCTCTGGGAATCACCATACTGTTGTCTGTATCTAAGAGGTTTTTTTTTTCCTTGCTTAATCCCTTCACCTTTTTCACTGAGCCCTCCAACCACCTTCTCCTCTAAAAGGCGTCAACTTGTCCTCAATATCCATGAGTCTGTTTCTGTTTTGTTTGTTAGTTTATTTTGTTCATTAGACTCCATGTGTAAGTGAGATCATATGGTATTTGTCTTTCTCTGACTGGCTTATTTCACGTAGAATAATACTCTCCAGGTCCATCCATGCTGTTCCAAATGGTAAGATTTTCTTAATTTTTACAGCTGCATAGCATTCCATTCTGCAAATGTGCCACAGAATTTTTATCCATTCATCTACTGATGGGCACTTGGGCTGCTCCCAAATCTTTTTTTTTTTTATCCTCACCCCAGGATATTTTTTCATTTTTTGTACAGATAGAGTGGGAGGGAGAGAGAGGAAGGGAGAGAGAGAGAGAAACATCGACGTGAAAGGAACACATCGAGTGGCTGCCACCCGCACGACCAACCAGGGCCGGGGACAAACTGCAACCGAAGTACGTGCCCTTAGCGGGAACCGAACCCGGGTCTCTCTGGACCGCAGGCCGACGCTCTAACCGCTGAACCAAACTGGCCAGGGCCCAAATCTTGACTATTGCAAATAACACTGCAATGAACGTAGGGGTACACATATTCTTTTAAATTAGTGTTTTGGGTTTCTTCAGGTATATTCCCAGAAGTAGAATTGCTGGGTCATAAGGCAGTTTGATTTTAAATTTTGTGAGGTAATTCCACACTGCTATCTGCAGTGGCTCGCCCAATCTGCATTTCCACCAAGAGTACACCAGAGTTTCTTTTTCTCCACATCCTTGCCAACACTGCTGTTTGCTAATTTATTGATGATAGCCATTCTGACAGATGTGAGGCGATATCTCATTGTGGTTTGTTTTTTTTAATCCCTACCTGAAGACACTTTTTGCATTCATCTTCAGATAGAGTGAGAGGGAGAGAGGGAGGAAGAGAGAGAAATATCGATGTGAGAGAGACACATCAACTGGATGCCACCCACCGGGGCCAGGGAGAACTGCAACTGACCGACGTGCCCTTAGCGGAAACCAAACCTGGACTCTCTGGACCGCGGGCCAACGCTCTAACCACTGGGCAAAACCAGCCAGGGCTCATTGTGGTTTTAATTTTCATTTCTCTGATGATTAAATGACTTTGAGCATCTTTTCATATGTCTGTTGGTCATCTGTTATGTCCTCTATTCAGATCTTTTGCTCATTTTTTAATTGGGTTGTTGTTTGGTTTGTTTTTTTGGCATTGAATTTTATAAGTTCTTTATGAATTTTAGATGTTAACCCCTTATCAGATATATCATTGGTGAATATGTTCTCTTATTCAGTAGGTTGTCTTTTCATTTTGTTGGTAGTTACCCTTGCTGTTCTGAAATTTTTTAGTTTGATGTGGTCACATTTATTTATTTTTTCCTTTGTTTCCCTTGCCAAAGGCTATATATCAGAAACCAATATTGCTACACGAAATGTCTGAGATTTTACTGCCTGTGTTTTCATCTAGGATTTTGACGGTTTTGAGTCTAACATTTAAGGCTTTAATCTATTTTGAGTTTATTCTTCTGTATGGTGTAAGAAGGTGGTTTAGTTTCTTAATTTTTCTACATGTATCTATTCCATTTTCCTAACACCATTTGTTGAATAAACTGTCTTTACCCCATTGTATGTATTTGCCTCCTTTGTCAAATATCAATTGACCAGATATGAGTAAATTTATTTCTGGGCTCTCTATTCTGTTTCGTTGATCTATATGTCTGTTTTTATGCCAGTACCATGCTGTTTTGATTACAATGGACTTGTAGTATAGCTTGATATCAATATTGTGATTCCTCCAACTTTGTTCTTTTTCAAGATTGCTGTTGCTATTCAGGATCTATTTGTTTCCATACAAATTTTTGGAATATTTTTTCTAATCTGTGAAATATGCCATTGGTATCTTGATATAAATTGTTTTGAATCTATAGATTGCTTTGAGTAGCATAGACGTTTTAATCATCTTAATTCTTCAAATACATGAACATAGTATATGATTTCACTTTTTTATATCTCCTTCAATTTTTTTCTTCAGTGTCTTATAAGTTTCCAAGAACAGGTCTTTCACACCCTTGGTTAAATTTATTGCTAGGTTTTTATTTCTTTTTTGATGCAATAGTAAATGGGATTATTTTCTTTGTTTCTCTTTATGATAGTTCATTATTGGTGTATAAAAACATAACTGATTTCTGAATATTTATTTTGCATCCTGCTACTTTACTGAATTCATTTATCAGTTCTGGTAGTTTTTTTAGTGGGATCTTTTGGGTTTTCTATATACAGTATCATGTCATCTGCAAAGAATGACAATTTACTTCTTCCTTTCCAATTTTGATGCCTTTTACTTTTTCTTCCTGTCTGATTGCTGTGTTTTCACTATAAAATGCTCAGTATTTAAAGATCTCAATAGCCCTGGCCAGTTTGACCTAGAGCATTGGCCTGTAGTCCAGAGAGACCCAGGTTTGGTTCCTGCTAGGGGCATGTGCCTTGTTTGCGGTTTGTCCCTGGCCCTGGTTGGTCGTGCGGGTGGCAGCCATTCGATGTGTCCCTTTCATGTTGATGATTGTCTCTCTCTCGCTCTCTCTGTCTCTCTGTCTCTCTCTCTCTCTCCCTCTCTCTTTCTCCCTCTCCCTCCCACTCTATCTGAACAAAAAATGGAAAAATGTCCTTGGGTGAGGATAAAAAATAAATAAATAAATACAATATAGATCTCAATAGTATTGCTATTTCAATACTTTCTCTTTTGTGTTTAATGGTCACTTTGTGTGAATTACTTTTGCCTAATACCAGGTAGAAAATTAAGGTATACCATTCTTTGTTTTACACTGGCAAAGTTGTTTCCTTTTTCTGGTCCGCAGTTTATCTATAAAATGAAAGGGTTGGCCAAAATGTCATCTAAGGAACCTTTCAAATGTGGCATTCTTTGGTTCCGTGCTTTTTATTATTCAGATATGTATATGTACTATGCAAAAAAGTAATTAATTCTGTTTTAAATATTGCAGGTATTATAGGTATTCAGATGATTATCATTATTTAAATTAATCCCAATTTCATGAAGGTATATGCCTGATTGTGTACTGAATGGTGACACCACAATGGGGAGAGCAGAATTGAAAAAATAGTCACATAAAATGGACTAACTTTCAGTTGTAAATTATTTGCATATCCTTGAGTTGACAAATTTGAGAAATTTCTATACTATTAAATACGGATAGTTGTCGTATTTCACAGGAACAAAATGAACTACTTTCCTCCACAGTGTTTTAAGGAGGACATTTTCTAAGTGTAATCTGAAATGCCAACTCTGGTTCAAATACGCTATAGGTCATAGGACTATGACTCAATATATAGGCTGATTTGCATTTTCCATAGTCACAATGATTTTTGCACTCAGAACACATTTCTCTTCCAAAGGCATTTTACCCACGCCTGCACATCTTCATGATAAACATATATTACTCAAAGAAAGATGCATGATTGATTTGGCGTTTTAAGCTCATATATATCATATGCACTAGGAACACAATAAAGCTTACTTAGAGTAATTTTCAAGTTTGGAGACCTCTTGATGAAGACATATGAAAACAGTATACATTATGTTCATAATTTAGTATAATCATGCACAGCAATTGCGGCAACTTTTCCATACTCTATTTTCTAAATCCTCAGATACAGGGCATAACATATGAAAACGAATCTTCTGCCAGTTGCATTTTATGGTGGTGAATAGGTGAAATTTTGAAAGAGACTAGAATAATTCTCTCTGCCAAATTACTCTTTTGCAATGTGACCTTGAAATCCTAATTATCATGAGCTCTTACACATAGAAGACTAATTTTTTTAGGCACACCGCTTAACTGTGGGTTTAACATTTCTATGTTATCAATGGAATCACAAAAATCAAGGGGTGGGGTAACTCTTATGAAAATTAGGAATATGCCCATTGGCTTTTTTATTTTTATTTATTTATTTATTTATTTATTTATTTATTTATTTATTTATTTTGTGGTACGTGCTCCTAGAGGGTACCGAACCTGGGACTCTGGTCCACAGGCCGACGCTCAACCGCTGAGCCAAACTGGCCAGGGCCCATTGGCTTTTTTAAACAAGCCCCTTCAATACAAGAATTCCATTGCATTTACAAGATTTCAGAATATAATAACATGTATCACGCTAGCAGAGTGAACCGACCTGGTTAAGAAGAGAAGCTGTTTTTTGCTGAATGTTTGCTAAAGACAAACAATATAAGATATCACACTTTCTCATTTAATTATGGCCAAATAATAAAAATGCATTTCACTACCTAGGGTAACATAATATATTTATCTACCCATATACTACCTTAGCAGTAGCCATGAACTAAACTTTTAAGGATATGGAGTTTCAGGTTTTTTTCTATTTTTCAGGATTTCTGAGATTACCACAGCATCTTTATATTCCATCACAGCACAGTGGCAATTTCTTTTCTATTGTGAAAGATTAATAAATTTCGAGCACACCTTTTATGTTGAAATAAATGGTTTAGTTATGGAAGTTCTTTTTTTGAAATGTTTTTATTGATTTTTTTAGAGAGAAGTAAGGGAGAAAGAGATAGAAAAATGAATGTGAGAGAGAAACATTGATCAGCTGCCTCCTGCATGCCCCCTACTGGGGATCGAGCCCACAACCGGGGCATGTGCCCTGACCAGGAATCGAACTGGGACCTCTCAGTCCATGGGATGATGCTCAGTCCACTGAGCCACACCAGCTGGGCAGAAGTTCTTTTAACTTTGTCATATAAACATTATGTTTCTGGGATAGAGGAAGTTTTGTTGTTGTTGGGTATTCTTGTTCGTTTGTTTTCATATCTATTTGCTAAGTTGAGTTTGTGTTTGACTCTGAGGAAGCCATTTTCTTGCCTAGCAAGTGTCTATATCTGCTCTGAACTAATAGAGTTATTTTGAGATGTGTACAGATTGGTGAATTCCTCATCTTACCCATCTTTTTTTAAAATTTTTTATTTATTAATTTGTTTTTGTTACAAATGTTTCTCACTTTTCCACCATTGACACCCTCCTCCCCTTCCCCCGGCCCCATCCCCAGTTTTGTTGTCCATGTCCATTGGCCATGCATACATGCATGTCAGTTCTGTGGTTTATCTCTTCCCCCACAAACCCCCCTCCTCTGAGGCTTGTCAGTCTGTTCCCCACCTCCATGTCTCTGGGTTAATTTTGTTCAGCAATTTTAGTTAATTATATTTTACAAATAAGCAAGATCATGTGATATTTGTCTTTCTCTGCTTGGCTTGTTTTGCTTAGCATAATACTCTCCAGGTCCTTCCATGCCATCTCAAAGGATAAGAGATCTTTCTTTCTTACAGCTGCATAGTACTCCATTGTGTAAATGTAACACAGCTTTTTAATCCACTCATCTACTGATGGACACTTGGGCTGTTTCCAGATCTTAGCTATTGTAAATAGTGCTGCTATGAACATGGGGGTACATATATTCTTTCTGATTGGTGTTTCGGGTTTCTTAGGGTATATTCCTAGAAGTGGGTCATCTTACCCATATTTACCAGGCCTTCTGAACCCCCTAGAGGGTGATTAGCATCTAGTTGAAGGTAAGAGGTGAATGCCCACTAATTATAATCACTAGTTGGTCCTCTCCATTAGTGATCCGTCTCCTACTGGATGAATACGGTGCCCTTGACTGTGAAATGGAAACCAATAACAATAATTATCTCATAAACTGATACATTCTATTCATTTAGATCAGTTGTTCTCAGTGGGGAAGAGAGTGACTTGGCCCCCAGAGAGCATTTGGTAATGTCTGGGGACATATTTGGTTGTCATAACTGGGAAGTGTGTTATTGGCATCTAGTGGGTAGAGACCAGGAATGTTGCTAAACATCCTGTGATGCACAGGACAACCCCCTACAACAAAGACGTATCCTTCCCAATGTATCAGTAGTGCCGAGGTTGAGAACCCTGCCTTAGAAAAACGCTCACATTACCTATTCAATGTGATTTGATGCCTACTATGTGAAAACATTGCATTGTTCTTTAATATTTATTGAGCATAACGAGTACCCGGAAATGCACTAAGTATTTTCCAAAAATCAGTTCATTTAATCCTCACATTAAATCTGGGAAGAGACCCAAGTTGAAGAGTTATATCATTTCCCATGTATCACACATTTCACAGATGGTCTGGCTGAATGTACGGTTTGTGATCTTAATACTTAGCTGTTCAAAATTTGAAGTATGGTAGAAGCACTTTCTCTCGCACGTAGTTCCTTTTTGAAAATCTGATAAAGGCTATTGAACCTTTGTCCAGAAATGAACATATGTTCAGATACATAAAATGTTGCATACCGACTCAGGAGGTTTGTTTCACCATGTATCCCCATCCATCCATCCCTGTTTAAGAACAGGTCTAGTGAGAGAGAAAGACGGGCAAACATATAATTTCTAATAGTTTGGTAAGTGTTATGAATCCTAGCATTATACCTGACATAAACACTCAAGAAATGTTTACCAGTGAATAAGGAAAAGTTTGTCAAAGGTGAGAAAAGTGGAGTGAAGAAGGAATACACATAACTACTATTCCCTAGGGAAATAGGAGCAACTTAGATAGTATCTGCTTTGTTAGGCACTCATATAGAATACATCCACAGTACTTCATTTGCAGGGAAAGTCTCTATAAGAGTAAACCCTTTCCTCCGGCATCATACTTTATTTTATTTTCTAGTGATTCTGACATCATTTTATTCTTCTATTAAAACATACCCTTCTTGCCCGGCCAGTGTGGCTCTGATTGATTATCAACCCATGCACCAAGAGGTCACTGGTTCGATTCCTGGTTGGGACACATGCCCAGGTTCTGGGCCCGATCCCCACTGGGGGGGCATGTAGGAGGCGGCCAATTGGTGTTCTCTTTCATCGATGTTTCTATCTCTCCCTCTCCCTTCCTCTCTCTCTCTCTCAAAGCAATAAAGAAAAAAAGAAAAAGAAAAAACATACCCTTCTTGTATTCAGACATTCTCCTACTCATCCTCATTTTTCTATATTATGCTACATTTTAGAATTGGTTCTTACACAGCATAGCTACTAGAAAATGTTTGTTGAATTGTTTAAGGACTAGAAAAATTCTTAGAGATCATTAAATCCATTGGTTTACACACCTTTTTTTAAGTAGTAGAACTTTATTTAAAAATGGGATATTCCATGAAGAAAAACATAAGTTAATTGAGAAAAGGGGAGAGAAATAACAGAGGCAGAAGAGATACGAGAAAGAGAGGGAAGAAGTGAAAGAAGGCAGGTGACTGAGAAAGAGGGAAAGAGCAAGACGTAGTGACACGAAGATAAAAGAATAAAAGCAAAAGAGATAAGAGAGTGTTTGCACCCCAGCTCTGTGGAAGCTTGGACACCATACTTAACATTTGTTTGTTTCAGTTTCCTTATTTTCAGATGGAGATTGCAATATTAGTACTTCACATGACTGTAAAAGGTTTTAATGATTTTTTTTTTTTTTTTAGAGAGAGAAGAGAGAAACATCGATGTGAGAGAGAAACATCGATCGGCTGCCTTCTGCATGACCCCTGCTGGGGATGGAGCCAACAACCCGGGCATGTGCCCTGACCGGGAATCGAACTGGGACCTCTCAGTCCATAGGATGCCATTCAATCCACTGAGCCACACCAGCCAGGCAGGAAAGTTTTAAATACATTAATACTTGTAAAGTGCTTGGAACAGTGCCTGGGCTGCAGGAAGTACTTGTCACTATTACTATTTTTCATTTCTTACTCTGCTGTGCTCATTTAGATGCTATGAGCACAAAGCCTAAGACCTTCCTGAATCCCACCCACCGGGCCAGAAAAAAAAAAAAAATCTAACCCTTTCTTCACAATCATTCCCTTAAGTATTGCCAGTCAAGGCTATGATTTTAGTCATAATGAACATGTATCTCAGTTTGCCTGGGGATGCTCTGGTTTTTGCATGTTATCTTACCATTATGATTAATTAAATCTCTTAAAAGTGTCCCATTTTGGACAATACATTTGGCTATCGTTCTACTCATGTTCAAAAGTGAGCAAGCCTGAAAATTTAAGATAATATTAGTATACTCCAAAATTTCAGAGAAGCAAAACCAACAAACACATTGCAATACACTGCTCTGTCTTCTTGAATGTTTAGTGAGGGTTGCTATGCCTTTAAATCGATTCCATTAGGATGTTCCTTTCATGTAACCTTTAGAACAAAAGTGATAGTCACAGGCTTTCCCCCTGCGTTTAAGAACTGTACCTAAAGGCAACCCAAGGATTATTAAAATATCTATAGCATCTACGAAACAGTTGTCATTTTTCCAATATAGTATGTTTACTTCCCTGTGCGTGCGCACGCGCGTGCGCTGAACAAAGGAAATGTAAATCCATTCATTACTTTACCATCACAAGATAAAAATTAGTCCGTCAATACACATGGGAATGCTGTTAATAAGGCCACCCATTTGTGTTAGCATTCTCTTTCCTGTAATGAGTGCCTGCAGTCCTCTTAGTTTTTCTTGCAGAATTTATTTCCAGTTCCTTTCATCATTTCTGTTGTTTTCCTTTGGGCATCTTTCTGCATCTTGCTTAAGTTGCACAACCCCAAAATAGACTCCACATTTCCATAAAGGTCTGAGCAAAGCGAAGATACAGTCGGGATTAACTTGTGATTCATACCAGGGAAAAAATGTCGCCAGCATTTCAAAGGTTCTCACTAGTTGGTCATGGGAGGGAGGTGGACTAAAGGACACATATCGACTTGATTTATTTAAAGGATCTAAAACGTTTGTCTCAGTGCTTCAAGGATTCATCATTAAAATGACTTTCAAAGCAGTCACCAGTTTTAAGTGGACAGACCATCAGATGACTCCATGATTCCTGCCTCTTGGCGCCCACACCTTTGTGTAATCCCCTCCCTCGATGTGGACAGGAGCGATGATGGATTACAGCCTTTAGAATATGGCAAAGGTGACAAGATGTCACTTTTGTGATTAAGTGACATGATATTCTGCTTTTCTGGCCGACTCACTCAAGATTTTCTTTATTGATTTTAGAGAGAGAGAGAGAGATTTTTAAAATGTTTCAGAAGTAGGTAGTGGTGATGTTTACTTAACTTTGTGAATGTACAGAACCCCACTAAACTGTACACTTTAGAAGAGTGAATTTCATGGCATATGAAGTATAGCTCAAAACAAAACATAAGACAGTCAAACATTATAGAAGAACTAAAATGGCTATATTTCCAAAGTTCACAGTGGGGACTATAGACAAGAATGCCGCCCCGGACACCTTGATTTACAACCTTGTGAAACCCTAGGCAGAAGGTACAGATTAGCCCTGTCCGTGGCACAGAAACTGTGAGAAAATACATGTTATTTTTAGCTTCTGCATTTTTTTTTTAAGCTGAACAAGAGAAAATAGTGAATGACACTGCCTGGGCTATAGATATTGGTCAAATTGTTAATGCCCATCAAAAATCAGAAAATTTCTAGATTATGGCTGTGTTGGCACCCGGGTTCTGATTTTTTATGCCACTGTTCATATAGGAGTCTCAGCGCACCTAAAAGATGTTAAATTAAAAAGATTAATGTTGACTTGACAGAATGTTGAAAGACATCAGCCATGACAACAGTCTGTCAGTGTGGCTCAGTCATTAGGTGCCAGAGAAAATTCTTAATGAGATCATTAAGTATTTTTATAATCCTGTAGATATTGCATATATCTATAGTTGGTAAATTCCACAAGGATTTCAGTCCTAGGGTAGGACTGCCGAGGTTCGGATCTGCTCTCTGTATTATGCTTTATCTAGTTATTAACTAGTCTGCTTCTTGATTCTTGAATAGTATCTACTGCTCAAGTCTTACTGCTGAGTGGGATATTAACTCTTCAGCTACAGTCTTCCAAATTACGCTGAAGAGACAACAAGCATTCAGATGAAAGAGAGAGAGAGAGAGAGAGAGAGAGATTTTTTACTGCTAATCACTAGGAAAAATTTTTTTTTTTTTATCCTCACCCGAGGACATTTTTCCATTTTTTGTTCAGGTAGAGTGGGAGGGAGAGAGAGGAACAGAGAGAGAGGAGAGAAACATCGATGCGAAGGGACACATCGAGTGGCTGCCACCCACACGACCAACCAGGGCCGGGGACAAACTGCAACCGAGGTACATGCCCTTAGTGGGAACCGAACCCGGGTCTCTCCAGACCGCAGGCCGACGCTCTAACAGCTGAGCCAAACCGGCCAGGGCGGAAAAATTTTTTTAAAAGACAAAAATTATGAAACTAGGTAAGTGATCATTTTTCCAAAATTAGTTCTTCTATAATGTTTGACTGTCTTATGTTTTGTTTTGAGCTATACTTCATATGCCATGAAATTCACTCTTCTAAAGTGTACAGTTTAGTGGTGTTCTGTAAATTCACAGAGTTAAGTAAACATCACCACTACCTAGTTCTGAAACATTGTAAAAAGCATATTTTTTTCTTTATTGATTTTAGAGAGAGAAGAAGGGAGAGAGAGAAATATTGATAAGAGAAAATCAATTGGCCGCCTCCTGCATGCCCCCCACTGGGGATCGGGCCCACAACGTGCACATGTGCCCTGACCAGGAATCAAACTGGGACCCCTTGGTGCATGGGTCGACGCTCAACCACTGACCCGCACCGGCCAGGCTGAAACATTTTTATCACCTCAAAAAGAAACACCACACCTATTAACAGTAGCTTATAATTCCCCTCCCCTTCCCTCAGTCCCGGGCAATCATTAATCTACATTCTGTCTCTATAAATTTACCTTTCGAAGGTATTTTCTATAAATCATATTAGTACAACATATGGTTTTTCTGTCTCGCTTCTTTCACTCCACCTCTTGTTTCAAGATGCATCCATGTTGTAACATGCATCATCACTCTTTTTTATTGGCAAATAACATTCCATTGAAGAGTTGGGCATTTGGATTGTTTCCACCTTTTAACTTTTATGGATAAATGCTATTGTAAACATTTCAATATAGATATTTGTTTGAATACCTGTTTACAGTGATTTGGGGTGTATACTCAGGAGTAGAATTGATGAGCCATCTGCTAATTCCGTGTTTCAGGAAATTTTTTCAAGACCGTCTAAGAGCTTTCTGATATGGCAAAGGAAAGACCCCTTGTACTCTTTCCACTTCTATTTAAGGTTCCAGCACACTAAACATTCCCCCCTACACTGATGTCTTCATTTAGTGAGATTCATGTACCCCTTTTTTTAGGATGTACCCCCACCCCCACTAGCACCAACTTCCCAAGGCTATAGGCTAGTGAAATAAATTATATACCTATTTTTTTCTTCTGAAACAATTTAGACTGCTGAGAAACTTACTTTGGGGGTGATGTCCATCTCTTTAAACATTCTGCCTACTATGAGCATATGAAGTATTGCACAGACCAACACACTTTGAGAGTGAAAGTTGGAGCTATTAAAATGTTTCTAGGACACTGGTTGCCAACTAGGACCATCTTAAAAAATAAGAAGTATGATAGTTGCTTTACAGCAAGTGTGCGATTTGGGTGTGGGAGCAGGGCTCACTGAGGAAAAGGAAAACATTTGGTGATCATTTTCTTACCAAGTCTTGCATGGACTTTTCATGACGTTTTCATATTTCAATTGAGCATTTACAAATATTTTAAGCTGTTACTGTTCAAAGACAGATTTCCTAGGCAAGTACAAAGTCAGCTTCACCTTATGTACAGCAAGGATTGAAAACTGGTTTGCTCTGGTAAGATGATCAATTGCAAGCACCATTTTTGTTGTTGTTCTGTTTTGGTGCTGAAATCTAGGTTAACCCCTCACTTCCTTAATCTGGATTTAAAAAAGAAAAATCTTTCCAGAACTCTTATTAAATTTAAACCAGGACTTTTTCTTTTTGGTCTAATAATTAGCCATATAATTACCACATACATTTGTACACTTGACATAATGTGTGTTTGTCCTTAGGAAATACATTTATTATATATGTGTGTGTATATATATGAATTCCTCATGTACCTGGAGGCACAAGTATCAGTTTCTTATTTTGCATTTTAGGACAAAAAAGGTTTGTATTGTGAGTTTCTGTACCCTTGCTTAACCCATGTGATTAGAAAGTGTGCATACACACACACACACACACACACACACACACGGTGGGGCAAAAATAGGTTTAGAGTTGTGAGTACATGAAACAGTTTATTCATTCTTGTATTATTATTTATTAATTATTGTATTATTTTCCATATGAACAACTGTAAACCTTTCTTGTCTCACTCTGTGTATATAGTGTGAAGCAAATATTTTCTGTCATTGGGAGGCAATAAATATGTCAAATCAGAAAGGAGGATTATATAAATCTGGTAGCCTTACCATTATCTCTAATCAGAAAAAATATATATTATGGAGGCTATTATTAACATTGTGTAGCATGCATTATAGAACCTTAAAGCATTTTTGGGGGAGGTTTCTATATATTCCATGTTGAATTAGATATTAAGTGAATTTATAAGTGAGAAATTAGCATACTTTTCTGCAAGCCAGAAGGCCCCACTGGTAAGCAATACAGGAAATACATTTCATCTAACTGCCTTCCCAAATAACAAGACTTTTAGCAAAAGTAGATGAAACCAATCTCATTTAAAGAAAGAATGTGCTCTTCAGAAATATGACAGTATCTCATCATTCCACAACAGATAGGCAGACTCGGGGAATTCAGTTAGCAATATATGGAGGTAGAGAGAAATATATATGACTTCTTCCTTACTATTAGCCTCCATTATTAATGCTTTATTTTTCTAGCTATTGCCTTTAAATTTAATAGATACTGCCATTTGTTCTAATATAGGTTAAGAATTTATACCAATAATAAATGCCTTCGGTAAGCTGTTTATTTAAAAGATCATTTAACAAAATATTTCAGAAAGAAGAAAACCTAATATTAGTTAAGCTGACAATGGTAGCAATGATAATAACACTAATATTTGTTGAGTTCATTTGATGTGTCCAAAATCATCTGAATGATTGTGCATGCATAATTTCATTTAAAACTTACATCAAATTTATGAAAGAGCATCATTTCATAGATTCATCCAGTTTATGATTTAGGAAACTGAGGATCAGAGAAATTAAGTAACTTGCTTCCATTTGCCCACCTTGTTAGTGTTCAAATTAAGATCAATTGTATTCCAGGCACTAGTATTATATACCATGAACAAGTGTAGACATATCTGGGACAATCCAGCATAACGATTTGACATAAAAATCAAATATACTCATGTATTTTTTTCCATTTGAGAGACCTTGGTTATAAAGTTGGAAGACGATTAATAAATCACCAAGGTTACTTGTGAGGGATGAGATGAAACAAATTTAAAATCTCTCCTTGAGGCAAATGCGCCTCAGTCTATAATCATGCTAGTTATACCTTCAATCAAGACCGGGTTTCAGATGACAATTAAGAAGGCGAAGCTCATTTGTGGTCTGAGACAGAGCATTTAGAATTTGGAATACAACAACTGATGTCGCTGAACGAAATTGTCGTATCAACCCAGGCGTAAGTTTCACATATTCATGACGATACTAAGCAAGCTCACTATTTTTAACCTTCTGATTCTGTCCCCATCTTTGTTCAAAGTTCTCCTTTGCTGACTTCTTAGCTGTTAAAATTGGCTATACTTAGGCTGTCTGGTGTGTTACTTTAATCAGTTCTTAGTCTATCAATAGCCTATATTTATATTATTAGTGAGGACTGCCATCCAGTGTTCGAGTTGATTAATAGCAACTAGCTCTTCTAGCTTCAACCAGCTACAACTTCCAAACACTGCACTTTGTTTTTAACGTAGTTAACATCAAGGTATAGGAATTAATTTGCATTCTGTATTATATGAGGGAATATATAAATGACAGTGAGAGAAATCAAAGTCTAAAATACAGTCTCCAAAAGTCCTTGATAGTGTTATTTTGTCCCTGGATGTTATAAGCCAAACGTGGCTAAAGAAAGTTCTGAGGGAAAGGCAACGCAAACGCAGTGGTGTCTGTAGCCAAATTTGAATACTTGGACACATTTGAGAAAATTATGTTTAATTACACTTCCATAGTTCCAAAATAAACTCACAGCCTAGATATTAGAAGGCTTAAGATATAAACGAAAGGAAACGTCTTTTCTTGACAATAGGAAGCCAAGAGTTAGCTCTTTCTTCCCTTTCTTCATTATTACCTTGAGCATTGTTGATGTAGATAAGCAACAGATTCAAAGATTTAGCATTACAATAAAACCTTTCTATATGTAAATAATTGCTTGGACTACTTTAGATTTTTTAAAGAAATGTGGGTATTGTGGGCATTACCATGCACCCTCAGAAACTGAAGTTACTTGAGATTGAATTCAAAGTGCACGCAAGGAAATGGAGATGCTGGATTTACCTAAAGAATTTGTTTTCATAGTAGGGAGTTTTGAACAAGATCTCTTTGGATCTTCTTCGAAGTAAATACATTTTGCATTTGAAATGAATGTTAGAAACGGTTTAAATTATAAAGCTTTCCAGACAGGGTAGTTTAGTAAACCAGAGTTTCAGATAAGCAGTCATTGTATAAGTAAATTTGCATTGCATTTCAAGTTCCTACAACAATTCAAGTTAGCTCTTTATAGAGTTTACAAATACAGGCCTTGCATGGACTGAGGGTGGCCAGAGGGAAGGGGGATTGGAGGTGTGGGTGAAAAAGGTGAAGGGACTAAGGGTAGTTACAAAAGGGTTATGGGGGTGTAAGGTACAGCATAGGAAATATAGTCAATAATATTGCAATAACTATGTTTGGTGCCAGGTGGGCACTAGAAATATCAGGGGGAGCACCTTTTAAAGTACATGACTCTGCTGTACACCTGAAACTAATACAAAATAATAGTCAATGGAAACTATAATTGAAAAAATTTTAAAAAAAGCAAATAAATAAATACAAAATTTTTTTAAAGAGTATGGACTGTAAAGTCAGACGCACTTTCAGTGTTCAAATTCTGGCTCTGTTTCTTACTGTGGAATTTTAGAATAATTACTTAACTTCTCTGTGCTTCTGTTTATTTAATATATGTGAAAGGGTTAGTAACGTTTTAAAGGGTAAAGGTAAAAGCTTGCAGAAGGCGGAAACTGTGAAAAAATGTCTTGCTGCCCGGCTAGTGTGGCTCAGTGGTTGAGCATTGACCCATGCACTAAGAGGTCGCCGGTTCGATTCCCCGTCAGGGCACATGCCCAGGTTGTGGTCCCGATCCCCAGTGGGGGGCATGCAGGGGGCAGCCAATCGATGTTCTCTCTCATCCATGTTTCTATCTTTCTCGCCCCTCTCCCTTCCTTTCTTTCTAAAATCAATAAAGAAAAAAAAATGCGTTGCTTGCATGACGTTTGCTCAGCCTTCTGTTGAGTTGGGATTATTGGATTATCCACAAAACAATGAATTACCCAGCAGATGCAGGACAAGATACCAGACCAGTCCAACTGCAAAGTGGACAATGGGCCAGGCAGAGTACATCGGCAGGAAATGCCGGAAGCTAAAAGCACAGTATATAACCTACACTCCAACTGTTATTTGGGGCTGACTCCCCTTTTTGGGGGCTCAGCCCACCTGCACCCAGATTATGCAATAGAGCTATTTTGCTCTACATTGGCCTTGCGTTCTGGATGTGATCTCCTGCCGGCTCAGACCTTTTAGTATGAACCTTACCTCATCAGGTTGCTGAGAAATTATAAAATTCTTAAAACAGTTCATGCAATACAGTGACTGCTCAATAAATGTTACTGGTTATTATCAATTTATGTAGAACAAAGGACCACTTAGCCCAAGTGAGAGCATAGACTATCACATGAAGTGTAACCTGAACACCATGTAAATTGGGTTCTTCTGTATACTATGGATTTGAAGGAACTTGATTCATTCTTTCTCAGGACATCAGATCTGTACAGAGACACATGCAGAGCACGGATGCCTACATTTACATCTGGATCCAAATGTTTTTGGGGCATTACTGATGCTTGCTTTACATATATTGTCTCATTTAATTGCAATAATACTCCCTCTGGGGTACTTACTACTATTATTCTCATTGTGCAGGTGAAGAAACTGAGGTTCAAGGAAGTTAATTAAAAATTGCCTGAGGTCATGTATAATAAATGACAGAGACATTTATTTATTTATTTATTTTATAAATTTATTTATTTTGTTACAGATATTTCTCCTTTTTTACCCCATTGGCACCCCCCTCCCCACCCCACCCTCGCCCCGTCCCTGGCTTAGTTGTCCATGTCCATTGGTTATGCATACATGCATATAAGTTCTGTGGTTTATCTCTTCCCACCCCCCACCCCCTCTTTTGAGGGATGTCAGTCTGTACCCTACTTCCATGTTTCTGGGTCTACCGTATTCCTCAGACTGTTATGTTCATTATATTCCGTATATAAGTGAGATCATGTGGTATTTGTTTTTTTCTGCTTGGCTTGTTTCACTTAGGATAATACTTTCCAGGTCCCTCCATGTCGTCTCATAATTATTTTTATTAATTTATTTTTGTTACAGCTGTTTCTCCTTTTTCCCCATTGATACCCTCTTCCCCCTCCCCCATCCTCAGCTTTGTTGTCCATGTCCATTGGTTATGCCTACATGCATATAAGTTCTGTGGTTTAGCTCTTCCCCACCACCCCCACCCCCTCTTCTGAGGGTTGTCAGTCTGTACCCTACTTCCATGTCTCTGGGTCTATTTTGTTTAAACCCAGAGGAATGACACCAGACCACTTGGCTTTAAAAGTAGCTATCATCCTTATTATCAGTATGTCCTCTTACTATAAACTGGAACATTAAATAGCCATTGTTCTGGTTGCTATTTCTCTGCCTTCTAACTCTTAGTGACTTGCCAACATGAATCACAGTGCTATTCAGATAATGAAGGCTTAAGTAATTTCATTACATACTGTTAAAATATAAATCTATCTAGGCATTCCATTAAAATCGACTCTGTCAAAGGGTATAGTGCATTTCCTGGAAGTCAGTATCGAGCTTTTGTTGAGAACTTTCACTCCCTAAGCCAATGCATTTTCTTGGCCAGAATTGTAAGTAGAAACTACCAAGTTTTCAATAAATTATTCAACCACAGAAATATTTAACTGTAACTTTTTTGCTTCTTCTTCTCTCTCTCCTTTTTCCTTTTTCTCCCCTTCCTTAAGGATGGTTACTTGTTTGAAATAATTTTGCCAGTAGATCTACAGCATATATATATATATATATATTGCAGAAATTACTCTTAATATTCTTCCTCAAAACCTCCCTCTAGTCCAGCTGGTGTGGCTCGGCAGTTGAACGTTGGCCCATGACCAAGAAGTCACCAGTTCAATTCCCGGTCAGGACACATGCCCAGGTTGTGGGCCTAATCCCCAGTGGGGGGCATGCAGGAGGCGGCCAATCGATGTTCTCTCATTGATGTTTGTATTTCTCTCTCCCTCTCACTTTCTCTCTGTCTAAAATCAATAAAGAAAAAGTAAATAAATAAATAAAAACCTCCCTCTAGCTTCCTTTTTCTATTATTTTCTTTTTTTTTTTTTGGTTCATGGATCCATCATTTTCTAGTAACCTTAACCTAAAACTTCAGAACCATTTTATCCCCTCCCTTTTTTTAAAATCGTATCTTACAATCAATCAGTTGTCAGATTGTACGGTTTCCACTCTTCACATTTCTCAAATGCACCCTCTTCTTCCAAATCCCACCACAACCATTCGATTTCAAGTGGTCTTTATCTCTTGACTGAACTATTGTTTTAACTTGCCTACTTGCCCCTTTGTTTGGAGTCTCTATCAATTGACATTACCTGTTAATTTTAGATTAATTGTTCCAAAATACAATTTGAAAAAAATTTTTCTATGTTTTTAATATTTTTTTTCTTTTTTATTGATTTTAGAGAGAGGAAGGTAGAGGGAGAGAGAGATAGAAACATCAATGAGAAAGAATATCAGTTGGTCACCTCCTACATGCCCCCACTGGGGATCAGGCCCACAACCTGGGCATGTGCCCTGACTGGGAATTAAACTGGCAACCTCTTGGTGCATGGGTTGATGCTCAACCACTGAGCCACAGTGGCTGGGCCATTTCTCCATTTTTGTTTTGCCTAATAATCATCATTTTATTTCAAAAAGGCACCTAATTACATACCTAAGCATCTGTAGCTTTTATTATTTTTTTATTTTTTATTTTTTTAAATTTTATTTTATTTTTGTTACAGATGTTTCTCTTTTTTTTTGCCTCATTGACACCCTCCTCCCCATCCCGCCAACCCTGTCTCCGGCTTTGTTGTCTGTGTCCATTGGTTATGCGTATATGCATGAAAGTTCTATGGTTTATCTCTTCCTCCCCCCCCCCACCCCCTCTTCTGAGGGTTGTCAGTCTGTACCCTATTTCCACATCTCTGGGTCTACCCTATTTCTCAGACTATTATGTTCATTATATTCCACAAATAAGTGAGATCATGTGATATTTGTCTTTTTCTGCTTGGCTTGTTTCACTTAGGATAATAATTTCCAGGTCCCTCCATGTCGTCTCAAAGGATAAGAGATCTTTCTTTCTTACAGCCGCATAGTACTCCATTGTGTATATGTACCACAGCTTTTTATCCATTCATCTACTGATGGATACTTAGGCTGTTTCCAGATCTTAGCTATTTTAAATAGGGCTGCTATGAACATGGAGTACATATATTCTTTCTGATTGGTGTTTCAGGCTTCTTAGGGTATATTCCTAGAAGTGGTATCACTGGGTCAAATGGAAGTTCAATTTTTAATTTTTTGAGGTAACACCATAGTGTTTTCTTTTCTTTAAAAATTTTTATTTATTAATTTTAGAGAGAGAGGAAGGGAGGGAGAGAGAGATAGAAACATCAATGAGAGAGAACATTGATTGGCTGCCTCCTGCATGCCCCCACTGGGGATCAGGCCCACAACCTGGGCATGTACCCTGATCGGGAATTGAACCAGTGACCTCTTGGTGCATGGGTTGACGCTCATCCACAGCCACACTGGCCAGGCCAAAAAAACATTTTCAGTTGCTTCCCATATCATTCCCAATCACGATAAACTTCTAACTCTGGTATTCAAAATCTAGCATAAAGTCGTTCCAAGGAACTTTAAACAATCTCTTCCCACAAAAACTTTACTGCATAATGTTGCTGACCATTCACTGTGGTTTCCACTCCTCCAAACTTTTTCCTTTGTATGAAATGTACCCCTTTATTTCTATATGTTGATTATCAAAGCTCTTTCAAAAATCATCTAATATGAAACTTCTACCACAAAATTTTTCTATTTTCCTAACTGGGTATGATTTATCTATTTTCTGTATCATAATAACACATTGTATATAAAGAGTTTATGGTGCTTTTTGAATTTTGTGATCATTATTTTTTATCTTCACATTTCTTTCACAAAGTGTTCAGAAAATATTTAATGAATTGAGTAAGCCTCAAACTTTAGGCAAATATGACCAACTTCTAACAAACAGTAATGTGTTCAAATTATGCAGAGACAATTTAGTAGCACTTTATATCTGATTATACAAACATTGATATTCTTTTAATTAACCTATGAAGTATATAAGCCATGATGATGACTGACATCTTTTATAATGTTCTAAGTATACATATAATATACTGAAAATTTAATTAATATGCATCAAGAAATGCCGACCAATGCCATCTCATTTAGAGCTTAGTAAATTTTTAATATATGGTTTCTCAAAGGCTTTATTAAGGCATTTCCCCCCATGAAAATATATACAAGTTTGTTACAAAATGTGAAACAATGGTAACTGAAACTTATGCAATACATTGCACTTTATTATGGGATACTCTCAAAAAAAGGAGAAGGCGCCCTGGCCAGTTTTGCTCAGTGGTTAGAGCGTCAGCCTACAGTCCAGAGAGACCCAGGTTCAGTTCCCGCTAAGGGCGCGTACCTTGGTTGCAGATTGTCCTCAGCCCTGGTTGGTTGTGCGGGTGGCAGCCACTCGATGTGTCCCTTCACATCGATGTTTCTCTCTCTCTCTCTCTCTCTCTCTTCCTCTCTCTCCCTCCCACTCTATCTGAACAAAAAAATGTCCTCGGCTGAGGATTATAAAAAAAAGAAAAAAAAAGAGAGAGAAAAGGCAAAGAGAGATCATAAAAAGGAAAGAAACAAAACAAAATTTACCATATAGTATTAAGGAAAATTTTAAGAGTCTAAATGCCATATCGTATTGATCATAATAGAATTTCAGGCTGCTAACGTTATCACAAAGCTACCCTTCTCAGTATAATATTTAGTTGAGAATATGTTTCCTGATCAAAAGATTTCGTGAATTACATTCATGAGCTCTATCTACTAATTATTTTTGCTGTTTGATTATAATGAACGCTAGGCAAGCCCTGCAGAACCACATCTGAGATTTCTTCCCTACAATGGCAATCGCTAGGCTCTCCCTAGGAGCACAAGTAGACTGAGTTTGATTGGCTGTTCAAGCTGTGCCTAATTACCAGTCTCCTGTCTGAAAAATTTTCAGTGGTTATACATTCCTGACCAAGGCCAAAAGGGTCTGGAGAAGTATATTTTATGCTATTTAAAGAAAACATGAATTTTAATCAGAAACAGGAGTACCAGCAAACCTGCAAGGATGATACCACAGTAACTCTGCAGAAATGTTCAGCTCTGAGCTTCAAAGGCTATTTCAAGAAGAAAAGTGTAAAGAATTTTTTAAAAATAAATAAATAAGAGCTGACAAAGTTTACTATAATTTTAAATCCACCAAACTTGAGTATTGCCTGCTTTTCTTTCTTTCTTTCTTTCTTTCTTTCTTTCTTTCTTTCTTTCTTTCTTTCTTTCTTTCTTTCTTTCTTTCTTCTTTCTTTCTTTCTTTCTCTTTCTCTTTCTCTCGCTCTCTTTCTCCCTTCCTTCCTTCCTTCCTTCCTTCCTTCCTCTCTTCTTCTTCTTCTTCTTCTTCTTCTTCTTCTTCTTCTTCTTCTTCTTCTTCTTCTTCTTCTTCTCCTTTTCCTCCTCCTCCTCCTCCTCCTTCCTTCCTTCCTTTCTTGCTTTCTCTCTTTCTCTTTCTTTCTTTCTCTCCTTCCTCCCTCCCTCCCCCCTCCCTCCTCCATCTCCTTCCTACCTCCCCTTCCTTCTTCCTTCCTTCCTTCCTTCCTTCCTTCCTTCCTTCCTTCCTTCCTTCCTTCCTTCCTTCCTTCCTTCCTTCCTTCCTTCCTTCCTTCCCTCCCTCCCTCCTTCCTTCCTTCCTTCCTTCCTTCCTTCCTTCCTTCCTTCCTTCCTTTTTCTTTCTTTCTGCTGTGCAATTCCCTTCCCTGAGGCAATGAACATAGAAAGACCACCTGAAAAGCACCAGAATTAAAAGGAAAAACAATTCATAATGTCAGTACTTCAAGAATAAATAGGCTTTCAAGAAAATGATCATTTATTACTACAAAAACCCTGCTTTGCCGCCTCCGAGTAAAATGCAGAAGCAGCGCACAGATATAATCAAAGCTAAAGTGAATTCAACCACTAATCTTGAACTACGGTACCAACAAGAAATCAAATTATATGCACTCAAAGTGCACATAAAGTCAAAAGGCTTCAATATCAAGTTGTATTTGTGCACTTTGGATTTCAAGAGGCAAGGAAAAGGTTATGGTTTCACTTTAGATGAGTGATATAAACGGGTACTGAACTTGGATATATGAGCAATTGATTAAAAAAACTCAATGTAGCCCTGGCCGGTTTGGCTCAGCGGTTAGAGCGTCGGCCTGCGGTCCTGAGAGACCCGGGTTCGGTTCCCGCTAAGGGCACGTACCTCGGCTGCAGTTTGTCCCCAGCCCTGGTTGGTCATGCGGGTGGCAGCCACTCGATGTGTCCCTTCACATCGATGTTTCTCTCTCTCTCTCTGTTCCTCTCTCTCCCTCCCACTCTACCTGAACAAAAAATGGAAAAATGTCTTCTGGTGAGGATAAAAAAAAAAAAAAACCTCAATGTAGCCCTACTGGTGTGGCTCAGTGGTTGAGCGTCGACCCATGCACCAAGAGGTTGCTAGTTCGATTCCCAGTCAGGGCACATGACCAGGTTGTGGGCCAAATCCCCAGTGGGGGGCATGCAGGAGGCGGCCAATCGATGTTCTCTCTCATTGATGTTTCTGTCTCTCCCTCTCCCTTTCTCTCTCTCTCTAAAATCAATGAAGAATTTAAAAAACTCAATGTACAAACACCTAGAGGATTTCTAGTTTCTTAGTTGCAAACAAAATGGATTTATTTCTGAAGTCAAGCCATGTTAAAGAAGACTTTTATTCTTTGACTTTTATATGAGAACATGATGCTGCCAGTTTATTTCTGAAGTGCCTTCAACATGCATGCATACAATATGGTAGTGACAACAGGAGTCATTATGCTAAACACCGAAAGATGATTTTTGTCTGTGCTACTCTACAAGAAAGTACATATGACTTTTTGACAAAAGGGTGGGGGTCAACTTTTATCTTATGTGAGATGAATCAATAATGGTTAAGTTTTACAATGTTTCTAACTGGTCATAAGAAAGCAATAAGGATGGGCATAAAAAGTATTTTCCAGCAATGAGGTTCGTTAAAACTACATTAAGTTTAAGAAGCAGAGTATGGAATCACTCTATTGGGTAGTATTTCTATTATGGGATCCTGCTTTTTTGAAAAGTAGGGAATGAAATATAGAAGACAATTTCTTTAGTCTTATTTAGTCCCTGTAAGTTTCAAAAAGCAAAAAGGCATGGGACATAACAAGGGTGTAAGAAAAGAAAGATGAAAATTTCAGGGTCTCTCATTGCTCCTATTATGTGGAATATCAAGACTAATAGAGCACAGGATTTCCCTCCGCTCTCTGGCCCTATTACATGGTCTTTCCTTATTCTAAAGAAAACCAAGATTAGTGTAGAAGATTAATGAACAGGACCAATCTTAGTAGAAAGCATGAAGTAGGTAGTTTGCTGACACCCTCTCTGAGTCATTCCCTTTTCCTTTTAAAAAAATATGTTTTCATTGATTTTTTTTTTTTTTTTTTTTTTAGAGAGAGAGGAAGGAAGAGACAGGTAGAAACATCAGTGTGAGGGAGAAACATCGATGTGAGAGAGAAACATCAATCAGCTACCTCCTGGATGCCCCCTCCTGGGGATGGAGCCTGCAACCCAGGCATGTGCCCTGACCAGGAAATGAACCGGGGCCACACTAGCTGGGCTCATTCTTCTTTTTTTTTTTCCTCTCACTTTTCTCACCCAAGTTCACAAGGTAGTCCAGGCTAGCTTACCTTGGACGGATGCATCTGCTAAAATTATTTAGAGTAAAAAATTAGCAGCATCCTATTTTTGCCTACCTAAAGATATTAATGTTTAAAAAGAAGACCTTTAGAAATAAAATCTAATGAGAGAGATATCTATGGCCTAGGTTTCCTTTTATGTTCTACAACACGAGAAAGTGTGTATCTGTCGATGAAGAGTTTTGACACCATCCCTTGCTCTTCCGTTTCTACCATATCCAAAATACACACTCACCTTTCTCAGCTATAATCTAAAGCAAAGATAAAAGGCAATTTAATTTTTTTTGTTTTTACTCCTCATCCGAGGACATTTTTCCATTTTTTGTACAGACAGAGTAGGAGGGAGAGAGAGGGAAACATCGATGTGAAGGGACACATCCAGTGGCTGCCACCCGCACGACCGACCAGGGCCGGGGACAAACTGCAACCGAGGTATGGGCCCTTAGCGGGAACCGAACCCGGGTCTCTCCGGACCGCAGGCCGACGCTCTAACCGCTGAGCCAAACCGGCCAGGGCGATAAAAGGCAATTTAGGATTCAAGATACAATGAACCAAACCACCGACATACTGAGATCCAATGATTTAAATATGCAGTTGTGATAAATCAATCATTTTCAAGATATTTCAGGTCATGGGAAAATAATAATAGTATATGTGAAAATTTAGACTACCGAGGTACATTCGGTAAAATTCCAATTTTGATAAATCAATGAAAATGAAAATAAAATTTAATGTGCAACTATAAAGGCTGGACTGAAATGTAGGAATTGTAGTGTTTAACAGTGCAACTCTGAGCACACCAGAAAATGTGAGTGAAAAGTTGAAGGAGAGATACTAACTCTTAACCATGTTTCTGTTACTCATAGAGATGACAATAATGTTTCCTTTGATTCCATGAACTTATGAATGTTATCTTTTCAATACCCCATAACATATGCCACTTTACTAGAAACAGTATATTCTTTTTGTGTTTGGCATCAAATAGTTGAAAGTAAAAGTTACCAGGTTTGAATAATTATTTCTCTTTCAAGTTTCTCATATCATAATTTTCTTGTTAAAAAGACAATATGTGTTTATATTGGAAAACTTGCAGAAAGCAGGAAAGTGCACTGAATGTCACCTGAGTATTACATTGTTAGCATTTAGTGCATTTGTATTCAGTCCTTGATCTTTGCCTATGTCAATAATATATACAGTTCTATATATGTGCATATGTTTATGTATATGTGGGTGTGTACTACAAAACTGGGGTCTTAATGTATACAGTTTTGTGCTCTGCTCTTTTTCACTAAATGTTATGTTATGGGCTTCTGTGTATTAAGGCATGATTATAAACAAACCAAACAAAACAAGAACAGACTCATAGAAACAAAGAACAAAATGATAGTTGCCAGCGAAGAGGTGGGTGGAAGGATGGATGGAAAATGGAAAAGGTGAAGGGGGGTATAGTCAATAATAGTGTGATAACTTTGTATAGTGACAATTGGCTAATAGACTTAGTATGGTGTTCAGATCATAAGATCTCTAAATGTTGAATCACCATGCTATCCACCTGAAACTAAGAGAGTACTATATTCTGATTATACTTTAATAAAAAAAGACATGATTAATAGCTTCACAGTTTTCCAGGCTATGGATCTATGAAATGGCCCCCACTGCTGACCAATTAGGTTTTCTACATTTTTTAATATTTTCTAAGATTCTTTAATGAATATCCTTGTACATACATATTTGCATTTCTGATGTTCTCCTTTGGCTTAATAACTATATAAGTTGCTGGGACAATGGGTATATTCATTTATAAGATTTGTAATATGTTTTTGTGAAATTACACTTTAGTAATGTTACCACTATATTCCTTCCAGCAGTCTATGAAAGGCCTATTTCATTAAATCTTTATCAAGACTAAGCATTATCAATATTGTCATCATTGTGTATCTAATTGGAAAAATATTTTCTAATTATAATCTACATGACATTTTGTCATATTTAATAGCCTTTCCTTCTTTTATGAATTTCCTGGCTTTTGTTCAGAAATTTATTTTATAGCATTTCTCTCCTTCTCCCATTCCTCACATATAAGAAATAATAATAGTACCTACTTCATAGTATTTTATGAGGATTGAATTAATGATTCTAAGTAAAAACACTTAAAACAGTAGGTATCCCATAGTTTTTTTTTTTTTTTCAGTGTTGAGAAAATAATGTTTTATTATTGTAACTACCATAAATTATAATTATTATCATTTATTAAATTTATCAAATGCAGGCTGATCATCTTGAAAGTCTCAAATAGCCAAATACAAAGCACAGAAAAGAAATTCAATTGAAAAGTGTACTGACATAATTCTTCTATATGTTATGTAAAATCCTAGGAAGAATTATTGCAATAATTATTTAAAGTAATATTAAAGGTAACACAAGAAATGTTTGGTCTAAAATATAAATTTAAATGTATAGTGTCTATAATAATAATAGATCAGAGTGAAAGTATATTTGCAATTCCTAACAGAAAAAATAAGTTAGTCCCATAGTTTTTTTTTAAACTCATCTTTATTGTTGAATGTATTACAGATGTTTTACCCTTTTTTCCCCATTGACCCCCTGCTCCCCATTCCCGCTCCCTCCTGCCTTCCCACACTATTGTCGGTGTTCATTGGTTGTGCATACATGCATAGAAGTTCTTTGGTTTATCTCATTCCACCCTCCCTCCCCCTTTCCCTTTGAGGTTCATCAGTCTAACAACCAATTTGTACTTCTTAATTCCTTCATCTTTTTCACACACCCTCCCCGCCCCCACCCATCTGGCAAGCAACAAAAAGTTCTCTGTATCTATGAGTCTTTTTCTGTTCTGCTTGCTCATTTTGTTTGTGGATTCAATTGTTGATAGATATGTATTAATTGCCATTTCATTGTTCATATTTTTGTTCTTCTTCACCTTCAAGAAGACCCTTCAACATTTCATATAATATTGGTTTGGTGGTGATGAACTCCCTTAGCTTTTTCTTGTCTGGGAAACTCTTGACATGTCCATCAATTCTAAATGATAGCTTTGCAGGATAGAGTAATCTTGGTTGTAGGTCATTGCTTTCATCACCTTGAATATCTTTTGCCACTCCTTTCTGGCCTGCACAGTTTCTTTTGAGAAATCAGCTGACAGTCTTATGGGAGCTCCTTTGTAGGTAATGGACTGCTTTTCTCTTGCTGCTTTTAAGATTCTCTCTTTGTATTTAACCTTTGGCATTTTCATGATGATGTGTCTTGGTGTGGACCTCTTTGGGTTCAACTTGTTTGGGACTCTCTGTGCTTCCTGAACTTGTATGTCTGTTTCCTTCACCAAGTTAGGGAAGTTTCTGTTATTATTGTTTCAAATAGTTTTTTAATTTCCTGCTCTCTCACTTCTTCTTTAGGCAACCCTATGATGCAAATGTTGGCACACTTGAAGTTGTCCCAGAGGTTCCTTACACTATCTTCATTTTTTTGGATTCTTTTTTCTTTTTGCTGTTCTAGTTGGGTGTTTTCTGCTTCCTTATATTCCAAATTGATGGTTTGCTTCTTGGCTTTACCTACTCTACTACGGATTCCCTGTAAATTATTCTTTATTTCAGTTAGTGCATCCTTCATTTCTGACTGGTCCTTTTTTATGTTGTTGATGTTCTCATTAAGTTCCTCAGAGGTCTCCTTAAGTTCCTTGAAGGTCTCACTAAGTCCCTTGTATGTCTCACCAAGTTCCCTGAGCAACCTTATAACCTGTGTCATGAACTCTGCATCTGTTAGATTGCTTATCTCCATTTTGTTTAGCTCTTTTCCTGGAGTTTTGTTCTTTTCTTTCATTTGGAACATGTTTCTTTGTCTCCTTATTTTGGCTGTTTCCCTGTGATTGTTCTATGCATTAGGCAGAGTTGCTATGCCTCCTAGGCTTCGTAGGGTGGCCTACTGTTGTAGGTGTCCTGTAGGATCCAGTGGCACAGTCTCCCTGATCACCCCAGCTGGGCACCCCGAGTATGGACTGTACACCCTTTTGTTGTAATTGAATCTTGATTGCTGTTAGCACATCAATGGGAGGGGTTTACTCAGGCTGGTCAGCTACAAGGACTGGCTGTGCCCACTAGCCACTACCTTGGAGGGTCAGCTGTGTAGGGTCCCACCACACAGAGTAAGACTTCCTTCAGCAGGGCTCTGGTACCCACTGAGTCCACTCATTGAGTGTGTCACTCAATGTGGGTGGTGGTGTTTTGATGTGGTCTGAAGCTGTCCACCAGGTGTGCTGAGGCACGGTCAGCCACTGCCTGGTGTTCTACCCAGGGCCACCAGTCATAAGCTACAAAGTGATCTGCAGATGGATGCTTCTGTGCTGGGCTTGGAGGTGCCCAGGAAAAGCCGAGTTGTGAACCAAGGCTGGCTGCTTCTAGTGCCAGGCCTGGGGCCACTTAATGAGAGGTATGGGTTCGCTGAGACTGGTTTCTCTTGAGCCCCTGCTTTGTACTTCTCTTGTGGGCCACTGGGTCATACAGGGCCCTATGGAGCCCCCAGTCCCACCACTGGTAGCTGGGAAGTGCTGCTGAACAGTGGAGCTCAGCTCCTACTCAGCCTTGGCTGTAGTTTTTTTTTTGGGGGGGGCACATAGTTTTCTGCTGCTGGTCTGTTCTCTGTTGCCTGGCGATGGATGTCTGCTCCCCAGCCTCTGTTGCTGGGGGTATATCTTGACTCTGATCAGGCTGCTACTGCAGGGGATGGTGCTAGGCTCCCAGCCATTTGCGGTTTCTGCAACTGGCACCTTGGCAACTCCACTACTGTGCACTGGTCTGTGTTGACCCAGGGTGTCCATTGGCCCGATGATGCCAGGTGCACTGGTGGGCTCAGGTACCAGATGTTGCTTGTTTGAGAGATTTTAGGAAACTCTAAAACAGTATCCAAGACAGGCCAATCCTATGGTAAAGCATTTGGAAACAGCTTGGGTGGACCCGAAAGTTGGGAGGGGCGGGGCCTCAGGGTATCACGAGGGAGGGGCCAACAGTGTGAGCCAGATATGGCAGCTGTCTGCCTTCCCTGGGGGGAAGGGCTCACCAAAGGAAAAACCGCCTCCACCAGCACGTCTGTCCAGGAGAGAGCTGCCCCTCCACCCCTCGTCCAGAGGCCAAACAGCTCAGTTTTTTCCTGTTCTCTGGTGCCCCTCAAGCTGCCTCCCCTTGGAGCTCAGAGGGAGTGGGTCTGAGTAAGTCTATGTGCGGGCTCTTTAAGAGGAGCTGCCTGGGGCTTCTGCAGCTGCAGCCTTCCTCAGCCTCAGTTCCCACTGGTTTTACAGTCAGAAGTTATGGGTATTCTCTTCCTGGCACTGGGACCCTGAGCCTGGCGCCTGGTGTGGGATGGGGACCCCTCACTCCTCAGGAAGGACCTTCCCGGCTGAGGTGTCCCTTCTGATTTTTATCCACCGCACATGGGTGTGGGACCAGCCCGTTGCCTCCGCCCCTCCTACCAGTCTCAGTGTGGTGGCTTCTTTAATTCCGTAGTTGTAGGACTTCCATTCAGATAGATACAAGTGGTTCTGAATGATGGTTGTGTGTAGTTTTGTTGTAATTTTAATGTGGTTGTTGGAGGATGCGATACTGCATTTACCTACGCCACCGTCTTCAGAACTCTCCAGTCCCATAGTTTTTTTAATGTCAGCTATTTTATTATCATTATTATTATTGTTAAGTCATTAATCTTTGTTATTTGTAATATGTTTTTATATACTAAGAATGCTGGGCTGGCTTTTTCTCAATGGTTCTTTTGAGTTAAGCCTTCACTTGCTAACCACTCTTGCTTGCGAGGGTGGTTCGAGACCCGAGGGTGCCCTGCAGCCCTTTAAAAAAAAGAAGAATGCTCATGTTTTATCTACCGTATTTGAAGGACAGTCTTGACCAACTTAACAATGGAGATATGTTGGGAGAATTGCATCATCAGGCAATTTTCTCACTGTGCAAACATCATACAGAGCACTTACACAAACCTACATGGTCTAGTCTACTGCATACCTAGGCTATAAGAGATAACCTGTTGCTCCCAGGCTACAAACTCACCCAGCATGTTACTGTACTGGGTCATCTAAACTTAGAGAATGTAAAACTACCATATAAAAGATAAACAATTCTATACCTGTGCGGGGCACTCACCATGAATGGAGCTTGTAGGATTGGAAGTTGCTCTGATTGAATTAGGGTGTGAGTAGTGAGCAAATTTGAATGCCATTGTTATATTCTACTGTAGATTTATAAACAGTGTCCCACAACCACCCCAACCCACCCATGCTTCCCTCCAACAGCATCAGATAGTGAAACTTTGAAGTTTGAAACGTTGTCAATGCTGTCAAGGTGAGCTGAATTAATTGGAAATAATTGAGGGGACTGGCTGGGTGAGGCATAGATCACCATAACAGGGATGTCAAGAGGGAGTGAAAAGTGGCCTTTGGATCTGTAGGGATAAGAAATCAAGATAGAGAAATAAAGGAACAGGGAATTGTCATGGCAATGTGGTTTTGAGTACCAGTGATACCTCGGTTCTCGAACATAATTCGTTCCAGGAGGACGGTCGAGAACCAAATTGTTCGAGAACCGAAGCAATGAAACCAATAGGAAATAATGGAAACTGGATTAATTCGTTCCAAGCCCCAGAAAATGCCTATTTACTGGCCTAATTTGTATATAATATGTAGAAAAACCTAAGTCTCAACAAGAAATAAAAGTGTACAGTATGTCTAAGGGTTAAATTCAGTGTAAAGCGTGACTCTCTCCACAAAGCGTGACTCTCTCTCTGCACTCACACTGAGGACGCAAGCAAGGCGCGCTGGGCCGAATGAACGCCATTCGGCTCAACTCGGCTCATCTCGGAAGTTCGAGTTCCAAATATTTGTTCGGATTCCGAGACAAAAGTTTCTCGAATCTCCTGGTCGAATACCGATTTGGTCGAAATCCGAGGCGTTTGAGAACCGAGGTATCACTGTATTACATGTTGAAGCAGTGGTCAGATTGTGGAACTTTGTGGCATTCACATGTATCTGAGTGTGTGCTTCTAGTCTTCATTAATTATAATTAACATTTCATGTCATTTGCTATTTATTTTGTGAAGTAGAGATGTAGATGTGTTTTTGTTTACATATACTTAAGTTTACCAGCCCTATGAATTGACTACCTCATTGTTTTTTTTTTTTTTAATCCTCATCCAAGGATATTTTTCCATTTATTTTCAGACAGAGTGGGAGGGAGACAGAGAGAAAGAGAGAGAAACATCGATGTGAGAGACACATTGATTGCCTCCCACACAACCCTGACAAGGGCTGGGGACTGAACCACAACCTAGGTACATACTCTTTATCGGAATTGAACCTGCAACTCTGGTCTGAGGGAAGACGCTCTAACCACTGAGCCAAACCATCCAGGGCGACTAGCTCATTCTTTACTCATAAATATGAGATGCTTCAATTATCAGATACCATAATACCTAGGCTTTTTAGTCTATTCCATTGATCTATCTTTGTGCTGATGTCATATTATTTACTTGTCTTTATAATATGTTATTTTTTGGTAGAAAAGGTCACCCCTCATTACCATTTTTGGAATATACGCATGACTCTGATGATGATTATTATAATGTTTATGTTAACTTGTAATATTTATAGGCTACTTACTGAGAGTCTTGTACTTCTGTAAGTACTTTACATGTATTAAAACATTACATGTTCTTAAAATAGCATAATGAAGTAGGTATTAGTTTTTCCCTCTTTCACAGATGAAGAAATGCAAACAGAGAGAGAGTAACTGATGTAGCAAAAAGCACAAGGCTAGTTATTGATAAAACAGATTCCAACCAGCAGACTGCCTTTAGAACTTTTGGTTTATATTGTTCTTGGATACCCCTGCCTACTAATTCTTCCAGATGAACTTCTTTCCATGGCTCTTAGGGGCTGCAATGTAAATGCACTTCTGGATTTAAATAACCTATACTAAAAGCTACCAATTTAGGGGCTGTCTCTGACACCTAGAGGGATTAAATACTATTTACTTTGACTTGAATATTTTATCTTTCTATGCACACACCCTTTCATTTGTTTGACTCTTAGAATGCAGGCTAACCAGCTGCTGAATATTTACTAATTTGAAAGGATGGCTCTCCCTGGTCCTATTACCTAAGGAAAAACGGCGTCCACTTTTCTCCTGCATTTAAAGAATTAAACTAACGCTCAATGGACATAGCTCCATATGCCCTAGCATTGTAATTCTATCAGAAAAGCTCAGATCTATGTCATTGGCCATAAGGTGATTCAATGTTAACACACACTGTTTCTATGTCTAGCAAATGGCATTAAATAGAAAGCGTCACAGCAATGGGCAGACGTGTGTGCATGTCCTCAGCGGGTTTTTCTGCGGGGTGGGAGAGGTTGCATATCGGATTGGATTTCTAGCGGGATAATACTCTAGTGGGGTGGTTGAAACTGTAGCTGCCTTCACAGCATGGAGAGCGGATGCATCTGCCAGAGCTCTATAAAGTCAATCCCTGCAGAGAGCAGACAGTGCGGGGTAGGAGGCAATGTGATGTTACATACTCAGTTTCAGAGTTCCCCTAAAGACTAATCCGTAAGAATGCTCTTCAAGGAAGTGCATGAGGTGAGACTAAGACTTTATAATCAGGGTTGTCTGTGTATGAGATGTGGAAAATCTCAATGCAAAAACAACCAAAAAAAAGCTACAAGGGACTAGGAACACCGAGGACACACAGAAAAGGATTTCTACTTACACTAGAAAAGGCGATCACCACGGAAGTTCATATAACAGAACAAACACGCTACATAATTGTTTATTCTGCATAGCAGGTTATATAGAAGTATTTATAGCAGTTTACGTTTAAAATTGTTCTTATTGCCCTGGCCGGTTTGGCTCAGTGGTTAGAGCGTCGGCCTGCGGTCCAGAGAGACCCGGGTTCGGTTCCCGCTAAGGGCGCGTACCTATGTTGCAGTTCGTCCCAACCTGGTGCGGGAGGCAGCCACTCAATGTGTCACTTTCACATCGATGTTTCTCTCTCTCTCTCCCTCCCACTCTATCTGAACAAAAAAAAATAAAATAAAATACAAATAAATAAAATATAACTGTTCTTATTACATGAGCGTGAGGCTCCTACGTACTGAAGAACACTTTTGCCTATTGTGATATATGAAGAAACCCTCTAGGCAATAAAGATATCAGAACAAAAGATACAGAATCAAAATGTTGCCCAAAATGGGCAAAAGTGAATAATTAGTCCCTTAAAAAAAATTTTTTTTTCCTTTATTGATTTCAGAGAGACAGGAAGGGAGAGATAGAAACACTGATGAGAGAGAACATTGATTGGCCGCCTGCATGCCCCCCACTGGGGACCTAGCCCACAACCCGGGCATGTGCCCTGACCGGGAATCGAACTGGCGACCTCTTGGTTCATGGGTCCACGCTCAACCACTGAGCCACACTGTCTGGGCTAATTAGTCCCTTTTTCTCTCTACCTTCCTTACAAAATGTTGACGGAATGTACTACATATTGAATTAAACATGCCTAGTACATGTCACAAGGGTAGGTGTCCTTTTGAGAGGCACAAATTCCTTGATTTCTGTTCCTTCATAATTAAAATATTTCTTCTTTTTTGGGCAGGATACACAGACATTCATTCTATGGAAACTGCTACCAGTTTTGTACCTCTTAAAATGATCATTGATCGACATTCCTTGTGAGCTTTTATATATTTTGCAATAAAGTTAATTCTCTTGGTTCACTTCCTCTGTACTAAGTCTATTGTTTCTATTGGTACCAATTTTTTTGGTAAACTTAAAAAAAATAAAGCATTGTAGTAACCTTTAGTACAAATTACAAGTACAAATTCATGAGACTAGAGACTACATTAGCAGACTTATAACTGCTTTCTAATATCCATTTTGCTCTCTTTAAATTCATTTTCCTTATTTGCAGCCACAGAATAAAGTTTTTTAGTTTCTTTTAAAACATTAAAATTTACCATTTGAACCATTTTAAACATAGAGTTCAGTGGCATCAATTACATTCATCTTGTTTTGCAAACATCATCACCATTCATCACTAGCATTTTATGATATTCCCTGGACTGAAACTCTGTACGTACTTAACAACTTCCAGACCATGGAAAGCACCATTCTACTTTATGCCTTTATGAATTGACCTTTCTAGGGAGTTCATGTAAGTGGCATGATATTTGTCCTTTTGTGATAGGCTTATTTCACTTAGAATATTTTCTTCAAGATGTATCCATGCTATAACACGTCAAAATTTCATCCAGTTTGAAGGCTGAAAAATATTTCATTATATGTGTGTGTGTGTATATATATATATATGTGTGTATATATATATACATATATACATATATATATATACATATATATATATATACACACCCACACACACCAAATTTTGTTCATCCTTTCATCTATTAATGGACATTTAATTTGCTTGAAATCTTTTCACTATTGTGAATAATGCCACTAAGAACATTGATGTACAAATATGTTTTTGCGTCCTGCTTTTAAATATGTTGGGTAGCCCTGACCAGTTTGGTTCAGCGGTTAGAGCCTCGGCCTGTGGTCCAGAGAGACCTGGGTTCGGTTCTCGCTAAGGGCACGTACCTCGGTTGCAGTTTGTCCCCAGCTTTCTTTCCTTCCTTCCTTCCTTCCTTCCTTCCTTCCTTCCTTCCTTCCTTCCTTCCTTCCTTCCTTCCTTCCTTCTTTTTCTTTCCTTCTTTCTTTCCTCCCTCCCTTCCTTCCCTCCCTCCCTCCCTCCCTCCCTCCCTCCCTCCCTCCCTCCTTTCTTTCTTTCTTTCTTTCTTTCTTTCTTTCTTTCTTTCTTTCTTTCTTTCTTTCTTTCTTTCTTTGTGGTATATGCCCCTAGCAGGAACTGAACCCAGGACTCTCTGGTCCGCAGGCCAATACTCAACCACTGAGCCAAACTGGCCAGGGCTGCTGTTTAATTTTCAAGGAATCACCATACCATTTCAACAGAGTAGAACATTTTAAATTATGGTCAGCAATGTTAAAAGATGTCAATTTCTGCACATCATCACCATCACCTGTAATTTAAAAAATGTTTTCCCATAATAGCTATCCTAATGATCATAAAGTATTATCTTATTGTGGTTTTAATTTACATTTCTTTAATGATTAGTGATATTAAGCATCTTTTCATGTGCTTATTGGCCATTTGTATATTTTCTTTGCAGAAATGTCTATTCAAATTCTTTGCTCATTTGTAAATGGAGTTGTTTGGGTTTTTTGTTGAGTTTGAACATATTCTGAATATTACTCAATTTATTGGATATACATACTATTTTTTTAATTTCATGGGGGAGTCTTTGTACTCTGTCAATGTTGTCGTTGGATGCACAAATGTTTCTAATTTCGATGAAGTCCAATTTATCTACTTTTTCTTTTGTTGCCTGCGTTTTTGGTGTTCTATTCAAGATATCACTGACAAATCCAATGTCATGAAGTTTTTCCTACATTTTTTTTTCTAGGAGTTTTATAGTTTTAGCTCTTATATTTAAGTCTTCTCTCTGTTTTGAGTTAATTTTCGTGTAAAATAAGTGTTCTATTACTAAGTTTCCCAACATGATATCTTCAAAGAACTATCCTTTTTCCCTTTAATGATCTTACACCCTTGTTGAAAACTATTTAACATATATGTGAGCATTTATTTCTGGAAACATCATTCTATTTCACTGGTCTATGTGACTGTCTTTATGCCAATCCTGTACTGTTTCAATTACTGTAGGTTTGTAGTAAGTTTTGAAACCAGGAAGTGTAAGATCTCCAAATTTGTTCTTCTTTTAAAAGACTGTTTTTTCCCGATCCTTTGAGATTTCATATAAACTTTAGGATGGACTTTTCTATTTCTGCTGATAACATTGTGGGGCTTTTGATAAATATTGTGTGAATCTGTAGATCACTGCCAGTGGTATTGAGATGTTACCAACAGTAAGTGTTTCAATCCGCGAATATGAGATGTCTTTCCATTTACTTGTTTCTGTAATTTTTTTTTTTTTTTTTTTTTTTTGTGGTACGTGCCCCTAGCAGGAACCAAACCTGGGACTCTCTGGTCCTCAGGCCGATGCTCAACCGCTGAGCGAAACCGGCCAGGGCATGTTTCTCTAATTTTTAAAGCAACATTTTATAGTTTTAAATTTTTAGGCATTTTGCCTCCTTACTTAAGTTTATTCCTAAGTATTTCTTTATTTTTTTATGTTACTGTAAATAATATTTTCTATGTTCTTGTTTTCTTAATTTTCTTTTCAAAATAGTCATTGTTTAGTATATAAAAGCACAACTCAGCTTTGCCTGTTGATTTTGTATCCTGCAACTTTGTTGAATTCTTTTATTAGTTATAACTGTTTTATTTGTGGAATATTTAAGGTTTTATATAAGAAGCATCATGTCATCTGCAAGTAAAGATATTGCCTTTACCAATAAATTGCCTTCTAACCACTGTTTTTTACTATCTCTCACAATTTTTTTAATATTTTGTGTTTTCATTGTTATTTATTTCAAGATATTTTCTAATTCTCATTCTAATTTCTTCCTTGACCTATTGGGTATATAGGTACATGTTGTATTATCTCCACACGTTTGCTAACTGTTCTGTATTTTTTTTTTCTGCTATTGATTTCTAGATTCATTCTATTAAGATCAAAGAAACATACTTTGTATGATTTTGATTTTAAAATTTATCAAGAGTTTTCTGTCACCTAGCATATTGTGTATCCTGGAGAATGTTTCACATGCTGTGCATTTAGTAAAAAAAAAAGTATTCTGTTCTTGTTGGGTGGAATGTTCTGTCTATGTCTGTTAAGTACAAATAGTCTATAAAATTCAAGCCTTCTGTTTCCTTATGAATCTTGTGTCTGGTTGTCCTAATTGAAAGCGGTATATATGCCCGGCCAGTGTGGCTCAGTGGTTGAATGTTGACCCATGTACCAGGAGGTCGCCAGTTCGATTCCCGGTCAGGGCACATGCTCATGTTGTGGGCCCGATCCCCAGTGGGGGCCACGCAGGAGGCGGCCAATCGATGTTCTATCCCATCAATGTTTCTCTCTCTCTTCCTCTTCCTTCCTCTCTCTAGAATCAATAAAAAATAAAATAAAATAATTTTTTTAAAAAGAAAGAAAAAAAGCGATATATGGAAGTTGCTATGGTCTGAATGTCTGTGTCTCTCCCAAATTCATATATTGAAATGCCAATGCCCAGTGAGATTGCATTAGGAGGCGGGGCGTTTGGAACATAACCAGGTCATGGGAGCACAGCCCTCATGAATAAGGTTAATGCACCTATAAAATAGGCCTGAGAACCCCCCAGGGTCCTTTCCACCACGTGAAAACACAGCCAGAATTCAGCAGCCTGAAAGCTGGAAGAGAGCCCTTTCCTGACCATTCTGGCTCCCAGATCTCAGACTTCAGCCTCCGGAATAGTGAGCGATAAACTTCTGCTGTTTACAAACGACTTAGATGGTGGGATTTTATTATAGCAACCTGAGTGGACTCAGACTGAAAATTGGTACTGAAAGGTGACGATGCTACTCTAACAAATACCTTAAAAATGTGCTTCAGCTTCTTTTGAACACTTATAGTAAAAGCACAAGAAGAGAGAAATGACTTAAAGACAGAAGTGTTCATCAAGAGGGAAACAGAACTTAACTTCAAAAATTGTTAGCCTCGCCATAAAATCTTTGGTGACCACCACTCCTTCCCAAAGAGATCAGATTACCTCTCAAAATGCTTTGTTAGCATTCTGCACAGTTCTTTTGTAATACTTGAAACAATTGTTCTTAGTCTAACTACTTGAGTATCTCTCTTGCTTTAAAAATATACTCTTTCACAAAAACAGGAATCATGCTTGTCTTTCTCACTGCTGTATTCCTAAGACTTAGCCCAGTTGCTGGGTGCTTTGTGAAATTAGACCTATTTTTAAAATCTCATATTGGAGCAATATTTCTTTTCTTTTTTTTCCTTTATTGATATTTTAGAAAACGGAAGGGAGAGGGAGAGAGAGATGGAAACATCGATGAGAGAGAACATCGATTGGCCGCCTCCTGCGTGCCCCCCACTGGGGATCGGGCCCACAGCCTGGGCCTGTGCCCTGACCGGGAATCGAACTCGTGACCTCTTGGTGCATGGGTTGGTGCTCAACTACTGAGCCACACCGGCCGGACAATGGAGCAATTTCAACTACTGAGATAGTTCAATAGTTCTTGAAACACGTGGGATTATTTTCTCCAGGTTTCCTATAGAATGAAGCAAATATAGGCTTTTTAAGATAGAAAAACATAGCTATAAATACCAGCTATTTTGTCCTCTCTGTTCTACAATTCTACCTGCTATATAGGATTGTAAATAATACTTCAAAGAGCTATATTATAAAGGATTCTCAATATGATAAATATAGGAACTAAATAACAAAAACATTGTGAAACCCAGTAGTATTTCTCTCACTGAAGGGTATTCCTGTTAGAAGGATTTTAAACTGAACTCTTATGTCAGTGTATTCACCAGTAATTAATAGAAATATGATTGTTATTTAGCTATTGCTGAGTGATGATAAACAACTTTATGGTGATATTTCTCCATTTATATGATAGTTAATTTTATATAATAATATCAGCACCTATTTACTGAGAATTTTGGATTAATTTGGCTTGTTTATGTACTTGTATTTAATTTAATCACAATCTGAATATTTTAAGAACACTGATTAGAATAGTTTCTCTTTTGAAGATTATTTGCAATCTAACATGAATTAAGCAGTATCAGATGAGTATAATTTCTCAAAAATGTTGTTTTACTTTAATTTACAACACGTATGTAAGTATTATGGAAGACACAAAAATATTTTTTTTATCTAAATGCTTTCTTTCTGAGTACATTTATGTCCCTATATGCCTATATTTCCAAATGTTTCTTTAAATTATGAGACTATGACTATTTTATTAAGTTAAAAAAATCTAAGAATCAGAAAAGACACTGTCTCAATTTTGAGAAACAAACTTATATTGTGCCATTTTTTGGAAAGAAAAATAATTATCTTTCTATATATTAGTTTAAGAAACATATTATATGTTGGTGTGGCTCAGTGGATTGCGCATCGTCCCATGGTCTGAGAGGTCCTGGTTCGATTCCTGGTCAGGGCACATGCCCGGGTTGTGGGCTCGATTCCCAGTAGGGGGTGTGCAGGAGGCAGCTGATATATATTTCTCTCTCACATTGATGTTTCTATCTCTCTCTAAAAAATATATAAATAAATAAAAACATAAAAAAAGAAATATTTTAATTAATGTCTAGTATTTCATGGAAAACATATTAATGACATATCCCCTACAGTCCTGTTCAGTGAAATTTCAATTAATTGTTTGGTCATCTGTGCCTTGCCTATACTATAATTTAATTCAGAGAAAGTCAGAAGCAAAGTAAATACAGTTAAAAAAAGACTCTGTGTCAAAGTTCCATCCCCTGACTATTAACATCTACCATCCACAATCTATGCTCACATTTCAGATACTGTGTTTGTGTATATGTTTACATAAAGTGAAAGTTATATTGGATGTGAAGGTAAATTGGTTATTTGAAGAGCAGTTCAGCTTATCCTACTGCTTGAGTGGAAGGTAGGCACGATGCAGATCAGACAGAAAATTCTAGGAAAGGAAATTTGTTGTGACTTTTTAGCTTCTCTTTCCATAGGTTCTCTCTCTCTCTCTCTCTCTCTCTCTCTCTCTCTCTCTCCCTTTTTTCTTTTATCTGCATTTGAATGTCCTATCTTAGAGGTTGTTTGTGCAGAAAATTTAACTTTCAAGAAGAGTTGATTCATCATTTCAACATAGCCATAATTGCTTTATTCTCATTTCTAGTTGGATTGACCTGCCTTCACTTGAAGCTCCTTTTAGTTTTGGCTTCAGGGTTGAATACTAACAGAACTCATATCGCCAGTATCTTGGTTGAATTACTGTTGCCATTCTGCCTTAAATCCGATGCATTTAATGTTCATTTTAGGTGATCATCTTATAAATTTTGTATGTGACCTACCATAAACATAGTTTTGTTTATAACTGGCCCCAGAGCAAACTAAAATAAAAATATGGGGGTGCCATTCCACAGAGAAAAATCTGTTTATAGGTTCATTTTAACAAAGGCTTGCCATTTATTAGTCTTTTCAAAGCTGTTAAAGAGATTGAAAAATCTCTATTTTACATTGTCAACTAATGGTCACCTTACTGAATAATTCCATTCCTCAAAGAGATATCTCATTAGGATTTCTATTGGCTTAGGTAATGAAACTCTGTACACTCTAATTTTTATATCCAGAAAAAAAACCACTATTTAGAAACTCATTATTTTTTACCAATCTGCATTATATCCACTATTTTTATTTTGTTTTAGATTTTAGAGAAAACAAAACTAGTTAACCATTTCCATTAGATAAATGTTTTTAAAGAAATGAAAAGCTCTTGAATGTCAGGGCTAATATATCGTTTATTTGGTTTTGAGTTTGGAAATTGAGGCCCCCTATAAATACTTCAACTCTGCTATGAAAAAGTCTTGTGTTCTGAAAGCATTAGTTAGGCATGTGGTTCCTTTTATTAAATTTTTTTTTTCTTTATTGATTTTCAAGATGAAGGGAGAGGGAGAGAGAGATAGAAACATCAATGAGAGAGAACATCGATTGGCTGCCTCCTGCATGCCCCCCACTGGGGATCGGGCCTACAACCTGGGCATGTGTCCTGACCGGGAATTGAACTGGCGACCTCTTGGTGCATGGGTCGATGCTCAACCACTGAGCCACACCAGCCGGGTGGCATGTGGTTTCTCATCTGTGCTCCTGTACTGCGGTAAACAAAACAGACACTGCCTCCTGGTCTACCAACCCAAATGTAATAACCTCCCTGCGGTCTATGAGACAGCTTCTTGTCAGGCATCTTTGCAAAGAAGAATAGACAGTAAATGCAGTTGCTGGTTTATTCCCTTTCTTCTAACTCTGGTATACATTTAAAAAAATTTTTTTTTAATCTTTACTGATTTTAGAGAGAGAGGAAGGGAGAGGGAGAGAGAGATGGTAAGATCAAAGAGAGAGAGCATTGATTGGCCGCTCCTACATGCCCCCCCACTGGGGATCTGGCTCGCAACCTGGGCATGTGCCCTGACGAGGAATTGAACTGGTGACCTCTTGGTGCATGGGTCGACATTCAACCACTGAGCCACACCAGCCAGACTACTCTGATATACTTTTAAAACTTTTTTTCCCTCAAGAAACGTGTACAAATAACTAGCTCACTGCTGAATTAACAGTTTCTGTGGTAGACAGGCGTATTACCAACTAAAGATTTTCTGGGGCATTGACTTGAAAGAAGCTATTCTGTGGTACAGTGAACCAGGCATGTTAATCTCCTTTAAGGTAAAAAGAAAATTGCTAAAATACTGCGGACACTGGTGTCTGATGCATATAAAGCTCTATATGTCACAAACAAAGCAATAAGCTTCATTATGTAATTTAATCTTTTATCATAGAGTACCTTATCTTTCCATACAACACAGCAGACTTGTTGGGTATGGCATTCACGATTCATTAGGTTATTTAACAAATAATGAATCCCATTTTAACAAATTTTATATGTGCTTTCCATCAATTTCTGGGTCAAATACACTATATTAACTTTCAGCAATGACTCTAGTAGAATTTGAAAAAAAAGTGTTACATACTGCAATTATAAAACTCAGAAATATTTTTAAATAAAATGTATAGTTCTGGGTGTCATAATGTCTCCACGTTGAGATGAGAAAGCATGAAGACAATGCCTGCATGAGTGTGGAAATACTGTCATTACCCATAAGTTAAAATCTGATCCTGGTACTAGGATATGTCATCATCTAATTCCTGCTTCCTGCTAATATCTGACAGAACTTTATATTTCTTCATTTAAAAATATTTATGCCTGGTGCAGCCACTATGGAAAACTGACCCGGCCCGCAGGTCGATCAACGAGGACTCTAGAGGGGGAGTGAGGATGAGGTGGGACAAGAGACACGAGAAATGGAGACAAGACAGGATTCTGATCAAGTCTCGTTTATTCAGGGGGAGTTCACGCAATATATAGGGGGAAAACACGTGAAACAGCCAATGAGCATCCCACCTGAAGCCAACCCCAGCAAACACCCCAGGTGGAACAAATGATAAGCAAAGAATGGAGCAAACAATTATCTAGAGGAATGCAGGCACGGCACGCGGAGAGGCCCCGCCCTGGGGCCGGAGACAGCAGAGCAGACTTTAACAAGGTGGATGCCATGCAAACTGTCTCCCACAGAAAACAATATGGTGGGTCCTCAAAAAATTAAAAATTGATCTGCCATTTGACCCAGTGATCCCACTTCTAGGAATATACCCTAAGAAGCCTTAAACACCAAATCAGAAAGAATATATGTACCCCCATGTTCTAGCAGCACTATTTACAATAGCTAAGATCTGGAAACAGCCCAAGTGTCCATCAGTAGAAAAATGGATAAAAAAGCAGTGGTACATATACACAATGGAGTACTATGCAGCTGTAAGAAAGAAAGATCTCTTATCCTTTGAGATGACATGGTGGGACCTGGAGAGTATTATGCTGAGCGAAATAAGCCAATCAGCAAAAGACAAATACCACACGATCTCACTTATTTGTGGCATATGATGAACAAGGTGGGCTGATGAACGAAATAGACCCAGAGGTGTAGAAAGGAGTATGGTTCAGACTGACAAACCTCAGAGTAGGGGGGTGGGGAGGAAGAATGAGATGAACCAAAGAACTTACATGGATGTATGCGTAACCAATGGACGTTGACAACAATGCTGGGGGGATGGAGGGTCAGGATGAGGAGGAGGGTGTCTGGGGTGGGGGGAAGAGAAACTTCTGTAACAAAAATTAATTAATAAAAATTGGGAAATAATATTTATGCCATACTAAACTTTATATTGTTCATGAAATATACATTTTTTATGCCTGTGCCTTTAATTATTATGTTCCCTTTGCATAGTATACCTTTGCCATATCTATTCACCTGTAAACTCCCACCTCGTTCACAAAACCTTATTCAAACATAACTGGTATCCTAACATCAAGTAAAATGTCTTAATTTGGGTTCTTCCAAAGAAGATCCTGAGACAAGGATTCCAGTGTAAGTAGTTTATTTGGCCGGTGATCGCCAGAAATTCTGGCGAGGAAGCAAAGAGAACACAGATAAAGAAAAAAACGAGGGGGAAGAAGTCATTACACAGGCATCTTCAAGCCAGTGAGCAACGACGGCAACTGGAACTTAATAGCAGAGCAAGCCTGAGAGCCAGTGTAGAATTTTGCATTTACTCTACCCAAAGGGAGAGCAAGGTAGGGTTTTATTTACAAAGTCCCACCAGTTATTGTTTGACAGCTACTTCTGAGCGCTGTGAGTTCTCTGGAATTTATGGTTTGCTCTGCATGTTGGCAGAGTAATCTGAAGAGGCCAGAGGAAGCCGGCAGCAAACAGTACAGATCCTGGTGGGTATAAGTCTGGCGGATGTGTACAGAAACAGTAAGTTCTAAGAAAGGGGGCACAGAAACTTTTAGGGGTGCTCTTTTAAACTAATAATAATCATCCAGTGATTTTTTTTAACTCTTTCATTCCAGGAAAACTCTGTGATGCTTATAAAGATATATTTAATAGATTTTGTGAAAATCTCAGAATTGCTGTATTTATTGGGCATAATCTATTCTCAGTCTATAGTTATCTGAGCTTTTTTTTTTTTAACTTAAAAAAAAACCTTTTTTTCTTTATTTACTTTTAGAGAGAGAGGAAGGGAGAGGAGAGAGAGATAGAAACATCACCTCCTGCATGCCCATCACTGGGGGTTTGACCCACAACCTGTGCATGTACCCTGACCGGGAATCGAACCTGTGACCTCTTTGTGCATGGGTTGACGCTCAGCCACTGAGCCACACTGGCTGGGCAGTTTTCTGGGTTTTAAAGTACTATTCTTGCCTTCCACTGTTGTATGCTCTGTGGATTGACTGATATGTCCTTCTTTGATAACAGTCTCTTTTTTCCTCTTGATTCTTCTTACTTTGTGTGTGTGTGTGTAAGTCTCACCAGATTTCACAATTCTTATGAGATGGGCCATGGGTTAATTTTTTTCTAAAAACAGCAAGTATTTCCTGGGTAGTCATATATATCAAGCAAAATCCAAGCCACCAGGTATAAACAGATAAATACATTATATCTGATCCGAAGGAACATGTACTTTGGCCGTGTTCCAGACTAGTTAAAACTTCTATGAACGTTCATTTATCCATATGCTCACGGACTAGTTCAAGTACTTATTAGGGATCAATAACTACTAGGCATATAGGATACAGTAAGAAGTGAAACACAGCCCTGGCCGGTTTGGCTCAGCAGTTAGAGCGTTATCCTACAGTCTGGAGAGACCCAGGTTTGGGTCCCGCTAAGGGCACGTACCTTGGTTGCAGTTTGTCCCCGGTCCTGATTGGGTCGTGTGGGTGGCAACAACTCGATGTGTCCCTTTCACGTGGATGTTTCTCTCTCTCTCTGCCTCCCACTCTATCTGAACAAAAAATGGGAAAATGTCCTCAGGTGAGGATAAAAAAAAAAAAAAAAGAAGAGAAACACAGTTCCTGTTCTCATAGAATGTACATTCTACAAAGAATATGGACATTAATCGGGTATTCACACACATTTTCTTGAAGAAGTGTATTGGAAACCAAGATCTGATGATAAATGTGCTCATTGCTATCATTCTCTGCTTCTAAGCCCTTCCATCTGTCAGAGCAAGGAAATGTATGCATGTATATAATAATTTCCCAATATTATCAAGTATGTAAGAGTGTAAGGGTTTCTCAGATTGTCACTGGAATTTTTTTCTCTTATGTTGTTCCCTAAGTCACTTTAAATATATAGGTCCCCCTTCTCTAATTTTTAATTTTTCCTTACAATTTACCTGTTGAATAAACCAGGTTTGTTTGTACTTAGAGTTTTCCATACTCTGCATTGTATGTTTCCTTTATTTTTTATTTTATTTATTTATTTATTTATTTTAATCTTCACCCGAGGACTTTTTTTTTTTTTTTTTTTTTTTGCATTTATCTTTACATAGAATGGGAGGGAGAGAGGGAGGAAGAGAGAGAGAGAAACATCAATGTGAGAGAGACACGTTGACTGGCTGCCACCCGCACGACCCCAACCAGGGCGGGGGACAAACTGCAACCGAGGTACGTGCCCTCAGCGGGAACCGAACCTGGGACCCTCTGGTCCACATGCTGACACTCTAACCGCTGAGCCAAACCGGCCAGGGCTTATGTTTCCTTTAATTATCATGTTTGGATTCCTTGGGCTACCTAAATCTGTAGATGATTGTCCTTTATCAGTTTTGGGAAAATAGCAACCATTATCTCAAATATTTCTTTTACTACATACTATCGTTTCTCACCTTCTAAAACTCTGATATTTTTATACTAATCTCTGTCTTCTCTCAATCCTTCCATAGAGTATTAGGAATTGATTACATCAAGCACCAGGCAGCATTGCCAGAGACAATTTAATTATATTCAAAACTTGCTATTTTTTAGACCATCCAGGTAGAGCAAATTTTAAGCTACAAGGTCATATGAGGGCAGAGGAAATATAATATTTGCTTTCAATCCACATGATTGTTCAAGACAGGAAAGTTTCCTTTGTAGTTTCCAGGAGGCAGAGGCTAATTTCTAGTCTACACTTAATACTAAGGGTAGAGCATTTGGGAACAACAGCTTTATTTGGAGAAGGGGGAATGATAGTGTTAGCCTCCAATCTCTGGGGGTCCCTGGGCTGGTTTCCTGTACACTTATCCCTATGAGTGGGTGAAAACTGAAGCACAAGTTCACCTGGTATATTAAATATCCCAAATATCCCAATAGCAGGCCAGTTTCTGTTCTCTACTTATCTGTCTGGTTTTCTGCTCTTGATTATTATTATTATTTTTTTTTGTTATGTGCCCCTAGTGGTAACCGAACCTGGGACTCTCTGGTCCACAGGCCGACACTCCAACCACTGAGCCAAACCAGCCAGGGCTCTTGATTATTATTTAGATTTTATGTAGTCTCACTTTCTTCCCAGCTTGTAGATTAATTTAGTTGCTTCTTTTTAAAGCATATTTTAAAGCTCCAGTTTACTTAGTTATTTTCAGAGAAAGGTAAGTCAGGGTGTGTGTGTGTTGGTGTTGGCTTCTTAAATCATATACGTGCAGAAATTAGGGCTCCCGATTCTCCAAGCCCCCACGTTATCATCTCTACTGGTAGTTAGTTCATTTGGTTCATCTACATCATCGAGCCTACACAAAGGGATTTATACTTGAAAAGATTATCTATTTCAAAATGTTAACATTGCTTCATAGACTTCTCATATTCTTTGATCTTGAATAAAGAACTCAACCCGTGTGAGCTTTATCGTCCTTTTGTATAAAATGAAAATATGAATCCCAGCTGACAACAAATTATACGGAGATAGCGTATGAGAATACGTGTTTTCAACTGTAAAGTATATGGTAATGCAAGATGTTAGTATTACTAAATAGATCACCTTTCTGTCATCGCTTGGACACCTTATTTAACAGGGCGTTTGCTCTTTATATTAACTTGTTTTTGGCAACATTTTAAGAATAAGTCATGTTTAACTTATATTTTTCAACAATGTCTTTATTCTTTCTCACTTAACTAATATCCTGCCCTTGCTTTTTACTGACTTTCATATGAAATGATTGATACTTCTGTGTGAATTTTGTAACAAATTCAAGTCTACTGTATTTGAATACATTTGTTAAAAAATACATCACAAATACTTTCTTCAGGTATATGAAATGCATAAAGACTACGAAAAGCCTACCCTGCATATCTTGTGAGTTTATATTATTATTTACCAATCCTTTCATTCTGGGGTATAGCTCCAATTTACCTGTGACATAGCGTTAATTACTGTGGGATTTTTTTAATGAATATATTTATGTATCACTTTTAAAATATCAATCTTAAAAATTAAATTGCATGCTTCATAGTGATTCCAATACCTTGGTATGCTCACTGTGACAGATTATTCAAAATGTTTTCAAATGATAAGGCACATTTGTAATTAAGTACACAACTTTCTTCATAGAGCAGAACTGATGAGCTTGATGAAGCAAATATGACAATTATAAGTTTGACCAAAACTACGTTACATAGTGCTTGTCCCATACATAATAAACATTCATGAAAAATGCAAGCTTAAACTAAAATGGGAATTTGAGGTTTGTTCTCCTCATGTGTTCCTACTTTCAAAACACAATATCCATAAGTTAATTTCCCATTTTAGTAATGTCATTTTGATCCTAAGTCTTTGAAAGAGATAACATAACTCAGAAGTCTACTGATACTTGGAGTCTTGAAAATGATCAGATATCTAATTAAATATAGCTTTCAGGAGTGACAAAATAGCAATATTTACTGTGATACTCTATTAAGGTAAAAAAATACATGTTAAAAAAAGCAGAAGCAGATTTGATGTGTCTACATCATAGCAAGTAAAAATATCAAATATTATTGATCTTTAAATATAATCATAGCTTCAAGCTATATAGTGAAATAAAACATGAAGAAATGGAATTGCAATCTGAGCATAATTCATAGAGGGAGCACTTTTACTTAATCCTGTCATTAATGATGTTTTGATCAATAAAATCTTCCATGTGAATAAATGGAAAAATAGTAAGATGTATAGCCTCAGTCAATTCAGTTCAAATCAATTCAATTCAACAAATGTATTGAGTTTACTGTGTATAGTGGGCTATTCCAGGATTTGAATGGTCCAATGATGAACATGAAATAATTCTTATCCTTCAGGGTTCTAAACTAATATTCAAGTCAGACATATACAGAAATATCTCCAATGTATAAAAGAATAAAATGAAGTCTAGGCGGTGTGGCTCAGTGGTTGAGCGACCCATGCACCAAGTGGTTTCCGGTTCGATTCCCAGTCAGGACACATGCCCAGGTTGTGTGCCAGGTCCCCAGTGGGGGGCATGCAGGAGGCAGCCAATCGATGTTTTCTCTCATTGATGTTTCTACCTCTCTCTCCCTCTCCTTTCCGCTCTCTCTAAAATCAGTAAAGGAAAAAATATATTTTTTAAATATATTAAAAGAATAAAATAAAGACAATAATAGAAGCACAAAATACCATGGGAATATAGTGGAAGGAGAGAGAAATTGTGACTTAGAAATTAGCAGTGACTAATATAATCTTACATCTATGCAATATAAATATAAATATCCTGAATAAAATAATCAGGTCTTAACATTTCAAATTGGAAGCACAATTAATAATCTTGAAAATTATTTCCCCATATGTTGTTATGCATGTGTTATAATCATGTTATATTATCTATAATGTTTATACATCCCTGAAGGTGAAACATTATGGAATAAAGCTAGATCTCAGTCGTGGAATACTGGGCAAGAAAGACAAATATTTTTATTATAGAAATGCAAGCATGTTGTCATTTCAGACAAAAATAGTTCATATTTCTAGAAAACTAGGCATGGAAGGAAACTTAGGGGTCACCTAGCCAGCCTTCTCATTCTTAAAGAGGAACTAAGGCTAAGAAATGAATTGATTTAGTGAAGGTCACAGAACGGGTTAGTGGATTAGAACTAGATTTAGTATCCCCAACTGGGCACAGCCCACCAAGCTGTTTTACCCGAGCAGGGCAAGTTTGGTTGTAAAACAATTGAACAGATTTCAAAATTCATGTCGAGGACACATTTTAAAAGAAAAAAGAGGCTATCGTATAAATGAAGTCTAAACATTTAACCCATGCATTAATGTTTGTGGAGCTGAACACAGAAATTCTGAGACAGTACTAGAAAGCTATCCGGGGGTTGTCATGGCAACTTGGAAATTTTTTTTAATACTTTACTAGCGTTTTGTAATACAGGGTGCGGCAAAAGTAGGTTTACAGTTGTTATTATGGAAAATATACAATAATTATAATTAAGAAATAATAATACAAGAAGAAACTGTTTTGTATATTTACAACCCAGTATGTGCTGGCAGCTGTTTGATTCAACTGTCATAAGAAAGTCCACAAAACTTGTTTTGAAAAAACTGCAAAGGAATCTATACCATTAAATTTAGTTATCTTCACCTAGCCCTACCATTTATATATATATATATATATATATATATATATATATATATCTTAACATTTATAGAATAGCTACTATCTAGTAAATCATTTTTTTTTAAATCCTCACCCGAGGATATTTTTCCATTTTTGTTTGGATAGAGTGGGAGGGAGAGAGAGACACAGAGAGAGAAACATCGATGTGAGAAGGACACATGGAGTGGCTGCCTCCCGCATATCCCCAAGCAGGGCCGGGAGGAACCGCAACCAAGGTACGTGCCCTTGGCAAGAATCGAACCTGCGATTCATTGGTCTGCGGGCCAACGCTCCAAACTCTGAGCCAAACGGGCCAGGGCTCCAGCAAATCATTATTAGAAAATTATGTCTAAGATCAACCTGGCAAAAGAAGATCCTCTTATGACTAGATCACTCAGAAGTAGTTACTCAGAAAAGATCCAAGCTCATAAAATAATGGGAAAAAAATACAATTAGCAAATAAAAATATATTAGATAGTGATAAGTGTTATGCAGTGAATTAAAAGTTTGCTAAAGAGTATGGGTGTCTTACTTTGGATGGTCAGAAAAAGTGTTTTTAAGAGTAGTATTTGCATTATGATCTGAATGACAAGAAAGACAGATTTTCAAAGATCAGAAAGAATTAGCAAAGATAGAGGATATACTACCTGGAATCCAAACTTCCTTATGTATTTCAGGTAAATAAAAAATAAATATAAGCAGTGTGAAACAGTTGCAAATTTAATCAACTGTTGTTTCTCTTTAATCAAAGTGTATTAGAATCAGTCAGCCACTGAATATACTAAAGTGTTATCATTATCAACATGGCTTTTGTACTATGAAGTTATATGAACTTACACTTGGTGGAGACAAGGCAGTATTTGAAACTGGAACTTAATATTATCAGGAAAAAAAAATTTAAAAATGTTATACATATTCCCATGGGCTACTCATCCATTTTATTAATGGTTTATAGGAAATAATTTTTGAAAGAGAAAATTCAATTATTTAGACCTGAACTTTTCGATATTAAATCCATATTGATTTACATGTCTGCTAAAGATAAAAACAAGCAGGTTTTTATTTTTTTTAAATTATTTTTATTAATTTATTTTTGTTACAGATGTTTCTCCTTTTTCCCCCATTGACACCCTCCTCCCAACCCTCCCCCCTCCCTGTCCCCAGCTTTGTTGTCTATGTCCATCGGTTACCCATACATGCATATAAGTTCTGTGGTTCATCCCCCCCACCCCCACATCTTCTAAGGTTTGTCAGTTTGAATCCTACTTCTATGTCTCTGGGTCTATTTTGTTCATAAGTTTGTTTTGTTCATTATATTCCACAAATAAGTGATATTTGTCTTTCTTTGCTTGGCTTGAAAACAAGCAGGTTTTTAAAAAGTGCAGGATGGTCCGGAGTCTTTGTTACAATAAAGTTTTGCTAAATTTATCTGATAATTTGAAACATATGTTTTCAAGCCTGATTTATTAACATTTCACAAAATAGTGTTCCGTGGAACCCCAGATTAGCTGATACTACTGTAGTCCAACTATTTCACTTAGCAGAAATGGAAATGGAGGTCCACAGAACTTAACTCACTTTACCTCTTAACAGCTGTATGTGTTTTCTTTTTATTTACCGATTGATAGATTTTTAGAGACAGAGAAGGGAGAGATAGAGACATCGACGAGAGAGAACATCAATTAGCAATCTCCTGCATGACCCCCACTGGGGATTTGACCCACAACCAGGGCATGACTGGGAATCGAACCGGCGATCTTTTGGTGCATGGGTCGACGCTCAACCACTGAGCCACACTAGCAGGGTTGTATTAATTTTCTATTGCTGCTGTAACACACTTACAAGCTTAAAATAGCACCCATTATTTATATTGCAGTTTTACTCTTAGTCAGAAGTACAGGTGGGTTCAACTTGATTCTCTGCTTCAGGTCTTATAAGAATAAAATCAATGTGGGCAGATCTGGGCTCTTACCTAAAGCCTCAAGGGAAATATATACTTCCAAGTTCATTTAGGTCAAAGGTAGAATTCATGGCCTGCGCATGTGGAACTAAGGTTCTCGTTTCCTTGCTGGCTGCCATCTGGGACTGGCTGGCTTTCTACTTCAGGAGTCTGCACACATCCCTTCTAACATCTTCAACTTCAAATCAGCAATGGCACATCAAGTCTGTCTCATGCTTTGAATCTTTTCAACCCCCTCTTCTGCCAGAAAAGAGCTCTATTTGTAAGGACTTATGTGATTCCCTTAGGTCTACCTGAACAATCTAAGATACTCCCTTTGTCTCAAGGTCAACTGCACCATATAACAAAATAATTGCAGGATTGATGTCCCATGATATCCAGATGTTTCATGGATAAAGGCAGGAAATTTTTAGGAGACCATTTGAGAACTCTGCATATCACAATGTTTCTTTACTGTGATTCTAGTATTTTCTCATGTTCTGTTTGACATCAGTGAATGGGCTTTCATTAATATTTAATTTGCTGTTGAAAGTATAACATATGTTATATTTAATGTGTTCTTAATATTTGCCTACTTAATCTGAAGAATTATGATCAACAATATGTTTTCTCTCAACGAGTCTTTTTCTTTTATTATAAATAGATTTCTAAATAGATTATAAGTTTGTCATTTTTAGTAATCATGTTCTGAGTTTTTTCTTTTTATTTTAAGAAAAATTAAGTGGCATATTATTTGCATTACTCTAAGGAAAAGCAATTTCAATAATAACTACAATGCATTTTATTCTTTTGTAGCGTGAAACTTTAAAGTAATTAGTTTTCTATCTGTACCAATTGAATTATGAATGGATTAATTATTGTAAAATAAAAAGTAACATAATATAAATGTTAATTAAGCATGCAATTGCTGTTCTATGATCATTTGCCAGACCTCAGTAATTTTGATAATTCTCTTAATTAACAGTATTATTTTTAGATATAATATTGCAATCATTATTAATTATTTTTTATTAAAAATAATCAAGTTTTTATTAGAGGTATGATAATTTTCTAAAGTGCAAAATAGCTTCCACGAAGAAAATTGAAAGATAATTTTGCTAATATACAAGCATGATTCTCAATCTCAAACAAGGTACAGTGAACATCTCATGGATTTTAATATTCTCAGAATTACTTCCCCCCTTCTTCTAGTACCCTCAACCACATTTTGGGGGAGGGGGAACATTACTTTATCCATGCTGTGGTTCTAGTGATGCTGAATATCTGATTCACCCTGTCCTGACAATTCATAATAACCTATTTTCTTAGCTTCAATGATTCCCCCAAAGAAAGGCACCCAGGACAATCAAAACCATTTCCTCAAATTTTACATATGACAGGGGTTGCAGGCTAGAACTATATAATACTGAAGCTACATACAGATATATCATCTCCCTAGTCCCATTCCTACACTGAGAATCCCTGGATTAAGTAGGGAAAAGGTGGGCCAACAGCAAAAGAAGTAATTAAACAAACAAACAATATTGAATAAAAAAAGTAGAGTTAAGAGATAGAAATAAATATAAAGTGAACATGATATAATATAATATGAGATATAAGATATAGAATGAGCAAGCGTTAGAGAGAAACTTAACATGGTTAATTCCTGAAAATTTTATTATTTGATTACTCAGTTGCATAAACCAATGTCACTTTTTTTAAGTTTATACTAATTTGTGATGTATAACCAAAAGATTATTGACTGGTATACACTTGGGAGCATTTCTCTTGGTAAATTGGATTGGATAGCCAGTTTGACTTTAAGCCAAGAATGACAATACCACTACTACTGCCTTCTTCGTCCAATCCAGCGTCATTTCTCACTTTGATTACTGCAGTAGCTTCCAAACGGGTCTGTTGGTTCCCACCCTTTCCCCTACAGGCTATTTTATGGGAGCAGTAAGTCTGATTACGTCACTCTTCTGCTCAGACCTCTTTGATGAATGGTCATCTCTACTGAAGTCAAAATGAAGTACATTAAGGAGACTAAGAGCAGTGGGTATTCAAACTTCATTACGTATTGCAATCACGAGATTTGTCAAAATAAAGATTCCTAGACCTGGGCCAAGAAATTTTAAATCAAGAGACTTGACATGTTTTTCATATTCTATCCTTTGGGCAACGTTGGGTAGTATGGATGGAGAGGTTAAAATATATTTTACCAGTAAGAATGCTATGGATTTTTACAAATGCGATTGCAGAACTTTGGAAATTACTTAGGATTTTCTAAGTATTCTACATAGCTCACCTCAATCTTTGTTCTGTGCAGAGGAATATAACCCATTTTAATTTTTTATTTATAATCTACCTTATATGTGCTACTAACCTTTAATTTTCACCTTCAGTATTTCGTGGCTTTAAATGTAGCTCTGCAATGTATGCTTTTAACTCATCCTTATTAAATTGATCTTATAAGTCAACAATAAATCTAGTTGATTTTGTCCTTAACTCCATCATGATTTCATATGCTTAAGACTGAATTGAATCAATGGGTTGATTGATTTTCCTCTTGCATGTCTTTATGCAAAGTATTCGACTTCTACATTTGCATGTTTCATTCACACTGCCTGCCTTGTATCTTACTCACTTATTTACCTCATCACTTTGGTCTTTGACTTGCTGCTTTTCCATCTATATTCTTCACCAATAATTCTACTTTTATTCTCAAATATTTTTCCTCAACTTTTAAAAAGCAATGCTAAACAGGCTCCCTGGTCTGTTTAAAATCACAAGAAATAATTGCTCATTTGCATCTTTATTTTTACTTCGTTGTTTATTATATATATATATATATATATATATATATATATATGTAATTTTTTTTTGTAGTAAAAGATATTAGTTTTTACCTTTTTATTGCTGAATAGTATTCCATTACATGGATATACTACATTCTGTTTATCTAGTCACCAGTTACATTGGAACCTTTTTAAAGTTTTTGTCTATTTGAATAATATTGCTATGAACATTCATATATATGAACACAGTTTTCATATCTTTTGGGTAAATTCCTGGGAAGGAATTGTTGTGTTATATGGAAGTTGATGCTTAATGTTTTATTTTTTTAATTAATTTATTTATTTTATATAATTTTTAAACACAAATCTAGTTTTTTAGTGAATTTTAATTCACTTCCTTTTCAGTTGACATTTGGACAGTTTGTTTGCTGGCTGTAATCCAGTTCATACTGTGAGATATCACCTCATACTGTCAAAGTGGCTATCATCAATAAATCAACAAACAACAAGTGTTGGTGAGGGAAAAGGAAACTTTGTGTATTGTTGTTGGGAATAGAGATTGTTGCAGCCACTGGGGAAACAGTATGAAGGGTCCTCAAAAGATGAAAAATAGAACTGCCTTTTTCATTGCTGAATAATATTCCATTGTGTGTATATGTGTGTATATGTGTGTGTGTGTGTGTGTGTGTTAATATAAATATATACAGCTTTGAAAATATATAAAGATATATATGTGTATGTATATGCATATATATATATATATGTGTGTGTGTGTGTGTGTGTGTGTGTGTGTATCAATCACATCTTTTTTATCCATTGAGTGACAACATAGATAGACTTAAAGGTATTATGCTAAGTGAAATAAGTCAGTTAGAGAAAGACAAATACTGCCTGATTTCACTTATGTGTGGACTTCTTTAATCATCAAAACAAATGAACAAGCAAAACTAAATATAGAAAGACTCATAGAAGCAAAGAACAAACTGATGGTTGCCAGAGATGAAGGGAGTGGAAGGAGGGCCGAATAGGTTAAGGAGAATATAGTCTATAAGAAAGGGATAATTTTGCATGGTGATAGATGATTACTAAACTTAGTGTTTTGATCACATTGTAAGATATATAAATGTTGAATCACTATATTGTGCACCTGAAAATAATATACTATTATATACCTACTACACATTAATAAAAAATTAACCATAAAGAAAATAACTTTTTGCCCTAGCCATATAGCTAGTTGGTTAGAGGTTAGAGCATCGTCCTGATACACCAAGGTTGTTGGTTTGATCCTCAGTCAGGGCACATACAAGAATCAACCAATGAATGCATAATTAAGTGGAACATCAATTTTCTCTCTCTCTCTCCCTCCCTCTAAAATCAATAAATTAAAAAAAGAAATATAATATTTTTTTTTATTGATTGATTTTAGAGAGAGAGGAATGAAGAGGGAGAGAGAGATAGAAACATCAATGAGAGAGAACACTGATGGGCTGCCCCCTGCATACCCCCTACTGGGGATTGGGTCCACAACCTGGGCATGTGCCCTGACTGGGATGGAATTGATGACCTCTTGGTGCATGGGTCAAAAATAGAAATGCCTTGTGACCCAGCAAGTCCACTTCTGGATATATAGCAGAAGAAACTTAAAACACTAATTTGAAAGAATATATTCAATTCCATGTTTTTTTTGCAGTGTTATTTACAATAGCCAAGATATGGAAGCAACCCAAGTGCCCATCAATATACAAGTGGGTAAAGAAAATGTGATACACACACACACACACACACACACACATATACACACACACAATGGAATATTATTTGGTCACAAAAAATTGCAGTCTTACTATTTGTGACAACATGGATGGACCTAGAGGGTATTATGCTAAGTGAAATAAGCCAGAGAGAGAAAGACAAGTGTCATATGATCTCACTTATTTGTGGAATATAAGGAACAAAATAAGCTGATGGACAAAATAGACCCAGAGACATAGAAAGGAGTATGGTTCAGACTGGCAAACCTCAGAGGCGGGGGTGGGGTGGGGGTAGGGGATGGGATGAGATGAACTAAAGAACTTCTATGCATGTACGCATAACCAGTGGACATAGACAACAATGCTGGTGGGGAGGGAGGGCAGGATGGGGAGGAGGGTTTCTAGGGGGCAAAAGGAGAAACATCTGTAACAAAAATAAATTAACAAAAATTGAAAAAAAAAATCTCTATTCCTAATCAAAACATTGTGTTGTAAGCAGAGCCCTATTTATAGTAAGGGATACTCTCAAGTGAGTATTTCTGTATAATCACCTAAACAATGCAAATCTTGAAAGTCTTTTCACTGCTGCAAATAATTGGGAAGGACAGAGACAAGCCAAAGCTAAGAGATTAGAACGCTCCCCATTGTTGTGGAGCAGATGTAAGCACAGATCTCCAGGTCATAGATGCTGTGAACAGGACCCCACTTGCTGTGCTTTCAGATTACACACTCTCATTTCCAGCATTAGTGGAATCTTATATTCGAGTGATGGGAGCAATGACATTGATAAACTATTGCCAGGGAACATCCTAACCGGTTGCGTGAGCTATTATAATCAACCACGTAGGTCTTGAAATGCTTTTATTCCCTATGTTAAAATATAGAATGTTTGTGAGTGTTAGATATTTTGTAGAATGTTTCGATTGCTAGCGTGTTGCATTTGGGCTATGTTATGGGTTAAATTGGCTTTTATCAAAATATTCTTTGAAGTGAACTTCATAACATTGCTTCTGGGGGAAAAAACGTACATTAAATTCCAGGATGAGTGCCTCCTAAATAAGCATAATCCATTTGTTGGTGATTTTGTGTAGGTTTGGAAGAAGTTTTTAATTCGATTTTTATTTATTTATTGAAAAAAAACATTTTTTTCCTTTACTGATTTTAGAGAGAGAGGGAGGGAGAGGGAGAGAGAGATAGAAACATTGATGAGAGAAAACATTGATTGGCCGCCTCCTGCATGCCCCCCACTGGGGATCGGGCCCACAACCTGGGCATGTGCCCTGACCGGGAATCGAACTGGCGACCTCTTGGTGCATGGGTCGATGCTCAACCACTGAGCCACACCAGCTGGACTCAAATTTTATTTTTAATTACAGTTTACATCCAATATTATTTTGTGTGAGTTTCAGGTGTACAGTATAGTGATTAGAAAATCATATACTATACAAAGTTGTTCCCTGATATTGCCAGTACCCACCTAGCACCATACATAGTAATTAAAATATTTTGACTATATTCCCTATGCTGTACTTTACATTCCTGTGACTATTCTGTAACTACCAGTTTGTACTTATTAATCCCTTCACCTTTTTCACGCAGTCCCCAACCCACCTCCCCTTTGACAATCATCAGTCTGTTCTCTGCATCTATGAGTCAGTTTCTAGTTTGTTTTTTCATTTATTCTGTTCTTTAGATTTCACATATAAGTAAACTCATATAGTATTTACTTTTCTTTGCCTGACTTATTTCAGTTAACACAATATTCCCCAGGTCCATGTATCATGTCACAAATGGTAAGATTTCATTTTTTTTCCTCCTCCCCCTCCCTCCCCACCCTGTCCCCAGCTTTGGTGTCCATGTCCATTGTTCATGCATACATGCATAAAAGTTCTGCGGTTTATCTTTCCTTCCCACCCCCTCTTCAGGGGATTGTCAGTCTGTACCCTACTTCCACGTCTCTGGGACTACCCTGTTCTTTAGACTGTTATGTTCATTATATTCCACAAATAAGCGAGATCATAGGATACTTGTCTTTCTCTGTTTGGCTTGTTTCGCTTAGGATAATATTTTCCAGGTCCCTCCATGTTGTCTCAAAGGATAAGAGATCTTTCTTTCAGCCCTGCCCGGTTTGGCTCAGTAGATAGAGCATTAGCCTGCGGTCCAGAGAGACCCAGGTTTGGTTCCCACTAAGGGCATGTGCCTCGGTTGCAGTTTGTCCCCGGTCCTGATTGGGTCGTGCGGGCAGCCACTCGATGTGTCCCTTTCACGTCGATGTTTCTCTCTCTCTTTCTCTTCTTCTCTCTTCCTCCCACTCTATCTGAGCAAAAAATGAAAAAAATGTCCTCAGATAAGGATAAAAAATATATAATAAAAAAAAGATCTTTTTTTCTTACAGCTGCGTAGTACTCCATTGTGTATATGTACCACTGCTTTTTTATCCATTCGTCTACTGATGGACACTTGGGCTGTTTCCAGATCTTAGCTATTGTAAATAGTGTTGCTATGAACATGGGGGTACATATATTCTTTCTGATGAGTGTTTTAGGCTTCTTAGCATATATTCCTAGAAGTGGGATCCTAACAAAGATTTCATTCTTTTTATGTCTGAGTAATGTTCAATTCTATAAATGTACCACTGCTTTTGTATCCACTCATCTGTTGATAGGCACTTGGGTTGCTTCCATATCTTGGATATTATTAAGAATGCTGCAAAGAACACAGGTGTGCATATATTCTTTCCCATTAATGTTTTGTATTTACTTGGATGGGTTTTATATTAAATGACAGATTCTTCTTTATGTTGTGTTACTTGCTGATGTGTTTGGAGATGCTGCAACAGTTTCTGAGTTATACTTTTGTATTGGCTGCAAGTATATCTCAACTGTTTTGGGGAGCATCATCAAGTGATTAAGTGTTATATGCAAATCTAAACCATGAACATTTACCTTTAGTTGACTACTTTTCACTGTCATAGTCTATCTTGCATAAATATGTGAGTTAGATTATTGTACTTGCTTCTTTGTCAATTACATATGTGGAAAGATTACTAAACATGCATTTAAAAAAATTTTTATTGATTGATTTTAGAGAGAGAGGAAGGGAGAGGGAGAGGGAGATAGAAACATCGATGAGAGAGAACATCGATTGGCTGCCTCCTGCATGCCCCGCACTGGGGATCAGGCCCACAACCTGGGCATGTGCCCTGACCGGGAATCAAACTGGCGACCTCTTGGCTCATGAGTCGATGCTCAGCCCCTGAACCACACTAGCCGGACCTAAACCTACATTTTAAAGAAAACAGTGAATGTAGATAAATACTGTTCTTTTTCTTGCTAAATACTACCTACGTAATTTTAAGATAGACAAGTAATCTGGTTAATGCTGAAGTTTTCCTAAAGAAAACTTTAAAAAAAAATTTTGTAACATATTTAATAAATGTTTTTATTACACATGTTGCCAAGGAACTATTTCTGCTTCCTAAATTTTTATTTTGTGGTAATCTTCTGCTGATTTTATTACAGGCAGTTCTTATTTCAGAACAACCACTTCATAATGATGCACCATTAACGATGCTTTAGCTGTTATATACATTTTACTATTTATTGGATTTATAGCAGCAGAAACGTTACATTCATCGAGCTCTCACACACTATCTTCTTCCTTGTAGAGAGAAGTTCATCTCATTCTGCTTTCGGCTATTTTTTTGTGTTTTTTTTTTTTTAATCTTTATTGTTGGATGTAAAATGTATTACAGATGTTCCTCATTTTCCCCTATTGACCCCCTCCTCCCCACTCCCGCCCCCCTCCCACCTTTTCCCACACTATTGTCTGTGTCTATTGGTTATGCATATAAGTCCTTTGGTTTATTTCTTCACACCCCCAACCCCTTTCCCTTTGAGGTTTGTCAGTCTAGCAATGAATTTGTGCTTCTTAATCCCTTCACCTTTTTCACCCATTCCCCCAACCCCCTCCCAACTGGCAACCAACAAAATGTTCTCTGTATCTATGAGAATGTTGCTGTTCTTCCTGTTCATTTTGTTTGTAGATTCCATTGTTGATAGATCTGTATTCATTGCCATTTTGTTTGTTCATACATTTTATCTTTTTCTTCAAAAAGACCCTTCATCATTTCATATAATGGTTTGGTAGTGATGAACTCCTTTAACTTTTTCTTGTCTGGGAAAGTTTTTATATGTCCATCGATTCTAAATGACAGCTTTGCAGGATAGAGTAATCTTGGTTGTAGGTTCTTGCTTTTCATCACTCTGAATATTTCTTGCCACTCCCTTCTGGCCTGCAAAGTTTCTTCTGAGAAATCAACTGACAGCCTAATGGGAACTCCCTTGTAGGTAACTAGCTGCCTTTCTCTTGCTGCTTTTAAGATTCTCTCTTTGTCTTGAACCTTTTTCATTTTGATGATGATGTGTCTTGGTTTGTGCCTCTTGAGGTTCATCTTGTTTGGGACTCTCTGTGCTTCCTGGACTTGTATGTCTGTTTCCTTCACCAAGTTAGGAAAGTTTTCTGCCATTATTGTTTCAAACAGGTTTTCGATTTCTTGTTCTCTCTCTTCTCCTTCTGGCACCCCCAAGATGTGAATGTTGGCACACTTGAAATTGTCCCAGAGGCTGCTTAAACTATCCTCATTTTTTGGATTCTTTTTTCTTTTTGCTGTTCTGATTGGGCATTTTTTCCTTCCTTATATTCCAAATCGATGGTTTGCTCCTTGGATTTACGTGCTCTATTATTGAAGCTGTGTAAATTATCCTTTATTTCAGTTAATGCCTCCTTCAATTCTAACTGTGTATCCATGATTTCTAACTGGTCCTTTTTTATGCTCTTGAGGCCCTCCCTAAGTTCACTGAGGTTCTCACTAAGTTCATTGAGCATCCTTATAAGCAGTATTTTGAACTCAGCATCTGTTAGGTTGCTTATCTCCATTTCGCTTAGTTCTTTTCTTGGGGTTTTGTTCTGTTCTTTCATTTGGGACCTGTTCCTTTTTTTTTTTTTATGAATTTTTATTTATTTTTTTGTTACAGATATTTTACCTTTTTACCCCATTGGCACCCCCCACCCCACCCCCCCTCCACCCTGTCCCGGCTTAGTTGTCCATGTCCATTGGTCATGCATACATGCATATAAGTTCTGTGGTTTATCTCTTCCCAACCCCCCACCCCCCATCCCCTCTTCTAAGGGATGTCAGTCTGTGCCCTACTTCCATATTTCTGGGTCTACTGTATTTCTCAGACTGTTATGTTCATTATATTCTATATATAAGTGAGATCATGTGGTATTTGTCTTTTTCTGCTTGGCTTCTTTCACTTAGGATAATACTTTCCAGGTCCCTCCATGTCGTCTCAAAGGATAAGAGATCTTTCTTTCTTACCGCTGCATAGTACTCCATTGTGTATATGTACCACTGCTTTTTTATCCATTCGTCTACTGGTGGACACTTGGGCTGTTTCCAGATCTTAGCTATTGTAAATAGTGCTGCTATGAACATGGGGGTACATATATTCTTCCTGATTGGTGTTTCAGGCTTCTTAGGGTATATTCCCAGCAGTGGGATCACTGGGTCAAATGGAAGTTCAATTTTTAATTTTTTGAGGTAGCACCATATTGTTTTCCATAGCGGCTGCACCAGTCTGCATTCCCACCAGCAGTGTATTAGAGTCCCCTTTTCTCCACACCCTCGCCAACACTTGTTGTTTGATGATTTGTTGATGGCGGCCATTCTGACAGGTGTGAGGTGATACCTCCTTGTTGTTTTAATTTGCATCTCTCTGATGATTAGTGATGTTGAGCATTTCTTCATATGTCTCTTGGCCATTTGTATGTCCTGTTTGGAGAGGTGTCTATTCAGCTCCTCTGCCCATTTTTTAATTGGGTTCTTTGTCTTCCTTTTGTGGAGTTGTATGAGCACTCTGTATATATTGGAAATTAACCCCTTATCTGATACATCATTGGCAATGATGTTCTCCCATACAGTGGGTTGCCTTTCCATTTTGATGATTGTTTCTTTTGCTGTGCAGAAGCTTTTGAGTTTGATCTAGTCCCATGTGTTCATTTTCTCCTTTATTTCTGTTGCCTTAGGTGATGTGTCAGTGAAAATTCTGCTCCGTATGATGTCCGAAATTTTGTTGCCTACATTTTCTTCTAGAATGTTTATGGATTCACAGGTCACATTTAAGTGTTTTAACCATTTTGAGTTTATTTTTGTGTATGGTGTAAGTTGATGGTCTAGTTTCATTTTTTTGCATGTAGCTGTCCAATTTTCCCAAAACCATTTATTAAAGAGGCTGTCTTTACTCCACTGTATGCTCTTGCCACCTTTGTCAAATATTAATTGAGCGTATTGCCTTGGGTCCATTTCTGGGTTTTCAGATCTGTTCCACTGGTCTATATGCCTGTTCTTGTGCCAGTACCAGGCTGTTTTGGTTACAGTCGCTTTGTAGTATAACCTGATATCTGGTATTGTGATCCCACCTACTTTGTTCTTCTTTTTCAAGATTGCTGTGGCTATTCGGGGTCTTTTTTGGTTCCATATGAACTTTTGAAGTATTTGTTCTAGTTCTATGAAATATGTCGTTGGTATTTTGATAGGGATTGCATTGAATCTATAGATTGCTTTGGGTAGTATGGACATTTTAATTATGTTAATTCTTCCAATCCATGAACAGGGTATGTGCTTCCACTTTTTTATATCTTCCTCTATTTCTTTTTTCAATGACCTGTACTTTTCTGCAAATAGGTCCTTTACTTCTTTGGTTAAGTTTATTCCTAGGTATCGTAATTTTTTTGGAGCGATGGTAAATGGGATTGTTTTTTCAGTTTCTCTTTCTGTGAGTTCATCATTGATGTACAAGAATGCCGTCGATTTCTTGACGTTAATTTTGTATCCTGCTACTTTGCCAAATTCATTTATTAAGTTTAATAGATTTTTGATGGAGTCTTTAGGGTTTTCTATGTACAATATCATGTCGTATGCAAATAATGACAGTTTCACTTCCTCCTTTCCAATTTGGATCCCTTTTATTTTTTCTTCATGTCTGATTGCTGTGGCTAAGACTTCCAGTACAATGTTAAATAAGAGTGGCGAAAGTGGACATCCCTGTCTTGTTCCTGTTCTTAATGGAAATGTTTTTAGTTTCTGTCCATTGAGTATGATGTTGACTGTAGGTCTTTCATATATGGCCTTTATTATGTCGAGATATGATCCCTCTATTCCTACATTGCTGAGCGTTTTTATCAGAAATGAAAGCTGGATTTTGTCGAATGCTTTTTCAGCATCTATTGATATGATCATGTGGTTTTTATTCTTCATTTTTTTAATGTGGTGTATCATGTTTATTGATTTGCGAATATTGTACCAGCCTTGCATCACTGGAATGAATCACACTTGGTCATGGTGAATAATTTTTTTGATGTATTTCTGGATCCGATTTGCTAATATTTTGTTCAGGATTTTGGCGTCTATGTTCATCAGGGATATTGGCCTATAGTTTTCTTTCTTCGTAGTGTCTTTTTCTGGTTTTGGAATTAGAATTATGCTGGCCTCATAGAATGTGTTTGGAAGTCTTCCTTCTTCTTGAATTTTTTGAAATAGTTTGAGGAAAATGGGTGTTAGTTCTTTTTTGAATGTTTGGTAAAACTCCCCCATGAAACCATCTGGGCCTGGGCTTTTGTTTACTGGGAAAGTCTTGATTACCTCTTCAATTTCCTTAGTTGTTATTGGTCTGTTCAAGTTTTCTATCTCTTCCGGGAATAGTTTTGGGAGACTGTGTGTTTCTAGAAATTTGTCCATTTCGCTTAGATTGTCGAATTTGTTGCCATATAGTTGTTCATAGTAGTTGTTAACGATCTTTTGTATTTCCGTGGTGTTGGTTGTTACTTCTCCTCTTTCATTTCTGATTTTGTGTATTTGGGTTCTCTCTCTTTGTTTCTTGGTGAGTCTAGCTAAGGGTCCATCAATCGTGTTTATCGTTTCGAAAAACCAGCTCTTTGTTTCATTGATCCTTTGAATTGTTTTTTTTTTTGTCTCTATGTCATTTATTTCTGCTCTGATCTTTACTATTTCCTTCCTTCTACTTGCTCTGGGGTTTTCTTTTTGTTTGCTTTCTAATTCTTTAAGTTGTGAGGTTAGACAGTCAATTAGAAATTTTTCTTGTTTTTTGAGGTAGGCCTGTAGTGCTATGAACTTCCCTCTCAGAACTGCTTTCGCTGCATCCCATAGATTTTGTGTTGTTGTGTGTTCATTTTCATTGGTTTCCAGGAAGTTTTTAATTTCCTCCTTGATCTCCTCGGTGACCCATTCATTGTTTAATAACATGCTATTTAGCCTCCATGTGTTGAAATGTCTTTGCATGTTCTTGTTGCAATTGATTTCTAGTTTCATGCCATTGTGATCTGAGAAGATGCTTGATATGATTTCAATCTTCTTGAACTTGTAGAGATTTAGTTTGTGTCCTATCATGTGGTCTATCTTTGAGAATGTCCCATGTGCACTTGAGAAGAATGTGTATTCTGTAGTTTTGGGGTGTAATTCTCTGTAGATATCTATTAAATCCATTTGGTCTAGTGCTTCATTTAGAGTCTCTTTTTCCTGGCTAATTTTTTGCCTAGAGGATCTATCCAGTGCTGTCAACGGGGTGTTGAAGTCCCCTGCTATGATTGTATTGTTGTCGATTTCTCCTTGGAAGTCCTCCAGAAGATTTTTACTATATTTTGGTGCTCCTATATTGGGTGCATATATGTTTATCAAGGTTATATCTTCCTGTTGGATAGATCCTTTCAATATTATGTAGTGGCCATCTTTGTCTCTAGTTATGGTCTTCATTTTGAAATCTATTTTATCAGATATGAGAATTGCTACCCCAGCTTTTTTTTTGCTTTCCATTTGCTTGGAAAATTTTTTTCCATCCCTTCACTTTCAACCTATGTGAGTCTTTTGTTGAGAGGTGGGTCTCTTGTAAACAACATATAGATGAGTCATGCTTTCTTATCCAATCAGCTACTCTGTGTCTCTTTATGGGAGCATTCAATCCATTTACGTTTAAGGTGATTATTGATATGTACTTATTTATTGCCATTTTTGTTTAGTGTGGTTCTATTTTTCTTCCCATTTCTACTGCTAATTACAGCAGTCCTTTTAACATTTCTTGCAGTGCTGGTTTGGTGCTAATGTATTCCCTTAGCCTTTTTTTTTTGTCTGGGAAGCTCTTTATTTGATCTTCTATTTTGAATGATAGCCTTGCTGGGTAGAGTAATCTTGGATCCAGATTCTTGTTTTTCATGACTTTGATTACTTCATGCCATTCTGTTCTGGCCTGTAGTGTTTCTTGTGAGAAGTCAGCTGAGAGCCTTATGGGGTTCCCTTTGTAGGTAACCTGTTGCTTATCTCTTGCTGCTTTTAGGATTCTCTCTTTGTCTTTAATTTTTGGCATTTTAATTACTATGTGTCTTGGTGTGGGCCTGTTTGGGTTCTTCTTACTTGGGACTCTCTGTGCTTCTTGAATTTGAATGCCTTCTTCCTTCACCAAATTAGGGAAGTTTTCTCTCACTATTTTTTTGAATATATTCTCTATCCCTTGCTCATGTTCTTCTTCTTCGGGGACTCCTATGATGTGAATATTATTACATTTCCAGTTGTCCCATAGTTCTCTTAAGCTGTCTTCCTGTTTTTTAATAGTTTTTTCCTTTTGTTTTTCTGATTGGTTGATTTTTTCTACCCTGTCTTCTAATTCACTGATCCGGTCCTCAGCTTCCCCTACTCTGCTTTTTAAACCTTCCAATGTGTTTTTCATTTCGGATATGTCATTTTTTATCTCTTCTTGTTGGTTTTTAATTTCCAATTGGCTTATTTTCAGTGTCTCTATGTCCTTACTCATACTGTTCAGCTTCCTCAAGATCATGGCTCTGAATTCTAGCTCTGTTAACATGCCTAATTGCTCCACATTGATCTCATCTTCGGTGGAGGTGTCTTGCTCTTTCATTTGGCTTCTGTTTCTGTTTCACCATTTTGGCTATCACTGTGGGCTTTGGAGCCTGTCAAGTTCTCCCTGTGGGTGTTGGTGTTCTGCTGTTTGTGGCTCCCTCTCCTGTGTTTAGATGAGTGAGGGAGGACCCACGTTGAACACCACTGTCAAGTCTTACTTTCCTGATTAAAGTTGCCAGCCCAGGAAACGTGCTGTTATCCTCTAGCTTTCTGCCTGGAGGCTAGCAGTCTAGGTTAATTGATGAGTTTTGGGTTGTCAGTTGATTGAAAAACTCCCTCTGGTGCTCAGCCAAGGGGCTTTCACGAGGATGGGGCAGATGCTGGTTGTTAGTGAGCCTCAATTAACACTTCAGTGGCCCACAGGGTGGGGTTGGATCTCCGAGGGAGGGGCTGCTGCCTCTCCTCAGAGCTCTGGGAAGGAGCAATGTGGCCCCCGTCCTGAGTGGCTGCACTCAGCCAAAGCTCTGAGCGCCCTCCAAACCCCGAGTGTCCCGACACAGTTCCAGTCCAGTCTGCCCTCCCTCTGCCGGAGCCCAAGGTGAGTGGCTGTGGCTGTTTCAGCCTCTGTCCTGGCTGCGCTGTGGAGCCGCCTGGGAGTGTGACCCGAGGGCGCCGCTGGGATCTGTTCCTTTGTCTCCTCATTTTGGCTGCCTCCCTGTGTTTGTTTCTGTGTATTACTTAACGAGAGGTATGGGGCTCGCTGAGACCAGATGCTGCTCATTTGAAAGAATTTAGGAAAAACCTGAAGCAGGATCCAATACAGGCCAATCCTATGGTTAAGCAAGTGGCAACAGCTTGGGTGGGCCTGAAAGTTGGGTGGGGCGGGGCCTCAGGGAGTCAGCAGGGCGGGGCTCCCAGTGTGAGCCAGGTTGCTGGGGTCCCTGATATGGCTTCTGTCAGCCGCCCCCGGGAAGGGCTCACCAAAGGAACAAAGGCCTCTGACAGCACGTGTGTCCCGGAGAAAGCCCCCTCTCCAGCCCTCGCTCCAGTGCCAAACAGCTCAGTTCTTCCCTGTGTGTCTCTGGCGCCCCTCGAGCTGCCTCCCCTCCGAGCTCAGAGGGAGGGAGTCCGATAAGTTCGTGTGCGGGCCCTTTAAGGAGCTGCCTGGGGCTCCAGCCCCTCAGCCTCCCTGAGCCTCAGTTCCCGCTGGTTTTCCAGCCAGAAGCTATGGGGATTCTCTTCCTGGCACTGGGACCCTGAGCGGGGCACCTGGTGTGGGACGGGGACCCCTCAGTCCTCAGGAAGGACCTTCTCAGCCGAGGTGTCCTCCTGATTTTTATCCGCCACCCGTGGGTGTGGGACCAGCCCGTCCCCTCCGCCCTCCTGCCAGTCTCCTGTGGCTGCTGCTGTCATCCCGTGGCTGTAGGACTGCCGTTCAGCTGATGTCAGGCGGTTTTGAATGATGGTTGTTCTGTAGTTTAGTTGTAACTTTGATGTGGTTGTGGGCGGACGCGATACCGGGGTTACCTACCCGCCGTCTTGACCGGAAGTCCTCTCGGCTATTTTTGGATCCCAGCTCTGGCCCAGTATTTTATTCTGCTATGCCGAGAAGCAGCAGTTCTTCTCCCAAGTGAAAGTCATTTTCTTAGAATTCACTTATATGAAATCAAAGTTATTTTATTCATCCCTAAATTACTTAAGCAATTTAACAAATGCTTTGGACCAATGCTAAATACATAGTACTAGGCTAAGTTTTCCTTATATAACCTAAGACAGATGAAGCCTCTGTTTGCATAGACTTTACATTTCATTGCTCACTGTCCTGCCTCATTCATTCACACACAGGACTATAATTCTGAAAGCTCTATGTCATGTAAAATAAAGGCGCCTGTTTTTTGCTTTATTTCCTATGCAAACATGCACTGGATTTATGCATTTTCTCTCTTATCCCCCTCTAATTTATTTCTCTACAAATAGATTTCTTTAATTTATTTCTCTACAAATTTATTTCGTGATCTTTATATCACGAAAATCAGATGACATCATTGTCCTCTTCAAATCCAACAATGCAAATTGTTGCACTTAGAATTAAGTTCTAGCGGCCTAAAGGAGCCCACAAGGTTTGGCTGCTGCCCTTCTAACCTTGTTTCATGCCCCTCTCATTTAATTTTTATGCCTAAGCTGCAGCGACTTTTCTGTTCTTTGAATAAATATATATGTGTGTGTGTGTATATATATGTATATATGTGTGTGTGTGTGTGTGTGTATATACACACACACATACATTGCTTGCTCTTCTAGCTGAAATGTGCTTTCGCATGTTTTTTAAGTCTAGCTCCTTTTATTTTTTTTTTATTTATTTATTTTTTTAAAGGTATGATTTTTTATTTATTTATTTATTTATTTATTTTTTTATCCTCACCCAAGGATATTTTTCCATTTTTTTTGTACAGACAGAGTGGGAGGGACAGAGAGGAAGGGAGAGAGAGAGAGAAACATCGACGTGAAGGGACACATCGAGTGGCTGCCACCCGCACGACCAACCAGGGCCGGGGACAAACTGCAACCGAAGTACGTGCCCTTAGTGGGAACCGAACCCGGGTCTCTCCGGACCGCAGGCCGACGCTCTAACCACTGAGCAAAACTGGCCAGGGCAGTCTAGCTCCTTTTAATATTCACCCCCTATAAGGAGCCTTCTTTGGGACAGTCTAGCTTGCCTCCATTGTTATTGTCTCTCTCATCTACTTTTATTAAATAGCACATAGCAATTCATAATTCTACATTTATTTGTTTGCTTGTTTATTGTCTGCCTCCGTCACTAGATGAGGCTCTATGTGGGCAGGATCAAAGACTGTTGCGTTCATCTTTGTATATATAGTACTTAGCACATCACTGTCAGAGGAACAGATTGCTTAATAAATAAATGAGTGAGTGATTGAATGAATGAAAGTCCATGATGGGGGATGCAGCCCTTCATTAGAGCATTTTCCCTTCCTATGGAACAATCTTCTTGGATCCCCATCATTTTGATTTTGACACTTTTCTCAGGAACAAATTCACTCTAAATTGAAGAAATACCTACTTCAAAATATACATGATTTTGGTAAAAGTTTTCTGAGCCTCAATCCAAAATTTAGGCTCATGGGGTTCAGAAATATTTTAAATATGTAGATATTATTTATATATGCTGAAAAATATAGAATAAGTATACTTTCTTCAACAAAAAGATAAAAATGAATCAGTATTTTAAAACTATTTTTATGTACACAAGAAATGAATTGATAATCTGCTCTGTGCATGATTTACCACATAATTATCACCTGGTTTACATGTCTACCTATTGATGTTTTATGGATGGTAGTCTGATCTCTACAACTAGGTGGCAAACTCTTTAAGGGTTAGAAACTACCATGGGATATTTCTTCAAAATACTCCAAAGCTTCTGTGATAATATTGAGTAGACAGAATACAAAATACGTACTTGATTACTATTTGTGTTGGTTGTGGTATCAATATTTTATGTACTGTTTTTCGGCTTCCTACTCTTTAATACCTTAAGAATGTTCTACTAGAAGAAAAGTGATACATAAACAGATCATAATTTATATTTTGTAATTTAGATTAAATATAATTGTCCAAGTTTAATTAGATAGATGCCCCTCCCTCCCATTGGAATTTCAGGCCCTGGCCTTCACAGGGAAATTCTTTTCCCCAGTCTGTGCTCTAATTTCTATTTTTTTATAATATCAGGAATCTTATGTGTGTGTTTCTGCAGGAAGAGGTCAGGGACGTGTTCAGAAAAACAAACTGAATCTCTTGGCAATTTTAACTTCTCATATTTTCAAGACCTTTTATTGTCCAACAGAAAGGAATATAGTAAACACTGAAAAGTTTGCCTTAAAGAAGAAATTTTAAAAAGTTTTTTTTTTTCTTTATTGATTTTAGAGAGAGAGAGAGAGGCACACCCGCGTAACAGTGTAGTCCATCCAAGTTCCCCTTCGATTCTTATTAAAAATAGAAAATGTGTTGTTTTTTCACGTTATCTAATTTATACCTCACATAAGCTCTCTGAGACAGGCATCACTGTCTTTATTTCAGAAAAAAAAGGAAACAGCAACTCAGAGAGTTTGGGTAATTTGCCTCAGGTAACACAGCAGTGGAGTTACGTGAGAACCTAGATCTACCTCACTGAAATTCTTGTGTCTCTTCTAATATTTTAGTGTCCTTCCAAAACATACAGAGAAAAAAAAATATGTTAGGAGAAGAAATTTTTGATCAGGTACGGCAGATAGAGGTAGACATGAATTGTCACTGAAAAGGAGAAAGGAGAGAAATATTTTTGAAAAGTTGGCTATGCCTGGCTAGTGTGGCTCAGTGGTTGATTGTCAACCCATGCACCAAGAGGTCGCCGGTTCGATGCCTGGTCAGGGCACATGCCCAGGTTGTGGGCCTGATCCCCAGTGGGGGGCATGCAGGAGGCGGTCAATTCTCATCGATGTTTCTATCTCTCTCTCCTTCTACCTTCCTCTCTCTCTAATATCAACAAAGAAAAAAAAATTAAAAACAGAAAAGAAAAGCTGGCTAATACTACGTTTGTTGCACCATTGAATGTAATCTACTTCCAATTTTCTAGTGGTCAGGAGTTAAAGGTCTTTGCACCGATGGAAGTGTTCTCGTTGCTGCCCATGGCCGAGTTAATCTGCCGCTTTCCTTTCTCAGAAACTTGATTTGCTGCCTGCAGCAAACTTGTAAATGTATCACGGAATATACCGGGTGGAAAAGTTCTACTCTTATTACTCAAGAGAACTAAGCAAGACCAAATGAGCCAAATTAATGCTGAGAAATTACTTAGTCACTTTCCAGTTCTAGTTGAAAGATCAAATCGTCACTAAAAGAAAGTTCTACTAAGAAGGTCAGAGTTTTTTTTTTCTTTTCTTTTTTTCCCTTTCCCTCATATGTTTCTCCCTAAGACCTAAAAGGTACATAAAATGAAGCAGGGTTTTATTAAAGCGTGCTCAGAATCAGCAAGATGTGGACGCGATTAACACACCGATGAGCAAACTTCATCTAATCCCATTCTAAACACACAAAAGCAGGCCATGAACAGCTTTAGACAAAAATTTTAAGCATTACAAGGATCGTTAATACCGTTGTGTAATTAAAATGTCAGTAGTTAATGCCAACCTTGGGGAGGAAATTGATTGGTTTAATAGTTTCCCAAGGTGACAACAGTCATCTGCAATCCAGTGGTGAACTCTAATGTGAACTGCCTGGAAGAGAAAGGAAACAACATAATAGAGGTCATTCGTTAAATGCCTTCTGACTTAAAGTGACAGTAAAAACAAGTGCAATGTAAATCTCTTGCAACATAAAAAGTCCTTTGGACTATTTAAGATAATGGAGGACATAAGATATGTCAATTATGAGGATATTTAAGAATACAGAATTAAGAATTTGTAAATAGCCATTTCCTCATAGCATTTTAGGTGCAAATTTTAGGTGTTAATCAGACGATGTCCAAGGGTAATAAATTAAATATTTGCTAGGACACTGTCTACAAAGTCTTTGTAAGTAAACCAGGAAGAAAGTTAAATAGATCCTATCACCAAATGAGAATAAAGGCTTGAGGGGTTATACAGTTTTCTGGACACGATTAACACACTGATGTGCATTTAGCATCGGAAATGATCACAAAGTGTCTTTTTCTTTTTTTTTTCCTTTACTAATTTTAAAGAGAGAGGAATGGAGAGGGAGAGATAGAAACTTTGATTGGCCGCCTCCTGCACGCCCCCCACTGGGGATCAGGCCCATAACCTGGGCATGTGTCCTGGCCTGAAATCAAACTGGCGACCTCTTGGTGCCTGGGTCGATGCTCAATCTCTGAGCCATACCAGCCGGACTGATCACAAAGTTTCAATGTTATGTATAAACTGACTTCAACCTGAAACCCTCTACTGGAGGGAGAGGATAGAGGCATGGTGCTGTGTACCATAACTTCTGCTCACCTTTTTTCCATTTAATACGGCATAATGGTCAAAACCTCAGGCTTCGGAGTCAAATAAATTAGGGTTTTGATCTCACCTCCAATATGTATTAGCTAGTGCCAGGCACTGTGTAAAGCAATTCATGTGCATAATCCCAATTCTCCATCAAATTATAAATTATATTAATTTTCTTATTTTCAATGTGGAAATTCAAGCTCATATAGGAATGGCCCAAGATCAGATAGTTGTTAACAAATAAAGCCAAGATTTGGTCCGGCTGGTATGGCTCAGTGATTGAGCATCGACCCATACACCACAAGGCTGCCAGTTCAATTCCCGGTCAGGGCACATGCCCAGGTTGTGGGCCCGATCCCCAGTGGGGTCCCAGCCTCCTTCTTACACCTCTGCAATCCTACCAGGATTGATTCAGTGTCCCTGGTTATACGGTCCTGTCCTGCTGCTTTTCCGTTGCTTTTTCCCGATGATTTGTCTTTAGTTTAGTTGTAATTCCAGTTTGGCCCTGGGAGATGGTCTGTGTCACTTCCATTTACTCTGTCGCCATTTTGGAATATTCTATTTGTAAGTTCGTAACAGTACTTAGAACCTCCCATCACGGAACTTATTGCTGGGCCTTCAAAGGCCTGGATTGGGGGTGCTCTGGGCAGCCACTCCTGGGGGCTCTGCATTGGGGAGGGCACCCCTTGGTGGTACAGGGCTCGGGCCTCTCCTCTCCGCCAGGTGCCAGGTGGGCCTGATCCCTGCATGTCTTATTGCCTCGGATATATCCAAGAAAGGGCACTGCAGAGCCTCCGACCTCAAACTGCCAATAGACACAAACAAAAACAGGTCCAATGCAAGCCAGCTCCTCCTAACCAAAAGATCTGGAAAAGGGGCCTAACAACAGAAAAGCTATTTTAGCAATATCCAACTGATTCAGCTAACTACAAATGGAAGAAACCATACCCTCTACCTCTGAGATGTCAGCTGGGCCGAGTAAAGAGTGATCTTCCACTCTTGCCCTTGACCTCAAAAAAAAAACCATGTCACTTGGTTTTCCATCTCTTCCCCAATGTAAAGTATGTTTTGATTCCCCTGCAGTGAGATGATCAGTAAGAAAACAGGGTAGTTAAATTTTCCTCACTTATCTGCAGTGAAGCAGTGTAATTTGGTGCTCTGCTTTTGCCCAGTAATGTCAGCGGAGCCAGCAGAAAACAATCTATACACCCACCTCGCTCTCACACTAACTCTCAACAAGAGGGCTATCTGCTAAAAAAAAAAAATTAAATTAAATCCAGAAACTCAGAATATAATATTCAAAATGTCCAAGATAAAATAAAACATCATGCATTTTGCCCGGCCAGTATGGCTGAGTGTTTGAGCATCAACCCATGAACCAACAGGTCGTTGGTTCGATTCTCAGTCAGGGCACATGTCCAGGTTCTGGGCCCGACCCCATTAGGATTGTGCAGGAAGCGGCCAATCAATGTGTCTCTCTCATCAGTATTTCTATCTTTCTCTCCCTTCCTCTCTCTCTAAAAATCAAAGAAAACATACTAAAAAACAAAAACACCATTTTACTAAAAACCAGAGAAATTACAAAATTAATGAGAAAAGATAACAGATTTATCCATCAAGATGAGTTATATGTTGGAATTATTTGACAAGAATTTTAAAATAGCCATCATAAAAAGCTTCAACCAGCAGTTTTAAATTCTCTTAAAACATAGGAAAACAGATATTTGCAAAATATAAATATAAATCAGGAAAAATCCATTTTAGAACTAACAAATTCAACAACAGATATAAAACTTGCTGGATGGACTAATAGAGTGGAGATAAGAGGGTAGAATCACGGAACTTAAAGCTGATTAATAGAATTTACACAATCTCAACAAGAGAGAGAAAACAAGCTAAAGAACAAAAACTGGACAGCACTCAGGGGCCTGTGGTCCAAACGAACTTGCATTCTTATCATCAAAATCACAGAAGGAAAGGGGACAGAGACTAGGACTGCAACCCTTTTTCAAGAAATCATTACTGAAGCCCTGGCTGGTGTGTCTGAGTGGTTAGAGCATCGGCCCATGCACCAAAGGGTCTTGGGTTCGATCTCCAGTCAAGGGCATGTACCTGGGTAGCAGGTTTGACCCCTGGCCTGAGCAACCATTCGATGTGTGTCTGTTGTTCATCAATGTCTCTCTCTCTTTCTCTCTTCCCCCTCTCCTTCCCTCCCTTCCACTCTCTCTAAAAATCAATGGAAAAAAATACCCTCAGGTTAGGATTAACAACAACAACAACAACAACAAAAACACAAAAAAACAATAATTACTGAAAACTTCAGACTTTGGCAAAAGATAAAAAATCTGGAGATCAAGAAGCTGAGCAAATCCAAATGTATTCATACCGAGCCACATCATCATAAATAAACCACTAAAAATGAAAGACAAAAACAAAACAAAACAAAACCTTGAAGAAAGCCAAAGGGAAAAAATAATCATTACTTATACGGAAAAGCCAATTCTAATGACATAAGATTCTCATCTGAAACAACGAAGTGAAACCATGGAGGCCAGAAGGAAGTGGCATGATATTTTTTTCAAGTACTGAAAGGAAATATCTGTCAATTGCAAATTATATATGCAGTGAAAATATCCTTTAGAAATTAAGAGGAAACAAAATTAAAGGAAACAAAAACTATGCAAGCAATGTACTAAAAAACTATCAATTGATCAATCCAAGTGGAAACCTAAGAATGTTTTCAGCCCTGGCCGGTTTGGCTCAGCGGTTAGAGCGTCGGCCTGCGGTCCAGAGAGTCCCGGGTTCGGTTCCCGCTAAGGGCGCGTACCTCGGTTGCAGTTTGTCCCCGGCCCTGGTTGGTCGTGTGGGTGGCAACCACTCGACGTGTCCCTTTCACGTCGATGTTTCTCTCTCTCTCTTCCTCTCTCTCCCTCCCACTCTATCTGAACAAAAATAGAAAAATGTCCTCGGGTGAGGATAAAAAAAAAAAAAAAAAAAAAAAAAACGTTTTCAGATGAAGAAAAACTAAGAGAAGTTGCTGCAAGTGAACCTACCCTAAAGGAATGGCAAAAGAAAGTTCTCTAAACAAGGTAAAAATTATTTTTAAAAAAGAAAACTTTGGACAACAGGAAGAAGAAAGAACACCATATGCAAAAATACGGGTAAATAGTTTTCTTATCCTGTTGAGTTTTCAAAATTATATTTAATGGTTGGAGCAAAAATTATATCACGGACGTGGTTCAAAGTATAGAGTGAAATAGTTAACACAATTATATTGTAAATGGGAAGGTTGAAACATCAAAGGACATGAGGTTTCTATACTTCACTTGAACTGATAAAATGGTGACATGACTAGACAGTGATAAGTTCTAGTATATATTGTAATATAAGTTCGGTATATATTGTAATATTTATAGCAACAACTAAGAAACCTATAAAAAGAAACACACACAAAATACTATAGATAATTCAAGATGTATTTTTAAAATGTTCAAATGACCTACAGAAAGCAGGAAATCAAAAATAAATAACAAGCAGACAGAACAAACAGGAAAAATAAAAGGACAGATTTAATACACAATATACATAAATAACTACATTAAATGTATGAACAGTTTAAATATACAACTTAAAAATTCTATATCTAGTGAATATATTCTTCAAGAATGATGTGGAAGCCAAACATCATCAGGCAAAAGAAAACTAAGATAATTTGTTACCAGCAAATCTACCTTTAAATAACAGCTAAAGGAAGCTCTCTTAAACCAAAAAAATGGATAATAAAAGAAGGCTTAGGAAAGAAGAACTTTGCGATAGATAAAAATATGTAGTAGAATGTCCTTCTCATGAGTTTTAAAAATCATATTTGCTACTTAAAAAATTTATAACACCTTCTGGTATAGTGCTCAATACATGTAAGAAAAATACTCAAGACAGTAATATTTAAAAAGTGGGGAGGGTAAAGGGACTTTAATGGAGGGAAGGTTTCTGCCCTTCACTCAAAGTAGATATATTGTAGCATCTACAGCAACAGCAAAGAAATCTATACAAGCAATATACTCAAAACACTACAAATCAATCAATCAATCCAGGTGGAATACTAAAACATGTTCTAGTTATGGATTGGAATTCAAGAAAAAAGAAACAAAGGAGACAGAAAACTAATGCAATGCTAGCCTTAACCCATAGCATATAAATAATTACTTTATATACAAGGTCTTAGTACATGAATTGAAAGACAAAGATGGGTGTAGTGAATAGAAGCACATGAGCAGTATTGCTGTCTATAAGAAACCCAGTTCAAAGTAATGGACATAGCTTGAAAGAAAAAGGATGGAAAAAGAAATACCATGAAAACAATCTAAATAAAGAAGATTTGGCTATATTAACATCAGATATAGTGGACAAAGCAAATTATTACAATGAAGGATATTACAAAACGATAAAAGAATCAATATACCAGGAAGACATTACAATCGGAAATGGGTATGCAGCAAAGATGGAGTCTCAAAATAGATGAAGCAAAAATGGATAGAACTGAAAGCAGAAGTAGACACATTCACAATTATAGTTGATGACTTCAACATCCCACTCTCTTCAATTATATAGCTATGATACTCAAGACAGTGTGGTATGACAGGGGGATAGATGCATGGATTAATGGAACAGAACAGAATATCCAGAAGTAGACCCACACATATATGCCCAGCCCAACCTCTTCTTTAAAAAATGGTGTGGCTCAGTGGACTGAGCGTTGTCCCATGGACTGAGAGGTCCCCATTCGATTCCTGGTCAGGGCACATGCCTGGGTTTTGGGCTCAATCCCCAGTAGGGGCGTGCAGGAGGCAGCCGATCGATGTTTCTCTCTCACATTGATGTCTCTATCTCTCTCTCCCTTCCTTTCTCTCTAAAAAAATTAATTAAAAAATATTTTAAAAATTAAAAAATAAAAATAGGACAAGAGCAGTGCCAGAGAAGGATAGCCTTTTCAACAGATTTTGTTGAAGAAACTGCACATCACTAGGGGGAAAAAGATGAACATCTACCTAAACCTCACATCTTACACAAAATTAACTCAAAATGGATTATGAACTTGAATAAAAAATAAAATTATAAAACTTAGAGAAAATCTTTAAAATCTAGGAATAGCAAAAAATTCTTAGAATCGACACCAAAATTGCAATCTATAAGAATAATAACTTATAGTTGTTTTGATTTGCATCTCTCTGATGATTAGTGATGATGAGCATTTCTTCATATGTTTCTTAGCCATTTGTATGTCCTCTTTGGAGAGGTGTCTATTTAGTTCCTCTGCCCATTTTTTAATTGGATTCTTTGTCTTCCTTTTGTGGAGTTGTATGAGCACTCTATAACAATAATGAGGTATCACCTCACACCTGTCAGAATGGCCGCCATCAACAAATCATCAAACAACAAGTGTTGGCAAGGGTGTGGAGAAAAGGGGACTCTAGTACACTGCTGGTGGGAATGCAGACTGGTGTAGCCACTATGGAAAACAATATGGTGTCACCTCAAAAAATTAAAATTGATTTGACCCAGTGATCCCGCTTCTAGGAATATACACCAAGAAGCATAAAACACCAATCAGAAAGAATATATGTACCCCCATCTTTGTAGCAGCACTATTTACAATCGCTAAGATCTGGAAACAGCCCAAGTGCCCATCAGTAGACGAATGGATCAAAAAGCAGTGTTACATATACACAATGGAGTACTACGCAGCGGTAAGAAAGAAAGATCTCTTATCCTTTGAGACTACATGGAAGGACCTTGAAAGTATCATCCTAAGTGAAACAAGCCAAACAGAGAAAGACAAATTTCATATGATCTCACTTATTTGTGGAATATAATGAACATAACAATTTGAGGAATGGGGTAGTCCCAGAGACGCGAAAGCGGGGTACAGACTGACAATCTCCTAAGGAGTGGGGAGGTGGTGGAGGGATGAACCACAGAACTTACACGCATGTATGCATGATCAGTGGACATGGACAACAATCTGGGGAAGGGTCAGGGAGGGGAGGGGGGGGAATCAGTGGGGGAAAAAACGAGAATCATCTGTAACAAAAATTAATCAATAAAAAAAAAAGAATAATAACTTATAAACTAGATCTCATCAAAACTAAAAACTTACCTTTAATCTAAGGGAATATGCTGATGACAAATAAACACATTAAAATAGGTTAAACATCATTAGCCATTAGGGAAATGAGAATTAAAACCACAATTAGATATCAAGATGTAGTAATTAGAATGACCAAAAAATTTTAAAATGGTTTTATTTATTTTTTTATTTTTGTTTTTCTTTATTGATTTTTAGAGAGGGGTGGGAGACAAAGAGGGAGAGAAAGATAGAAACATCGATGAGAAAGAACATAGATTGGTTGCCTGCCTCCTGCATGCCCCCCACTGTGGATTTGGCCCACAACCTGGGCATGTGCCCTGACCAAGAATCGAACCAGTGATCTCTTGGTGCATGGATCGATGCTCAACCACTGAGCTACATTGGCTGGGCTAAAATGGTTTTAATAAATAGAAAAAACAAATTTGCCATGTAGAATAATTAAAAATATTTATGTTGATACTCTGCCCTACATAAATATATAATAAGAACCTTTCAGTACTTTTTTCTTCTTTTTCTACTTTGTTGATTTTAGAAAGAGACGTAGAAAGAGATAGAAACATCAATGAGAGAGCACATCGACTGGCCGCCTCCTGCATGACCCCCACTGGGGATCAGGCCCACAACCTGGGCATGTGCCCTGACTGGGAATTGAACCGGCGACCTCTGGTGCATGGGTCAACGCTCAACCACTGAGCCACACCAGCCAGGCAAGAACCTTTTAAAAATACTTATCAAATTGCTGTTGGCAACTCATTGGTAGGTAGTTAAAACTTCGTTGTAATCAAAATTTTTAAGTGAAGTTGAGCAGAATAGAAAAGATCAGAGTGCATTGTTCATAGTAAGTGAGTGTATTGTCTGGTAAGATTTTTGGGGTGTTTTTGGTATATGTGTATGGTGTGAAATGTAAAATGCATTTCTCACTGAGGATTTTGGTCAACCAAGTTTGAAAACCACTTCTAGAAGATATTCTTCCATTAAAGAACAGATATAGGACCAAATGATGAACAGACATCATGCTCTAATATCATATAAAACTACCAAGAGAGATGTCAAGCTAGTAGTTCATCTCAGGATTCTTATTTCAGTGCTGTTCATTGCAGGAATTGTCTGAAAATTGCTGATGAATATAAAGAGTTCTTCTGTAGTGATTTCTCACTCAACATCCAAACTTGCTTGGGACTGCATTTTTTTTTTCTTTCTTTATTTCTAGATATCTGGAAAAAATTATGTCAACAAACATTTACAGAAACACTTTTCATGATTACTCAGAGTTATCTTGGTACCACAGGCCTGGCATCTCCATTTATTCTTCCCAAGAAAAATGTGACTGCTCAGAAATGCAGAAGGTAATTCCATATGTATGAAAATATTTAAATCAGATAGAAATGTAGAAACCTGTTGTTGAAAAAAAGAACTATGTTGGTGGATTCAAATATCAACTTAAATTAGCCCTATGACCTTTATATTTGATTTATGATCATCCTCAGAAGCAGAATTAAAGACCTGTATATCTTACACATAGTGTTTAGTAGAATTGATAGTAAAAAATGCTAATGAGTTATCTATGCTGCTCTCAGAAATGTAAAATTCTTTAGAGAAAACCAGAAAACATTCCTCTATTTTTTTTAGAGGAGTAAGGCCAATACTACCAGGAAGTCAGTTGTTTACAACTACATGATGAGTTTTGCAAAAAGCAAACTACCTATTTTCATGATTAAGATTCAGAAGTTAGAAACCATCAGAAGATTTGACTATGCAAGCTTAAAATGGAGATGCTTTTCATGTAAAGGTGATAAACTAAGTGTTAAAGTTTGGAGGACAAAAGTTTTAAAATGACCAAAAAAGATATATAGATAGCAAATAAGCATATGAAAAGATGGTCCCCGTCATACATCATTAGGGAATTGCAAATTAAGACAACAATGAGATACCAACGATACCTATTAAAATGGCCAAAATCCAGAACAATGACATCACCAAATGCTGGTCCAGATGTGGATTAACAGGAACTCTCATTCATTGCTGGTGGGAATGTGAAATGGCATATCCACTTTAAAAGTCAGTTTGGCAGCCCTGGCCAGTTTGGCTCAGCGGTTAGAGCGTCAACCTGCGGTCCAGAGAGACCCGGGTTCAGTTCCCGCTAAGGGCACGCACCTCGGTTGCAGTTTGTCCCCGGCCCTGGTTGGTCGTGTGGGTGGCAACCACTCGATGTGTCCCTTTCACGTCGATGTTTCTCTCTCTCTCTCCCTCCCATTCTATCTGAACAAAAAATATCCTCTGGTGAGGATAAAAAAAAAAAAATTAAAAGTCAGCTTGGCAATTTTGCCCAGGTGGTGTGGCTCAGTGGATTGAGCACGTCCCGTAGACTGAGAGGTCCCAGTTTGATTCCCGGTCAGGGCACATGCCTGTGTTGTGGGCTGGATCCCCAATAGGGGGTGTGCAGGAGGCAGCCAATGGATGTTTCTATCTCTTTCTCCCTCTCTCTAAAAAAAATCAATGAAAACATATTGTAAACAATAAAATAAAAGTCAGTTTGGCAGTTTCCTATAAATCTAAATATACTCTCACCATGTGGTCCAACAACCACATTCCTTGGTATTTGCAAAATTATTTGTAAATTTATGTCCACACAAAAACATGCACAGCTGTATTCATAAATGCCAAAACTTGGGGGGGGGGGGAAGATGTCCTTCAAGAGGTAAATGGATAAATAAACCACGGTACATCCAGATAATCAACTATTCTTCAGCACTAAGAAGTAATGAGCTGTCAAGCCATGAAAAGGTAGGGAGAGGCCTTAAGTGCATACTACTAAGTGAAAGAAACCAATCTGAAAAGGTTACATATTCCATGTTTTCAACTATATGACATTCTAAAAAAAGAAAAACTATGGCGACAATAAAAATATCATTGGTACCTGAGGTTGGGGGAAGGGAATGCATAGGCAAAGCAGATTTTTAATGTAAGACCATTCAGGTCCAACTGGTGTGGCTCAGTGGTTGAGCACTGACCCATGCACCAAGAGGTTGCCGGTTCGATTCCCGGTCAGGGCACATGCCCAGGTTGTGGGCCTGATACCCAGTGGGGGGCATGCAGGAGGCAGGCCGTTGATGTTCTCTCTCATCGATGTTTTTCTCTTTCTCTCCCTCTCCCTTCCTCTCTCTCTGAAATCAATAAAGGTAAAAAAGAAAGTGTTAAAACCATTCAGTGTGATACTATAATGGTCATTATAGATTTGTCCAACCTCATAGAATGTACAACGCCAAAAGCGATCCCTAATATAAGCTATAGACTTTGGGTGATAATGATGTGCAGATGTATGTTTATCAATTGTAACAAATGTATCACTCTGGTACAGGATATTGATAGTAGGGAAAGATGTACATGTGTGGAGAAAGAAGTTATATGGGAACTCTAGCTGCTTAATTTGTCTGTGTACCTAAAATGGCTCTAGAAATGTATTTAAAAGGAAAAGAAGGGAGATACTATTATATATTGCTTTTATAGTATCATTATATGCATAGAATATCCTTGGAAATATATACTTACATATAGTCAAACTCAGAGTCGAATGAAGAGATCAGCTATATCAAAAGCACTTTGTAGTATACTTGGTGCTCACATAGTACTGTTTGCAAGACAGTATACGGGCTATAGGGTGCAATGGAGTGGGTGCAGGGTTCGAAGAGGGCTTGTGTGACAAAATATGCAAAGTTTCTGAAGAAAGCATACGTATAATAACTTGTAGGAGCAGTAACTCCCTCATAGTATAATAAATACAATTTGAGTTAATTATGTAGGCAGCCTATATATCCCCAGGAGACACACTTCAAGCACACAAGATTAAGATACAGAATAAATGAGAATATGATCTCATTATCCCTGGTTACAGAGCGATCACAAGTACTAACTGCTTGGTGAGAAGCAATTAGCAGTCAAAATTAAATTCATTCCTCTACCATATATATGCAATTTGCAGTTTATGCCTAATCCAACTGCTTAGAAATTTTGTTTTCAATTTGATCACAATATACCCCAAACTATCTATATACTTTATGTCTAAACTAAAGAACACCATAAAGTATCAGCAAAAATCAGAAATATTTGAATATGGGTGAATCCTATTATTCAGCTGATTACTAGCTTGATGCAGGAACAAGGTCCCTTTCTGTATCCCAGACTACTGATGAGGTAGGTGAGTAGAAGCTATAAAATTGGTGTCTTGTATGTAGGCACTTAAATCTGTAACACTCATTTCAATCATGGATTAATGTTTTGCTTAGAAATATTAGCATATCATCAGTTAGTGCCATAGAAAATACTTACACTAGAAAAAATGCTGTAGGCTTTTTTTTTTTTTTAAGATGAACTACAATGTTCAGTGAGGTATACACCATGCTTTCAATGGTGTTTTAAGATATTTTAGTTACTTCCAAACAAGAGACTGCAGGCAGCATAAAATGAGGTCAGTCATACTGCAACCCAACACAAACTACGAATCAATGAATCCCTAGATATATAACATTAAATCAAATATTTATTTATCATAACTATGAACAAGGAAGAATAGGTGTCATTGTGCCTGAGGCTAGATCCTTTTTTAATGTTTTTAATTGATTTTTAGAGAGAGAGATAGAAACATCGATGAGAGAGAACATCGACTGGCCGCCTCCTGCATGCCCCCCACTGGGGATCGGGCCCACAACCTGGGCATGTGCCCTGACCAGGAATCAAACTGGTGACCTCTTGGTGCATGGGTCGATGCTCAACCACTGAGCTACACTGGCCAGGCTAAATCCTTTTTTATCTAGAAATATATAAAACTAAATTCAGTTTAACAGTGATCCGATTTTCTGGTTTCTAGAGAGCATGACGCAAGGGTCATCAGGCGAAAACAAAGATGGATAAAACAGTCCCTATATTTCATCAGCATCACAAAGCAGTGGAATTGTCAAATGACACGTACTCTTAGTTGCTCTAGGAGCAGATCTAACATGTTCCTGTTTCGGAAAGGGGATGTTGCTACTCTTTTTTCCACTGGCAAATAAAAGCTATGGAAGTATTTTTGGCCTATGTAAGAAGAACCAATTTTCAACTATAGCATATATGTCAGTGATGCCTTCCCTTTGGATACTGAGTTTTTTAACTACGTAGCAATGATTTCATGTTATACCATTTTCTTTCTGTCTAGTTATTTCTGCATGTTATCTAACACATAAACACTTACATTAGCTTTTCACTGGTGTTGGGAAAATTGGACAGATACATGCAAAAAAAAAAAAAAGAAACTAGGCCACCTTCTTACACTCACACAAGAATGAACTCTCAAAATGGATTAAAGACTTAAATGTTAGATTCTAAAGCATAAAAATCTTAGAAGAAAACATAGGCAATAAAACCTTGGACATTTCTCATAGCAATATTTTTTCTGATATATCTCTTCGGGCAGCAGAAACAAAAGAAAAAAATAAAGAAATAAGATTACATCAAACTAAAGAGTTTTTGCACATCAAATGAAACCATCAACAAAACGAAAAGAAAACCCACTGATGGGAGAGTATATTTGCCAATGACACATCTGATAAGGGGTCAATATACTAAATTTATAAAGAACTAATAAAACTCAACACCATGAAAATAGACAATCCACTTACAAAAATGGACAAAAGACCTGAATAGACACTTCTCTTAAGAGGACATACAGATAGCCAATAGATCTATGAAAAGATGTTCAATTGTCACTAATTATCTGAGAAATGCAAATTAAAACCACAATGAGATATCACCTCACATTTATCAGAATGTCTATCACCAATAAATCAACAAAGAACAAGTGTTGGCGAAGATGTGGAGAAAAGGGAACCCTCGTGCACTGTTGGTGGGAATGCACATTGGTGCAGCCACTATGGAAAACGGTATGGAGTAACCTCAAAAAATTTTAAATGGAATTGCCTTATGACCCAGCGATTCCACTTCTGGGAATTTATCTGAAGAAACCCAAAACACTAATTTTAAAGAATATATGTGTCCTTAGGTTCATTACAACATTATCTGAGCAGCCAAGATTTGGAAGCAGCCCAACTGTCTAACAGTAGATGAGTTGATAAAACATGTGTGGTACAGCCTGAGCAGTGTGGCTAAGTGATTGGGCATCGGCCCATGTACCAAGAGGTCGCCGGTTCGATTCCCGGTCAGGCACATGCCCAGGTTGTGGGCCCGATCCCCAGTGGGGGGCATGCAGGAGGCGGCCAATCGATGTGCTCTCTCATCCATGTTTCTATCTCTCTCTCTCTCCCTTCCTCTCTCTCTCTAAAAAAAAAAAAAAATCAATAAATAAATAAAAAAATCTGTGGTACATTTACACAATGGAATACTACTCTGCCATAAAAAGGAAGAAAATTGTACTCTTTTTGACAGCATGATGGACCTGGAGAATATTATGCTAAGTGAAATAAGCCAGTTAGAGAAAGACAAATACCATGATTTCACTCGTATGTGGAATTTAATGAACAAACTGAACTACCAAGTAAAATAGAAACAGACTCATAGATAGAGAGCAGGCTGACAGATCTGGTGGGGGTGGGTTGGTTGAGGGAGAGGGATTGAGCAAAATTTTTAAAAAAAGAGAAGTCCTGGACGTGGACAACAGTGTGGTGATTGCAGGCGTGGAGGGGGATGGCGGGAGGTGGAAGAGGCCACAGAGAGGATAAAAGGTGATGGGAAAAAAGAAAACAAAAAAAATCCCCAAATAGCAAAATTAAAACTACCAAATTAATAAATAATTTTCAGCAAAAATTTATGGTGCATATAAGAACAATTAGTGTACTTGGAGCTTTCAAATTCACAACGGATATGAAGCTGAGGAGCTTGACGTTACAGGGTGGTTTATAAAGTGAAAATGAGAAATTTGTTGAATCTTTGCAATAATTGGTTATTACAATGGCAGTTTCCAGATGTCAAGATTACAGTATCATATACAGATGATGAATCATAGAATTGTGAGCTTGAAATCTATATAATCTTATTAACCAAAGTCACCTCAATAAATTTAATAAAAACATTTTTAAAAAAGTGATTATCTTGCCCTGGCCTGTTCGGCTCAGTGGTTAGAGCATCAGACCATGAACCAAAGAGTCCTGGGTTTGATTCCAGCCAAGGGCATGTACCTTGGTTGCAGTTCATCCCTGGCTCTAGTTGGGGTCATGCGGATGGCAACCAGTCGATATGTCTCTCTCATGTCGATGTCTCTCTCTCTCTCTCTCTTCCTCTCTCTCTCCCCCTCCCACTCTGTCTGAAGATAATTGTAAAAATATCCTTGGGGGAGGATTAAAAAAAAATAAGAAAATTTTAAAAAGTGATTATCTTATAATATTTTTAAGAAGATGACTGAAGTTGCTTTTTGATGATCAGAGACATTAATAACAAATAACCTACATTTTGTTTTTGTTTATAAAATAAGCCAAATTTACTTTTGCTCACATGGCTTAAATGGTTTTGTCTACTCAGGGTGTTTTCAAGTCTGGCTTGAATTTGTATTTAATTTTAACACGCTCAAAGGACTCAAGTTTGCTTTATTCTTGACCTTACATCGTTATTTTGTTTGAGAATTTTCAAACCTTGTCTTCTAAGGAAAACTTTGCATGTACTGCGATAACATGATTATCAACTTTAGCAGAAATATAACTTCTGCAATGATAGAGTTAGGAATTAGGTAGACTCTATCTCCAGCACAGCTATAATCTAACTGGTAAAAATTATAGCAAGTAGTCATTTAAATTCTCTGGAAGCTGTTCTAAGGGCACATAGCAAATGGAGAAGCATTCATTCATGAAAATCTAACAAATCTCATTAATAAAAACATAAATCTGTGACATTTGAGCCGTGACCTGCTTCGCCACTCACCACCCCATGTTTACCCACTGGGTGTTTAGGTTACCAATTAAGACAGGGAGCCGAACAGAAAGTAACAATCAAGGCTTTATCCCCTAATGAGATGTACAGGCAAGAGGCAAAGAAAAAAAGTGCTAGTTCCCGAATGTTCCATTTCTTCCCAGAGAAATGCACAGGTGAGCAACAGGATGGTCAAAGAGCCAAAGATTCCTGAATACAATGTTCCTATTGTTTTATGAACCCTGAGAACTAGGGCTCAGGAGAGGTGGAAAAGGCTAGGAGTGAGTCAGATGTCAAATGTGCTGAGTCAGAAGAGAAAAAGCTCCCTTATACCCTTATAATGAATCATAGCAGATGAAAAGTGCCTCATGAACGAGCACAAATAAGGAAGCCTCTGAACGGAGGCACTGTAGTTGGCAATGCTGATGTATGTATGAGCATGGCAGGTCCAGGGCTCACCTTGGTCCTTGACTACAGCTCTTTCCAGAGACTGAAATGAACTGGCTGTGCACCAAGTCTGGGGTGCGGAGGGTAGCTTTCTCCCATGAGGCCTTCTAGGCAAAGTCTTTGTAACTGCCAATGGTTGGATCTGAAAGATTGCACATAGGATAGCAATACGCAGCTTGACTCCTCAGCCCTACCTCCATATCTGAGCCATGACCCTGTTCTGGGCATGTTCAATAAATAAGATAGGCTCCCTTGCCCTTGAACTCCCAGTCTGGAGCTACAGTTTATCCCTGGGTGGGGCAAGCTGTCAGCAATTTTTTTCCTTTATTGATTTTAGAGAGAGAAGAAGGGAGAGGGAGAGAGATAGAAACATCGATGAGAGAAAACATCAATTAGCTGCCTCCTACATGCCCCCCACTGGGAATTTGGCCCACAACCTGGGCATGTGCCCTGACCAGAAATCGAACTGGCAACCTCTTGGTGCAGGGGTCGATGCTCAACCACTGAGCCACACCAGCCAGGCAGCAATTTTTTTTTTTAATTCCTTCCCCTCTAGCCTCCAATTGCAAAAATTTTGTTTTCAAATTGGTTCATATGGACAGTTGAGGATATTGTAAGCCTCTGCCCAGCTTGCTTATAGGACAAAGGTCACATTCCCAAAGGGCTGCAGACACTCCCCAGCATACAGCAGGGCTGTCACTCCTGTAGTCTCAGTTCCTGTGCAGCGGTACAGGACATATGTCCAAGGGGAAAGGTGGACCATAATGCCAAAGGGCTCTAAATCTCTGCCTGAAAAGACAGACCTTATTTGGACCATGGAGAAGTCCATGCCCCAAAGAGAGACGATTTTGGTGGAAAGCCATCATTACCATGGAGGTGAACTGGGCTATTTTAAAAATCAAACTCCAGCCCTGGCCGGTTTGGCTCAGCGGTTAGAGCGTCGGCCTGCGGTACAGAGAGACCCGGGTTCGGTTCCCGCTAAGGGCACGTACCTCAGTTGCAGTTTGTCCCCGGCCCTGGTTGGTCGTGCGGGTGGCAGCCACTCGATGTGTTCCTTTCACATCAATGTTTCTCTCTCTCTCTGTTCCTCTCTCTCCCTCCCACTCTACCTGAACAAAAAATGGAAAGGAGTCCTCGGGTGAGGATGAAAAAAAATAATAATAATAAAAAAATAAAAATCAAACTCCATTCTGATCAGTTATTCCTGCATGTAAACACCTGAGCAGTTTTCTAAAAAACCTGGGACTGACACCCAGAGGACCCATAAAGATAAGGGGTTAATGATGGTCTTGGGAAACTTGGAGGGACCATACAAAGAAAGAGATTAATGACTGCCCTGACCCCTGCAACAGATTTCCCCTGCCTCTGGAGCAGTCTGTATCGGCCCTGGCACTAATTAAGTGGAGCCAAGAAGAATGTAGGTTTTCTTTAAATATAATTTTTGTAATTTTTGTGGGTGCCTATATAAGCCAAAGAACAAAGAAGGCTGGGTGCTGAGGATTTGGGGAAGCTGTACCCTCCCCCAGCCTGCCGGCGAATAAAGTGCTCCTTTACAGTCTGCTGTATGTCTCTGGTTATCTCGCTGACACAGTACAACAGAGGTTTGTATGAGCAAACGCAAAGAGCGACTAGAAGCTTAATATTTGATGGGTGCTCTTTTATTTGTAAAAGTGTCCAACTTTGGAAAATAAGCTGTCTGATAAGCTGAACTTTAAGGCTAATCATTGTTTTATACGCAGGTTTCTGTTTTGTCTATTGACATACCTCAGTCTAAGGCTAGGGGCGTTACAGGTTCAATGCAGAAAACGTGGGTGGAATGAAAAACATCAGGACCTGAATCTGCCCTTAGAACAAGGTTAATGTAGTCACATAGGATATGGAGTCAGCCGTAATTATTATGGGGATGATAGAAGATTAGAGGTGATGGTCCTACATGAAAGTTAACCTTGGAGTCTATGTTGAACTTGAGTTCATAAAACCTAACAGTTGAAAGTCAGAACCTCTGGACTCTATATGAAGACCCATGAAAGTGAAACATTTCAACAGTAATAAATACAGACACTGGCAAATTTATTTAAAACTCAGGATTATGTCATTATCAAGCAAAATTGTTCATGAAGATAACTTTTGCAGAATTTTCTTAAAAAATCTGGCTAAAATATCATGGCTGTGTCATACATAATTTAACATTATTCCAGCAATCCTAATTACAAAGTGAATAGGATGATAAATATTTGAGTCATTCCAGCTGGCATTAAAAAATAACTTCTATGATGTAAAAAGTCTTCATCTATGCAAATATGGTGATTTAACTTTTAAGTAGTTTATTTTTTAATTTAACTTTAATTTTTTCTACTGTATTTTTTGTTTGTTTATTGAATTTATCAGGGTGATGTTGGTTAACAAAATTATGCAGGTTTCAGGTGCACAATTCCACAACACATCACCTGTACACTGTACTGTGTGTTCACCACCCCAAGTCAAGTCTCCTTCCATCACCATTTATCCCCGTTATACCTTCCACCAACACACCGCAGTCCCCTCTCCCTGGAAATTACCTAAATTTGAAGCAGTTTAAACAGTGTTCTTCAGCTGCAGGACTTCTCAGTGTGTTAACCTGCTAATATTAGACATGATAAATCCCCAAGAGAAGGGTTTCATAGGCATCATTTCACATTAAACAAAACAACCCTTTGTCCTTTTTTTTCTTTGCCCTGCATAGTATTAAAATATCTTGTCAGCTATAATTAAAAATTAAACCCCATATTTCTAATCTCAAATTGGCAAAAATGCTATGAAACCTAATTTCAATAAGCAATGAAAATATAAACACAAATAATTACAAACTACGTTACAACTGAACTTGTCAAATTTATCTTGTGTAAGCAAGGCTTTCTCTATTTGGCACTTTTTTCTTATCCTCACCTGAGGACATTTTTGTATTTATCTTCAGATAGAGTGGGATAAAGAGAGGGAGGAAGAGAGAGAGAGAAACATCAATGTGAGAGAGACACATTGACTGGTCGCCACTCACACGACCAACCAGAGCCTGGGACAAACTGCAACCAAGGTACGTGCCCTTAGCGGGAACCGAGCCCAGGACTCTCTGGTCCATGGGCTGATGCTCTAACCACTAAGCAAAACTGGCCAGGGCTTCTTCTTCTTTTTTAAAAAAATTATTTTTGGCCCTGGACTGTTTTGCTCTGTGGTTAGAGCATCTGCCCACGGACCAGAGAGTCCCGGGTTCAGTTCCCGCTAGGGGCACGTACCTCAGTTGCAGTTTGTCCCCGGCCCCAGTTGGGGTCGTGTGGGTGGCAGCCAGTTGATGTGTCTCTCTCACATCGATGTTTCTCTCTCTCTCTTCCCCCTTCTCTTCCTCCTGCTCTATCTGAAGATAAATGCAAAAGTGTCCTCGGGTGAGGATGAAAAAAAAAACAAAGAACAAAACAAAACAAAATTTAGTTTGGTGACATTGTTAATAAAATTATATGCTTCTTACAAACCCTTTCCTCGTTGCAATGTTTTCATTATTTGGATTTTTATGAGATGCATAAAATGTATGCACAGACCACCTAGCCTTTGAAGGTCTTAGGCTTCATGGTGGGGTTCATTTTTTCTACTTTAACCACTCATTAGGACCGTGTGAGTGGGCACTTCATTATCCTGACAGTTGGACAGAACATAGAGGAAGGAATTTAGGAACTGACCATGCTTAGAAATCCAGTTAGGTGAGCAGTTAAAATCAGAAAATGTTGTAAGTAGATGGTCTTGCCAATCTCTCAGAGTCGAAATTTGTTTCAAATCATTCCCCTGGATAACCATGACCACCCTGAGTGCTGAATATTAAGTTTGTTCAGAAGAGCTGCTGGTGTAACTCAACTGGCCACAAAAAGGGTGTATTTCCCTACACTTCAAAGCACTTCTTTTCTTCTTGTTTTCAGTCATTCACCTTCATTCTGACATTGAATATCTATGTGAGGATCATTCACTATCTTGGAATATCTGTGCGTGAAGGGGCATCGATTCATGTAAGCAGATTGGCTGAGGTGTTTTATTCTTTCATTTTTTTGTTTGTTTGTTTTTAAGCTTCAAGCTCTAAGCCTCCTCCCTGATGATCGAGTCCTATTTGTTAGGATTCAGGAGGGTTCACATATAATATTGATCAGGTTGCTCCTGAGCTTCTGTGAGGCATATTTGTAAACCTATGGTAAAATAAGAAATAAGTCAGAAAACCAGGCTATATCCTTGTTTGTTCTGGGTAATAATACAAAAGTGCAGCCAACCTTTCTTTCTTTACATTTCTTACATATTTTTGGTTAAAAAGTTAACCCATGTAACTAAATACTTTAATTAATATTGTAAGCTTCCCCAACAGGCTGATCTTCATGAATTTATTCTCAATTTCTCCTTGAAAATATAATAAAATCATTACTCCTTCTCCTGCATTCATTTATGTGCATTTTTACTGTACTTGTGTGTATTATCTAATCCGTCCTTCACTCTAAATTGAACCATAAAAATTTGACTTCATAAAAATGTCTATTCAGTTTTACCACAGAAATTTAAATGGGAGAAAACCCTCATAAACTGTGATTTCTTATCAACTGGCATGTCAGCGCAAAAGTACATGTTTAGAATATGCAGTCTTTTGAAATGCACTGAGAGATCTTTATTTTATTTTCATATGAACCTCACTTTCAGCTTGAACATATTGAATTCTTTAAATTGTAAGACACAAGTGTATTTCAAACATCTCTCAAATTAAGACATCTTTTGAAGTCATTGTGTATTGTCATTCAGATTTCTCTGGAAGTTCTTTAAATACAAGTTATATGACAAACATTAACTAATTTGACATCATAATTATATCAATTTTAAGTGGAGCTATGCATTTGATTTACAAGAGGTTGCAAATGTACTCAGTTAAATTATGCATCCACATATAAAAACCAATTATTAGGTAAAATAAAATTTTTAAGGAGTACCTTTCGACAGTTTCATAATATGTGACAGAGGAATGCACCAACTGCTGGTTAATCTGAGACGAGTGATAAATGTATTGTTTTAAAAGGAATTATTTTGTCAAATTACACTTAAAAACACTGTTGTTTTAATGATTTGCTCAAGACATAAAATGTATGCAAGTTTCTTGTTAGTATGGCAATGCAAACATCCTTATCAATCACGGAAATTAAGGTACAAAAAGTTTTCATTCACAAGGGCAAAGAGAATAAGAAAGGAGGCAACAGGCAACAGCATTTTAGAAGTGTTAACAGAATTTTGGTGAGTGAAATATAACTAGATGAATGCTAACTCGACTGTGTGACGAAAGCCAAGACCTAACTCCTATAGGAAAGGCAGCAACCAGAAACACGTGGAGCTGTGTCTCATTGATGAACAATGCTACTCTCTGAGAAAAGTTCTTTCTGTGTATTGCCTCATTTTTTATTTTATTTTATTTTTGTTTTCTTTATTGATTCCAGAGAGAGGAAGGGAGAGAGACAGAGAGATAGAAACATCAGTGAGAGAGAACATCGATTGGCAACCTCCTGCATGCCCCCCACTGGGGATTGGGCCCACAACCTGGGCATGTGCCTGACCGGGAATCAAACTGGCAACCTCTTGGTGCATGGGTCGATGCTCAACCACTGAGCCACACCAGTCGGGCCTTATCCTTTAGTTTATTCATCCAAAGCCTGTGTCTATGTGAGGTCAGGAAAATAAATTTTCCTCCTACCTTTCTAAGTTCTTCAGACTAGAGTAATAATCAAATTAACATGAAACAGATCAACAGGAGAAAATGTCCATAATTATTACCTATGTACATATGGGGGTTCCATAAGAACATGAGACCTGAGAACTAACAGGGCAGTTGAGGCTTATGAGCTAAGGAGTGGGGTTGGGGCTTGAGACTTCAAAGAGCCGGAAGGCAATTCAGGTGGAGCTGGAAAAGAATATTTTTGATAAAGCAATGCATTCTGGGCCCCTTTAACAATGGAACACAGAAAGGACTGATCAAATGGGCCCTGTTATGTTTCTCCCTGTTCATTACACTTGGTTCATGTTAAACTACAGTTGGCAGTTAATCAGAAGGTCAAAGTTGTTTCCTGAGTCTTTCTTTTCTTAAAAAGAACCAGCTGAAAATAATCAATACCCCAAAAGACATATTTTTGGGGTGGCAAACATTGCTCTACTTCATCCACATAATCAAAAATATTGTTATTTCAACATTAAAGGTATTTTTATTCAACTCAACTAATAATTTTACCTTAATTTTTATGTAAAAGAAACAGTTAATCTATTTGACAGTCAAGGAAACTGAGGACACAGTATGTCTTTTGTATATGTATTGGTCCCTTTGTTCTAGAGAAAACCAGGATAGACTCCCTTCTGAAATTTTGAAGTTTTGTTGTATGGACTAATCTTTGTTACTGAAAATAAAATCACAGTTAACCAGATTAATTCAATTCTGAGTGAAAATGATGGATTATTTTGTCTAATCAAAGATGCTGCCTATGAAATTATTTCTTTCCTGCACCACAACAAAAATGGGAACCATATGGATTCCAGAATACACAGCATAAAGCCTAGAACTTTTCCAGCTCCCCTTGGTCAAAGCAAAGTACAATCACTTTACCAGTAACCTCCACGATATTGAAGATCGGAAAGGTAGTTAAATATCTAAATCCTGGTGAAAAATAAATTGCATGGGAGTTTGTTTTATATGAGATAGCCAAGAAAACAGAATCTATCATAGTGCAAAGTATGGTTAAAAGGATCAATACTACTGAGAAGTCAAGCAAGATGAAGAAAGAAAGATTTCAAAATGGGGGTGGAGAATGGAAGCTACACAGACCATCTCCCGGGACCAAACTGGAATTACAACTAAAATAAAGACAAATCATCAGGAAAAAGCAACAGCAAAGCAGCTTGCGAGGACCATATAACCAGGGATACTGAATCAATCCTGGTAGGATTGTGGAGGCACGAGAGGGATGCTGGGAGCCCAAGGACAGCAGTGGTCTTAGCTGTGAGCAGTACCCTCGGGGTTAACTCCCAAGAAGCCCCATAGCGCAGAGCCAGGACAGATGCTAAAATAGCCACAGCCACTCACCTTGGGCTTTGGCAGAGGGAGAGTGGACTGGACTGGAACTGTGTGGGGACACTCGGAATTTGGAGGGCGCTCAGAGCTTTTGCTGAGTTATGGCCATGCAGGACGGTGACCATCTTACTCTTTCCAGGGCTCTGTGGAGAGGCAGAAGCCCATCCCTCAGAGATTCAACCCCACCTGGTGGGCCATTGAAATGCAAATTGAGGCTCATTAACAACCAGCGTCTGCTCCACCATCAGGAAATCCCCTTAAGCTGAACACCTCAGGGAGCTTTTCATTCAACTGAGAACCCAAGGCTCTTCAAGAAACGTCAATGAATAGCCTCCAGACAAAAAGCCAGATGATAACTGAATCATTCCTGGGTTTGCAACTCTACTTAGGAAAGTAAGACTTAACAGTGGTGTTTAACGTGGGTCCTCCCTCACTCATCCAAACACATGAGAGGGAGCCACAAACAGCAGAACACCAACACCCACAGGGAAAATTTGCCAGGCTCCAAAACACACTGAGAAGCAAAAATGGTGTAACAAAAAAATCCCAAATGAAAGAACAAGAGACCTCTATGGAAGATGAGATAAATGAAATGCAGTTAAGCAAGTTAACAGAGGTAGAATTCAGAGCCATGATCTTGAGGAAGCTCAACAGCATGAGTAAGGACCTCAACACCATGAGTAAAGACATAGAAACATTGAAAATCAACCAACTGGAAATTAAAAACCACCAAGAAGAAATGAAGAAAGACATGTTAGAAATAAAGAAAACCTTGGAAGGACTAAACAGCACAGTAGAAGAAGCTGAAGACCAGATCAGTGAATTAGAAGACAGGGTAGAAAAAAATCAACCAATCAGAAAATCAAAAGGAAAAAACAGTTAAAAAACAGGAAAACAGCTTAAGATAACTGATGGACAACTGGAAACATAATAACATTCGCATAATAGGAGTCCCCGAAGAAGAAGAAAATGGGCAAGTGTTAGAGAATATATTTGAAGAAACAGTGACAGAAAACTTTCCTAATTTGGTGAAGGAAGAAGGCATTCAAGTTCAAGAAGCACAGAGAGCCCCAAGTAAGAAGAACCCAAACAGGCCCACACCAAGACACATAATAATCAAAATGCCAAAAATTAAAGACAAAGAGAGAAGCTTAAAGGCAGCAAGAGATAAGCAGCAACATGTTACCTACAAAGGAACCTCCATGAGGCTCTCAGCTGACTTCTCAACAGAAACACTATAGGCCAGAAGGGAGTGGCATGAAGTAATCAAGGTCATGAAAAACAAGGATCTGAATCCAAGACGACTTTATCCAGCAAGGTTATCATACAAAATAAAAGATCAAATGAAGAGCTTCCCAGACAAAAAAAAAAAAAAAAAAAGGCTCAGGTAATACATTAGCACCAATCCAGCACTGCAAGAAATGTTAAAAGTACTTCTGTGATTACTAGAAGAAATAGGAAGAAAAATATAACCACACTAAACAATATTGGCAAAAAATAAGTACATATCAATAATCACCTTAAATGTGAATGGATTGAATGCTCCAATAAAAAGACACCGAGTAGCTGACTGGATAAAAAACATGACTAATATATATGTTGTTTACAATAGACCCATCTCAAAACAAAAGATTTTCATTGGTTGAAAGTAAAGGGATGGAAAAAAATTTTCCAAGCAAACAGAAAGGAAAAAAAATCTGGGGTAGCAAGACTCATATCTGATAAAATAGATTTCAAAATGAAGGCCATAACTAGAGACAAAGAAAGCTACTACATAATATTAAAAAGATGTATCCAACAGGAAGATATAACCTTGGTAAACATAAAGGCATCTACTATAGGAGCCCCAAAATATATTAAAAATCTTCTTGAGGACTGCAAAGAAGAAATTGACAGCAATGCAATCATAGCAGGGGACTTCAACAACCTGCTGACATTGATGGATAGATCCTCTAGACAAAAACTTAACAAGGAAACACAGACTCTAAATCAAGCACTAGATCAAATGGATTTAATAAATATCTACAGAGAATTCTATCCCAAAACTACAGAATTCACATTCTTCCCAAGTGTACATGAGATATTCTCAAGATAGACCACATGTTAGGACACAAACTAAGTCTCTACAAGTTCAACAAGATTGAAATCATATGAAGCATCATCTCAGATCACAATGGCATGAAACTAGAAATCAATTGCAAAAAAAACATACAAAGACATTTGAACACATGGAGGCTAAATAGCATGTTATTAAACAATGAATGGGTTATCGGGGAGATCAAGGAAGAAATTAAAAATTTTCTGGGAACAAATGAAAATGAACACACAACAACACAAAATCTATGGGATGCAGTGAAAGCACTTCTGAGAGGGAAGGTCATATCACCACAGGCCTACCTCAAGAAACAAGAAAACATTCCTAGTAGACTATCTAACCTCACCACTTAAAGAACTAGAAAGCAAACAAAAAGAAAACCCCAGAGCAAGTAGAAGGAAGGAAATAGTAAAGATCAGAGCAAAAATAAATGACATAGAGACCAAAAACAATTCAAAGGATCAATGAAACAAAGAGCTAGTTCTTTGAAAAGATAAACAAGATTGATGGACCCTTAGCTAGAATCATCAAGAAACAAAGAGAGAGAACCCAAATACAGAAAATCAGAAATGAAAGAGGAGAAGTAACAACTGACACCAAAGAAATACGAAGGATTGTTAACAAATATTATGAACAATTATATGGCAACAAATTTGACAATCTAAGCAAAATGGACAAATTTCTAGAAACACATAGTCTCCCAAAACTGGACTGGAAGGAAACAGAAAACTTGAACAGACAAATAACAAGTAATGAAATTGAAGAGGAAATCACGACTCTCCCAGAAAACAAAAGCCCAGGCACAAACACTTCACAGAGGAGTTTTGCCGATCATTCAAAGAATACCCATTCTCTTCAAACTATTCCAAAAAATTCAAGAAAAAGAAAGACTTCCAAACTTGTTTTATGAGGCCAGCATAATACTAATTCCAAAGTCAGAAAAAGAAACTACAAGAAAGAAAACTACAGGCCAATATCCCTGATGAACATAGAAGCCAAAATCCTGAACAAAATACTATCAAATCAAATCCAGCAATACATCAAAAAAATTATTCACCATGACCAAGTGGGATTCATTCCAAGGATGCAAGGCTGGTACAATATTCACAAATAAATAAATGTGATACACCACATAAACAAAATGAAAGATAAACACCACATGGTCATATCAATAGATGCTGAAAAATCATTTGACAAAATCCACCACCCATTTGTGGTAAAAATGCTCAGCAATGTGGGAATAGAGGGATCATATCTTGATATAATAAAGGCCACATATGAAAGACCTACAGTCAACATTATACTCAATGGGCAAAAAGTAAAAACATTTCTTTTAAGAACAGGAACAAGGCAGGGATGCCCACTTTCACCCCTCTTATTTAACATAGTACTGGAAGTCTTAGCCACAGCAATCAGACAGGAAGAAAAAATAAAAGGGATCCAAATTGGAAAGGAGGAAGTGAAACTGTCATTATTCACAGATGACATGATATTATTCATAGAAAACCCTAAAGACTCCATCAAAAATCCACTAGACTTAATAAATGGATTTGGCAAAGTAGAAGAATACATCATTAATGTCAAGAAATCCATGGTATTCTTATACACCAAGGATGAACTTACAGAAAGAGAACTAAAAAAACAATCCCATTTACCATTGTGGCAAAAAAAAATTAAGATACCTAGGAATAAACTTAACTAAAGAAGTAAAGGACCTATTTGCAGAAAACTATAGGACATTGAAAAAAGAAATAGAGGAAGATATAAAATGTGGGAGCACATACCTTGTTCATGGATTAGAAGAGTTAACATCATTAAAACGTTCATATTACCCAAAGCAATCTATAGGTTCAATGCAATCCCCATCAAAATACCAACAATATACTTCACAGAAATAGAACAAATACTTCAAAAGTTCATATGGAACCAAAAAAGACCCTGAATGGCCTTAGCAATCTTGAAAAAGAAGGACAAAGTAGGTGGGATCACAATACCAGATATCAGGTTACACTACAAAGCTACTGTAATCAAAACAGCCAGATACTGGCACAAGAAAAGGCATATAGACCAGTGGAACAAACAGAGAATCCAGAAATGGACCCAAGACATTATGCTCATTTAATATTTGACAAAGGTGGCAAGAGCATACAATGGAGTAAAGACAGCCTCTTTAATAAATGGTGTTGGGAAAATCGGACAGCAACATGCAGAAAAATGAAACTAGACCATCAACTTACACCCTACACAAGAATAAACTCAAAATGGATAAAAGACTTAAATGTGACTCATGAATCCATACAAATCATAGAGGAAAATGTATGCAACAAAATTTCAGACATCATACACAGCAGAATTTTCAGATACATCAGATACCTAAGTCACCAGAAACAAGGGAAAAAATGAACACATGGGACTACATCAAACTAAAAAGCTTCTGCACAGCAAAGAAACAACCACCAAAAGGGAAAGGGAACCCACTCTATGGGAGAGCATAATTGCCAATAACACATCAGATACGGGGTTAATTTTCAAAATATATAGAGTGCTCATACATCTCAACAAAAGGAAGACAAAGAACCCAATTAATAAATGGACAGAGGACTTAAATAGACACCTCTCCAAAATGGACATACAAATGGTCAAGTGACATATAAAGAAATGCTCAACATCACTAACCATCAGAGAGATGCAAATTAAAACAACAATGAGGTATCATCTCACACCTGTCAGAATGGCCACCTTCAACAAGTCATCAAACAAGTGTTGGCGAGGGTGTGGAGAAAAGGGGACTCTTATACACTGCTGGTGGGAATGCAGACTGGTGCAGCCACTATAGAAAACACTATGGTGTTACCTCAAAAAATTAAAAATTGAATTGCCATTTGACCCACTGATCCCACTTCTAGGAACATACCCTAAGAAGCCTGAAACACCAATCAGAAAGAATATATGTACCCTCATGTTCATAGCACCACTATTTATAATAGCTAAGATCTGGAAATAGCCCAAGTGTCCATCAGTAGACGAATGGATAAAAGAAGCTGTGGTACATACACACAATGGAGTAGTATGCAGCCATAAGAAAGAAAGATCTCTTATCCTTTGAGACAACATGGAGGGACCTGGAAAGTATTATCCTAAGCGAAACAAGCCAGGCAGAGAAAGACAAATATCACACGATCTCACTTATTTATGGAATATAATGAACATAACAGTCTGAGGAACAGGGTAGTCCCAGAGATGTGGAAGTGGGGTACAGACTGACAACCCTCAGAAGAGGGGATGGTGGGGGGAGGGAAGAGATAAACCACAGAACTTATATGCATATACTCATAACCAATGGACACGGACAACAAAGCTAGGGATCAGGTTGGGGGGATGGGGAGGAGGTTGTCAAGGGGAAAAAAGGAGAAATATCTGTAAAAAAAATATGTTAAAAAAATAGATGAACATAAATCACCATGTCAACAGATTAAACACGTAATACCACATGATCAACACATCCATTTTAGGATAAGCATTTGGAAACAGTTCACTATCTATTCATGATATAAATTTAAGTATAAAGGAAAAAAAAGAAGTGGAAGAAAAGTTATTTAAGGTTTTAAAGGGCATCTATAAAATCTATAACTAGTATCAAACTCAATGTTCAAAAATGATGTTTTCCCCTTATCAGAAGCAATACAATGATGTCCATTCTCACCACTCCTATTCAACAACATACTGGAAGTCCTATCCAGTTCAATAAGGATAACTATCTAACTAACTAAATAAATAATTTATACAGAGGTGAACGGAAGGAGTAAACTATCTCACGTAATAAGTGTGATTGTTTACTTAGACAACTCTAAAAAGATTACAAAAGACTTAGAACAAATAAGCACCTTTAACCAGGTTTCAGCATCTAAGGTCAATATATAAAGATCAACTATTTTCATATACTAGGAATGAACATTTAAAGTACCATTACACTACCATGCAACAGCAGGAGAATATACAGTCTTTTCAAACATTTACACATGGGCCATTTTATATTATAGATTATATGTTGGTTTACAGAACAATTTTTAAGAAATTTGAAAAAATTGAAATAATACTAAGTATCTTTGCTGACCACATTGTATGAAACTAGAAATCAATAACAGAAGAAAAGCTGTAAAATTCACAGATACATGGAAAATAAAACACATGCCTGTAAAAAAAACAGTGGTACATTTACACATTGAAATACTACACAGCTGTAAAAAAGAAGGAGCTCTTCCGTTTTGTGACAGCATTGATGGGCCTGGAGACTATCACGCTAAGTGAAATAAGCCGGACAGCCAAAGTCAAACACTATATGATCTCACGTATATGTGGAATCTAATGAAAAAATAATAATAAACTGATGAACAAAATAGAACCAGAGTCATGGATACATGGAACAGACTGACAGTTGTCAGAGGGGAGGGTGGTGGAGGACTGGATGAAAGAAGGTGAAAGGATTAGCCAAAGAACATATATGTATAACCCATAGACACAGACAACAGTCTGCTGATGGCCAGAGGGAGGGGATACTGCACAAAGGGCAGGGGGAATGGGGGACATCTGTAGTAGTGTCAACTATAAATAAAAAAAAGAGAAATCAAGAGGAAAATAAAATATAAGATAAATGAAAATGGAAACACACATAAAACTTATGGGATGTGACAAAAACAGTGATAGGAGAGACTTTTATAGTCATAAACACATACATCAAAAAAAGAAAGCACGTAAAAATTTTTTACTTTCTGCCTTTATTCGATTTTATTGCTTAGAATCGAAATAAAATTTCAAGAGCAATTTCAAGTAGTTTAAATATAAAAGTACTTTCTTCTGAAATACAAATCAAATACTGTGGATATTGCAAAATCTAAGAGGCACATATATCTTTATGAATTGTGTTGGAAAATCTTAGGTAACTTACTAAAATTGTACATAGAAGCTCCGAATGAGCGATTTGATTTATAAAATAAGACGAGCTGAACTTGTAGTCTATTCCTCTGCATTTTGAAAAGATTTATTATTGTTTGAATAAATATACTACTGCCCTCATAGGGTCATTACTGTTTGGTCTGTATAGGCTATAGACAACACATTGAATTCTTCCAGAAAACCATGAATTATTTTAAAAATAGTCAATAAAAACTGTTATTTAATCTCATGTTGGCAAACCAATTGTATCACTGGAATTAAAAGGGATTTCCCTTGATGCAGTTCTCAATAATACAATAGCAAGTAAATAATATCATTTTAATATACGCAAACTGAAATCCCATGAACAAAGGTAAAATTCATAAACATCTTTGTAAAGTTTCTGGAAATAAATGATCTGTGTATCCAAGAATTGCCAAATGCTTTCCAGGAATACAATGCAAATTAATATGTATTCTCTGAGAATTTAATATATAAAAAGCCTGCACTAAGAGGTTTGGGATACATATAATTGGAAGATTTTTCTATCCCAATATGTGCTATTACCATGGACAAACAGACCTGACATAATTATTATAACAAAATGTGTCTTTTGGTCCAGCCGGTGTGGCTCAGTGGTTGAGCATCGACCCATGCACCAAGAGGTCACTGGTTTGATTCCCAGTCAGGGCTCATGCCCAGGTTGTGGGCCCGATCCCCAGTGGGGGGCATGCAGGAGGCGGCCAATCGATGTTCTCTCTCACTGATGTTTCTATCTCTCTGTCTCTCTCCCTTCCTCTCTCTGGAATCACTGACAAGGAGGCGTCAAAAAAGGCTGAGCAGGAAACTGGGATTTTCTTTTTCTTTTTCTTTTTAATCTTCACTGGAGGATATTTTTCCATTATCTTCAGATAGAGCAGGAGGAAGGGAGGAAGGAAGAGGAGAGAGAGAAAGAGAGAGAGAGAGAGAGAGAGAGAGAGAGAGACATTGGTTGCCACCCACAACCGAGGTACATGCCCTTGTTCGGAACTGAACTCAGGACTCTGGTCCGCAGGCCACGGTTCTAACCGCTGAGCTAAACTGGCCAAAGCAGGAAACTGGGATTTTCATTTCACTGAGCAGTAAAGAAGTTCTCCCTCCACCACTGATGTCAGTAGAGGCCAAGTGGGTATCCTGGATTCCTTCTTCCTCCCAGCAGTAACAAGTATTTCTCTTCTCAAATATCAACAAAGCTGAGTGGAGAACCAGAATTTCTACTGTGACCTGGCATTAATGTGGTAGCGTCTCCATTCTCATCCCTAAATGCCAAAGCAGTGTCAGAAGACACATCAATTAACAATTGACAATTAAAAACAAAAAACAAAAAAAACAACAAACTTGCCCTGGCCAGTTTGGCTCAGCGGTTAAAGCGTCGGCCTGCGGTCCGGAGAGACCCGGGTTCGGTTCCCGCTAAGGGCACGTACCTCGGTTGCAGTTTGTCCCCGGCCCTGGTTGGTCGTGCGGGTGGCAGCCACTCGATGTGTCTCTTCACGTCGATGTCTCTCTCTCTCTCTCTCTCTTCATCTCTCTCCCTCCCACTCTATCTGTACAAAAAATGGAAAAATATCCTCGGGTGAGGATAAAAAAAAAAACAAAAAAACTTGAAAAGATTCAACACTCATTCATGTAAATATTCTCAGCAAAATAGGAATAATTCAGAACATCCTTAACTCGCTAAAGAGAATCTACAAAAAAATCAAGGGCTGCCCTGGCCGGTTTGGCTCAGCGGTTAGAGCGTCCGCCTGCGGTCCGGAGAGGCCCGGGTTCGGTTCCCGCTAAGGGCACGTACCTCGGTTGCAGTTTGTCCCCGGCCCTGGTTGGTCGTGCGGGTGGCAGCCACTCGATGTGTCCCTTTCACATCGATGTTTCCCTCTCTCTCTCTTCCGCTCTCTCCCTCCCACTCTGTCTGTACAAAAAAATGGAAAAATGTCCTCGGATGAGGATTAAAAAAATAATAATAAAACTAACCTTTAAAAAAAAAAAAAATCAAGGGCTCATATCCTTCTTAATGAGGTGAGAGACTAAATACTTTCCTCCCAAGATCACAAAGTGACAAGAATGTTCACCCTTAAAACACTTATTCAACATAGTGCATGAAGTTCTAATAAATGCAACAAAGCAAGAAAATGAAATAAATGACATACAGATTGGAAAGAAAGAAATAAAATAGTTCTTATCTGCAGATGACATGATTGCTTTTATAAAAAATTAGAAAGAATCTACCAAGAAAAATCTTAGAATGAATAAGAGTGACTTCAGCATGAATACAGGACACAAGATTAGCATACAAAATCAATTGTATTTCTCTACACTATCAATCAACATGTGGCCATTGATATTAAAAATACAATATCATTTATAATCACTCAAAAAAGAAAAAGAAATTTTTACAAGTAAATGAAACAAATATATACAAGACATATAATAAAATCAGTAAAACTAATGAAAGAAAGAAAAAGATCTAAATAAATGAAGTTATACTGTGACCCTTGATAAGAAGCTCAGCATAGTAAAGATTTAACTTCCCCCAAATTAAAAAACAGGTTTAATTACATTTCAATTAAAGTCAATAAAGAAATTTTGCATATAAAGGCAAATTTATTTTAAAATGTATGTGGAAAACAGTATGGAGTTTCCTCAAAAAATTAAAATTAGAACTGCCTTTTGACCCAGTGATCCCAATTCTGAGAATATATCCTAAGAATCCCAAAACACCAATAAAAAAGAATATATAAACCCCTAAATTCATAGCACACTATTTACAATAGCTAAAATCTGGAAAAAGCCCAAGTGTCCATCAGTAGAAGAGTGGATAAAAAATGCTGTGGTACATGTACACAATGGAATACTATGTGGCTATAAAAAAGAAGGAAATCTTACCTTTTGCAACAGCATAGATGGACCTGGAGATTATTATGCTAAGTGAAATAAGCCAGCCCAAAAAGGACAAATACCATATGACCTCACTCATATGTGGGATCTAATGATCAAAATAAACTGACAAAATAGAAACCGAGGCAGAGATAAATGGAACAGATTGACAGCTGTTACAGGTGAGGGGGGAAGTAGGGACTGGGTGAAAGAACATGAAGGGGGCCCTGGCCTGTTTGGCGCAGCGGTTAGAGTGTCGGCCTGCGGTCCTGAGAGACTTGGTTCGGTTCCCGCTAAGGGCATGTACCTCGGTTGCAGTTTGTCCCCGGCCCTGGTCGGTTGTGCGGGTGGCAGCCACTCGATGTGTTCCTTTCACATCGATGTTTCTCTCTCTCTCTGTTCCTCTCTCTCCCTCCCACTCTACCTGAACAAAAAATGGAAAAATGTCCTCGGGTGAGGATAAAAAAAAAAAAAAAAGAACATGAAGGGGTTAAGCAAAGACCATATGTACATAACCCATAGACACAGACTACAGAGTGGTGGTAGCTAGAGGGAAAGGGGGTGGTAGTTGTAGGTGGGCCAAGGGAGGGAAAATAGGGATGAAAATAGACTTTGCTTGGGGGGATGCATTGTCTTTCTATTTGTTGATTGTTACTTTTTCATTTTTTTTACTCCTCACCTGAGGAGTGGGAGGGAGAGAGAGAGAGACAAAAAAAAAACACATCAATGTGAGAGAGAGACACAATTGGTTGCCTACTGCATGACCCCAACATGGTATAAGCTTCCACTTGTTTGTCTCTTCCTCAATTTTTTTCTTCAGTTCCTTAAAATTTTCCCAAGTATAGGTCTTATACCTCCTTGGTTAAATTTGTTCTTCGGTACCTTATTTTTTTGTTGCAGTAGTAAATGGGATTACTTTCTTAATTTATCTTTCTGATAGTTCATTATTGCTATATAAAATGCCACCAATTTCTCAATATTAATTTTTTATCCTGCTATTTTGCTGAATTTATTTATTAGATCTAGTAGTTTTTTTGGTAGAGACTTTAGAGTTTTCTATATACAATATCATGTCATCTGCAAATAATGATAGTTTGACTATCACCTTTCCAATTTGTATACTTTTTATTTATTTTTGTCTAATTGATGTGGCTAGTACTTCTAGTACTATGCTGGATAAGAATGGTGAAAGTGGACATCCCTCTCTTGTTCCTGATCTTAAGAGAAATGCTTTTAGTTTTTGCCCAAATAGGATTCAGCACCTCATCTATGAGATCACAAAGACCCAGGCAAATGTTTAGTTATCTTCACACATGGCATTGCACATAGAAATTGTCATTTTCAGTTATATTTTTCATTGAACACATTAACTTGGCACCTGGAGTTTACCACACTTTCCATGACAAGTTGAGGGAGGAAGAGAGGGAGATAGCAGAGCTACGTTTTATGAAGCCCAAATTAGCATCAGCTCATCTTCATTAGAACACACTGAGGTGGGAAGCAGTGGTCTTCCCATTTTACAGATGAGTCAAGGAGGGAACAGAGAGGCAAAATCATTTACAAAGAATCAGTGGAGCCCAGACTGGAATTCTGACTTGTCCAACTCTCATACATACTTCTGACCCCTGAAATGATGGTAACAACAGTGCTGGCAGCAACAAAATCCACTGAGCAGCCACTTGGCCGCAGTAAAGGGAGGAAGAAAGGGAAAGGAAGAGGCCCTTGGGGATGCAAAGTGAGAGGCGTCATGAGGTTTCCCTGTTCTGAAAACAAGTCCCTGGCATTGGACACGTCAGCCCAAAGCCCACTTGGGAATCTGCTGAAACCACCCAAACTCTGTGTCTGTCTTCACAATGAACAATTGGATGAAGGGAAAAAACTCTAATTAAAAATAGAAACAGGCCCTGGCCAGTTTTGCTCGGCGGTTAGTTAGAGAGTCGGCCTGCGGACCAATGAGTCGCGGGTTCGATTCCAGTCAAGGTCAGTACCTCAGTTGCAATTCGTCCCCGGCCCTGGTTGGGGTCGTGTGGGAGGCAGCCACTCGATGTGTGCCTTTCATGTCGATGTTTCTTTCTCTATCTCTCTCTCCCTCCCACTCTATCTGAACAAAAAAAGGAAAAGTGTCCTCGGGTGAGGATAAAAAATTAATTAATTAATTAATTAATTAATTAATTAAAACAGTGCACAGTAAAAATGAGAGGCTGGCTGCTGGCCTGAACATGCTGCAAGACCAAAATGGCCACAGACAACACTGTGCCCTGGGTGCATGAACCCTCTGGGTACAGGCCTGGCCAAGAGCAGGCACAGGCCCTACATTATTGAGCCCTAGTCTCATCTCTGCGGATTCATTATTTCCTTAAGGCACCACCCTCACTAATTACACCAAATGGACATGGCCATATTTAGTCAGAGTCTCAAATCTGTCCTTTCACATGCCGGTTAGGGGGGGATACCATCATTTCAAGGTTCCTGGGTGCCACCTAGAGGTCACAGACAGCAACTGTTTCTGCCCTAAACGTTTTCAGCTACTGCCATTTCTTCCCTGAGACAAAATTTGGTAAGGAAAAATTAAAACTATCTCTGCAGCCCTGGCCGGTTTGGCTCAGCGGTTAGAGCGTCAGCCTGCGGTCCACAGAGACCCGGGTTCGGTTCCCGCTAAGGGCACGTACCTCGGTTGCAGTTTGTCCCCGGCCCTGGTTGGGTCGTGTGGGTGGCGGCCACTCGATGTGTCCCTTTCACATCGATGTTTCTCTCTCTTCCTCTCTCTTCTTCCTGCTCTATCTGAGTGAAAAATGGAAAAATGTCCTCGGGTGAGGATTAAAAAAAAAAAAAAACTATCTCTGCAGATTATATGAATTTATATGTAGAAAACTCTAAAGATTCCACAAGACAACGGTTATTATTAATAAACAAATTTAGTAATTTTGAGAACACAAAATCAACATGCAATAATCAGTTGTGTTTCTATACAATAGCAATGAAATATCTGAAAAGGAAATTAAGAAAATAATCCCATTTATGATAGCATCAAGAAGAATAAAATACTTAAGAACAAACTTAACCAAGAAGGTGAAAGATTTATAAAATGAAAATTATAAAGCACTGATGGAAGAAGCTCTGGCCAGATAACTTAGTTAGTTAGAGCATTGTCCCAGTAAGCCAAAGTTGCGTAAATAAGTGGAACAACAAAAATCGATGTCTCTCTCTCTCAAATCAATAAATAAAAAATTTTTTTTATTAATTAATTTATTTTTGTTATAGATATTTCTCCTTTTTTCCCCACTGATTCCCTCTTCCCCCTCCCTCCCCGCCCTGTCCCCAGCTTTGTTGTCCATGTCCATTGTTCATGCATACATGCATATAAGTTCTGTGGTTTATCACTCCCCCCCCTTCTGGGGATTGTCAGTCTGTACTCCACTTCAAGCATTGATGAAAGGAATTGAAGAAGACATAAATTGAAAGACATTCTGTGTTCATGTATTGGAATTCAATGCAATCCCCATTAAAAAACTACAAGAGACTCCAAATAGCTGAGGGAATTTTGAGAAAGAACAAAGCTGGGTGCACCACACTTTCTGATTTCACACTATATTGCAAAGCTACAGTAATCAAAACAGTATAGTACCGGCATAAAAACAGACTCGTATGTCAACGGTATGGAATGGAGAGCCCAGAAATAAACTCACTCATATACGGTCATCTGGGCTTTGACAAGAGTGTCAGCAATACCCATAGGGAAAGGATAGTAGTCCCCTCAATAAATAGTGTGGGAAAACTGGATAATCTCATGCAAAACTAATGATGATTTTCCAGTTCTTTTATTTCATCTACATTTATACATTGAAATTTTTCTGTATAGAAAATTTTTCCATTATTCTGAATTCATGTAATTATACAATAATGTATTTACTTATATCAGTGTGGACTCAGACATTTATTTTAATCTTGGCTCTAAAAGGCAATATTATTTATTTAAAATTACATATTTTTATTTTGCAGTTTATATAGATTGAGGTATTTAAAAATAATGACCATAAAAATCTAATCTTGTTGGCAAATGTATATACATTGTAATGCTGAACTTATTATGCTCTTTTCAAATTAAATTTATTGGGGTGATATTGGTTAATAAAAGTCTATATATTTCAGGTGTACAATTCTATAATGCAACATCTGTGTATTGATAAATGGTTTCAATTTTGGCTCTTTGGAGTTCCTTCAGGTTTGCTCTTTTGCTCATTTCACAAGCCTCCTTTGTTATTTTACTTTTTCCTAGGAGGAAAGAAGGGGCATTTCTTGACTTTATAGCACTGCAAAATACTACAGGCTTAGCTAGAATTTCCTGTGCCCCAGACCTGGAATCCATCAGTTCTCATTGAAGTCCTGCTTCCTTTTATTGTGAGATGGTGTTTAGAAATTATATTTGAGTACTAGGTATCCTTATGGATACTAGAGTGCCACTTACGTTATTTCTTTTCAGTGAATATTGTTCCGAAATACATGCATGTATACTAACTAAGCATACAGTCACCTATATTTAATTCTATTCACACTCATATTGAAATATTTATAAGTCAATATTGATAGCTTCAACTTCAATCAGGCGATACAATGTTCATTTCTATTTTTATGTTTTCCTGATGTGTAACATCTTACAGACAGCAAAACCTGACTGTCATTATCTACAATACATGTACACATTTTTTCAACCTCTGTGTAAAGATAAATTAGTTTTCGAATTTCTAACCCGTACCCTTGTGTGAAATAAATTTATCAACTATAATAGAATGCTTGTGTGAAATTATTTTTGTCTTTAAACTTACTTAATACCCAGTCAAAACACTATAAAAAAAAGTTACCTAGATCAACTCCTCTCCTTTCCACACACCTGTCAGTGAGGATGTCATCTGTATCATTTCTGATTGTTTTAATTCTATTCTTCCATACATTGATTTTCTAGTTGAATTTTAATTATTTACATAGAGTAAATTTTATTCTGTTGTGTATAATCTTATAGGGTTTGACAAATGCATGCAATCATGCTTCCACCAGCATAGTTTCATACAGAACAGTCCCATCACACCCAAAATTCCTTAATGCTGCTCCACTGTAGTCAGTTACCCCTACTCCCACTCCACAACCCTCAGCAACTGATGATACTTTGCTTTTCAGTATCTTTGTCTTTTCCAGAGTCATATAAATAAAATCATACAATATGTAGCCTTTCTAGTCTGATATTTTTCACTTAACATAATTCATTTTGGATTAATTCATGTTGTTTTATTGAATCAATAGTTTATTTCTTTTGGCCTACTGTGTGGCTGTACCATAACTTATCCATTCATTGTTCTTTTTTGTGTGGCTATAAATAGTAATATCATAATCACTAACATAGGGTTTTAGTGTGAATAGAAGTTTTTATTTCTCCTGGGTAGATATCTAAGAGTAGTATTACTGGCTTATATGGTAGGTATATATTTACATTTATGAGAAAAAAACAAGTTGTTTTCCAAAATTATTGTGCCATTTTGCCTCTCTTTCAGCAAAAAAGAGGGTTACAGCTGCTTTGTATTTTTGGATGATATACACTTTATACATTTTTTTTCTTTATTGACTTTAGAGAGAGAGGAAGGGAGAGGGATAGAGAGATGGAAACATCGATGAGAGAGAACATCGATTGGCCGCCTCCTGCATGCCCCCCACTGGGCATTAGGCTCACAACCTGGGCATGTGTCCTGACTGGGAGTCGAACCAGCGACCTTTTGATGCATGGGTCGACGTCCAACCACTGAGCCACACCGACCAGATGGATGATGTACACTTTTAAATAGCTAAAAATATGATCCTTTTGGTCTGTTTACATTCGTAATCTTTACCTTAATTATACATAATTATGAGTACCTGGTGCAAATCTCTCTCTCTCACATACATACATGCACACACACACAGGAAAACACACACACAGAAACACACACACATGCACTCATTTCATTATTTTAAAAAAATGAATATGGCCACATTGAATAGATCACAGGTCAAACTTTGGATGATTTCCCATCTCCAACTTATTCACTTTGAAGGTGTATGTCTGAATCAAACTCTCTCTTCTCTGAGAATATGTTTATCCACGTGCATTTTTAAGAATGACAAAAAAAACCTTCAACTGTAAAGTTTTTGTAGATAAAATGTACCCAAAAGCTACTTATGCAATCTAGACTTGTAGACAAATATAATAAAGATTGCATAGCTATAAATACTTGTATTCTCTAATTCTTTGTAAGTAGCGGATCATTTACTTGGGAAAACATGTTGATTAATTATGTTTAGGCAAATTCTGAAACGGAAAACATGGAAAAAACTATCATTTCCCCTTAAAGGTAATCTAATACATAATTTCTATTTAACATAGATGTGTATAATTAATTATAATGGCAGGCACAAGTGAATGTTTAAAATAATAAATAGTACTTTCCTTTAGAAAAAGTAGGCAAGAAATTTCATTTGTAATCTTAATAAAACTATTATTAAGAAACTAGATTGATATGGAGGAACCTCAAGAGTACTATGCTAAGCAAAACAAGCCAAGCAGAGAAAGACAAATATCATATAATCTCACTTATTTGTGGAATATAATGACCTAAACAAAGTGATGAACAAAATAGACCCAGAGACATAGAAGTAGGGTACAGACTGACAAACCTCAGAGGAGGGGGTGATGGAGGAGAAGAGATAGACCACAGAACTTCTATGCATGTATACGTAATCATGCATATAGACAACAATGCTGGGTATGGGTGGGGGGTGGGGTGGGGAGGAGGGTGTCAATGGGGGAAAAAGGAGAAACATCTGTAACAAAAATAAATTAATAAAAATAATTTTTTAAAAAACTAGATTGATACAGTCTTACAAGCAATGTATTATTTTCTTACTCCATCTCCAAATATTTTAGTAAACTGTTCACATTCCATGTACACAATTACATAGGGCTTCATAATATTGACTATAAAATGGCTAGGATGGTGTTTTAGAATTTTATATAGCAATACAATTGCACTAAATATTTAGTTATCTGTATCTTTATTTTTAAACTTTGGAATAAAATAATGCTTTATGTAGATGATTTGTTTCTATGACAAAACATTTGAATTAAAACTTGTCTATATAACTCATGTGAAATGTGTGTTCTTAAGCAATATATAAATCAACATTTGCCCTTCATCAAATTGTGATTTCTCTTAGTAATTTGGTTTGATATTTTTATAGTTCCCAAGTAATTTTATCTGAAAGAAATTCTTCAGTCTCATATGAGTTCAATTAGATGGAGCTGCAATACACAGAGAAGATCAATAGTCTCTGCAAGCACTCCAGTTTCTCTGAAGTGTCTGAACAGTCTCCTGCGGAGTTTCTATATTAGAATTTTTAGAGGGATGGCATGTGTGAAGAGAAACAAAACTATGTAAAATAGAATGTAAAAATATACATCTTCTTTAAAAATTCATACGTATTAACAATTCATTGAATGTAAATAGAATGCTACCCATATCTTGTTAAAGGAATAAAAATACCTTTACATGTTGAGTATGCTAACATTCTAGGGAAATACACAGAATTTCACTCACAATTTTATCGATTTATTTATTTACTTTGATTGATTTATTTATTTTATTCTCACCTGAGGACACTTTTCTATTTTTTTTTTTCAGATAGAATGGGAGGGAGACAGAGGACGAGAGAGAGAGAGAGAAAGAGAGAGAGAGAGAGAGAGAGAGAGAGAGAGAGAGAGAGAGAGAGAGAAACATCAATGTGAAAGAGACACATAGACTGGTTGCCTCCTGCACGACCCCAACTGGGGCCAGGGATGAACTGCAACCCAGGTATGTGACCTTGGTCAGAATCAAACCCGCGACTCATTGGTCCGCGGGCCAGCTCTAACTGCTAAGCCAAACTGGCCATGGCTCAGTCATAACTTTAAAGGAGAGCAAGAGTATCGAATATATAATATTGGATAGATTATATCTTTTATAGATAATGTCGGTCTATATACAAGTCATAGATAACTCAGCGTGTTAGCCAGTATATATATACTTATATGTACTCTAGGTACAGTATAACATGATACATAATAGGTATATGTATCATTCTCTAAATTTAACTTTAAAACAACTAAAGACATATTTGTAATTTATATGTAAGTTTGCAGTCAATACTATGACCTAAACTCCACTAATATAAGATAAACCTTTAGGAGGCACAAAATTGAATGGTAAAGCCTTCCATATTTATAGAGATCGATTATCAAAAAAGACACATACTTTATTTTATTTTTTATATTTTATAGAAGTAAATCACTTTGAACATATTGTTTTGCAATCCTTGAAAGAGACTTTAAAATGTAACAACTTTTGTTTTTGTTTTTTTAAGATTTCTCTATTAATGAACACAAAAGTGAATCGGTTTTCTATGAGGTCATTATAAACACTGAATCAAAGTCAAGATCATGGAAAATTGTTTAGTTATTTTTTCCTTTCCTCTGGTAAAAATTATGGGAAGCAAGGTCAAAGTGACCTAAATCAGAGTAAGACCCATTGTCACAAGAGAAAAATCATGCAGAGAAGAAATAGCCTATGCTGATGGTGTCCATCGTAAGTCAAGTAGGCATAAAATTTCTTGAAACATTTTTCTTCCGACTTTAAATAATTGATGACATTCACAGCAGCAGTATTTATAACAAAGTTTGCAAATGGGGAACAAATGTTCTTAGACAGAAGAATGCATAAATTGTTTATCTGTGTGATGAAATAATATTTTACAGTGAAAATAAATCAGCTATACCTACAGATATTAATGTGAACAATTTCTACAGACATTCTGTTGAGTTAAAACATTGTTAAAAATGCACAATATAGTCTGGCCAGTGTGGCTCAGTGGTTGAGCGTCGACCCATGCACCAAGAGGTCACTAGTTTGATTCCCGGTCAGGGCACATGCACAGGTTGTGAGCCCGATCCCCAGTGGGGGGCGTGCAGGTGGTGGCCAATGGATGTTCTGTCTCATTGATGTTTCCATCTCTCTCCCTCTCCCTTCCTCTCTCTCTCAAATCCATACAGAAAAAAAAAAAAAAAAGAAAAAACACACACACTATATCATTCCATTTATGAAAAGTTTGAAAACCTGCAATTTGAGCAATATAGTCATAGGCCACATAATGCTCTGGTCAATGATGGACTGTATATACAACGGTGGTCCTATAAGATTATAACGGAGCTGAATTTCCTGTAAGAAATAGAAGTATATATGGTTTAGGAGGAATTCTTTTTCTTTGACAACAACAATGATATGGGGCAATGACTGCAGCAATATCTCTCATTCATAGTACCTGAATTTTCTATGCAAATATTATATCCCTGTTAGTCAACTACTGACCTGCTTCAGCAGAGGAGGCTTCTCCCCAGGGCTCATACACAGAGGATGCTGCCCCCCCGCCCAGATCTAGCTTGAGAGTCTTCCGAGTACATTGTTATAAATTCTTTAAGGATCTAAATCCAGTACAAAGACACAGGTCCATAGGAGCCACCTCAATGATTATTAAGTGCCACTTTGGTAAAAGTTTTTGGTGGTAGCTTGAAGCCAGCCTGTCCCTGCACTTTGGAAATATTTTCAGGTTTTAAAAATGGAAGGCAGCAGTTTTCAACCTTTTTTTATCTCATGGCACACATACACTAATTACTAAAATTCTGCAGCATACCAAAAAATATACTTTTTGCAGACCTGACAAAAACGTCAGAGAAGTAGAAATGAATCAGCTATACCTACAGATGTATCTATTCAGGTGTTAAGATCATATATTCCTGCCCTGGCCAGTTTGGCTCAGCGGTTAGAGCGTCGGCCTGCGGTCCGCAGAGACCCGGGTTCGGTTCCCGCTAAGGGCATGTACCTCGGTTGCAGTTTGTCCCCGGCCCTGGTTGGTCGTGCGGGTGGCAGCCACTCGATGTGTCCCTTTCACGTCGATGTTTCTCTCTCTCTCTCTCTTCCTCTCTCTCCCTCCCGCTCTATCTGAATAAAAAATGGAAAAATGTCCTCGGGTGAGGATAAAAAAAAAAAAAAAAGATCATATATTCCTTACAGTGACGTCAGCAAGATCACAGACTAGGAGGTTCCGATGTTCTTTTCCTCTCAAAAGCATGAATAAACAAATAGTTATCAATGAAAACATCACTTGGAGAGCTCCAGAGTGTAATCAAGAAGTTGCAGAAACCTAGTTGAATACAAAAATTGAAGGTGGCCTCATGGAAAAGAATAGAATCTCCCAGTAAGACACAGCTATTCAGCAAGAGCGATCACTTGAGCCAGGACTTCCCCACACATGGGAAAAGGAGAAAAACTCCACAGGCTTGGCCAGCCTCAACCACAACTAACAAAGCTGTATGAATTCTATGCATGTTTTTTTTTTATTGGACATAAAAAATGTCACAGAATACTGATCTCAGTTAAGGGTACTCTGAGATGTTGATAAATGAGATAAAATAAGTTTACTTCATAACTTTTTTATTTTATTTTTTATTTTTTTTTCTTTATTGATTTTAGAGAAAGGAAGGGAGAGGGAGAGAGAGAAACATTAATGAGAGAGGACATCGATTGGCCACCTTCTACATGCTCCCCACTGGGGATTGGACCCACAACCTCGGCATATGCCCTGGCCGGGAATCAAACTAGCGACCACTTGGTGCATGGGTCAATGCTCACCCACTGAGCCACAACGGCTGGGTCATTTCATATTTTTTTTTAAAGTACAGACAAAAATAAGGTCACTGTATAACTTATAAAATAACAAATACCTCCTGTCTTGGTCAACATAATGAGTAACCTCGTTCTAGTTTCCTTCTATAAAAATATGATTTATTGAGCTATACAATCATTGAAATACCTCACATTCCACCAGCATCCAATCTAGAACAAACCCCCACTTTTTTAGACTCTTCCCAAACTCACCCAACCAAATTGTATCTCTTACAATAAGTATTTTTTTAACACCCACTTACTCGGTATCCCATGATTCTCCATGGTGTGTGTTTTCCCTCATTGCAATGAGTAATAGAACTAATTTGTTCAACTACAGATACATTCCTGGTTGTCTGATTGGATAGCATTGAGAACAGTTAGAATGGTTTCAAAGGAGCAAAGGTTTTACTGAAAGATGATGTCCTACTATTAACAATGCAATCTTGAAGACAATTAAATACTTTTCTTATATTATTGAAAGAAAGAAATACTTATAAAAAAGTTGCATGCACAGAAAGCATGTATTTTAACAATAAGTGTGAAATAAATACATTTTAATTAAACAGAAACTATGGTTGACCCTCAATAACATGTATTTTAAAGGAAGGTAAAAGTCTGAGATAAAACGAATAAAAAGCAAAGCAAATAATAAGGTAAATTTATAAGATGGTCTAAACAAATATTGGCTTATAAAAATGATAGTAATTTTTTTTATTTTTAAAAGACAATGAAAAATAAATATATATAATAAATAGCTTATAAGCTGGGAGTGTTTTGATGGAGTTTAAGTTATACTAAGATTTTTAAAATTTTTCAGGAGAGAAAAGTTATGAAATAACATTAGCCTATGATAAATTAAGTAGGTATGAGTGATTACTATTAGATAAAGAAATGTTTTTTGTTTATATAAACGTTCTGGAATTAGCCCTGGTTGGTGTGGCTCAGTCAGTCAAGTGTCGTCCCATGCAACGAAAGGTCCTCAGTTTGATGCCTGGTCAGGGTACATACCCAGGTTGCAAATTCCATCCCCAGTTGGGGTGCATGTGGGAGATAATCAAATGATATTTTTCTCTCACATCAATGTTTATCTCTCTCTCTAAAAAATCAATCAAAATGTATTTCTAAAAAAAGACATTGATTTAAAAAAGAGTTCTGTAATTAGATTATGATGATGGACGCACAGCATTGGTAATGTACTACATAAAAATAAAATTCATCAGACTGCACACACCTTAAATGGTTAAAACGGTTATTTTTATGACAATTTTATATTTATAAAAACTATATATAACTCAAGAAGAAATAAAAAATATGAGTAGATTTATAATAGTTAAAAAGATTGGGTAAAATCAAAACCATAATGAGATACCACTGCACATCTATCAGAATGGCTATCTTCAATAAATTAACAAACAACAAGTTTTGATGAGGATGTGGAGAAAAGGGAATCCTAGTGCCCTATTGGTAGGAATGCAGACTGGCGCAGCCACTGTGGAAAACAGTGTGGATGTTCTTGCCTTGGTTGGTTTGGCTCAGGGGTTGGAGCGTCAGCCTGCTGACCAGAGAGTGCCCCGTTCAGTTCCCGCTAAGGGCACGTACCTCAGTTGCAGTCTGTCCCCGGCCCCGGTTGGGGTCGTCTGGGTGGCAACCACTTGATGTGTCTCTCTCACATCGATGTTTTTCTCTCTCGCTTCCTCCCTCTCTCCTTCCCATTCTATCTGAAGATGAATGCAAAAAAAATGTCCTCAGGTAAGGATAAAAAACAAAACAAAACAAATAAACAACAACAACAACAAAAAACTGCCTTAAAATCCAGCAATTTAACTTCTGGGTCTATATGCAAAGAAACCCAAACACTAATTCAAAAGATATATGTACCCTTATGTTCATTGCAGCATTATTTTCAATAACTAATATATGGAAACAAACCAAGTACCCAATAATAGATGACTTGATAAAAATGTGGAGGTACATATATAAAATGGAATACTACTTGGCCATAAGAAAGAAATAAATCTTACCATTTACAACAACATGGATGGACCTAGAGAGTATTATGCTAAGTAAAATAAGTCAGACAGAGAAAAACAAACACTATATGATTTCACTTATATGTGATCTCTAAAGAACAAAATAAAGAAAAAAAATAGAAACAGACACATAGATGCAGAGAACAGACTGCTGGTCTGTTACCAGAAGGGAGAAAAGGAGGTGGGGGGCTGAATGAAAAATGTGAAAGGATTAAGAAGTACAAGTTGGTAGTTATGGAATAGTCACAGGGATGTAAATTACAGCATAAGAAATAGAGTCAATAGTATAATAGTTATGTATGGTGCCAGGTCAGTGCTTGAAATATCTAGGGGACCACTTTATACAACATATGATTATCTAACCACTATGCTGTATACCTGAAACTAATATAGAATAATATTGAATGTAAACATAATTAAATAATAATTTTTTTAAAACTTCTGACAAACAAAACCTTGGGGTAGATTATTTCACTGACTGCTGAATTCTATCAAAAATTTAAAGAAAAATGACTATCCACCTGTCACAAAATCTTCCATTTTTTTACGTGGAAGAGAAGGGAAGTCTTTCCAATTCATTCTGTCTGTTCAGTATTATTTTGATTCGAAAACCAGACAAAGACATGAGAAGAAAACTATACATGCATGTCTCGTAAGTAAAATAGATGTAAACATTCTTAGTAAAATATTAGTGAACTGAATCCAGCAATATATATACAGGATTTTTCATAATGATCAAGTGGAATTTATTCCCAGAACAAAAATTTGCTTTACCATCCAAAAAATTAATCAATGCAACTTACTATAATAATAGAATAAGAATAAAAATCATATAATCAATTCAATAGTTGCAAAAAGAACATTTGACGAAGTCCAACACCCTTCCATGGAAATAACATTCAACCAGATAGGAACAAAATGTAACTTCTTTGCCCTAATACATGGCATCAACAAAAATTCCACTGGTAACATTTTACTTAATGGCAAAATACTGAATGTTTTCTTCATAAGTTCAGGAATAAAACAAGGAAGCCTGCTTTGCCACTTCTATTCAACATTGTACTGTAGGATGTAGCCAGGACAACTAGACTAGAAAATGAAGTAAAAGACCAGTAAACAAGAAATTTTATAAACATATATATAAACTTCTATCTTTAACATTTTTAACCATACAGGTATATCTACTGTTACAGATTTAGATGTAAAACATTACAGCATAAAATTTTGAGAGAAAAAAATAGAACAAAATCTAGGACTCAACAAGGTTTCTATGCCTAACAAAAAGTACTTAAACTTGATATCAAAAGTACTATTTATAAAAGGAAATACTAAATTAAACTTCATAAAAATTAAAATATTTTGCTCTAACTAGTTCTATGTTAAGAGGATGAAAAGACAAGGTGCATACTGAGAGAAATTATTTGCCAACCAAATGCCTAACAAAGGACGTATCTGGAAAATATGAAATCACACAAAACTCAATAGTAAAAAGAGAAAAACAATCAAAATAGAAAATTGTCAAAATGATATGAAGGGACATTTCACTGAAGAGTAAGTAAGCATATCAAAAGATGTTCAACAGTATTAGCCATTGAGAAAGTTGATCACTCAGACATTGATGATACAAATGAAAAATAGCCCAGCAGGTGTGACTCAGTGGTTCAGCATCGACCCATGCACCAAGAGGTCACCGGTTCGATTCCCGGTCAGGGCACATGCCCAGGTTGTGGGCCAAAACCCCAGTGGGGGGCATGCAGGAGGCGGTCAATTGATGTTCTCTCCCATCAATGTTCTGTCGCATCGATGTTTCTATCTCTCCCTCTCCCTTCTTCTCTCTCTTAAATCAATAAAGGAAAAATCTTTTTTAAAAAAGAAATGAACAATAGCATTGTTATTTTCTGTCAGAAATTCAAATTTTGTCGTTTACAACACATACTGTCATTTGTTTTAATTAAAGTGCATTCTTATGTCATCAGTTTTAGAGAATATGCCTGCTTATTATCCATCACTGAATAATGATGTACTATGGGTTGAATTTTGTACTCTAAAAAGATAGTTTGAATATGAGATTGTTTAGAAATAGGGTCTCTACAGACGTTATCCAGTTAAGATGAAGTCATTAAGGTGGGCCCTAATCCAATATAATTGGTGTCATTGATAAGGGAGGGGCACATAGTAGAAACAGAATCACAGTTGTTTAATAGCTACTCGGTATGAAAAAGAGATTTCTTTTACAGACCCTGGGAAACTGGAGGATGTGTTGCAGGAGGAAGAACAGGCCCTGGAGATAAGGCAGCCCCAGAGCCCAGATGAGCCTGTCATTCAAAAGAAAATATATTTAAAGCATCGATCAAGAACAGAACCTATCTGAAGGGAGACAGCATTCCGGGCTAATCTTTTCAGGGGCTAATCTTCACAAAGACAATGATAGAAGGCAGACCCTGGGAACTCACTAACTTTAGATTTTTTTCTACCCGTTTACCCTATATAAGACCTTGTTTGAAAATGAAATGTCAGAGAGATTTTTTTCAGGATGTTACAACTGCCGACTCTCTGATTAATAAACGCACCACAAAGATTCAAACTTGTCTCTACTTATTTGACTCTGGTAGAGGCAGGCAGTTCAGACACTTTAATGTCCAGTTTCATTCATTATAGAAAGAGGAAATATAGACCGGAAACTGATATGCACAGAGGGGAGACGATGTGAAGACACACAGGGAACTTGGCCATGTGACTGGAGTGATATATTTATGACCCAGGTAACATCAAGGATTGCTGGCAAACACCAGAAACCAGCAGAGGCCAACATCTGGGTTTCAGAATGATGAGACAACAAATCTTTGTTGTGTTGAGCCACTGAGTTTTTGGTACTTTCTTATGGTGGCACAGAAATATGTTACACTATAGTCTATGTTCAACTCATTCTTTCTTTGGAAAGTGTTCCATGAGAAATGGATGAGTTCAACTCACATTTCAAAAAATCACATAAAGCATGTTTTTCTCTCTCAATAATACTAATTATACCTTGGTAAAGGAGTTTTTTATGCATACAGTGAAACCTCGTTCTCGAACGCCTCGGTTTTCGACCAAATGGAGATTCGAGAAACTTTTGTCTCGGAATCCGAACAAATATTTGGAACTCGAACTTCCGAGATGAGCCGAGTTGAGCCGAATGGCGTTCATTCGGCCCAGCGCGCCTTGCTTGCGGCATCAGTGTGAGTGCAGAGAGAGAGTCACGCTTTGTGGAGTCACGCTTTCCTATTGGTTTCATTGCTTCGGTTCTCGAACAATTCGGTTCTCGACCATCCTCCTGGAACGAATTATGTTCGAGAACCGAGGTATCACTGTACTCTCATTTTGTCATACAACCTTAAAAAGATATGCATTCAAGCCCGGCCTGTGTGCCTCAGTGGGTTAAGCATCGTCCCATGGACTGACAGGTCCTGGTTTGATTCCCAGTCAGGGCACATGCCCAGTAGGGGGCGTGCAGGAGGCAGCCGAGCAATGTTTCTCTCTCACGTTGATGTTTCTCTCTCTGCCTCCTTTCCTCTCTCTCTAAAAAAATCAATAAAAACATATTATTAAATAAAAAAAAAAAAGATGTGCGTTCAAGAGTTTATATGATGAATAATTTTACGGATTCAGCAAGGTCATTCCTAAGTGACTTTTTCTCTCCTCTCTTTCTTTAAAAAATCATGACTGTGTGACATGAAATATACTAGGACCACTGGCATTTTTGGTATTACTGCCTTGATTTGATCAATTAGATGGTATATGTATATGGTAATGAGCCAACTGAGAGGAGAGTAGCACCCTAAGGATGGCAAAATACAAGGTGCTTGTTTTGTTTCCTTTTGCTGCTATAACAAAAACTAGTAGCCTAAAATAACACACATTTATTTTCTTTCAGTTGCGGATATCAGAAATCCAGAATGGGTCATTCTTACTGAGCTAAATTAAATGTCTCAGCCAGGCTGAATTCCTTCTGGAGACTCTAGGGGAGAATTTGTTTCTTCGCATTTTTCAGCTTTTACAGGCATTTCTTGTTTCAAGGCACCTAGCTTAAAAGTCACCAGGATAGTATTTTCAAATCTCTCTGACTGTGATCTGTTTTATTCTTTCTTATAAAGACTCACATGACTAAAGAGGGCCTACCTGGATAATCCCAAAAAAGTCTCTTCATCTTAAGATCCTTAACTGAACCATAGGTACAAAATTATTTTTGTCATGTAAGGTAGAATGTCCAGAGATCATGGGGATATGACATATTTGAGAGTCATTATTAGACCTACCACGACATTTAATGCATTTAACCAAACCATCTTTTTTTTTTTTTTAATGAATTTTTATTTATTTTTTTGTTACAGATATTTTACCTTTTTACCCCATTAGCACCCCCTACCCCACCCCACCTCTGCCCCGTCCCGGCTTAGTTGTCCATGTCCATTGGTCATGCATACATGCATATAAGTTCTGTGGTTTATCTCTTCCCACCCCCCCACCCCCCATCCCCTCTTCTGAGGGATGTCAGTCTGTGCCCTACTTCCATGTGTCTGGGTCTACTGTATTCCTCAGACTGTTATGTTCATTATATTCCGTATATAAGTGAGATCATGTGGTATTTGTCTTTTTCTGCTTGGCTTCTTTCACTTAGGATAATACTTTCCAGGTCCCTCCATGTCCTCTCAAAGGATAAGAGATCTTTCTTTCTTACCGCTGCATAGTACTCCATTGTGTATATGTACCACAGCTTTTTTATCCATTCGTCTACTGATGGACACTTGGGCTGTTTCCAGATCTTAGCTATTGCAAATAGTGCTGCTATGAACATGGGGGTACATATATTCTTCCTGATTGGTGTTTCAGGCTTCTTAGGGTATATTCCCAGCAGTGAGATCACTGTGTCAAATGGAAGTTCAATTTTTAATTTTTTGAGGTAGCACCATATTGTTTTCCATAGTAGCTGCACCAGTCTGCATTCCCACCAGCAGTGTATTAGAGTCCCCTTTTCTCCACACCCTCCCAACACTTATTGTTTGATGATTTGTTGATGGCGGCCATTCTGACAGGTGTGAGGTGATACCTCCTTGTTGTTTGAATTTGCATCTCTCTGATGATTAGTGATGTTGAGCATTTCTTCATATGTCTTTTGGCCATTTGTATGTCCTGTTTGGAGAGGTGTCTATTCAGCTCCTCTGCCCATTTTTTAATTGGGTTCTTTGTCTTCCTTTTGTGGAGTTGTATGAGCACTCTATATATATTGGAAATTAACCCCTTATCTGATACATCATTGGCAATAATGTTCTCCCATACAGTGGGTTGCCTTTCCATTTTGATGATTGTTTCTTTTGCTGTGCAGAAGCTTTTTAGTTTGATCTAGTCCCATGTGTTCATTTTCTCCTTTATTTCTGTTGCCTTAGGTGATGTATCAGTGAAAATTCTGCTCCGTATGATGTCCGAAATTTTGTTGCCTACATTTTCTTCTAGAATTTTTATGGATTCACGGGTCACATTTAAGTCTTTTATCCATTTCGAGTTTATTTTTGTGTATGGTGTAAGTTGATAGTCTAGTTTCATTTTTTTGAATGTAGATGTCCAATTTTCCCAACACCATTTATTAAAGAGGCTGTCTTTACTCCACTGTATGCTCTTGCCACCTTTGTCAAATATTAATTGAGCATATTGCCTTGGGTCCATTTCTGGGTTTTCAGTTCTGTTCCACTGGTCTATATGCCTGTTCTTGTGCCAGTACCAGGCTGTTTTGGTTACAGTAGCTTTGTAGTATAACCTGATATCTGGTATTGTGATGCTACCTACTTTGTTCTTCTTTTTCAAGATTGCTGTGGCTATTCGGGGTCTTTTTTTGTTTCCATATGAACTTTTGAAGTATTTGTTCTAGTTCTATGAAATATGTCGGTATTTTGATGGGGATTGCATTGAATCTATAGATTGCTTTGGGTAGTATGCACATTTTAATTATGTTAATTCTCCCAATCCATGAACAGGGTATGTGCTTCCACTTTTTTATATCTTGCTCTATTTCTTTTTTCAAAGACCTGTAGTTTTCTGTGAATAGGTCCTTTATTTCTTTGGTTAAGTTTATTCCTAGGTATCTTCATTTTTTTGCTGCAATGGTAAATGGGATTGTTTTCTTAGTGTCTCTTTCTGTGAGTTCATCATTGGTGTACAAGAATGCCGTCGATTTCTTGACGTTAATTTTGTATCCTGCTACTTTGCCAAATTCATTTATTAAGTCTAATAGATTTTTGATGGAATCTTTAGGGTTTTCTATGTACAATATCATGTCATCTGCAAATAATGACAGTTTCACTTCCTCCTTTCCAATTTGGATCCCTTTTATTTTTTCTTCATGTCTGATTGCTGTGGCTAAGACTTCCAGTACAATGTTAAATAAGAGTGGCGAAAGTGGACATCCCTGTCTTGTTCCTGTTCTTAATGGAAATGTTTTTAGTTTCTGTCCATTGAGTATGATGTTGGCTGTAGGTCTTTCATATATGGCCTTTATTATGTCGAGATATGATCCCTCTATTCCTACATTGCTGAGCGTTTTTATCAGAAATGGAAGCTGGATTTTGTCGAATGCTTTTTCAGCATCTATTGATATGATCATGTGGTTTTTATTATTCATTTTGTTTATGTGGTGTATCACGTTTATTGATTTGCGAATATTGTACCAGCCTTGCATCCCTGGGATGAATCCCACTTGGTCATGGTGAATAATTTTTTTGATGTATTTCTGGATCCGATTTGCTAAAATTTTGTTCAGGATTTTGGCGTCTATGTTCATCAGGGATATTGGCCTGTAGTTTTCTTTCTTCGTAGTGTCTTTTTCTGGTTTTGGAATTAGAATTATGCTGGCCTCATAGAACGTGTTTGGAAGTCTTCCTTCTTCTTGAATTTTTTGAAATAGTTTGAGGAGAATGGGTGTTAGTTCTTTTTTGAATGTTCGGTAAAACTCCCCCGTGAAGCCATCTGGGCCTGGGCTTTTGTTTGCTGGGAGAGTCTTGATTACCTCTTCAATTTCCTTAGTTGTTATTGGTCTGTTCAACTTTTCTATCTCTTCCGGGAATAGTTTTGGGAGACTGTGTGTTTCTAGAAATTTGTCCATTTTGCTTAGATTGTCGAATTTGTTGCCATATAGTTGTTCGTAGTAGTTGTTAACGATCTTTTGTATTTCCGTGGTGTTGGTTGTTACTTCTCCTCTTTCATTTCTGATTTTGTGTATTTGGGTTCTCTCTCTTTGTTTCTTGGTGAGTCTAGCTAAGGGTCCATCAATCTTGTTTATCTTTTCGAAAAACCAGCTCTTTGTTTCATTGATCCTTTGAATTGTTTTTTTTAACCAAACCATCTTTATTTTGGTTCTCTGTCACCTAAAGGCAAATCCAAACCCAAGCTTTTACATACTGATTTTAACATTAGTTCAGGCATCTCATCTTTTGTTATGTTATCTTAGACAACCTGGAAAAATTATATCAATTTGATTTCTATTACATCTATGGCTTCTTTTGTTATAATGTGTCAGCATAATAACCAGAGACACACAGCCAAATTATAAAGGAGTGCTTTATTCTTGCCGGTGGGCTGCGGAGGGCATAGTCTCCCCTCAGATCAGCAGCCACGATTCTTCTTGCTCGTCCGATTTTAAAGACAGAAGCTCCATCATTCTTTTCCCCGCCTCCCTCCGAGGACTGGTACAAGAGTGGGCATGACAGCGATTACAGCAGTGAAAATGAGCATTATTCACGGCCCTCACGAATACCTGCAAATACCGATACTGGAAACTGCAAATGCCTCCCAACACGTGGGGCAACTATAATCTTAGGCAAAATTCCTTTACTTCTAGGGGTAATTAACCTATTATTTGAAAAATAGTGGGGAAGGTTCATTGATGATAAAAATGGAGTTATTTAGTCGCCTTAGCCAAGAGGCCTCCATAAGAATGGAATCTAGTCCCCTTAGCGTTGGGGCCCAGGTCATTTTTAAGAAAGAATTTATATGACTGAAATGCTGCCTCTCTTTGTACTACTTCAAGCTACAGCTCAAGGGTTAGCTCAGGAGTAGTTTTTTCACATTTCTTCTTACTTCTTGACCTTAGCTTAAACCTGTTTCCATTGCTTTAGCAAGCTGGGTAACATTAGCAAACATTTACAAGTATTACTGGTAAAGGAAGAAACAGTGTAAAGAAAAGGTGGTGAAAAGAAATTATATCTAGTCATTTTGGTGTTAGAATGTTCTTCACCTGTTTGGAAATGTCAAAATGAACTGAAGATTTTTATAGTATCCAAAGTAAAACAGATGGTGTTAAAAGTACATTTCATATAAGGTATATTTTCGTTTTTTCCCCTTTATTTATTTTAGAAAGGAAGGGAAAGGAAGAGAGAGATAGAAACATCGATGAGAGAGAACACTGATTGGCCACCTCCTGCATGCCCCCCACTGGGGATCAGGCCCACAACCTGGGCATGTGACCTGACCCGGAATCAAACTGGTGACCTCTTGGTGCATGGGTCAGTGCTCAACCACTGAGCCACACTGGCCGGGTTCATATAAGGTATATTTTAATGTATTACATTTGTGCATTGCCTCCCGTCTCATTCCAGACTTAATTATATTCATAATAATGTATAAGGAACCATAAGGTCAGTGTGTTGATCTGATTCAATAGAATATAAATCAATCAATTGAATGAACATTATGTAGATAAAAAATTGTATCTACAATTTTAGGTAGATTTAAGATAATGCATTTTTTTTATTATCAGGGTGAATTAGAATCTAAATTACTTAGACAAATACTTGAACACTCTCTTTTATTTTTTGTTTGGATAATAATAAGACAAAGTGAAATCTGCAAAAAAAATTCCATCTTATATTTAACCTCAATTTTATTTATTACTAGGTTTTCTGACATTAAATATTAAGAGTATACTAAGCCATGTCTTCATTCTATATGAATTAAAAAACACTTATCTTCCTATGTGTTGCACAATGAAAAGGTATGTTCTTTTCCCCTATCAACCTTGATTATTCAAAGGGAAAAATGCCAGATATCTACTAATCTTTAATTTTATAAAATTTTAAATGAATGTTAGTTTATATAATGTATAGCTTACCTTACGGAAAGTAAGACATATTTATTTAATACAACTGAAAATGTAAAAAGATCACTTAAAACAAATTATAAAGAAGACAGGTTAAATACATATAAGTCTGTGGAGAAAAAAATACCCAGCCAGATGAAAAATAAGCCAAGTGTAAATGTGGAAAATAAACCGCATGATGTCAAAATTACTTCTGTCTAGTTTGGCCTTTTAATTTAAGAAGCACAAAGGGCTAAATAAATGCTGACACCAAATTCAGTTAGTGGGAAATTATTGCATGATAATATCTGGTGATAATGCAACCATTGAAGCATTCAAATGACAGAAAGTGAATTACAAAGAATGCCAGAAACATTAAATTTGCTTTTACAGTACAAACTTTAGCTATGGAAAATAAAGTATACAAATCAATAAAAACCACTAACTGCAAAATATTTCATACTCTTCTTATTTAACACAGTCTGTCAATAGATGAGGCAGGCTATTTCAATTGATCTGGAGGTCAACATACTGAATAATAAGTTTGCCTAGAATTTATCAGAAACTTCTATTCAGCTTTCCCTAATCGAAATCTCTCCTATAATTACTGCTACAGATATTTGTGTATCAAAACCCATTATTGGGGAAAGTTTCAGAGACAACAAAGATAAAGGAATTTGGAAGTTCACAGGCAAGTAGCTTAATGTCTTATATTGTTCAATATATGGTTTTAGTAAAATTTCCAATATAATTTAGTTAAAACTTGGGGTAATTATGTTGATTTACAAGTGCTGCAAATATATAAGTAAAAGTTTATATCATTATGCATTTTATTTCTGAATATACATTGTTTTTACCAGTGTTTTCATTGTTGTTTGTTTGTTTTGAAATTTTAGATGGTATTGCAGCAGGAAGATTTAACTAGTATTATAAAAAATAATATTTGATTCACCAATTTTGTTTTACCCTAAATCAAGAGTTGAGTCAAATGACTTTTCTTCCTTTCTTTATTGAGAGAGAGAGAGAAAGAGAGAAAGATTAAGAAAACAGTTGTTTTTATTTGTATTTCTTATTCTTGATTAATAAGTACAGCATATGCCCAGCTGGTGTGGCTCAGTGGCTGACCCAGGCACCAAGAGGTTGCTGGTTCGATTCCCGGTCAGGGCACATGCCCAGGTTGTGGGCCCGATCCCTAGCGGGGGACATGCAGGAGGGGGCCAATCAATGTTCTCTCTCATTGATGTTTCTATCTCTTTCTCTCTCTCTCCCTTCCTCTCTAAAAGTAATAAAGAAAAAAATATTTAAAAAAAAGAAATACAGCATATGGTTCTCTAATTAGTTTTCTTTTCTTCTCCCTTTGATTTAGTAACCTAAATTACACCCAATCGTGCATGATATCTCCCCCTCCCCCAACCAGTTACATTGATTGGTTTAAATTGGTCAAACCACAGTGAAGTGCAGTGCTTTGTTTGTTGGTATAGAGAAACAATGAACAGAGTCATAATTAAATATTTTCAGAACTCTGTATATACTATGCCTGAAACATACTCACTTATACACTTTTTTTATGTGAGGCAATAAATTCACTTTATTATATAAAGAAGATTGTGTTGGTTTTTGCATAACTTGCAACTGAACATCTTTTAACATATACCCTTTGTGCATGAGATGTCAATAACTATCTGTGCCATCTTCAGTTTCCTTATTTAAAAAGTTGTCTCACGAAGATCCATTCCCAACTACACATGATTGGATGAGAAGTGAACAGTGGATAAAAATTTGTTCCCGTAGCTGAGATCCATAATCTGCATGGTTTATTAAAAAAGATAAAATGGTTATATGCATACCCTCTCTCAGGAACCTGAAAATTAGAAACTTAGGCAATGGAGAAGTTAAACGGTAGAATCAAAGTAATAAAAGCATGTAGCATAATCAGTGCCAAAGGGGTCTTATAGTTAACCCATCAGCTGCAACTATGAAGAATCACAAGCAACATATTAGCAAAGGAAGCCATCTTGTAGAAAGTAAGATAAAGGCAATGAGTTGAGAGTGAGAATGACTGATAGAGAAAAAGAGGGAGAAACAGACACTTAGTGGATCACCTAACTGGTCTCCTGCCCACAGCTTTTCTGCCAAACAATATATATAAAACACTTCCATTAGAAGTTTAATTTGAATATATATCATACTTAAAACCCTCTAGTTCACTCCAGGGATGCAAAGATGGTTCAATATCTGCAATAAAAATTGGAATACACCACATTTAAAATCAAAGAATGGAAATTATATGATAACCTTAACAGATACAGATAAAGCATTTAATAAAATTCAACATGTATTTATTATGAGAAAAAAAACTCTCAACAAAGTGGGTATAGAGTGAATGTACCTTAACATAACAAAGCCCACAGCTAACATCATATTGAATAGTAAAATGTTAAACACTTTTCTTCGAAGATACAAACAACACAAGTAGTTACACTCTCACCACTTTTATTCAACATATTTGAAATTTTAGCTAGATCAATAAGACAAGAAAAAAAGGCATCCAAATTGAAAAGAAAGAAGGAAAACTGTCACTATTTCCAGGTGACTTGATTTTATATATAGAAAACCCTAAAGACCCACCAAAAAACTACTAGAACTAATAAACAAATTCAGTAAAGTTTCAGGACACAAAATCAGTAACAGAATTTGTTGCATTTCTATACTCTAACAAAAATTTAAGAAAACAATCCCATTCACACTGTATCAAAAGAATAAAATATTTAGAAATAAATTTAACCAAAAAGGTGGAAGACTTGTACACTGAAAACTATAAGACATTAATGCAAAAAAGCAAGAAAACACAAAAAAATGGAACAGTATTTTGTGCTCATGAACTGAAAAAATTAACATTATTAAAATGTCTATACTACCCAAAGAAATCTACACATTCAATATAATCCTTATCAAAATGATGACATTTTTCCAGAAAAAAGAACAATTATAAACTTTGCATGGAACCACAAAAGACCTTCAGTAGCCACATAAATCTCGATCAAGAACAAATAAAATAGGATAAATTACATATCCTGATTTTAAACAATATTACGAAGCTATAGTAATCAAAACGGTATGGTGTTGGCATGAAAATAGACATGTAAACCAATAGAAAAAAAAAACAGAAAGCCCAGAAATAAACCCACACATGTTTGGTCAATTAATCTAGCACAATGAAGGCAAGATTATACAATGGGGAAAGTGTAGTCTATTAAATAAAAGGTTTTCAAAAAACTGGACAGCCTCATACAAAGGAGTGAAACTACTGTCTTACACCATACACAAAAAATTAATTCAAAATGGATCAAATACTTGAGTGTAAGACCTAAAAACAATAAAATCCTTAGAAGAAAACATAAGCAGTAAACTCCTTGACATCATGTTGGCAATGCTATTTTGAATCTGACTCCAAAAGCAAAGGCAACCAAAGCAAAAATAAACAAATGAGACTACCTCAAACTCAAAATCACATGAAATGAGATCATCAACAAAATTAAAAAGCAACCACTGAATGGGAAAAAAACATTTGTAAATCATATATACGACATGAGGTTAATATCCAAAATATATAAAGAACTCATACAATTCAATAGCAATATATATATATAATTTTAAGTGGGCAAAAGACTTGAATAGACATTTTTCCAAAGAAGACCTACAGATGGCCAAAAGGCACATGAAAAAATGCTCAACATCATTAATCATCAGGGAAATGCAAATCAACCTGCAATGAGATATCATTTCACACCTCTTAGAATGGCTACCATTAAAAAGACAAGAAATAACAAATATTGGGAAGGATGTGCAGAGAAGGAACCTTTGCATTGTCTGTGGAAATGTAAATTGGTGCAGCTACTTATGAAAAAAATATGGAGGTTCATAAAAAATAAAAATAAAATTACCATATTATCCAGCAATTCCACTTCTGGATATTTATCTGAAGAAAATAAAAAACTAATGCAAAAGATGTATACATAACCATGTTTACTACATCATATTTATAATAACCAAGATATGGAAGCAACCTAAGTGTCCATCAATGAATGAATGCATAAAAAGCATGTGAATGAACACATATGTATAGAATATTACTCAGCCATACGTAAGAATGAACTCCTGTGACAACATGGATGGACCTTGAAGGTATTATGATAAATGAAATCAGATTTCACTTATGTGTGGATATAATCAAAGAAAAACAAACAAACAATGCAAAACAAAAATCTAAGCTCATGGATACAGAAAACATTTTGGTGGTTGCCAGAGGACAGGACAGTAGGGTGGGTAAAATGAGTGAATGATGTCAAAATGTACATAATTCCAGTTACAAAATAAATAAATTATGGGGATGCAATGTACAATATAGTGCCTATAGCTAGCAATATGGTATTGCACATTTGCAAGTTGCTAAGGGAATAAATCTTAGAAGTTCTTGTTGGAAGAAAAAAAATCATAACTATGTATAGTGACAAGTTGTAACTATACTTTTGTAGTAATAATTTCATAGTATATGCAAGTATGTAATCATGTTGTACACCTGAAACTAATATAATGTCAGGTCAATTAAACCTCAATAAAAAATATGAAAAAATAAACCTCTAATGCATGCATAAGGATAAGATCCAAATTTGACTACTTATCAAGTCGATGTCTTCTATGATCTGATTCCTGAAAAATCCCTGGTACCATATGTCCCATTAAGTCTTAGTTTCTGATGATTTCTTACACATACTATGCATTTCGAATTAATACAGTTGTTCTTTAGCCTATATCATTTTGTTTCTTGAAATATATATATATATATGTATTTTTTTATTCAGCTAGAGCAGGAGGGAAACAGAGGAAGAGAGAAAGAGAAACATCGACGTGAAAGGGACACATCGAGTGGCTGCCACCCGCACGACCCAACCAGAGTCGGGGACAAACTGCAACCGAGGTACATGCCCTTAGCGGGAACCGAACCCAGGTCTCTCTGGTCCGCGGGCCGACGCTCCAACCGCTGAGCCAAACTGGCCAGGGAAAAATAGATATTTTGAAATGCTCAAACAAGTCCTACTCATTTATTTATAAAATACTTTTATATTTTTTAATATTGTATTATATGCCAGTCACTGTGCTGGAAAATGATGATCTAACAATGAGTATAAGAGACTATGCTTACTTATAGTGGGAATGGGAAACAATAACAAGGAGATAAATAAATATATAATTACAACTTTTAATACATTCTACTAATAAAATGAATAGATTTGCATAATAGAGTGAAATAGAAAGCCATGCAATGTTTCAAATAGGGAAGCAACTTGGTGCAATTATTGTTTGTTTTTTAAAAATCACCGCATTGGAGTTTTAGTTGTCTCACAGTATTTATTCTTTCATTCTTCTATAGTAAACTTTTGACTGGGCTACAGTAAACTAATAACAGCTTTTGTGTTCCAACTTCCCTAGCTTGTAGCTGTGGCATGCGACTAAATTCAGACCCATGGAAAGGGAAGAGTAATGGAGGTCACTTCTAATATTTCCTCTTCAATGAATTGGGCATGTACTTTCCCGGGCTCTTTATTTCCTTTTCAATGTCTGATAGATGATAAAAACTTGAATACACTGCTTTGAACCCAGAGACGGAAGCTAAATATTTGAGTATGTTAGAGCTGCTGCCCCAATCTTGGACTAAGGCTTACCTCTGTCTAAACTGTTACATAAAAGACAAATGCAATGCTATCTTGTTAAATTCACTGTATTTTGCTCTCTCTTTGTCATGGTAGCTTTGTTTGTGTCACAACTAACAGCTTCTTAGTGGAGAGGGAATTGGTGGAGACTGAGTGGAAGTGAGAAAGTAGATTTGGAGGCTATTGCACTGATTCAGAAGAAAAATGATGGTGCTTGAAATGGGGTGGTAATAGATATGGAGAAAAGTGGATGGATTGGTGATATATTTGAACAATAAAGATGACATGACTGGCTGAAAGGTTGGATCTGGAAATAAAAAAAAAAGTGAATTAAAGATCAGTCTAAGCTTTCTAGCTTTTGATTGAGATGGGGAAGTATATGTGTGGAGAACACAGGTTTTTGTGGGTTGGTTGAATAGGCAATAAAATCATAAGAAGCATAGGAAGAAAAGGAAGTGCAGGAGAGAAAATTGATCAATAAGTTGTCTTCTCATCTGTGAAACTTTCCTCAATTTCCTAGAAAGAATTAATAATAAGTTATGTATGTTTTTATGGCTTTATATACATGCTTTCATAAGAGCACTTACCATATTAAACTACTTTTTTTCAACTGTATGTCTCCTTGAGTGCAAGGGACCTTGTCAACATTTATCTTTATACCTTTAAATTCTATCTAAGTTTCCAGAGACATTTTAAGTGCTCAAAGAGTTTTTATTTTTTGAAGCATTGTTAATAGAAATGCTAAAACTGATAATTTTCTTTTCTTTTTTTTGTTGTTGGTACGTGCCCCTAGCGGGAACCGAACCGGGACTCTCTGGTCAATAGGCCGATGCTCCAACCGCTGAGCCAAACCAGCCAGGGCTATTTTCTATGGCTATTTTTGTTCATTTGGATTTGCTTTTTCTTATTGAACTTTTGGATGATTTGGCATATACAACCTACATGAAAAGCATTTGTATGGTAGAGAGGATTATAAGTAACATGTTTTCTCATTAAAGGACTTTGATTATTTTGAATATGATATGTCATTATAATTTGAAATAAGTAACAAGATTTAACTTGGAAAGTTTCAAGAGAGTATTCGTTTCATGTGTATGGCTATCATGAAACAAAACAAATGTAGAAACTAAAATAAATATAAATATGTACATGACTACATTAATCTAAATAAACCAGAGGACATATAAATTGCATAATTGAGGAAGCTAACAGAAAGCAGAAGCAAGTCAAATCTTGAACATTTACTGAGTTTGAATTTGACATTTTGAAAAAGAATAAAAATTTAATTTGTGTTAGATTTACATGATAAGAGAAACATGAGAAATATTTATTGAAGTAACTTTAATCAACTCCAAGTAATAAGAGGATAAACCAAAATATAGGTTTAGAAGTACAAATTTGGTTATTTAGTAAACGAAAGTGAAATATTTCCGAAATTACCTAGAAATACTAAAATTAGGTTCACAGTGAATGCAGATAAGCTGGTATCATTTTTAAATAATAATCTTCATTCTTATGCTCAACTCTTCCAGAGGATAGTTTTCAATATATTCAGAGACTATGGGACAAATTGCTTTTGAAGTAACTGTCAACAAAAATGAACTTGTTCCTTCACAGGTACATTTTATTTTGAAAACAGGTAGAATAAGCCTTATTTTTTAAGCTTAGTTCTCCATAAGAACTTTGCTGTTTCTTCAAATATAGAGGGTAGTATATCGTACGACTGTCCTGAAACATCTACTCTTCTTTTCTCCAAGAGCATTATATATCGCTACAGCCAACATTCAGCATAAGGTAAAAATAGTGATACACTATTGCTTTCTATGAAACAAGTAATGAGTTACTTGTTACTGAAGCATGACTAATGAAAGCTGAATAAGCGAAAATATAGAATCAGGAAATAAACTTCATTACACTTTTCAGCTTCTTAAGGTATGAGTCAAAATTTAGAAGTATCTGAATTAAATGGCAGGAAATTTGGGGTGCATTGAGATAGAATAGCTGGAGGCTAGAGAAGACCCTTGACTTCTCTAAGATGTTGACATATTTCTAAGTTTGGTAATATTGCTATTGGATATAATTTACACCATTAAAAATTCATAAGGAATAGCTCTTAAAAGTTCTCTAACAACTATGATCACCTCACACCTGTCAGAATGGCCACCATCAATAAATCATCAAACAACAAGTGTTGGCGAGGGTGTGGAGAAAAGGGGACTCTAGTACACTGCTGGTGGGAATGCAGACAGACGCAGCCACTGTGGAAAACACTACGGTGTTTCCTCAAAATATTAAAAATTGATCTTCCATTTGACCCAGTGATCCCACTTTTAGGAATATATCCTAAGAAGCCTGAAACACCAATCAGAAAGAATATATGTACCCCTATGTTGATAGCAGCACTATTTACAATTGCTAAGATCTGGAAACAGCCCAAGTGTCCATCAATAGATGAGTGGATAAAAAAGTCATGGTGCATATACACAAAGGAGTACTATGCAGCTGTAAGAAAGAAAGATCTCTTAGTCTTTGAGATGGCATGGAGGGACCTGGAGATCATTATGCTAAGCGAAATAAGCCAACCAGAGAAAGACAAATATCACATGATCTCACTTATTTGTGGGCTATAATGAACAAAATAAGCTGATGAATAAAATAGACCCAGAGATGTAGAAAGGAATATGATTCAGACTGACAGACCTCAGAGGAAGGGGGTGGGGGGGTGGATGAGATAAACCAAAGAACTTATATGCATGTATGTGTAACCAATGGACATAGACAACAATGCTGGGGGGGTGGGGGTGGGAGGGGGAGAAGGTTGTCTAGGGAGGAAAAAGGAGAAACATCTGTAACAAAAATAAATTAATAAAAAATGGGGGAAGAAAGTTCTCTAACAAGAAAAAAAATTAGAATTATGTATGATGATAGATGTAAACTAGACTTACTGTAGTCATTTCACAACATATATAAATATCAAATCATGTTGTTGATATTTGAAACTAATATAATGTTATGTCAATTATATTTCTTTGTTTAGTTCAAACAGGTTTTTGGTTGAGTCTTTGGAATTTTTTTGAGCTTGGAGTTTTCTTTATCTTTTATATTTTCTTTTATTGTTCTTATTTTTTAACTCATCTTTATTGTTGAATGTATCACAGATATTCCCCCCTTTTTTCCCTATTGACCCCCCCTCCCTAATCTTGACACCCTCCCACACTATTGTCAGTGTCAATTGCTTGTGCATATATGCATGGAAGTTCTTTGGTTTATCTCATCCCGCCCTCCCTCCCCCTTTCCCTCTGAGGTTCCTCAGTCTAACAACCAATTTGTACTTCTTAATTCCTTCATCTTTTTCACCCATCCCTCCAACCCCCCTCCCATCTGGCAAGCAACAAAATGTTCTCTGTATCTAGGAGTCTGTTTCTGTTCTGCTTGCTCATTTTGTTTGTAGATTCAATTGTTGATAGATATGTATTAATTGCCATTTTATTGTTCATATTTTTGTTCTTCTCCTTCAAGAAGACCCTTCAACATTTCATATAATATTGGTTTGGTGGTGATGAACTCCTTTAGCTTTTTCTTGTCTGGGAAACTCTTGATACGTCTATCAATTCTAAATGATAGCTTTGCAGGATAGAGTAATCTCGGTTGTAGGTCATTGCTATTCATCACCTTGAATATCTCTTGCCACTCCTTTCTGGCCTGCGAAGTTTCTTTTTGAGAAAGCAGATGACAGTCTTATGGGAACTCCTTTGTAGGTAATGAATTGGTTTTATCTTTCTTCTTTTAAGATTCTCTCTTGGTATTTAACCTTTGGCATTTTGATGATGATGTGTTTGGTGTGGACCTCTTTGGGTTCATCTTGTTTGAGATTCTTGGTGCTTCCTGGACTTGTATGTCTGTTTCCTTCACCAAGTTAGGGAAGTTTTCTGTCATTATTATTTCAAATAAGTTTACAATTTCTTGTTCTCTCTCTTCTTCTGGCAACCCTAGGGTGCAAATGTTGGTACACTTGAAGTTGTCCCAGAGGCTCCTTACACTGTCCTCATTTTTTTTTTGGATACTTTTGTCTTTTTTTTTGTTCGTGTCCCTAGTGGGAACCAAACCTGGGACTCTCTGATCCACAGGCCGATGCTCCAACTGCTGGGCCAAATAGGCCAGGGCGATTCTTTCTTCTTTTTGCTGTTCTAATTGGGTGTTTTTTTGCTTTTTTATATTCCAAATCGATGGTTTGCTTCTTGGCTTTACCTATTCTACTATTGATTGATTCCCTGTAAATTATTCTTCATTTCAGTTAGTGCATCCTTAATTTCTGACTGGTCCTTTCTGATGTTGTTGATATTCTTACTAAGTTCCTTGGAGGTCTCCTTAAGTTTCTTGAAGGTCTCACTAAGTTTATTGAGTGTCTCACCAAGTTCCTTGAGCAACCTTATAACCTGTGTTTTGAACTCTGCATTTGATTGATTGCTTGTCTCCATTTTGTTTAATTCTTTTCCTGGAGTTTTGTTCTTTTCTTTCACTTGGGACATGTTTCATTGTCTCCTCCTTTTGGCTGTTTCCCTGTGTTTGTTTCTATGTATTAGGTAGAATTTCTATGTCTCCTAGGCTTCATAGGGTGGCCTATTGTTGTAGGTGTCCTGTAGGGTCCAGTGGCAGAGCCTCCCTGCTCACCCCAGCTGAGTCCTCGAGGTACACCCCTAGTGTGGACTGTACACCCTTCTGTTGTAATTGAGTCTTGATTGCTGTTGGCACATCAATGGGAGGGGTTTACTCAGGCTGATCAGCTGCAAGGACTGACTGTGCCCACTGACCTCTGGCCTCTGACTACCTTGGAAGAGCCTATCACACAGAGTAAGACTCACTTCATCAGGGCTCTGGTACTCACTGAGTCCACTCACTGAGTGTGTCACTTGTGGAGGTAGTTGGGTGGTGTTATTTCAATGTGGCCTGAAGCTGTCCACTGGGTGTGCTGGCTCTGGGGCAAGGTCAGCCAGTGTCTGTGTTCTATCCAGGCCCACCAGGCATAAGCTACAAAGTGATATGCAGATGGCTGCTTCTTGTGCTGGGCTTGGAGGTGCCCAGGAAAAGCTTTTATTGCCACGCCTGGGGCCACTTAACAAGAGGTTTGGGGCTTGCTGAGACCAGATGCTGCTTGTTTGACAGATTTTAGGAAACTGAAGCAGGATCCTTGCAAGACAGGCCAATTCTATGGTAAAGCCTTTGGAAACAGCTTGGGTGGGCCTGAAAGTTGGGTGGGGCGGGGCCTCAGGGAATCACCAGGGTGGGGCTACCAGTGTGAGCCAGGTTGCTGGATCCCAGATATGGTGGCTGTCTGCCACCCCAGGGAAGGGCTCACCAAAGGAACATCATCCTCCACCAGCACGTCTGTCCAGGAGAAAGCCCCCTCTCCAGCCTTCGTCCTGAGGCCAAACAGCTCAGTTCTTCCCTGCATGTCTCTAGCACCCCTCAAGCTGCCTCCCCTCCTAGCTCAGAGCTAGCAAGTCTGAGTAAGTCCGTGCGTGGGCCCTTTAAGGAGCTGCCTGGGGCTCCAGCAGCTCAGCCTCCCTGAGCCTCAGTTCCCGCTGGTTTTTCCAGCCAGAGGTTATGGGGATTCTCTTCCTGGCACGGGAACCCTGAGTGGGACACCTGGTGTGGGACGGGGACCCCTCACTCCTCAGGGAGGACCTTCCCAGCCGAGGTGTCCTCCTGATTTTTATTTGCCACAGGTGGGTGGGGGACCAGCCTGTCGCCTCCGCCCCTCCTGCCAGTCTCAATGTGGCTGCTGCTTTAATTGCGTAGCTGTAGGACTTCCATTCAGATAGATACAAGCGGTTCTGAATGATGGTTGTGTTGTACTTTCGTTGTAATTTTGATGTGGTTGTGGGAGGAGGCGATACCGCGTTTACCTACCCGCTGTCTTGACCGGAAGTCCGACTGGAATTTTTTAATATATAAAATCATATCTTTTGCAAATAGCAACAATTTTACTTTTTACTTTCCAATTTGGATGCCATTTATTTCTTTGTCTTGCCTAATTACTCTAGCTAGGACTTGCAGTACTATATTGAATAAGAGTGGTAAGAGTGAGAGCATCTTTATCTAGTTCCTTATCTTAAATTAAAGTGTTGTAACCCAGGAGAGTCATCCTCACTCAGACATCAAGTAATTTTGAATATTAGGAGCTTTATTACCTGTGCAGGGACTGCAGCCAACCTACACGGAGGAGAACTGCAGCCCCGAGCTCAGGGGGAGGATGGTTTATATAGGACAGGGGTTACTCAAGCGTTTAGCAGAGCAAGCAAGCTACATGTACAGAAGCAGATATCAGCAGTTAGTAACTGTACAAGTTGTTAATTTTATATTTCTTAACATTTACTAGACCCCAGCCTTGAATGCCTCATTGTCCTGTCTGGCATCTCCTGATTAGTTAAGCTCATGGTCAATACCCTTGTGGTCATGGCTGATGCATACCTTCCTCTTCAAGAATTTTTGCAAAAACAACTCGGGTTCAAGGAACCCAGGAGAGGTTCCTTCTTCTAGCAGATGGAGAATTTCTGGGTTATAACAAAAGGTTCCAATTTTTCTCTACTGTGTATGTTATCTGTGGGTTTATTGGATATGGCATCTTTAAGTTGAGATATATTTCTTCTACACCCAGTTTGTTAAGGATTTTTATCCTGAAAGGATATTGTACTTCTGAAATGCTCTTTCTGCATCTGTTTAGACAATCATGTGACTTTTTCATTCTACTAATGTGATGTATAATATTTATTGATTTGAATATGTTGAACCATCTTGCATCCCAGGGATAAATGCCTTTGTTGTCAGGGTAATGCTGGCCTTGTGAAATGAATTTAGAATTGTTCCTTCCTTTTCAATTTTTTTGGAGTTTGAGAAAGATTGGAATTATTTATCCTTTAAATGTTTTATAGAGTTTGCCAGTGATGTCAACTGATCCTGTGATTTTCTGTGTTGAGAGGTTTCTGATTACTCATTCAATTGCTTTACACATTACGGTATGTTCAGATTTTCTATTTGTTCCTAATTCAGTCTTGGTAGATGGTGTGTTTCTAGAAATGTATTGATTTCTCTAGACTATCTAATTTGTTGGCATATATTTGCTCATAATAATTTTTTCTGATCCTATGTATTTCTGATCAAATTTAATTATTTATTTTATTTGTCTTACTTTGGATTTAATTTGCTCTTTTTTTTTTTTAATCTAGCTTCCTAAGGTGTAAGCTTAGATTATTGATTTTAGATCTTTTTTCTTTTCTAGTATATGAACTCAATGTTATATGTTTCTTTCTAAGCACTGCTTTCACTGGATTTTCATTTTCATTTGTTTAAAACATTTAAAATTTTTCTTGAGACCTCTTTGACCCATGTGTCATTTAGAAGTGTTTTTTTTAACCCACAAGAATTTCTGGGTTTTCCAGCTATATATCTATTGTTGATTTCTAGTTAAAGTTTATTTAATTCTAATTTTATTGTGTATGTGTGATAATATGTAGGTGGACACATGTCATTATATATTTGCTCAAATCTAAAGAATGTACAATGCCAATGTATAAATCCTAATGTAAACTATGGACTTAGGGTGATAATGCTGTGCAGTGTAGGCTCATCAATTTTAACAAATGAAGCACTGTGGTATTGGATTTTGATCATGGAGAAACCTAGACATGTGTCAGGGCAGGGGACATAGGAAAAATCTCTAGCTTCCACTCAATTTTGCTGTAATCCTAAAATTGCTCTGAAAATATAGCATATCTTTATAAATGCATATAGACAACAAGTAGAGAAAAGTAAATGTACGTTGAGTCGTAATGTTATATGGTATATTAGCTCACCCTTGAACTCAATGATTTGTTCCGGTCTTGGTACCATTATTAAAGTGTTTGAAATTCATGCCTGGCTCAGTGGTTGAGCATTGATCCATGCACCAAGAGGTCACTGGTTCAGTTTCCAGTCAGGGCACATGCCCAGGTTGTGGGCGAGATCCCCAGTGGGGGGCATGCAGGAGGCGGCCAATCGATGTTCTCTCTCATCGATATTTTTATCTCTCTCTCCCAAATCAATAAAGAACAAAAGTTAAAAAAAGAAAAAAAGAAATTCAAATCTGTTTCTCAGTGATTTTTTTTTCTTAGAATGTGAGCACCTCTTACAAATTTTACAGCAAATAAGAAACATATGTTGTAGTTGGAATGTTTAAATTTTGCTAAAGATTTTTATATCTGTTTTCCAAATTGAATTAAGAATTGCAAAATCTACTCTTTAGGCTCTGATTCATCCATTGGAATAAATTCTATTTAAATAATAGCAATGATTCAGAAAAATATTTTCAAGAGACATGGGATAAACTTAATAAAATAGTGATAATACCCGCCAAATATTTTTCAATTTGCAACAGCCAAGTAGTGTATTAATCACTTTATAAACTTTCAAGGCTGATGTTCCACTAGTATGTGGTGGTACTGCCATATTGTGTGTTTATGGCGGGCCTCCATTCTGATGGGTTGGTTCTTGTGCTGTACTCATTGTAATTGGTTGGTACTTGTGCTTCATCAAATATATTTTGAATATCATTTCTACATTCCTTAAAAAATAGCTGTCAGATAATACTAAGATGTTGGTGTTTTATCCCTGCAGTGAAGAACATTCTAAAATGACCCATAAGATTACACAGACTGTTTAATATACCTTATATAATTCCCATACTTTAAGTGTGGATAAGATATGAGTATAATAGGATACCACTCTCAATGTTAGGTTACTAATCAGTTGACTGTGAGTTAATCAAAATGGAAATCACCCTACTGGGCCTTTCCAAATCAGGATAGCCTTTAAAAAAGAATCAAGATTTCAGAGAGATTCTCTTCTATTGACTTTGAAGAAGCAAAATGCCGTGTTGTGATAGGACCATATGGCAAGGACTGGGAAGTGACCTCTGTGAATTGAGAGTGGTTTTCTGCTGATAATCTAAAAGAAATTGTGAACTCTGTTTTACAGCCTGAAGGAACTAGATCATGCCAACCACTTACATGAAGTTGGAAGAGGCCTGTTCATTTCAGATGAGAACATATACGTACCATTCTACACCTTAATTTCTCTCAGCCTTGTGTGACTATGAACTTAAAGTCAGTTACATCAGGCTCAGACTTCAGACCTACCGAACTATAAGATAATACATGCCTGATATTTTAAGCCATTAAGTCTATGATAATTTCTTACACTGCAATAGAGAACTAAAATACCCCCCCTTAACAAATAAGGAAATTGAAACTGAGATACACAAGTAGTATGAGGCAAACATGGAATTTGAGTGAGCCTTTTCAACTTCTCTTCATTATTATACCATCCTTACCTCTTTATTCACGTTGACAGTTAATATGCATACTGCTTTTACTAACAAACAAAAATCAGTCCTGGTAATTGAAAGTCAATTTTGTTGACCCAAATGCATTCCTATCTCTGCCCTCATGGCCACTCTGTTCATAAGCTTTTTTGTGCCAGTTCTAGGATGACCAGAGATAATGGCTGATGTATATCATTTGGCCAAAGCATTTTATGTACTTTGCATGATAAGCATTAATGTGTGTTATAAATATCTTTACACTTTATGACCATTCTCATATATTTGTTCACATGGTTCTACCTTGAACCCCCTTTTCTCTGATCTTCCAGTCCTTTTATTTGCAGACCTCTGACCAGGCCAGTTCTCCTTTTTAAAAAAATATTTTTATTGATTTTTTTAGAGATAGAAGAAGAGAGAGAGATAGAAACATCAATGAGAGAGAAACATTCATCAGCTGCCTCTTGCATGCATCCCACTTGGGGTCAAGCCCTCAATCCAGGCATGTGCCCTGACTGGGAATTGAACTGGAAACCTCCTGGTGCATGGGTCGATGCTCAACCACTGAGACACATTGACCAGGTAGAGTTCTCCATTTTTAATTCAATCACCTATAGAGCTAATCAGGATGCACAAAACATATTTTTTTTATCCCATCTTAATGAAAAATATCCTTTAGAGGTGTTTGCCATTAAAATTACATAGCTATTATATATTTCAGTGCTGAAATAAGATGTAAAAAAGTAATGAAAGTGTTATTATTTTTGTTTCATTTGTAGATAAGCTTGACAACTGCATTACCTTCCTTTACATATATATCCAAGATAATATTTTTTAGATAGTGGTCAATTGTGAGAGCCCATTTTGGCTCTGACTTGCTTCTGTTTCTTTTGTAGCCATTCCTCAACCTGCACACTCTCACAATGATTTTTATGCAGTTTCATCCTGTAAATGAGTCCAATTGAAACAAAAGTAGAGAATTCTTTTTTTATATTAATTTAGTTTCCAAGACATAACTGGCTGCAATATAGTCAACATTTTCCTATTGTATGCAAAATTCTGTTGTTTTGACATTACCATTTTGACACTATGCAGACACATGATATAACTCTAATGTAGTACTATCAACTTAAAAACATACCCAAATTGTTCTTGGTTCTTTATAAACATTCATGAATGCCAACAACTTGAAAATATCCACATAGGGGATAGGCTATCAAGACAGTAGCAAGCCATTCACTTCAAACAGGCATAATTAACTGAAGCTTCTTTGAAAAGTTTCCCTCACTAGATTAACCAACACTCGCATATGTCAAAACTTGACATTCTTTATCGGAAAATATTCAGAACAAATTTGCTTTCTATTCTCTTGTAGAAAATTCATCACTCCTTTTATTTCTTTGACATATGTTGAGGCCCATTGAAACACATGCCATTGCAATTTTTTCAGTAAATTAATATTTGTTTTATGTGAATGGATATAAAAATTTATAGATGGTAAATATTTTTATGTGCATTAGTTTTAAATAAAAATTTATAACCAAAAATCTGCAATAATAAGATTTAGAAATATTACATGCTCTTAAACTTATTTTAATTGTATTTGCATGACTGGTAATTGCTTATCTCCCCACAAAGTTTCATGTATAATTTGATTATATTAAATTTTGATGGGCAGTAACCTTTTCTTCAACACCCTTAAACAAAATCTGGAAAATACTCTCAGATATAATTAAGCCTCATAAGGATATAAAAGTATTTTGACATAAATATCTGAACTGCAAGTATAGTATTTGACATTCAGATAAAGAAGATAGTAAATCTGCCCTTAAAAACAATATGTAGGAACTGTTTTGAAGGTCTTTAAATTAAATTATTTAGCTCTGGATGGTTTACTTCAAGTCAAGCAAACGCGATTAACCCCTTAGAAACATTTTAATAATAAATTTATGTAATTATGGAATTAAATATGTCACTAATTTATTCTGTAAAAGTGCATGATTATTCTCCTTTAAAGATGCCAATAAATGCTCTAGTCATGTTGATATATATTAACTAAATTAACTGCATTTAATTAACAAAAATAATTTAAAATATGTTTTAAATTTCTAAGTTTATTTTTATACCAAAGAGATGTCAAATCAACAGTTTAGTCAAATTAGTAGTTAACAGCTTAGATGACTAGATTGGTTCTTTAAAAACTAGTATTTTGTTATTCGTATATCTACATAGATCTTGCCTTGTTTTTTCTTATAATATGTAGATAATGTTTTTGTGGAAAAAAATGTTACCCACCAAAAAAAAACTGTAATCTATTCATTTTGTACAAAACAAAACAAAACAAAACAAAATGTTCACTATTATATTTTAAATGAGTTTGAAATATTTCATGGGCAAATAATTAGACAACAGAAATGGAGGTCATCAGGACTAATACTAGTATATGACAGTCTTACTGGTCATTTGTAAGAAGAGGTGACCTGGTCTATTTAAGAGTGGATGGTTCTTTCAGAGAGACTCCTTTGGAGAGGAAATTGTTAATACCTATAGTAATTTCTTCCACTAAAGTGAATACTTTTCACAGGTATTTCAAATATATCAATACACACTTTTTTTTTTTTTTTAACAGAACCTTCTGTTGTTTGTCCATGGAATAAATTCTATAGATATCAATTCAAATATCCTACTCCTATCAATGTGAAATTAAGTGTGGTAAGTCCCAGACCAACTAATAGGAGCTATTCTCACACAAAAGGACCTAAATTTATGTAGTTCCTCAGATAAACGCTGAAAGATTTCCAAGAGATAAATAGTATGAATAGTATAGCTAATAATTACAAAAAAAAAATAATTTTTAATGGTGGCTGAAGATACTAAGGAACTACAGGTTTTTTCCCCAATTGCTTTATTTTTAAAATTGGGACCAGATTTTAGACTACTCCTAGGTTCACTCTTGGTGCCCACTGGCATTTTTGCCATGAAAGCCATGTTTTTTCCCCTCAATTAGTATGGCTATATGTCCATGAACAATGGCAAAGAACAAGATAAAAGTTTCTTTAATATCTTAAATATTCTCACTGCCTTTAAAATACTCCTCACGCCCTGGCTGGTTTGGCTCAGCGGTTAGAGCGTCGGCCTGCGGTCCAGAGAGACCCGGGTTCGGTTCCTACTAAGGGCGCGTACCTCGGTTGCAGTTTGTCCCCGGCCCTGGTTGGTCGTGCGGGTGGCAGCCACTCGATGTGTCCCTTCACGTCGATGTTTCTCTCTCTCTCTCCCTTCCTCTCTCTCCCTCCCACTCTATCTGTACAAAAAATGGAAAAATGTCCTCAGGTGAGGATAAAAACATAAATAAATAAATAAATAAAATAAAATACTCCTCACATGGGGTTGAGATTATAGGTTATTGTCTTATTTTAACCAATATTTTTTATTTGGCTACTGTTTATGCATTTGTATCTGAGAAAATGAATGACTTAGACAAGCTCTATATGTTTAGTATTGGAAACAAGGTGCCTGAGTCCAAACCCTTATGGTTTCTGTCCTGCTAACCTGGGGCAGTTATTCCTCACAGGTAGCCTACCCCTTCCTTATATTTAGATCCAAAATTGACTTAGATCATTATAGTTAAATTAATGGAATTTGGTCTTCTTTTCAAGTGAAGTACTCTGTAGCTTCTATTTATAACTAGATAACATTTAATCGTGGCTTTATCATCCTGGCTTTATATCATTCCAATAAATGTGTTCTTGTTAACAGTCTTCTTCTGAAAATATGGAATACTTCATAATATTTTTTATCATTTTAAGCATCCCTGAGTTATTTTTTAATATTCATGTTTTTTCAAATAAAAATAGATATGCCTACCAATTGATATGTCTCTCTCACATTGATTTCTCTTCTCTCTCTCCTCTTCTCCCCTTTCCCTCTCTTCCACTCTCCCTTAAAATCAATGGAAAAAATAGCCAAGGGTGAGGATTAACAAAAACTAAAAATAAATAAATATGCCTAAAACTCTCGGTTTCAATTCCTCATGTAAGTAGCAAAGGAGTTGCCACTGTGTCCCGACAACAAGCAGAAAGCTAAACGGGCTGAAAACTCCAGATTCCCAAGCAAGGAGAGAATACAGGGTAAACTGCTGCCTCCCGCCCCAACCTGAAGAGACAGAAAGGCAAATGAAGTCAGTTTACAGGGACAGAGACATGGAAAAAAAACCTCTATGAGAACCTGTGCCCAGGTAGGAAAACCTCAGCTGTAGTTGATGAATTGATGAATATTGTGTGGACAATTCTGAGAGTTGAAAACTCGAGGGGACAGTCATAGGGGAACCCTTACAATACTGTGAGAATTCCCTCCAGGAATTTGAACAGGTTCTCATGGTAAATATCAGACAAAAGTCACCTCGGGTTTCTCGCAGAGGGAAGAGAAATAACCCCATTTTGAAATATGCCAGAACACTTTGTTCTTAACAAGGATTGTCCTCAAAGGTAACTAGTTAACCAGAGCCTAACCTGCTGGGGTTTTATCTGAGTCTAAATGACCAGGGGAAAGAAATACCTAACTCCATGAGGCTTTAGCCTTCCATATGAAAGAATCATTGATTGGCTGCCTCCTGCACGCCTCCTCCTGGGGATCGAGCTCAAAACCCAAGCATGTGCCCTGACTGGGAATCGAACCGGCAACATCTTGGTGCATGGGACAACGTTCAGTCCACTGAGCCACACCAGCCAGGCCAAACATTTTCATCTTCTCAAACTGAAACTCTGCACCTATTAAATAATACTACCCTTCCACCCTTCCCCTAGTTCCTTGTTGCCACCATTTACTTTCTGCTTCTATCTCTGTAACTACTTTCCTTGTCTAATGTAAGAGGATTCATACAATGTTTGTACTTTTGCACCTTGTTCATTTCATGTAGCATAATGTCCTCAAGTTCATCCATATGGCAAACTGAGTCAGAATTTTTTTTTCCTTTTCAAATCTGAATAATACTCTGAATTATAATAACATGTATAAACCACATGTTATTTATCCATTCATTTGGTAATAAACATTTGAATCGTTTCTACCTTTTGGTTGTTGTGAATAAAGCTATAAACATTGGCATATAAACATCTGTGCCAGTCCCTGTTCTCCATTCTTTTGAGTATATAACCAGAAGTGGGATTTCTGAATAAAATGGTAATTATGTATTTAATTTTTTGAAGCATCCTTGTCAAAAATAGTTTAACCATATATGTGAGGGTTTATTTCTAGAATACATATCTACTTCTATAGGTCCATGTGTCTGTCTTTATGCCAATGCATCACTGTATGTTTTATTAAGACTTTATTTTTAGAGCACTTGATTTTCACAGCAAAACTGAGGAGGAGAAACTAAGATTTTCCATATACCCACTGCTTCATTATCAACCGTATCACCAAAGTGGTACATTTGTTATAACTGATTAACTTTCATTGACACATTATCATCACCTGAAGTCAATAGTTTACATTATGGTTCCCTCTTGGTGTAGACCCTTCTATGGACTTTAACAAATTAACAATGACATGTATCTATCATTATGGTAGCATACAGAGTATTTCCAATGTCCTAAAAATGCACTGTGCTTCAGCCATTCATACCCTTCCACAACCCTGGTTTTATTCATCCATTCATTTGATTGTTCATTTATTTAATTATCTAAGATCTTTCCTATTTATTTAACTTTTTACATTTATTATCTAAAAGCTGTTCAGAATATTCTTTGTAAAATACTTTCATTGAGATATAATTGACATATAACATTATATTAGTTTTAGGTGTACAACATAATGACTAAAATATGTATATAAGGCTAAATGATTACCATAAGTTTAGTTAAGATCCATCACCAGATCCTGAAAATGGCGGCGGAGTGAACGGAGCTACACAGACCGTCTCCCAGAACCAAACTGGAATTACAACTATAACACAGACAAATCGACGGAAAAAACCAACAGAAAAGCAGCTTGGAGGACCATACAACGCAGGACACTGACTCCATCCCGGTAGGCTTGCGAAGGCGCGAGACGGGGCTGGGAGCCCACGGTTGGCAGCTCGGCAGCGGCCTCAGCTGGGAGCAGCGCCCTCGGGTCACACTCCCAGGCGGCCCCGCAGCGCAGCCGGGACAGAGGCTGAAACAGCCACAGCCACTCACCTTGGGCTCCGGCGGAGGGAGGGCGGACTGGACTGGAACTGTGTCTGGACACTCGGGGTTTGGAGGGCGCTCAGAGCTTTGGCTGAGTGCAGCCACTCAGGACGGTGGCCACATTGCTCCTTCCCAGGGCTCTGAGGAGAGGCAGCAGCCCCTCCCTCGGAGATCCAACCCCACCCTGTGGGCCATTGAAGTGCTAATTGAGGCTCACTAACAACCAGCATCTGCCCCACCCTCGTGAAAGCCCCTTGGCTGAGCACCAGAGGGAGTTTTTCAATCAACTGACAACCCAAAACTCATCAATTAACCTAGACTGCTAGCCTCCAGGCAAAAAGCTAGAGGATAACAGTACGTTTCCTGGGCTGGCAACTTTAACCAGGAAAGTAAGACTTGACAGTGGTGTTCAACGCGGGTCCTCCCTCGCTCATCTAAACACAGGAGAGGGAGCCACAAACAGCAGAACACCAACACCCACAGGGAGAACTTGACAGGCTCCAAAGCCCACAGTGATAGCTAAAATGGTGAAACACAGAAACAGAAGCCAAATGAAGAGCAAGACACCTCCACCGAAGATGAGATCAATGTGGAGCAATTAGGCATGTTAACAGAGCTAGAATTCAGAGCCATGATCTTGAGGAAGCTGAACAGCATGAGTAAAGACATAGAGACACTGAAAATAAGCCAAATGGAAATTAAAAACCAACAAGAAGAGATAAAAAATGACATATCCGAAATGAAAAACACATTGGAAGGTTTAAAAAGCAGAGTAGGGGAAGCTGAGGACCGAATCAGTGAATTAGAAGACAGGGTAGAAAAAATCAACCAATCAGAAAAACAAAAGGACAAAACTATTAAAAAACAGGAAGACAGCTTAAGAGAACTATGGGACAACTGGAAACGTAATAATATTCGTATCATAGGAGTCCCCGAAGAAGAAGAAAAGGAGCAAGGGATAGAGAATATATTCAAAAAAATAGTGAGAGAAAACTTCCCTAATTTGGTGAAGGAAGAAGGCATTCAAGTTCAAGAAGCACAGAGAGTCCCAAGTAAGAAGAACCCAAACAGGCCCACACCAAGACACATAGTAATTAAAATGCCACAAATTAAAGACAAAGAGAGAATCCTAAAAGCAGCAAGAGATAAGCAACAGGTTACCTACAAAGGGAACCCCATAAGGCTTTCAGCTGACTTCTCACAAGAAACACTACAGGCCAGAAGAGAATGGCATGAAGTAATCAAAGTCATGAAAAACAAGAATCTGAATCCAAGACTACTCTACCCAGCAAGGCTATCATTCAAAATAGAAGATCAAATAAAGAGCTTCCCAGACAAAAAAAAGCTAAGGGAATACATTAGCACCAAACCAGCACTGCAAGAAATGTTAAAAGGACTGCTGTAATTAGCAGTAGAAATGGGAAGAAAAATGGAACCACACTAAACAAAAATGGCAATAAATAAGTACATATCAATAATCACCTTAAACGTAAATGGATTAAATGCTCCCATAAAGAGACACAGAGTAGCTGATTGGATAAGAAAGCATGACTCATCTATATGTTGTTTACAAGAGACCCACCTCTCAACAAAAGACTCACATAGGTTGAAAGTGAAGGGATGGAAAAAAAATTTCCAAGCAAATGGAAAGCAAAAAAAAGCGGGGGTAGCAATTCTCATATCTGATAAAATAGATTTCAAAATGAAGACCATAACTAGAGACAAAGACGGCCACTACATAATATTGAAAGGATCTATCCAACAGGAAGATATAACCTTGATAAACATATATGCACCCAATATAGGAGCACCAAAATATATTAAAAATCTTCTGGAGGACTTCCAAGGAGAAATCGACAACAATACAATTATAGCAGGGGACTTCAACACCCCATTGACAGCACTGGATAGATCCTCTAGGCAAAAAATTAGCAAGGAAACAGAGACTCTAAATGAAGCACTAGACCAAATGGATTTAATAGATATCTACAGAGAATTACACCCCAAAACTACAGAATACACATTCTTCTCAAGTGCACATGGGACTTTTTCAAAGATAGACCACATGATAGGACACAAACTAAATCTCTACAAGTTCAAGAAGATTGAAATCATATCAAGCATCTTCTCAGATCACAATGGCATGAAACTAGAAATCAATTGCACAAAGAACATGCAAAGACATTTCAACACATGGAGGCTAAATAGCATGTTATTAAACAATGAATGGGTCACCGAGGAGATCAAGGAAGAAATTAAAAACTTCCTGGAAACCAATGAAAATGAACACACAACAACACAAAATCTATGGGATGCAGCGAAAGCAGTTCTGAGAGGGAAGTTCATAGCACTACAGGCCTACCTCAAAAAACAAGAAAAATTTCTAATTGACTGTCTAACCTCACAACTTAAAGAATTAGAAAGCAAACAAAAAGAAAACCCCAGAGCAAGTAGAAGAAAGGAAATAGTAAAGATCAGAGCAGAAATAAATGACATAGAGACCAAAAAAACAATTCAAAGGATCAATGAAACAAAGAGCTGGTTTTTCGAAAAGATAAACAAGATAGATGGACCCTTAGCTAGACTCACCAAGAAACAAAGAGAGAGAACCCAAATACACAAAATCAGAAATGAAAGAGGAGAAGTAACAACCAACACAACGGAAATACAAAAGATCGTTAACAACTACTATGAACAACTATATGGCAACAAATTCGACAATCTCAGCGAAATGGACAAATTTCTAGAAACACACAGTCTCCCAAAACTATTCCCGGAAGAGATAGAAAACTTGAACAGACCAATAACAACTAAGGAAATTGAAGAGGTAATCAAAACTCTCCCAGCAAACAAAAGCCCAGGCCCAGATGGTTTCACGGGGGAGTTTTACCGAACATTCAAAAAAGAACTAACACCCATTCTCCTCAAACTATTTCAAAAAATTCAAGAAGAAGGAAGACTTCCAAACACGTTCTATGAGGCCAGCATAATTCTAATTCCAAAACCAGAAAAAGACACTACAAAGAAAGAAAACTACAGGCCAATATCCCTGATGAACATAGACGCCAAAATCCTGAACAAAATACTAGCAAATCGGATCCAGAAATACATCAAAAAAATTATTCACCATGACCAAGTGGGATTCATTCCAGGGATGCAAGGCTGGTACAATATTCGCAAATCAATAAACGTGATACACCACATAAACAAAATGAAGAATAAAAACCACATGATCATATCAATAGATGCTGAAAAAGCATTCGACAAAATCCAGCATCCATTTCTGATAAAAACGCTCAGCAATGTAGGAATAGAGGGATCATATCTCAACATAATAAAGGCCATATATGAAAGACCTACAGCCAACATCATACTCAATGGACAGAAACTAAAAACATTTCCATTAAGAACAGGAACAAGACAGGGATGTCCACTTTCGCCACTCTTATTTAACATTGTACTGGAAGTCTTAGCCACAGCAATCAGACATGAAGAAAAAATAAAAGGGATCCAAATTGGAAAGGAGGAAGTGAAACTGTCATTATTTGCAGATGACATGATATTGTACATAGAAAACCCTAAAGACTCCATCAAAAATCTATTAGACTTAATAAATGAGTTTGGCAAAGTAGCAGGATACAAAATTAACGTCAAGAAATCGACGGCATTCTTGTACATCAATGATGAACTCACAGAAAGAGAAACTGAAAAAACAATCCCATTTACCATCGCTCCAAAAAAATTACGATACCTAGGAATAAACTTAACCAAAGAAGTAAAAGACCTATTTGCAGAAAACTACAGGTCATTGAAAAAAGAAATAGAGGAAGATATAAAAAAGTGGAAGCACATACCCTGTTCATGGATTGGAAGAATTAACATAATTAAAATGTCCATACTACCCAAAGCAATCTATAGATTCAACGCAATCCCCATCAAAATACCAACGACATATTTCATAGAACTAGAACAAATACTTCAAAAGTTCATATGGAACCAAAAAAGACCCCGAATAGCCACAGCAATCTTGAAAAAGAAGAACAAAGTTGGAGGGATCACAATACCAGATATCAGGTTATACTACAAAGCGACTGTAACCAAAACAGCCTGGTACTGGCACAAGAACAGGCATATAGACCAGTGGAACAGAACTGAAAACTCAGAAATGGACCCAAGGCAATACGCTCAATTAATATTTGACAAAGGTGGCAAGAGCATACAGTGGAGCAAAGACAGCCTCTTTAATAAATGGTGTTGGGAAAATTGGACAGCTACATGCAAAAAAATGAAACTAGACCATCAACTTACACCATACACAAAAATAAATTCGAAATGGATAAAAGACTTAAATGTGACCCGTGAATCCATAAAAATTCTAGAAGAAAATGTAGGCAACAAAATTTTGGACATCATACGGAGCAGAATTTTCACTGATACATCACCTAAGGCAACAGAAATAAAGGAGAAAATGAACACATGGGACTACATCAAACTAAAAAGCTTCTGCACAGCAAAAGAAACAATCATCAAAATGGAAAGGCAACCCACTGTATGGGAGAACATCATTGCCAACGATGTATCAGATAAGGGGTTAATTTCCAGTATATACAGAGTGCTCATACAACTCCACAAAAGGAAGACAAAGAACCCAATTAAAAAATGGGCAGAGGAGCTGAATAGACACCTCTCCAAACAGGACATACAAATGGCCAAGAGACATATGAAGAAATGCTCAACATCACTAATCATCAGAGAGATGCAAATTAAAACAACTATGAGGTATCACCTCACACCTGTCAGAATGGCCGCCATCAACAAATCATCAAACAACAAGTGTTGGCGAGGGTGTGGAGAAAAGGGGACTCTAATACACTGCTGGTGGGAATGCAGACTGGTGCAGCCGCTATGGAAAACAATATGGTGCTACCTCAAAAAATTAAAAATTGAACTTCCATTCGACCCAGTGATCCCACTGCTGGGAATATACCCTAAGAAGCCTGAAACACCAATCAGGAAGAATATATGTACCCCCATGTTCATAGCAGCACTATTTACAATAGCTAAGATCTGGAAACAGCCCAAGTGTCCACCAGTAGACGAATGGATCAAAAAGCTGTGGTACATATACACAATGGAGTACTATGCAGCTGTAAGAAAGAAAGATCTCTTATCCTTTGAGACGACATGGAGGGACCTGGAAAGTATTATCCTAAGTGAAAGAAGCCAAGCAGAAAAAGACAAATACCACATGATCTCACTTATATACGGAATATAATGAACATAACAGTCTGAGGAATACAGTAGACCCAGACACATGGAAGTAGGGCACAGACTGACATCCCTCAGAAGAGGGGATGGGGGGTGGGGGGGTGGGAAGAGATAAACCACAGAACTTATATGCATGTATGCATGACCAATGGACATGGACAACTAAGCCGGGGACAGGGGGGAGGGGGGGTGGGGTGGGGGGTGCCAATGGGGTAAAAAGGTAAAATATCTGTAACAAAAAAATAAATAAATAAATAAAATTAAAAAAAAAAAAAAAAAGATCCATCACCATACATAGTTTGAATTTTTTTATGATGAGAACTTTTTTTTTTTATCCTCACCCAAGGACATTTTTCCACTTTTTGTTCAGATAGAGTGGGAGGAAGAGAGAGGAAGAGAGAGAGAGAGAGAAAGAGAGAGAGAGAGAAACATCAATGTGAAAAGGGACACATCGAGTGGCTGCCACCCACATGACTCAACCAGGGCCAGGGACAAACTGCAACAGAGGTACGTGCTCTTAGCGGGAAATGAACCGGAGTCTCTGGACCTCAGGTCGACGCTCTAACCACTGAGCAAAACTGGCCAGGGCTGATGAGAACTTTTAAGATCTCTCTTAACAACTTTCAAATATACACTACACTATTATTAACTTTAGCAATCATACTTTACATTACTTATTTATTTTATAACAAGAAGTTTGTTTCTTTTGACCACCTTCACCCATTTCTCCCACCCCTCACTCACTACCTCTGACAACCACCAATTTGTTTTCTGTGACTATGAGGTATTTTTTTTTTTTTATCCCATGTATAAGAGAGGACATAGAATATTTTTTTCCTTTGTCTTTTATTTCATTTGGCATAATTCCTTCAAGGTCCAACCATGTTGTTACAAATAGAATTTTATTTTTTATGACTGAATAATATTCCATTGTATAAATATATATCACATGTTCTTTATCCATTCATTCATCAGTGAACATTTAGTTGGTTTCCATGTCTTGGCTATTGTAAGTAATGCTGAAATGAATACAGGGGTGGGGGTGTGTGTGCAGATATCTATCCTTATTTATGTGTGTTTCTGTTTAAAGTCACCTTCTTCATACATACTGTTGATTCATTAGCGTTGAACTAACTGTTAATATCAGATAACTCATACCTGATGGAAGCTTATCTAATGCACATATTGTTTCTGTAAGGCACATGATAGTCTTGTCGGACTTTGGAACAGTAGACACTCTTCAGCCACATGCTTGCAGGCCATGTTAAACAGTAAACACACCAACGAAAAGCACAAAAATACAAAAATAATGGAGCAAAAAGAGCAGTTTTTTATGGAGTGAGACCTCAAAAAAAAATGGCAGAGCGTGTTTTTTGTTTAACCTCATCTGGAAACTTGCATGTCAGATGATTCAAATTCTTATTCCTCTACCTCTGAACAATGGCAAATATGCTGCAAGTATTGATTTTGAGTTACAAATAAATTTAGCAAGTAGACACATTTAAATAAGCAAATAATGAGGATTAACCATTGGGTAAAACTCTCTAGGTCCATCCATGTTGTCACAAATGTCAATTTTCATTTTTTATTGCTGTATAATATTCCATTGTATATATACACCCCATATTCCTTATCTTTTCTTCTGTCAATAGATACCTAGGTTACTTCCATATTTTGGCTATTGTAAATGATGTTGCACTGAACATAGACGTGCATATGTCCTTTTGAATTCGTGTTCTCATTTTTTAGGGGTTATAGAGTATATCAATTTTTAGTGTTTTGAGGAAACTCCTTAATGTTTTCCATAGAGGCTGTACCAGTTTGCTGTCCCACAAAGGGTTCCCTTTTCTCCACATCCTTGCCAACACATGTTATTTATTGACTTTTTTGATAACAGCCATTCTGACTGGTGTGAAGTGCTATCTCTTTAGGGGTTTGATTTGGCTTTTCCTGCTGATTAATGATGTTGAGGATCTTTTTGTATGCCTGTTGGCTATTTGTATATATTCTTTGGAGAAATATCTTTTTATGTCTTCTGCCCATTTTTCATTTTTTTGTTTTTGTTTTTGTTTTTGTTTTGGTTATTAAGTTGCATTAGTTTTTTTATATATTCTGGATAGCAAATCTTTGTTGCATATATTATTTGTGGATATATTCTCTCATTCAGTAGGTTTTCTTTTTGTTTTGTTAAAAGTTTCTTTCACTGTGCAGAACCATCATCATTGAACCCGATGAATACCATAATACTGACTTAAAATTAGATTAAAAGTGACTGAAGAGAGAATTTGGAAAGTGGCAGATAGATAAGAAGAAAATATGCAGAATGTAGCAGGGATAAAGATGAGGACATGGCCCTGGCCAGTTTGGCTCAGCCATTAGAGCATCGGCCTGCGGTCCAGAGAGACCTGGGTTTGGTTCCCGCTAAGGGCACGTACCTCATTTGCGGTTTGTCCCCGGCCCTGGTCGGTCGTGCGGATGTTCAGACCAAGCAAGGTCTGTCTGAAATTAAACTATGAAGAAATTATTTTATGTGCATGTAAAGTCATTGTTGATAGATATGTATTTATTGTCATTTTATTATTCATATGTTTTACATTTTTTCTTTTTCTTCTTAAAGAAGACCCTTTAACATTTCTTGCAATGTTTGTTTGGTGGTGATTAATTCCTTTAGCTTTTCCTTGTCTGGGAAGGAAAAGCTGGGATGTATTAAAAAGATAATGAGGTTATATCAACTGATTTAAGGCCTTCTCTTTTTTTTTTCTGTGCTTTTTATAGGGTTATTGCAGAAAAAGTTAGAGCTAAATAGTTCTGTGTATAGAGTGAAAGTTTAAAGGAAGGATGCTGATACTACATGGAGAGTATATCTTTAGTTATTTTTTTCTAGAACATCTTAATCTGTCCTTTGATTCTAAATGATAGCCTCGTTGGGTAATCTTGGTTGTGGTCCTTGCTTTTTATCACTTTGAGTATTTCTTGCCGATCCTTTCTGGCTTGCAAAGTTTCTGTTGATAAAGCAGCTAACAGTCTTATGGGAGCTCCTGTGAAGATAACTAACTGCTTTTCTCTTGCTGCTTTTAAGATTCTCTCTTTGTGTTTAACCTTTGGTATTTTCATTATGATATATCTTGGTGTGGGCCTCTTTAGGTTCATCTTGTTTGGGATTCTTTGCACTTGTAGTACACCAGTGTGGTACTAGGTATGATGTCTTACAGTCTTTAGGCTGCTATAAACATGTTACACAGGTATGTTGGAGCACAGCATCACATAAGAATAAAGTGTAAAAGTATTTCTCATAATTCTCTGGAAAATGTAGAAAGAACTTGTTAAAGTGCCCTGTAATTATATAGCTATATAAATTGAAACAGAGTGCTGTGATCAACTTTACCCTTTACAACTATTATTTAGAAGTTTTCACTTCTAATCCTTATTCTCTATAATGAATTAATCTTCTTTGCTCTCTGGAAGATAGTTCTATGTAAACACTACTGGGGTTACAAAAGGTCTCCTACAGATTCCCCTTATTCTATATCTCTTTCCATTCTCCTTCTTCCCAGAGTCACTTTTTTTCATCCCATCTCATCCTTCTTACCTCTGTTCAATCTATGGGTTTTTATGAGTTGGAGCAGTGGGGGCAGCAGAAGGATCATAGTTACTAAATTTAGCAGCCTTGTTAAAGAACAAAATGCCTAAAATTAATAAAAATCTGGTTCCATGACAGTTGGCTCATTTAAGTCTAATGGTCTAATGTCATTAAACACAGATGTGTATATGCCCATATACATGAATCATGAATATTTAAAGGTAAGATAATTTCTAAAGATCAAACACAACAAATATAATATAAAAGATAAAACATTTCCCTAAGCTTCAAAATTGTAGAATGTGCGCACATGCACATGCTCACACACACACACACACACACTATCAGAAGTCATGACTCTGACTTTACTTATGTAAAGTAACTTCTTTATCTGTAACCTCTGCCTATCTCAGGGATAGAAACAATTTTGCAAGTTTCTCAACACTTCACAACTAGGGCCATAGCCCCCATCTACTCAATCATGATATTGTTTCCTAGTGAGGATTCGTATGGTTTCACATTTCTTCTCTGCGCGGCACTGTAGGCAGCCACCACCAGGTGATCAGAGTTGGCATGTAAGGTGAAATATATGTATAATTTTCAGTCTATCAGCTTCAGCCAAGCACTTTGGAGTGCAGATATTTTGGCTCAGATTATTACTAGTTTCCAAATCAGTCACTGGATTCACTGTGGTACAGATGGCTTGCAGGTGTTTGCTTTCTAGGCACCATCTGTTTAGATGTCATAGCATACTAATCTGCGCTTGTTGGTGTATCTCTTCTATTATTAGCAAATCACATGTCTTGATAAAAGGGAGGTAAAGTAAATTATAGAAAAATGTATTACTTTTACAAGGCAGATGTAGAAATAAAGCTGAATCACAAATCTAGATTCCTCTCTGTTGGGGAGAAAAAAGCTGGGATGTATTAAAAAGATAATGAGGTTATATCAACTGATTTAAGGCCTTCTCTTTTTTTTTTCTGTGCTTTTTATAGGGTTATTGCAGAAAAAGTTAAAGCTAAATAGTTCTGTGTATAGAGTGAAAGTTTAAAGGAAGGATGCTGATACTACATGGAGAGTATATCTTTAGTTATTTTTTTCTAGACCATCTTAACTAACCCTTTTATTTTCAAACTACATCTATAATATGAAATGGAAATTAAAAATTATCAAATGAATTCTCTTGACCAGAGAATCTGCTTAATAATTGGGAACAATCTCTTCCCTCTTCACTGCACCTACGACAGTGTTCTACCCATTGGAAGAACACATTGTTTCCTGGCTACTGTGCATATGTCATTGGTCTTAAATATTCCAAGAAAGTATTTCAAGGATACTGTCAACACAGTTAATGGATATGTACAGAGAATCAGTCTTATCAGTTAATCTAAGATCACTGGAATAATGGGTTAGTTTGCTTACGTCCTCATAGAGACAAGTCCATGGGTTCAACATACTTTGAAAGAAAAGTATTAATTAGTTTTATTTTGAGTATGAGGTGAGATTCAGACATAGATATACATCATCCATGACAATGAGAGAGGGAATTAATTGTCAGAGGCAACTATGACTACTGAGAACCATGGATGACCCCAACTATTAAAAAAAAAAATTTAACCTCTCCTTTATCAAAGGTATAGGATAGTTAAGATGATTTCATAAATTTTAATGAAATTAAAATAGAATAAAGAGATGAGTTTCATTTATTCCTATCCATTGACTAATATTATAATTAAAATATTATCTAACATGTAACCCATATTGCAATTTAAGCATATAATGCGTTCCATGAAAGAGCTAAATTAATAATATATATGTATAATTCTTTATTTATATATACACATGTATTGTTTAAAAAATAAATTAATCTTATTATCAAAATAATTTTATGTAATATTTGTAAGGGAAACATTGAGAAAAATATTTTATAAGAATATGTTTATTTAAAATATATATCATATTATGAAAATGTATATTTTTTAGTGGAGGGAGTAAGATAAAATGGGAAAGCAACAGTAAGAGAGAACTTCATTCTTATGTAAGCATATTTAATTTTCCATTTATTTTCATTAAGAATGTTCAAAGATCACATGGAAGTAAGAAATAACTTGCTTTGGGCTAACAAATTTAGAGACATCAAAAGAAATATAAACTTACCAATGAGTAGAAATATCTAGGGAAATTAGAAGAAAATATATTTCTATTCACTTGGTCTTCTCTCTCACAGTACACCAACAGACCGGCTTTTAATTTATTCCTTCTTAGGACCTAGCAAAAAGGTAAATATCCATTAGGTTTGATATTATATTTCACCAATTCCATGGGACATCCAAGACCTTATCATCACAATATTGGTTAAAGTATGGCAGCAGTAAATGTCATGTCTGTCATCCTGAGCTGTACTGAGCCAATCCATGTTAGATTTACTTCGAGTAAATGTCAGTGCCATTGAGAGTGTCTAAAAATGTAGATTTTTCTTTCTACTGACATGTGCTTGACAATAAATTGTCTGGCTAGTACAATAGCAGCAAGTAAATGACTGGGTCTTATTTCTTGTGAAGATATGAAGACTATCATGTAGTTCATTTGATTTGTCATGAAGTGTCACAGTACTACATTTAGCTGCATATTTTATGTAGGAAAATTGGGATGGCACTTTAATTTGAGGATTTTATGAAAATAAAAGATTTTCTTTTTTAGTCTGAGGCCCTTGTTTTTGATATGCTAATTTTATCTAATGCCATCTCCTTTCCTGCTTTTGTAATAAAAGGACATGTTGCCCTTTACATTCTTGATATCCTTTCATGTACAGAGGATAAGGAAGTAACCTGACAATTTAATACTTCCCATCGCCTCACTTATACCTGCAATGACTATTGCTGTCTTGAACCATTGCTTTCATTCTTTGAAACAATCTCCAAAGGCTACTCTAAGTATCACTTCTGTCAGATAGAAGACAAGAGACTAGATGGGGTGTTTTGTAACGGGAGGATACAGGGAAGTGAAGGAAGGTCACTATCCTTCACATTAGGACACCACATAGCTAGAAATATTGGAACCAAAAAGATAAAAGAAAGTAGATTGTATATAAAAGATTGAATAGAATAATAAATATTTCCTCTACCTCTCCCTCTAAAAATATTAACAATTTACATACCTCTTTACAGCTATGGCAGTCAGAACTGGCTTAATCTCTTTCTAGCCATACAACATCGAATATCATTTAATCTCTTTGAGTCTGAAGTTCTTGATTTGTAAAAGAAGAATAATTAAACTTTACCTAAGAAATGTATTTTGAAAATTAAATGAAAGAATGTTTGTTTCAAATAGAACTACGCAATAATGCTAGGCTTTATAGAAATACTAATAAATAATTCCCCTCTTTATCACAAAATTTTAGTACCATTTGGAAGATATAGGAGTCACACAGATGGATATTAAAATATGAACTTTAATTACTGAGTAAATAAGAGAATGTGGTTTTTGATTCACAGCCAAATTACTTTTCTAATACTCTCCTCTCCATTCTTCATTCTAATAGAATCAGAAGCAAGAAATTCTGAACTGTAGGGGAAAAAAATGTACCTATTGAACTTACTATTCCGTAAAAAAGTATACCAGATTGTACTTTGTCTGTAGTCAGGCACATAAAAGAGAGAGAAAAGAACAGAGCTCAGTTCCTTTGTCCAAACAAAATAATCAGGTGTCCCGCCGGTGTGGCTCAGTGGTTGAGCACTGACCCATGAACCAAGAGGTCGCCAATTCGATTCCCAGTCAGCGCACACGCCCAGGTTGTGGGCCCGATCCCCAGTGGGGGGCATGCAGGCGGCGGCCAATCCATGTTCTCTCTCATCGATGTTTCTATCTCTCTCTCCCTCTCCCTTCCTCTCTCTCTAAAATCAATAAAAGAAAAAAAATATTTTTAAAAAAATCATTCCTTTGGCTTTGTCCTCTTCCTGAGGATAATTCCCACCAAGTTGCCTCTACATGGAAATACCATGCTAGAGGAAAGGAGGTTCCTGACCATCAAGAATCATTATAATGCTAGTAATCATGTGTTGTTTGCCTTGCTGATTTAAAAAAATCCAAAGAACCCAATATGGGAAAGATGACATATGTATTTAGGTAAGTTTTGGAGAAATGTCTAGAACTCAGCATTTTCTAACCATAATGATATTCTATTTCTCTCCTTGTCTCTTATTTGTGTGTTTCATTATTATAAAACCTCAAAGATATGGTATCATCAGTCTCTCTTTTCTTCTTTTACTTCTATGTATATTTTAGATATGTACACAGTCCTTCGATTTTCTCCTCCATATGTATGGTTTTTTGGGTCATGAACAATGGAGGTGCCTGAGAGCTTTTCTTCATAGCAGCTTGGAGGCAAAAAGGGAACTTTGGCCCTGGCTGGTTTGGCTCAGTGGTTAGAGTGTCGGCCTGTGGTCCAGAGAGTCCCGGGTTCGGTTCCTGCTAAGGGCACGTACCTCAGTTGCAGTTTGTCCCCAGCCCTGGTTGGATCGTGCAGGTGACAACCACTCGATGTGTCCCTTTCACATTGATGTTTCTCTCGCTCTCTTCCTCCCACTGTATCATCTGAACAAAAAATGGAAAAATGTCCTCGGTTGAGAATTAAAAAAAAAAAAAAATTAAAAAAAAGGGAACTTTGATTTTTTCCCCAGACTTCTTATTCCTGTTGAGTCTAATGGATGCCTTTCAGATCACTATGATAAACTAGTCTTAAGAGTAAAAAACATAAATGTAAAGTGTTCTGTGATGGACATATCAGAACAAAAGGTGAATGGTTCCTTGTAGCAATACAACTTTCACACTGTTATCATAGGGCTCCATTTGTTGCTACATTCTTTGAGTGAGTGACCATAAAATTAAGTGATTTTTTCCAAAATTAAAAAACGAACTTTAATCTTGAAGGAGTTTCTGTGAGATCACATTTCTGGAATTCTAGAAGAACCTATTATTTTCAAGAATGAAGACACTGGATAGTGTCATCTATTACAGCATACAATTTCTCATTGATACTTAAAATACAACAATAAAGTTTTTAAAAAGAATGCAATACCACAAAATAATATCTGATTTTTCCAAATAGCAACATGAAATTTAGAGATTTTGAAGTAAAATACAATACATTTTTATTGCCAAAGAAATTTAAGAAAATAGTGTAAGAATGTCTGTAAAGGCCTTGCTCTGAAAACACAGTTTTAGTACACCCAAAATCAGTTTTAAATCTTAGATAGATTGTTCAAGTTCTATTACTATTTGATACTTTTATTTAAAATTTAATTAAGAATAATGACCTAATTAAATGAATGCTTAACCAAACAGTAAACAGATACTATGACCTTATTTTAAGAAGTTATAATTCATAGGATAGAGCAATCTTTTAAGTGGCCATACTTATTGTTTGAATAATTTTAAACATATTAATCAGTATCATAAAATCAATCTATTTAGAATACACACTTCTTTTTAAATAGTACATATGCATTAGTTAAATATCACTAGATTAAAGTGGCATATACTGAACTAGAGTCTAGCATAGTGGGAAATAAATTGGCTGAAATGGTACTCATACTGACATTACATATTCTTCATGATAAAAATTTGCTCAGTTGATATTTACTAAGTAACTAATATATATTAACAGAAAGGTAGTAGAGTTTACGAGGGCCGGTTTTTGTGGAAGTCAGATAATACAAGCAAAAGAACTAAGCATAGACTAAAACAATAAACCTGTACCAGAACTGAGCTTAGAAGAATAATTGTAAAAAACCAAAATATAAAAAGGGAGCTTAAGCAAGAGGACACTTATTTAAAGTAGTCTTTTTAGAGAGTCAACTACATTGTGTTGGATCAAAATTAAATAAAGAATATCAAGAAATATGAGAATGAAGTTCCAATATTGAATGCCTTGAGTAATAGATTGCCCATAACCCTTGATTTTAATTGCTCTGCCATTCTCATTTTCTGGTTTTGATATGAATGTCTTAGAGTCTGTAGTCCTACTTAACATCCAGTTCTCCATGCAACCATGGTATTATAAAGTCAGATGCTCTAAGGCCCTATCTCTAGCACAGTGCATAAAAGGAATGTAACATAATACTCTCCAGGGCCATCCATGATGTCACAGAAGGTAAGATTTCCTTCTTTTTTAAATCCGAATATATGTGAAATCTAATGAATAAAAAAAAACTAACTAACAAAATAGAAACAGACTCATAGATAGAGAACAGACTGATGATTGCCGTCAGAGGGGAGGGGGGTTGAGGGGCAGGGATAAAGCAAAAAAGAAAACCTCATAAATAGACAACAGTATGGTGACTATCAGAAGGAAAGGGGGTGGGGAGAGGTAAAGGGAGACTAAATGATGATGAAAAAATAAAAGAGGAATGTAGCAGTAGGAGTTACTTTTGAGTAGACTATATCCATACTTCATCTCATCTCTTTGTTATCTGCTTTAATATTTATTTATTTTAGTGTTAGGTTTTTACCTAGCTTTATTTTTTTACTTTTTAAAAATATTATTTTTATTTTTCAATTACAGTTCATGTACAATATTATATTAGTTTCAAGTGTACAACTCAGTGATTCGATTTTTATATAGCTTATAAAGTGATCACCCCAATAAATCTGGTAAATATCTGACACCATATGTAGTTATTACAATGTTATTTACTATATTCCTTATGCTGTACTTTACATCCCCATGACTATTCTGTAACTACCCATGTGTAATTTTTAATCCCTTCACCTTTTTTACCCATCTCTTCACACCCCCCCCTTCCATCTAGCAACCATCAAAATGTTCTCTCTATGAATCTGTTTCTGTTCTGCTTGTTCATTTATTTTGGTTTTTATATTCCACATATAAGTGAAATCATATGACATTTGTCTTTCTCTGTCTGACTTATTTTACTCAGTGCAATATCCTCTAGGTTCATCCATGTTATTATAGATGGAAAGATAATCATTCCATTTTTTGGCTGAGTCATATTCCATTATATATATGTACCACTTCTCCTTTATTCATTCATCTACTGATGGGCACCAAGTGGCTTCCATATCTTGGCTATTGTAAATAATCTTGCAAAGAACATATGAATATACATGTCTTTTTGATTTAGTGTTTTAGGTTTCTTCAGGTAAATATCCAGAAATGGAATTGCTGGGTCCTTCTTTGTCTCTGATTATGGGCTTTGATTTAAAGCCTATTTTGTCTGGTATGAGTATTGCTACCCCCACTTGTTTTGTTTTTCATTTCCAATTTTATGAAATAACTTTTTCCATCCCTTTACTTTCAGTCTGTGTGTCTTTCAAACTAAAGTGAGTCTCTTATAGACAGCATATATAAAGGTCCTTTTTTGTTATCCATATATGTTTTGATTGAAACATTTAAACCATTTGCATTTAAGTAATTGTTAATAAGTATGTATTTATTGCCATTTTATTATTCATTTTTTTATCTTTTCTTTTTCTTTTTATTCTTAAAGAAAATCCCTTAACATGTCTTGTAATATTGGTTTGGTGGTGATAAATTCCTTTAGCTTTTTTTTTTTTTTTTTTTGCCTGGGAAGCTCTTCTAGAAGATATATTTGTTGGGTAGAGTAATCTTGGTTATAGATCCTTGCTTTTCATCACTTTGAATATTTTATGCTAATCCTTTCTGGCCTGCAAAATTTCTGTTGAGAAATCACCTGACAGTCTTATGGGAGCTCCTTTGTAAGCAACTGCTTTTTTCTTGCTGCTTATAAGATACTCTTTGTCTTTGACCTTTGGCATTTTAATTATGATCTGTCTTAGTGTAGACCACTTTGGGTTTATTTTGTTTGGGACTCTTCACTTCCTGGACTTGTATATCTATTTCTCTCACCAGGTTAGAAAAGTTTTCCTTCATTGTTTTTTCAAATGGGTTTTCAATTTGTTGCTCACTCTTCTCCTTCTGTAATCCCCACTATGCAATGTTCGTAGACTTGAAGTTGTCATGGAGAATCCTTAAAAATCCTCAGTTTTTGGATTCCATTTTCTTTTTACTCTTCTAATTGGCTGTTTTATGCTTTCTTATGTTCCAAATAGCTGATTGATTCTCTGCTATATCTACTCTACTGTTTATTCCCTGTAATGTATTCTTCATTTCAGTTAGTGTATTCTGCATTTCTGACTGGTTCTTTTTAAAGTTTTTTATCTCCAGTTTTATGTTTTCTATCTCTTTGTTGAAATTTTCACAAAGTTCATCTAATCTTTCTCTAAATTCATTGAGCGTCTTTATAACCACTGTTTTAACACTGCATCTAATAGACTGCTTGTCCTCATTTTGTTTTGTTCCCTTTTCTGGAGTATTGTCCTGTTCTTTCATTTGGGATGTGTTTCTTTGTCTCCTCATTTTAGCTAAAATGTGTTAGTTTCTGTGTATTAAGTAGAGCTTACATTTCCTCATCTTGGTAAAGTTGTTTTATGTAGTAAGTGTCTTGTGGGGTCAAATGACATAACCTCCCTTGTCATCAGAGCTGGGTGTTCTAGGTGTGCCACCAAGTGGGTTGTGCACACCTTCTTCTTGTAGTTGAGCCTTGATTTCTATTGGCACATTAATGGGAAGGATTTATGTTCAGGCCAATCAGCTCTGAAAACTGGTCATGACAAGAGTGGAGGATCTGCTATGTAGATACCAACCCTACAGGACAGAACTCGTTTCATCAGAGCTCTGCCGTCCACGGAGTCTACCTTTTGAGTGTGTCACTCATGGAAGTGGTTGGGTGGTGCTTCAACATAATCTAAAGCTGTCCACCAGGTGTTCTGGCTCTGGAGCCTTCTGGGAGATGCAGATCACTACCTGTGTTCTGTCCGGGTCTATCTGGCATGAGCTACAAAGCTATCTGCATGGCTGTTCCTTGTGTTGGGCTTGAAGGTGAGGCCCAGGAGAGGCCAAGCTGTGAACCATGGCCCACTGCTTCTTGTGCTTGGCCTGGTGCTACTTAACAAGTAGTATAGGGCACCCCAAGGCCAAATTCTGCTTGTTCAGGATTTGTGAACCTTTGAGAGATTTTAAGGAAATCCACAGCATGTGTCAAGATGGGCTGTTTGTATAGAAAAGCCACTGGAACCAGTTTGAGTGGTCACACAAGTTGGATTGGGCAGGGTCTTAGGGAATCACCAGAGCAGGGCAAATAGTATTAGCTAGGTTGGTGGAAACTCAGATATGGTGCCCGCCTGCCTGTGGACTCTGTGGTGGCAAGGCTCAGCTCAGAAACAGTGGCCTGTGCCAGCACTTCTATCTGGAGAAAGCTGCCCTTCCAGCCTTTTCCCTGAGGCCACACAATTCAGTTCCTTCCCTATGTCCTTGGCATCTTTGGAGCTGCTTCCCTAGCACTGGAGCTCAGAGAAAGCAAGTCCATGGGTGAATTCTTTAAGAGAAATGATTCCAGCAGCTCTTGGTCTCACTCAGTCAAAATTCCCTCTGGTTTACCCACTCGGAAGTTATGGGGACTTCTCTTCCTGGCACTGCAACCCTGGGTTGTGGGGCCTGGTGTGGGACTGGGACCTCCTCGCTCCTCAGGGGGGACCTCCGCAGCCGAGATATCCCTTCCAATTTTTCACCACCACATGTAGGTGTGAGACCAACACATTCTTCATTTTGGCCCTCCTACTAGTTATTTATTTATTTATTTTCTTTGTTGATTTTAGAGAGAGAGGAAGGGAGAGGGAGAAAAAGGTGGAAACATCAATGAGAGAGAACATTGATTGGCCGCCTCCTACACGCCCCTCACTGGGGATTGGGCCCACAACTTGGGCATGTGCCCTGACTGGGAATCAAACTGGCGACTTCTTGTTGCCTGGGTCAATGCTCAACCACTGAGCCACACTGGCCGGACCCTCCTGCTAGTCTTGATTTGACTTCTTTACATCCTTAGTTCTAGGACTTCTGTTCAGCTAGATTTCAGGTGGTTCTGAACGATAGTTGTTCTGTAGTTTAGTAGTAATTTTGGTGAAATTATAAGAGAATGGGAGTATCAAATTTACCTACTTCATCGTCTTGACTGGAAGCCCAGCTTTAATGTTCTAATATCCTACTTTCTTCCTTTTCTCTCTCGAGAACTCATTAGTTGGCTATAACTTTGGTATCAAATTTTCCATGAATTTTCACACCTTATCATCCACTTTGTCACTCTCTATTTTAGCTCATCTCTGTGAAAACTGACCTTTTTGATATGGTCTCAGTGTTTTCTCAGAAACACGCCTATAGGTCAATCAAGTAAGAGACACCTGTGTCACCATGATGCTAACTTTCTAAAAATACTTGTATTTAAATTGAAATTTAGGTAATAATGTTTTATTTGTTTTGCTTCAATGGTAATGATGGAAATCCATTTTGGAAAGAATGAAACAAGGGAAATTATAATTAAAAACTTTCGAACCATGTACATTAGAACACAAAGATAAATACTGTTAATATATTAGTGTTTTCATATAAAACTATTTTAGGCACCATCAAATGATATCTGCAAATAATTTTTAAACTAGCTTTTCCCAATGAAAATGACAAAGGTTACTTAATATGAGTTTTAAAGTTGTACACACATTGCTATTCAAATTCCTTGACAATTAAAATAGAGTATATTATTCTAATTGACTCTTTGTGGAGGGATATTTAGAATTTCTTCTGTCATAATATTTAATACATGTAAATTTTTAGGCATTATTAACAAATGATGGAAAAAAACTCCACCAGTTGTCATTTTAAGTAATCATCACACTTGGTAGAACTTCTTATTTAAAATATTATTTAGACACTTCCAATTTAAGTCAAAGTTATAATAAAAGTGTTATTCCCCTCTTTTAAAAATCGTATTAACATGACAATATAAGTTGTATCTGTTTATCTATCATCTATTCCTCTGATCAACTTATGATTAGAATTAGAATAGGAAAAGATACAATAGTAGATTAAGCTGATTAATTTGTAAATGACTTAGTAGAGGAAAGAAAATATGAATGTAAATGCATGGAGAGAGGATATAATATTGAGAAGTGTGTCATTTCACTTTACAGTATTCTTTAAAAACTCAGTTTGAAGGTATCAGGTACCAAAAAAAGAAATTGTGATTGAGAGGTTAAACAAAATCTCTGAATACAGATATATCTCATTTTATTGTACTTCACTTCATTGTGCTTCGAGCTATTGCTTTCTTTTTATAAATAAAGATTCTGGCTACCCTGTGTCAAACAAGTCTATTGGCGCCATTTTTCCAAAAAAATATTTTGCTCATTTTGTGTTTCTTTGTCACATTTTAGTAATTCTTGCAATATTTTAATGTTTTCATTATAATATTTGTATGACATTCTGTGATCAGTGATCTTTGATGTTACTATTGTAATTGTTTTGGAGTGCCATAGACCACACTCATAAAATGGCAAACTTAATAAATGTGTATTCTTACTGTTCTACAAACTGTTTCTCCATCTCTTTCTTTCTTCTTGGTTCTCTTTATTCCCTGAGACAACAATATTGAAATTAGGCCAGTTAATAACCCTGCAATTGCCTCTAAGTTTTAAAGTGAAAGTGTTGCATATCTTTCACTTTAAATCAAAAGCTAGCTTAGCAAGGAAGGATGTTGAAAATTGAAATAGGTCAGCCTGGCTGGTGTGGCTCAGTGGTTGAGTGTCGACCCATGCACCAAGAGGTCACTGGTTTGATTTCCGGTCAGGGCACATGCCCAGGTTGTGGGCCCGATCCCCAGTGGGGAGCATGCAGGAGGTGGCCGATCCATGTTCTCTCTCATCGATGTTTCTATCTCTCTCCCTTTCCTTTCTTCTCTCTCTGAAATCAATAAAGAAAAAAGAAATTAAAATAGGTCAAAAGCTAGCCTTTTGCTCCGAATAGTTAGCCATGTTGTGAATGCAAGGAAACTGTTCTTGAAGGAATTTGAAAGTGCTACTCCAGTGAACACATGAATGATTAAGAAAGCTAAACAGCCTTATTGCTGACATGAAGACTGTTTTAGTGGTCTAGATAGAAGATCAAACAAACCACATTTCCTTAAATCAAAACTTAATCCAGAGCAAGGCCCTAAGCTCCTCAATTCTGTGAAGGCTGAGAGAGGTGAGAAAGCTACAGAAGAAAATTGTGAATGGAGCAGTAGTTGGTTCATAATGTTTAAGGAAAGATGCCATCTCTATAACATAAAATTGCAAGGTGAAGCAGTAAGTGCTGATGTAGAAGCTACAGGAAGATAATCAGAAGATCTAGCTAAGATAATTAATAAAACCTGGCTACACTTAACGATAGATTTTTAATGTAGACAGAAGAGTCTTATATTGAAAGATGTTGTCTAAGACTTTCATAGTTAGAAATGAAAAGTCAATGCCAGGCTTCAAAGTTTCAAAGGACAGGCTGACTCTTGTGTTAGGGGCTAGTGCAGCTGGTGACTTTAAATTGAAACAAATTCTCATTTACCGTTCTGAATTTTTTTTTTAATCCTCACCCAAGGATATGTTTTTTATTGATTCTAAAGAGAAAGGAAATGAGAGGAAGCAACATGTATGTGAGAAACATTGATCAGTTGCCTCCATTTATGCCCCAACTGGAGATCAAAACCATAACCTGGGTATGTGCCCTGACTGGGAATCAAACCCGTGACCCTTCAGTGCACAGGAGTGCACTCTAGCCAACTGAGCCACGCTGGCCATGGCACCATTCTGAAATAATAGGGCCCTTAAGAATTACACTAAATCTTCTCTACCTATTTTTTATAAATGGAATGAAAAAGCCTGGTGATAGCACATCTTTTTACAACATGGTTGACTGACTATTTTAAACCCACTATTGAGACCTACTGATCAGAAAAAAGATTCATTTCAAAATAATACAGAGAATTGACAATGCACCTGGTGAGTCAGGAGCCCTGATGGACATGTGCGACCAGATCAATGTTGTTTTCATGCCTATTAACATTTATTAGTATGGCCCTGGCCAGTTTGGCTCAGCGGTTGAGTGTCGACCTGCAGAACAGAGAGTTCCGGGTTCGGTTCCCACTAGGGGCACATACCACAAAAAAAAAAAAAAAAAAACCCAAAAAACATTTATTAGTCTGCCATCTGTAAATCAAGGAGTAATTTTGATCTTCAATTTTTATTATTAAGAAGTACATTTTGCTGCCATAGATAGTAATTACTCTGATGGATCTAGCTTTAGAAAATTGAAATCTTCTGGCCCTGGCCAGTTTGGCTCAGCGGTTAGAGCGTTGGCTGCGGTCCTGAGAGACCCGGGTTCGGTTCCCGCTAAGGGCATGTACCTCGGTTGCAGTTTGTCCTCGGCCCTGGTCGGTTGTGCGGGTGGCAGCCACTCGATGTGTCCCTTTCGCATCGATGTTTCTCTCTCTCTCTCTCTGTTCCTCTCTCCCCCCCCCACTCTACCTGAACAAAAAATGGAAAAATGTCCTCGGGTGAGGATAAAAAAAAAAAAAAAGAAAATTGAAATCTTCTGAAAAGGATTTACCAATCTAGATACCATAAAGAACATTTATAATTCATGGGAAGAGGTCAAAGTATCAACATTAACAGAAGTTTGAACCAACTTGATTCCAAACCCCTCGGATGACATTGAGGGGATCAAGGCTTCAGTGGAGAAAGTAATTACAGATATGGCAAAAATAACAGAGAAACTACAATTAGAAGTAGAGCCTGAAGATGGGACTGAACTGTTGCAGTCTAATGACAAAACTGTAAAGGATGAGCAGTTGCTTCTTATGAATGAGCAAAGAAAGTGGTTTCGTGAGATGGAAGCTACTCCTGGTGAAGATGCTCTGAAGATTATTGAAAAGACAACAAAGGATTTAGAATGCCACACTATCTTAGTCGATAAAGCATTTGCAGAATTTGAGAGGATTAGCTTTAATTTTGAAAGACGTTTCTCAGTGGGTAAAATGCTCTCAAACAGCATTACCAACTATAGAGCAACTTTGCAAAAGGAAGAATTAATTGATGTGGCAAACTTTATTTTTATCTGTTTTAAGAAATTGCCACCACCCCCCTCCCTTTGGCAACAACTACCCTGATTAGTCATCAGCCATCAACACCTAGGCAAGTTCTTTCTCCGGCTGAAAGATTGTAACTCACTGAAACCGAAGATAATGGTTAGCATTTTATAGCAATCAAGCATTTTTAATTAAGGTATGTACATTTTAAGACATAATGCTATTGTACACCTAAGCTGACAGTATAGTGCAAATATAACTTTTATATGCACAGTTAAGCCCAAAAAATTTGTGTGACATGTTTTATTGTAATATTCACCTTATAGTGGTGGTCTGGAACCAAACCCGCGATGTCTCCAAGGTATGCCTGGCATTGCAATCTTAGTAGTATAGTAAATACCTACATCTTTCCTTTATTCTTTTTTTTTTTTTTTTCAGAATGTCAAGGTTTTGTTCATTGCTAAAAGGAAACTGAAGAGGTCTCAGACTTGGAGACATCAAACGAGCAAATCTTGATATTACATTAATAACTGTAAATAGGGCAAAAAAAAAAGTACATACTATTATGAATAAGACTGCTATGACAAAGCACAAATATTTGTCCGAAATAATATTTTCAATTATTCTGAGCACATACTCAAAATGAAATTTTTGGATCATATGATAATTCTATATTTAATTATTTAAAAAATTAACAAAAAACTAACACCCTGTTTTACAAAGTTCCTGTACCATTTCACATTCCCAAAAGCAATATATGAGACTTGTACTTTTTCCATATCCTGGCCAATACTTACTTTCTGGGTTTTTTGTTTGTTTTTTTTTTGTTTTTTTTTTAAGTAATAGCCATCCTAATGAAGAAGAAGTAATTTCTCATAGTGATTTCAATTTTTATTTGCTTAATGATAGTGTCTTCCTATGTGCTTATTGGCAGTTCGTGAGTATTCTTTGGAGAAATGTCTATTCAAGTCCTTTGCCTATTTTTTACGTTGGGTTCTTTGTTTTCAGACTTCTAATATTAGATTCCAACTTTGTTCATTGTCTTTGAGATATTTTTTCACCATTTTATAAACTGAAGGTGACTGATGAATACGTAATCTTAGATTTTTCTGATATAGATTTAGTAGACTTCCTCTCCCTACCCCATCTCCATGGAAAATCAATTTCAGTACCTGCCTAAAAATTGAACTGGATCAGGTTAACTTGCCCAAATTATCAATTCTTAGTATTTGTTCAATTCTATCAGTTGCCTCTATAAAACTCCAGTCTCTCTTCCTTTTCTTTTAGATGTTCCTCAATAATGAATATTTTTTCTTACTGAAATAGCCTGAATAAAATCTTATTTTGTTTTTCACATGCTTATGCATGATATTTACTCAGATAAACCTTATATACTCCCAAAACATCTTGCATTTCTTCTTGATAACCATCATCTCAATTTAACATAACTTTTGTCTTCTACTCTTGATTATAAACTTCATTGTGGCAGAGCTCATTTTTCATGTTTTAACAACACCAGTTACCACCTGTCTTTTAAATTGTCAAAAACATTAATAAATGTACATATTTAATCGATTCACACCTCAGTGTGGAGGTAAAAATGTCCTTTATCTAATTTTCAAAGTGATTGAATTAAACTGTTTTTATACATTCTGTATTACCCACTATAAAACGTCAATCAATCTTGATTTTGATATAAAAATCTTACATCTTATAATATATGCTAAACATTTTCATTTTTGCAGGTGCTGTTAAATAGCAATCAGTAATGCCATTTAACCTATTTAATGGCAAATAAGTTATTAAAAATAAAGATAAAGTTTTAATGAGCTACCTAAAACAGACTTAATTAAACACAGATTACATAGGTTGGAGGAACAAATAAAACAGATAACCGTTTTGGCTTTTGAAAAAAAAATTTTATTGATTTTTAGAGAAAGGAAGAGAAACATCAACACATCAATTGGCTGCCTCCCACACGCCCCCTACTGGGGATTGAGTCACAATTGAGGCATGTGTCCTGCTGACAAGAGACAGCAACCTGTCAGTATGCCCAACCAACTTAGCCACATCAGCCATGGCCCTTTTGACTTTTCACAAATGTTAAACTTTTTAGCACAATTAATTGCTAGTCATACATATTTGTTCAAGAAGCCAGCATTTCTTATTGGTATGTCATTAAAAGGGGTATTAGCAGAAGAGTTAGACCTGTTTGTGTTTGAGTTTATCTTACTGTCCAGATCTGACTGCTTGTTAAACTTGTTTTAGCTTGAAAAGCAAACCAAAGTGAAGTAGTGAACACTAAGATCCATTTGGGAACATATATGAGTATTGTATTCATATCTTTTTAAGTTATAAAAAGACTCTTTCAAACCAATCTTCTTTCTGATATCCTTACCACTATTCAATTTGCATGGGCATGACAGCTTTTTTTTTTTTTTTTTTTTTTTGTCAAATGAATCAGTAAATGATCAGATGTTTTAGCATTAGTCTGGGGGAAAAAAATGAACCAAACAAATAAAACTGCCAGAGTACAGTATGACACACTCCCTTCCATCCCCCCCACCCCCAAACTCTTTGTATGTAGGTAGATTTGCTGCTTCATTTGATTTAATATTGCACTTGATCATTTCTAAGTACTTGAAATTTTCTATTCAAGTGAAAATGTCCCATTGCATCATATAAATCTATAGGCTAAAAGGGAAAGCTGCTCCTCTTTATTTCCATTTGGCTAAAATTCTTAAGTACTTCCCCATTCACATTTTGAGTAAATGAATACTCTATCATGGTAGTGAATTAAAAGTTACTGAAAGTGTAAAGCCTTTTGCATATTTAATGGAAATGCATTGCTATTCTTCATCTGCATTGCATTCAAGTGTATCGCAGGATTGAGCTAATTTATTGAGATGAAAAGATTGTTCCTTATTATGAATGTTCTATTAGAATTTTATAGCTCCTTTATATTGTAAAGTGACACATTACTTTAATATTCTTTAAAAGTTACAGGCCACCAGAATTCAAGACTTGAGTAATAAATTGGGGTCAGGTGTGCATTCTACAACTCTTTTGAGTTTTAAAAAGAAATCTATATCCATTATGCTTTTTAAGTAGCTAGTGGTATGCTGGCACACCACAGATATCAGGTGGTGAGAATCGGTGGAAAAAACACTAGAGCAAGTCGTTAATTCCCAAACCATTTCAATTCCTTTAACTCACTCCAAACACTAATGGCATTGAACTATTTTGTATAGAATAACTTTTTAAAATATGAAAGAATATTTCAATGTAATCTTTTTTTCTGCTAATAAATTTTGCTAGTGAGCTAAGGGCATAAATGATGTTTTCAAAATAATAAATTCAATCCTGTCAGTCAAAATACTTCAGAGAGATGCATTACACAAACTGGAGAACTGAGGTCTTTCTGATGATATCAATATCTGAAGGAGTTTTCCTTGTAACCAATCTTAGCATATTCTAATTCTTGAAGTTCTGCTTTTTTCTATTAGAATTTATTTATGAAAATGTTCATTAAACTCCATTGTAATTTTCAAGTATTGTAGAGGCTTCAATTATAATGATAAAAGACAACTTTCTGCTCTCATGGAGCTTATATGATATGCTATAAGAGGAAGATTCAATAAACACATTAACAAATACAATTATTTCTTTTTATGTTTTTAAAATTGAATTCATTAAGGTGACACTGGTTAATAAAATTATATAGGTTTCAGGTGTACAATTCTATAATGCATCATCTGCATATTGTATTGTGTGTTCACCACCCAAAGTCAAGTCTCCTTCCATCACCATTTATCCCCCCTTTACCTTCTCCTACTCCCCCTACTCCCTTTCCCTTTGGTAATCACCATACTGTTGTCTGTGTCTATGAGTTTTTTTTGTTTTTTGTTTTTGCTTATTGTGACATATTATAAATGAAATATGAAATAAACAGAGTGATGTTATAAAAAGTAATGGGTGGGGAAGGGCAAGGTTACTTTAGGAAAAATTGTAAAAGAAGCACCATTTAAGAATGTCATAACAGTCTGAGGAATACAGTAGACCCAGAAACATGGAAGTAGGGCACAGACTGACATCCCTCAGAAGAGGGGGTGGGGGGGTGGGAAGAGATAAACCACAGAACTTATATGCATGTATGCATGACCAATGGACATGGACAACTAAGCCGGGGATGGGGCGGAGGTGGGGTGGGGTGGGGGGTGCCAATGGGGTAAAAAAGGTAAAATATCTGTAACAAAAAAAATAAATAAAAAAGAAATTAAAAAAATAATAATAATAAAATACATAAAAAAAGAAAAAAAAGAATGTCATTTGATGTAATGCCTGAAAGATTTGAACTAGAAACCACCTGAAGAAAGAGAAGACTTGTGATTCAGAAAGAAAGAGCTATTTGATATCTATATGGAATTTAGTACTAAGAAGATGAATTTTCAAGAAAGGATCTAGTGGAAATCTGAATCTCAGAGGGATCTTGAAATGTATAAGATGAGGCATGGTGTTATCTTCTCGTCCCAACCTATATGTTTGCCCTTTGTAGCCTCTACACTGCTCCTTTTGCCTCAATGCTAACATTTTTCAGTTGAAGGCAGTTTTTGCTCTAAGATGGGAAATAGATTACAGTTATGTTAATAATGAATGCACTTAAAATTGATTTTTCCATAAAGACAACTTTCCCACAGAAAGGTAACTTCAGCTACTGCCCGTCTCTTCTCTTTTCATATACACCATTTTATGCTGGGGATAAAAGGGTCAGATATTGCAAACACTGCTTAAACCAATAAGATGATTAGCAAAACTAGATTATTCCAAGGAGATCTTACTACTGGAACTTATTTGCATAATTTTTAATGCACAAATAATTATTGAGCTCTCTACATACCTGTGAATGCAAAATAAGTCTCCAGCACATGCCTGACACACATTAGAGACTCAATCAATATGTGTTAAATGAATAATCACATGTATAAGCATATGAGTAGATGAAAGATGAATTGAGTGAAAGCATGTCCTTGACTGTGCTTAACACAGTCATTGACTCCCAGATTCTAACATAGTTCTTCTCAAACAAGGAAGAACATACCATCATTAAGGAAGACACATAAGAATATCAGGACTATGCAAAGGAGCAGTTATAACTTCAAAAATTATTTTATTTTAATATTTAATTTGAAAGTTTAAATAATATTAAAAGTAAATTCAAGTGAGGTATATTCCTAAAAATATGAAAAAATGAGTCCACACAAAAACTTACACACAAATGTTCATAGCAGCATTATGCATAATAACAAAGAAGTAGAAACAACAGAAATGTCTGTCAACTGACAAATGGATAAATATAATGTGGTATATCCATAAAAGGTAATATTTTTAAAAAATTTTTTCTTCTTTATTGATTTTAGAGGGAGAGGTAAGGAGAGGAAGAGAGAGAGAGAGAAACATCGATAAGAGGGAACATGGATTGGCCGCCTCCTGCATGCCCCCCACTGGGGATCAGGCCCACAACCTGGGCATGTGTCCTGACCGGGAATCGAACCGGTGACCTCTTGGTGCATGGGTCAACGCTCAACTGCTGAGCCACATGGGCCAGGCCCATAAAAGGTAATATTATTCAACCATTAAAATACATGAAGTAGTGAGAGAAGCTACAAAATGAATGAACTTTGCAAACATTATGCTAAGTGAAATAAGCCAGTCACAAAAACTACATATTGTATATTTCCTTTTATATCTGAACGTCAAGAATAGGAAACTCCATAGAGACAGAGAGTAGATTAGTGGCTGACTACAGATAAAGTGGCGAGGAATAAGTTGTGACAACTAATAAAGTGAAGACAATGGCCAGTATTAGATCATGGCAATGGTAGACCAACTCTGTGACTATACCAAATATAATCAAATTCTACATTTAAATAGGTGTATTGTTTGATATATCAATTATGTATCTGTAAAATTGTTTAAAATAAAGAAATACAAGATTTTTATGTTTAATAGAAAGTGAGTTTGTATTTGTTTTGGAAAAGTATATATTATATCGAAACAAAAATTATAAGCTGGCACTTCAGAGAACTAAATTCAAAATGAGTATACCCTTGACTAAATGGCTTAACACATTCTGTTACTGTTACTTCCTATTTTTTTCCATTCCATTGTGAACTCAGAGGAAATTAAAAAAAAAAAAACTTACATTAAATAATTTATGCTATTTGAAATACTTTCTTCAAGTTTATTTTAATTTATTGAATAACTTTGCCTCTGAAATACTTTATTTCTTTGTCTTAACTGATATTCATACTTTAAAACTAAATAATATAGTATTCTAAAAATCATCTTCCTAGTAAACTGCAATGCAGATTGGAGGGGCATGTATTTCATTGGCTGTTGATAACAGAGTACTGCCAACTGAGCTGATAAAACGTGAATGGAAATATAAATTAACCGTTTAAAGCATGTGCCAATAATATATTCAATTGAGCATAAAAAACATCTATCTATAGGAATGGAGCTAAAGTCAGCTTCTGAGTATAAATCAGGCAGCAGTATTTCAGAATCTAATTTTTAAATATTTATTGAGAAATGTTGAGCCCTCACTGGAAGCTATATACTGATTTAGGTACCGATATAACTGTGAACTAGTTTAAACTATATTACTTATGAAGATTTGGACAGCATTTAGCTCTAATCAGATGATCAATTATTATTATTAGGACTTAATACTAAACTAGCATGTATATGAAGAAGGTTATAATATAATCAAGCATATCATCACCTCTCTGAAAAATGTTTGGAAACAGAAGATGTTGAAGTTAGATAAAGAAAATAGAAAAACAATAATTTGTAAGCTTTTAACTATTATTAAAATTTTATATTTCTTTATTGATTTTAGAGAGAGAGGATGGGAGAGAGAAAGACATAAACACTGATAAGAGAGATCATCGATTGGCCGCCTCTTGCATGTCCCTCACTGAGGATTGTGCCCACAACCTGGGCATGTGCCCTGATGGGGAATCGAACTGGCGACATCTTGGTGCATGGATCAATGCTCAACCACTGAGCCACACCACCTGGGCTTAACCATTATTTTTTAAATGAAGTGATATATTTTTACAACCCCATTGTTTAGGGACATCTACTCTATGACTAATGTTAGTAATCTAATTATCTGGAAAAAGGATAAATTGCCTTTCAAATAAATGAGTCAAAAATATTTCTGTTAATATACAATAAAATATAGAAACCAAAATAAATGAAAAGTCCAGGTCCAGATGGTCTGGGAATTCCCTTATGTTACATGAAACCTGGGGGAAAGATCAGATCAAATGTTAGCAAATATTATTCAATGAGGCCTACTATATAAAACATGAACACTCATCCTCCGGTGTCTACTTTAACAGCCAAGAAATAGTTTACTCATACCGTGAATTTTAGAATTGTTTTTGATTCTGAGGAAATAAAACAATAGAACCACCCATTTCTGGGAGATCACATTTTATTTTCATTAAAATGAATATAACCTGTTCAAACAGTTTCTATGTAATGAAAAGTTTCTCAATTATGGTTTCCAGGAATTTGAATGACTCTTTTTTGTGTGTTCATAGATCTTGAAAGGTAAAGGGGGTTAATATAAGCACAGCGGTGGCAAGATGAGTGATGATAAATAATAGAGAAGCTGGGAGAGAAAGTGACATTTGAGTGACTGAAGAAGACAAGGGAGCAAGCTTTGCAGATATAGGAGCAAAGGACATTACAGGTAGAAGGAATAGTTAATGCAAAAGCCATGACTTGGGTTCTTGTAAGGCAATATGGGGTGGTCATCTAAATAGGCTGCTTCTACTGGACCACTGGCTCTAGCTGCTGACCCTTAGACCCATCAGGAATTGGTACCAAGCATATGATCTCGATGTTGTATTACCGATGCGCTTACTGGCTCTTTTAAAATCTGAGAAAACAATTTTCATAAGATAATGTGTTCAGATTTTCCTTTAATCTTTGAAAACATAATTAAAATATGAGCCACCTACACACATTTGGATAATGCACAAGTTTTGTGGCACTAATAAAAATTAACATTAATACGTTGTTTTTAATGACTCATTGATAATATTTATGCTATTCCTCCAGAAAAAAAGGAAAAGAGAACATCAGACGATGTAATGTTTCCTCATATATTTTTAAACTGGTGTCTTGAAACCAACAAGTATAAGCAGTTAGTAAAATCGTGGGCGGAATGTTTAGCTCTCATGCAGGCCAGTCACATTTTGCTAGTAATACAGATGACTCAATTATGCAGTAATGGTCTGTAAAAGTGGGGATCGCTACAGGATCGCCCAGTTACAACATTGCTTTGGACCATTACTACAGAAGGCAATAATAGTCTTTCATAAGTAGCATTGTGGTAAAGATGAGACCACAGTCATCTAGATAAGTTTTTCAGCATTATATCTAAACTACATAGAGCATTCAAGACTTTTACACTTAAGTTTTAAAATAACACATTCTTTCATTAAAATCTCCATTTAATTTGTAGGGAAAGCTGCATTTTGTTTAACTGAAAATTCTCCAGTTTACTTTTTCAACTATGTCTTTATACCTGCAGTTTTTCTAAAAAGACCCGCATTGAATGCAGACTGGTACAGTCACTATGGAAAACAATATGGTGTTACCTCAAAAAATGAAAAATTGAACTGCCATTTGACCCAGTGATCCCACTTTTAGGAATATACCCTAAGAAGCCTGAAACACCAATCAGAAAGAATATATATGTACCCCCATGTTCGTAGCAGCACTATTTGCAATAGCTAAGATCTGGAAACAGCCCAAATCCCCATCAGTAGACGGATGGATAAAAAAGCAGTGGTACATATACACAATGGAGTACTATGCAGCTGTAAGAAGGAAAGATATCTTATCCTTTGAGACGACATGGAGGGACCTGGAAAGTATTATCCTAAGTGAAACAAACCAAGCAGAAAAAGACAAATACCACATGATCTCACTTATTTGTGGAATATAATGAACATAACAGTCTGAGGAATGGGGTAGTCCAGAGACGTGGAAGTGGGGTACAGACTGACAATCCCCTGAAGAGGGGGTTGAGGGGAGAGATAAACCACAGAACTTATATGCATGTATGCATGAACAATGGACATGGACAACAAAGCTGGGGACAGGGTGGAGCGGGAGGGGGAGGGGGCAATCAGTGGGGGAAAAAGGAAAAACATCTGTAACAAAAATAAATAAAAGAATTAAGAAAAATAAAATAAATTAAAAAAAGTAAATATGACAATGCCTACATGTAATAATGCACACACATATGCACCCACACACACAAAAAGAAATAAAAAATAAAAGAAAGACCCGCATTGAGAATGAATGTATATATGCATAACCTTGCACAATCGTCTCCTTCCTCTTTTACATTGAAGCCCTGATTACTGCTGACAATCTTATTTTTTAATTGATCCTTGATATTATATGATCATTAAAATTTTAACTTGAATCAGAATAATTCTATCCCAAATAAAATCTTGAAGTTTGATTTTTATTTATTTATTTATTTATTTATTTAATTTATTTTTGTTACAGATGTTTCTCCTTTTTCCCCCACTGATTCCCCCCTCCCCCTCCCTCCCCACCCTGTCCCCAGCTTTGTTGTCCATGTCCATTGTTCATGCATACATGCATATAAGTTCTGTGGTTTATCTCTCCCCTACCAACCCACTTTCTGGGGATTGTCAGTCTGTACCCCACTTCCACGTCTCTGGGACTACCCCATTCCTCAGACTGTTAAGTTCATTATATTCCACAAAAAAAGTGAGATCATATGATACTTGTGTTTCTCTGTTTGGCTTGTTTCACTTAGGATAATACTTTCCAGGTCCCTCCATGTCATCTCAAAGAATAAGAGATCTTTCTTTCTTACAGCTGCATAGTACTCCATTGTGTATATGTACCACTGCTTTTTTATCCATCCGTCTACTGATGGGGATTTGGGCTGTTTCCAGATCTTAGCTATTGTAAATAGTGCTGCTATGAACATGGGGGTACATATATTCTTTCTGATTGGTGTTCAGGCTTCTTAGGGTATATTCCTAGAAGTGGGATCACTGGGTCAAATGACAGTTCAATTTTTCATTTTTTGAGGTAACACCATAGTGTTTTCCATAGTGGCTGTGTTGGCGAGGATGTGGAGAAAAGGGGACTCTAGTACCCTGCTGGTGGGAATGCAGATTGAAGTTTGACTTTTAGTATTTCCTACAGTCCAAGTATAAGTCTAAACACAGTCATATTAAGTAAGTCTGAAGAAAAAACCTGGTGTAGTTGAATAGAATCACTAGAAGGAAAGTTTTCAAAGTTGATATGTCCCATGATGGACCATGAAACATTTAATTATACCTTTAAAAACCAGAAGAAATGGTTACAACTTTACTTGCATTTGAACCAGATGTTTTTCCCTTATCCTATGACAGAGGGCTTGGGAATACAGGTGATGTTAATAGCTGGAGAGCATGCAATACTGGAATGGTAGTTAGGGGGAAAAACAACCTTCATCATACAACATATTGGTGTAGGGCCATATATATTTTGCTAATGAGAAAGCAGATGATATATTTCAGAAGTTTGATGTTGTGCAGTAATCTCCTAAATGATGTTGAAAGAGTATGACTAAGAGGATTGACACTTAGTGAACAATTCTGGGTAGGTCCTGGGTAAATATTTAGACTATTTAAAATTATTTAATTTAAAAAAGTTTTTCCTTTATTGATTGGAGAGAGAGAAGAAATGAGAGAGAGAGAGAGAGAGAGAGAGCGCAACCTGGGCATGTGCCCTGACCGGGAATCAAACAGGTGACCTCTTGGTGCATGGGTCGATGCTCAACCACTGAGCCACATCAGCCAGACATATTTAGTTAATTTTTAAAATAATCTTATGAGGCCCTGACCTGTGTGGCTTAATTAGTTGGGTGTCGCCCGTGCATCGAAAGGTTACTGTTTTGGTTGCTGGTTCTATTCCCAATCAGGGCACATGCCTGGGTTGCAGGCTTGATCCCCAGTGCGGGGCATGCAGGAGGCAGCTAATTGATGTTGATGTTTACTCTCACATTAATGTTTCTCTTTCTCTTCCTCTCCCTTTCTCTCTCTCTAAAAATCAGAACAAAAATCTTTAAAAATAAATGAATAAAATAGCCTTATGAGGTATTATTCCAATTTTTTCTGAGGTCCACAGTAGTTAAATTTCTTGTCTGGTGTTACACAGCTTGATGAAAAGTAGGTGAATATGAACAGGAGGGCCTCGCATGGCCTAAGCTTCCCATAGTAAGGTCCTCCAGTCAAATGACACTCTTATTAAAAGGACTAGATTTCTCATATGTGGCCTTTATTATGTTGATGTATGTTTCCTTTATTCTCACTTTGCTGAGAGTTTTTATCAGAATTGGGTGCTGGCTTTTATTGAATACTTTTTCTCCATCTATTGATATGATCATGTGATTTTTATCTTTTACTTTGTTTATGGGATGTAACACATTTATTGATTTGCAAATACTGCACCAACCTTGCATCTGCAGAAATCCCACTTGATCATGGTGTATGATCTTTCTAACGTATTGCTGGATCCAATATGCTAATATTTTGTTGAGGATTTAAGCATCTATGTTCATCTGGGATATTGGCCTATAATTGTCCTTCTTTGTTGTGTCTAGTTTTGGAATTAGGATAATGCTGGCCTCATAAAATGAACTTGGGAGTCTTCTTGCCTCTTGAATGTTCTGGAATAGTTTGAGAAGGATAGGTGTTAGTTTTCATTGACTGTTTGGTAAAATTCACCCATGAAGCCAACTGGTCCAGGACTTTTGTTCGTTGAAAGTTTTTTTTTCTTATTACTGCTTCAATTTTACTAATGGAGCCCTGGCTGGTTTGGCCCAGCAGTTAGAACGTCAGCCCACAGACCAAAGAGTCACGAGTTCGATTTGGGTCAAGGGCAGGTACCTTGGTTGCAGTTCAGTCCCAGCCCTGGTCGGGATTGTGTGGGAGGCAACCAATCGATGTGTCTCTCTCGCAGCAATGTTTCTCTCCCTCCCCATTCTATCTGAAGAAAAATGGAAAAATATATATCCTCGGGTGTGGATTTTAAAAAAATGTTTTTCACTGGTGGAAATCTGTCTATTCAGATTCTCTGCTTCTTCCTGATTCTGCTTTGGAAGATTGTATATTTCTAGAAATTTATCTATTTCATCCAGATTGCCCAACTTGTTGGCATATAGTTGTTTGTAACATTTTCTTACAATCCTTTGCATTTCTTTGGTGTCAGTTGTTACAGCTCTTCTTTCATGTCTAATTTTATTTATTTGGGTCCTATCTCTTTTTTTCTCACAATTTCTTCAAAAAGGATAAAATGCCTAGGAATAAATTTAGCTAAAGATGCAAATGATTGAATCTTAGTGTTAATAATTATCAAAACCACAAAATGTAGTAATTCCTTGTTCTAATCATGTGACATGATTTAGTTTTTGTACTCCAACAACATTTTAGGTTTCATAAGGGCTGCTCTTCATCACTCACGATAACCATCCTAGAGTTTGTACTCAATATATCTAGTTGATTGATTTATGTATACTACATATATTTACTCATATGCAAAAAATATGGCCAGTGGTCTCACAAAGAAATACCATGGACTTTACTACAATAGAAACTTAAATTATGGGTTTGAATTGGATTTCATATTTCCTCACTATGAAAATATGTTCAATTAATTTAAATAACAAATGAGAATAAGAGTTATGGCCTGAAAAACAACGTATTATTTTATTTATTTATTTTTGTATCCTCATCCAAAGACATTTTTCCATTTTTTGTTCAGACAGAGTGGGAGGGAGAGAGAGGAAGAGAGAGAAAGAGAGAGAGAAACGATGTGAAAGGGACACATCGAGTGGCTGCCACCCGCACGACCAACCACGACCAGGGACAAACTATAACTGTGGTGCGTGCCCTTAGCAGGAACCAAACCTGGGTCTCTCTGGACCACAGGCTGACGCTCTAACCGCTGAGCCAAACCAGCCAGGGAAACAACATATTATTAACATATATCAGATAGGCTTGTTTGAGTGGTAAGTTTCTTTTCATTTCTTCCCCTCTCTTTTCAAATCAATACATCATAGAGATATTTATTTATTTATTCTTATTTTATTTTTTTAGTCCTCACCTGAGGATACTTTTCTATCATCAGATAGAGGGAGAGAGAGGGAGACAGAGAGAAACATCGATGTGATAGAGCCACATCAACTGGTTGCCTTCTGCACGACCAGACCAGGGCCGGGGACAAACTGCAACTGAGGCACGTGCCCTTGACCGGAATCAAACCCGCGACTCATTGGTCTGTGGGCTGACCTGCTAACCACTGAGCCAAACCGGCCAGGGCTCAAAGAGATATTTGAATAGTTCAAATAATCGAATGCAAAATGCAATAATAAACATACAAGAATATAATTTACATTCCTATCGTCAGCCAGCCAAGAGTAATTAATGCTACTGGATGATTATGGATAAATATAAGAGATGAACACCCCAATCCCTGACATCGAGAACTTTTTAGATGCTGAAATTATCTCAGTATCTCTCCCACCAGATCTTGGAATACTTAGTTTAGCAGAAACAATGTATCAGCTTGAGTACTACCTGTTTACCTAGAATTGGATCAAATTAACATTTTAACCAGATATTTCTTTCATTAGTTTCACAGCAATTTAACTAAGACTTTTTTTCTGCCTCTTAGTTCTTCAGAATATCTTTATATAACTTATCTTAGCTTTGATGTTAATTTCACTGAATACACATCACTTTGCAAACTATAAACAGGGAAAGTAAAAATACCTATTACCAAGAGAATCATAAAGCATCTGCTTCCCTTAAATGATTTCCTATTTAGGAGCTAATCTAGATATTCCCTGCCAAGTCTCTGAAACACATTCTTTCTGGCCAGATTCCCTGAAATTCAGAATTTAAGGAATCTATCATCTGTCCCTTCTTTACTTAGACAACCTACAATATAATCATTTGAAACTGAAGATGATATGTTCTTATTATAGTTGCCAATTATAGCAATTAACCAATTAACTGAAAAGAAAGATTTGCCAGTTTTATCTCAAGTTGCTCATCTTTAACTCAGGCTTTAACTTGGATTTGAATGACTATTGGCTTAGAGACACCAAATCACAGCCAGACTTATGTTTAATGGAGTTTTCAGGAACTTCAAATATTCCACACCCTTCTTGGCTCAAGGCAATGTAGCTGTCTTAATGGAAAGTTTAATACAAATTCATTTTCAATATAAAATATATTTCATACATTTAAGTGCCTTTCCCATTAGAGTGGAATTGGTAATGAGACAGGAGAGAAAATATATTTGTTTTCCATAAAAACATGTGTGCCTAAATGTTCAATTACCCACCACTTGGTAAAGTTGGACTTGGTACTTATTTTTATAATTAAAATTGTTTAAATAAAATATTATTGAGTAATGTAAGTGTGTCATTCAATGGCTCATGTAAATGCCAATGTAACCACGGTGGGAGCCTCATCTGCACCATTCTGGAAATTTAATTTTAAACATTCAAATTTTTACTCTGTAGCAGTTAAGAGACGGACAAAGCAGATGTTACACAATCATCAGAAAGTTCTTTCACAATAGTTATTTGAAAATGCCCCAAATTCAAAACCCTTTTTATAACAATATTCCGGACTAGAATGCACATGGTATTTCACTTCAGTATATCAAGAGTTCAATTATTTAATCAGAATATAGTTATCTCATGTACGTTTTTCCGCATTACCTTCATTAGTCAATTTAATTTTTGAAATTTTTCTTATAATAATACATTAGTCTCTCTTTTGACAGTACTTATTGCCAAAAAGTTAATTTTATATTTGATGGATAGTATGCTTAAAACATAGATGTACATTATGTTAAAATGAACGATATCTATTATTAAGTAATAACTTATGTTTTAATAATTTAAGATACAGGCTTAGCTTATTGATGCCAATGTTTTGAAAATGACTTCAATTTGTAATTATATAAGTAATACAAACATATATGCACAGCCCATGGACACAGACAACAGAGTGGTGAAGGCCAGGGGAGGGGTGGCGAGGGCTGAGTAGAGGTGAGCAAAGGAGGTGGGGGATGGAAGACATCTGTAATAGAGTCAACGACAGAAAAAATACCATGGGGAAAAATGCCAAAATTAGAACAACCTTTGATCTACTGTTATGTAGCAATTTTGTAATGTTATCTACAATGTGTACTATTATCATTAAGAGGAAAAACTCAGTTTCATTATGAGCAAAGTTGGATGTCATATAAGAAAAAATAAAGATCTATAATATTTGGAAAAAAGAGTAGGGAAAAGTAGAATTATTATGTTATATGTTTTCTTATATTACACATGAAGTAGTATAATGATATTTAAGGTAAATGGAATAAATTAAAGATAACTATTGAAAACTCTACAGCAGCTATTAATAAAACAACAAAGAAACACATTTGACCCAGTGATCCCACTTCTAGGAATATATCCTAAGAACCCTCAAACACCAATCAGAATATATGCACCCCTATGTTTATAACAGTGCTATTTACAATAGCTAAGATCTGGAAACAGCCCAAGTGTCCATCAGATGAGTGGATAAAAAAGTGTGGTACATATACACAATGGAATACTATGCAGCTGTGAAAAAGAAGGATCTCTTGCCCTTTGAGACAACATGGAGGGACCTGGAGAGCATTATGCTAAGCAAAAGCAAAATAAAGCATTCAGAGAAAGATAGGTATCAAATGATCTCACTTATTTGTGGACTATAATGAACAAAATTAGCTGATGAACAAAATAGACCCAGAGACGTGGAAGTAGGGAACAGACTGACAAACCTCAGAAGAAAGTGAGGTGGGAGGGGTGGGAAGAGATAAACCAAAGAACTTATATACATATATGCACAATCAATGGACACAGACAATAGTACTTTGAAGGCGGGGGGTTTGGATGGGGGATGCGGGAGCAAGAAAGAGGGTGTTAAAGGGGGGAAAAGGAGGGACATCTTTAATTTAAAATTTTTAAAAAGTTAAAAAAAAGATGAGGAAGCAGAGCTAGTATGGATAAAATTGTGTATCAGTTGTTTCCAATACCACTCTTAGGTTTGGTGATTCACTGATAAAAACCACAAGACTTGAAAGTCATTATACTCATAAATATGATTTATTACAATGAAAGAAAATAAACAGGAATAATAATGGGGAAAAAAGCCACCAGGCTGTATTTGGTATCTAGAAGATACCAAGTGTGAATTTTTAAAAGCCATTGCAGTAATAAGTTTGAAGTGTTTTCTGCCAAGGAAATTCTTCTGAGCCCAGTCCAGGTTTTTTGGGGGGAGGTGCTCAAGTGGGCACACAGTCTCTTCATGACTGAGCCTGCTTACAGAACTCCAGAATCCCAGAAAGAAAGCGTGTGTTCACCGCAGATTACACTGTTTGCACAAACACTTTAGACAAACCGGTATAGCACAGTTCAAGACTGTGAGAGAACAAACCATCCTTGTCAGTTAGTAGTATAGGGAACATTCAAAGACCTCAGCTCTGCCCTGGCTGGTTTGGCTCAGCGGTTAGAGCGTCGGCCTGCGGTCCGGAGAGACCCGGGTTCGGTTCCCGCTAAGGGCACGTACCTCGGTTGCAGTTTGTCGGCCCTGGTTGGTCGTGCGGGTGGCAGCCACTCGATGTGTCCCTTTCACGTCGATGTTTCTCTCTCTCTCTCTGTTTCTCTCTCTCCCTCCCACTCTACCTGAGCAAAAAGTGGAAAAATGTCCTCCGGTGAGGATAAAAAACAAAACAAAACAAAACAAAACAAAAAAACCTCAGCTCTTAGGAACTTGACAAGGACCACTTATGTAAACAAGTCCCCCTGAGATTGTGCAAGATTTAAGCAACTCAGGCCTATTGCGTTAATGCTTTCCAGACAAATCAATTACCTAAAATGCTCAATTGATCTAAAACAAGGCAGAAAAAGATGAAAAATGAAAGAGTAAAAGACAGAAATATGAAACAAATATAGATGACTGACAAACACAGACCTGTTGATAATTATATTGAACATGATTAGAAAGCAGAGCTGTCACACTGGGTATAAAAGCAAGACTAAACATATTGTCTACAAAAAAATAATAGTTTGGTGAAGGCCAAGAGAGGGGATGGGGGGAGGTGGGCAGAAATGGGGTAAAGGGGGACACCTGTAATAATGTCAACAGAAAAAAAAATTAATAAAAATGTATCAAGTAAAAATAAATAAATAAATATTCATTGACAAATAAGTTCTAAGTGAAATGACAGAAGAAAAAAAAAGATAGTATTTAAACAGTAATCATAAGAGAGCTGGAGTTGCTGTTTTAGTAGAAATCTAAGTAAAGTTTAGGGCAAGGATAAAGAGAGAGATTTTATAATGGTAAAAAGGGTCAATTCCCCAGGAAGATATGCAATTCTATATGTGTATGCATATAACAGAGCTTCAAGGCACATTAAGCAAAAAAGGACTGAATAATAAATAAATACATAACTATAGGGTTTCAGCTTTGCCCTGTCAGTAGTAAGTAGAATAAGTAGACAGAGTCATTAAAGATAGAGGAAACTTCAATACTATCAACCACATTTACCTAGTTGATATTAGTAGAACAATAAACCCAACAATAACAGAATAAGCCTTTTTTTTTTTTTTTTCAATCCTCATCCGAGGACATTTTTCCATTTTTTGTACAGACAGAGTGGGAGGGAGAGAGAGGAAGAGAGAGAGAGGAAAACATCGATGTGAAAGGGACACATCGAGCGGCTGCCACCTGCACGACCAACCAGGGCCGGGGACAAACTGCAACCGAGGTACGTTCCCTTAGCGGGAACCGAACCCGGGTCTCTCCGGACCGCAGGTGGACGCTCTAACCGCTGAGCCAAACCGGCCAGGGCCAGAATAAGCTATTTTTAAGTGCACAAGAAATATTCCCCAAGATAGATCATATGCTGAGACATAAAACAAGTGTCACTGAACTTACAAGGTTTAAAATAATACAGAGTATGACCTCTGACCACAGTGGAATTAAAATAGAAGTCAATGATAATAAGATGTCTGGATAATCCCCAAGTATCTGGAAATTAAACAACACTTTTAAATAACCCATGGGTCAAAGAAGAAATTATAAGTTAAATATTTTTGAATGAATACTGAATGAAAAAGAAAACACAATAAATTAAAATTTGTCACATGAAATAAAAATGGAACTTGAACAAAAATTTATAGCTTTAAATGCTCTTTTTAGAATAGGAGAAATGTTGAAAATCAATGCTCTCAACTTAATTTCACAAATCTAGAAAGAGCAGCAAATTGAATCCAAAATTCCAGAGCAAGTAGAAGAAAAGAAATAATGACAATGAGTGGAAATCAACAAGATAGAAAAGCAATGGGAGATAGAAGGACTTAATATAAACAAAAGAGGTTTTCTAAAAGATTAATGAAAATGATAAAATTCAAGCCAATCTGATTATTTAAAATGGCAAAGAGATAATTTACTGATATTATTATTTAAGTAATTATAAAAGAATGTTATGAAAACTGCATGTCAATACTCATAGATCTGTACAATCAAAATGGGTGTATTGCCCGGCTGGTGTGGCTCAGTGGACTGAGCATCGGTCCATGGACTGAGAGACTCTGGTTCAATGCCTGGTCAGGGCACATGCCCGGGTTGTGGGCTCCATCCCCAGTAGGGGGCGTGCAGGAGGCAGCCGATCAATGTTTCTCTCTCGCATTGATGCTTCTATCTCTCTCCCTTCCTCTCTCTCTAAAAAAAAAAAAAAAAAAAAAAAATCAATAAAAACATATTTTTAAAAAGTAGGTGTATTTATTTTGTTTAAAACGTGCTTCTCAAACAGTTTAAAAGTGGAAAACTTCAAAATAGGATGATTTATATAATATATATGAAGGAAATGTTATTTATGATCTGAACTAGCTGTATGTGTAGGAAAGTCCATTGAAATAGCTTTCTTACTGACTCAAGATAGAATCTAGATTTCCTAATATTAAAGTAGAGAGAAACAACTGTACTGTATAATGCAAATATTCTCAACCACTTACATTAGACATTACGTTCCATTGGCATAATAAACCCATAGCGTTGTATCTAATTAAGGCATCAGATTTGTCTGGGGGAGGTATGAGATATTAGGTGCTTAAACTTGGAAGTAGGAATAAATGAATGGATAACAGCATTGAAAACAGTACACAAGAAATGTTAAAGATAACCTTAACATCTAAGCCAGCACTTGGGTATAAATTCTTCAATCTGAGTGAGAATCATCACTATTCATCTCCTCACCACATACTTTTTGCCTATAAGCTCTTCTATATCAATTCATCGTGGAACTAGTGTTTGCCAAGTATTTGCAAAAAATAAATTGTCACATCTTGGGGTAGTGCTGGTATTCAACTGCCAATCAGAAGATGACTTCAGCTATAAACAGTTCTACTACGCATGTCTGTACCACCGAGCTTGGCTCGGTCCAAGGGAGAACCAAAAGAAGGGAGATGCGTGTGTGGGGTATACAGTGCAATGAAATCAGCATCTCCAGAGCTACCTATTTCCTGGTAGGTTTTGACCCCCTATCTTGTCAAGAGAGACTTCGATTTGAAATGATCAAAGCACAGAATTCACACGCAAGATATTTGGGGCCATAAATGCATAAGCTGGAGTAAATGGGAGTTGAAGGGTCATTTTCTCCTATTGTCGTGGCCACAGAATGCAAACTGATGTTGATCTGCTTTCCTGCTAGAAAGAATCAAACAGTGTTAATTTCCTTAGCTCATAATGAATTATTTATTTTGACATAACAAAGATACGAAGAAAAATTATACAAGTGTTTATTTTTGTGGATGAAATAGAGTGGGTGAAATGCTACTTGGTATTCTAACATTTAGGGTTTAACAAAGTTTCACTCATTTTCATGTTATAGAAGCAACTATGTACATTTGGGTATTAATTTTTCTACCAAGTCTAATTTGAAAAATAACCTAATAGATAAATTTGAACAAGGTGAGGATGAATTAAATTTTTAATTTTTTTTCTAGGGAGAAAATGTGTATAGATTGAATGTATATTACTTACATGGGAATGAAAATTAATTTTTCTGATCATTCTGCTTGTTTTCAAAAAATGTGTCTTCTGTTGTGTGTGAGTAGGGGAGATGTATACTAATATAATGCTGAAAGACTATTTCTTTGGTAAAGATAGAAAGTAATTTATGGTCAGATCTCCTTTTGTATGCCTAACCATTTAAAAATTTTCCTACTGTAGTCAAGAATGTTAACATTTCAGATAATGGTTATTTTCAGTTGGGACAACACCTTAGCATAAGTAGTTTGTTTCAAAAGTATAAGAATAATTTCATGATTCAACACTATATCATTTAATTTGCCTTTAAGTAAAAATGTGCAATCACTTAAACCTTTTTCTCAATGTGCAGTTCCCTTAAATTCACTTACATCTATTCTTTCAAGTGTGTTCCCAAGGCCAAAATGAAGATTGATCTGAGCTTTTCCTACTTGTTGGGATATCACTATGTTTACAACGGGTCAGGAATAGGCAGTAAAACTGAGTTTTCAGGACTGCAGTAAAAAGTGTTTTCTAGTTAATCTGGCCTCATCTCTAACAGTAATAACTCAAAAAGTTATTTTAAAGGACAGCTGACTTTGGAAGATAACATTCAAAAGAACTAGCATTTTATAAAAATGTTCTGATGAAGGGGAGTTGGTTTTCAGCAGCACATTAAAACATTGTTGTTGGTATCTAGTTTGGGGGTTTTCAGATTTTATTACATACACACACCCAAATAAAAAATGAGTTCAATGAAATTTCTAAATTCCATAGGCAGAATATATATTAAAAAGCATCAAAATAAATGTACAAAATCAAAGATTTAAATCTGCTTTAGTACTTCTTTATCCCATTTCTACTACTATACGTAAGAGTTCAAGGATTAGAAAAATGTTCATTATTTACCCATGCAAACATATATTCCTATAAAACAGTATACTATATAATAAATAAATAAATAAATAAATAAATAAATAAATAAATAAATAAATGAAATAGTTGAGAGAGTATAATTGAGGGGAAGAAAAAATGTACAAGACAACAAAAAATTTTTCATTCTTGAAAAGCATAAATGCTATCTGTTTCTACTTTACTGTTGACTTGTTTTTCAGCGACAGATTAGGAGAAAAGTTATTTAAATGTTCTTTCATCTTGGTAATTTTTGTTCCCAAATGAGATTAATTGCAAATAAACCACAATACATTCCGGGGTTTCTTGTTGCCATTGTTCATCACTTGTTATAAGCAATATCTTGGATTTCTAGTTATCAATATCAAAGAGTATGAATCAGGAGCAAACATTCTACAAAATGGAAGAAAATAATTGGGGACTATAATACCTTTTTTCTCCCTCTCAAAGTCATCATTGATAATGACTTCGTATTTAAGAGGTATACTATTTCCCATGTATATTTGCTGAGTCTCATGCTTTCCTTCATTTTTCCTTATATTTACTTGGATAAGTCTTTAAAGTGTACATTGCAAAAGTTTGACAGATCTATTTTAAAAGTTATATATCCTAAATAAAACTGCAATTTTTTCCCCCCCATAAACCTATCTCTTACAAATGCTATAATCTGACTTCTAAACAATTTATTTATATAGCCTGGCTGGTGTGGCTCAGTAGTTGAGCATCGACCCATGTACCAAGAGGTCACTGGTTCGATTCCCGGTCAGGGCACATGCCCAGGTTGTGGATCTGATCCCCAGTGTGGGGCGTGCAGGAAGCGGCCAATCAATGTTCTCTCTCATTGATGTTTCTATCTCCCTCTTCCTTCCTCTCTCTCTAAAATCAATAAAGAAAAAAAATTTTAAGTCTGTAATAGGATATTTTGTACTACATATTGATCATTTATACTGAAATAAATTTATATTCCTGAACATGTTCTTTTGTATAATAGAGGCAGTCATTATTGTAGCCTTCACTGTTGCAAAATTAATTATATCTCAATATTTTAAGAGTCTTGTGTTTACATTTCTCAATATATTTTCTTCTTTGTTATTGCTATCTTAGAACTGAGGTTTTCTTAGTTTCAGTTGCTTCCCAGGAGAGCCAGCCACAGTTGTTCTTGGTTTCCATCTTGTTCTGATCCAGAAAATTCGAACTGACCCTCAGGCTCTCTTGACTGGGTACAGCCTCCAGTTCTTCAGGGCTTTTCCTGGGAAGCAGGCTACAGGGTCTGGTTTGGATACATGAGCCACAGGCCAAGCTATATCCACAGTTTGATGTATACATTATAAATATTTAGACTTATGCTATATGCACTTTTGTGCTCTTTGCTTAATACTGAAAATGTAACTTTCTAATATTGGGAGGGGCTCATGATTTTTTAATTCTTTTGCCAACAGCTTCTGTAAATCCTCTGTCAAACTGGACTATGAAATACACAACGCATCTAACTGCAATTTAAACACATGTAGTTGAACTGAAATATCCTCTTTCAGCTTAAGAGGGTTTTATCTGTTGGAGTGCACAATTATGAATTGAATGAAGCATACTAATTAAAATCATGTTATAAGGTTAAAAAGACTAAAGAACACAATCCAGACTAAAACACCAATTGTAATTTTAAAATTACCTGTGCATACTTTTGCTGGAACTTAATCTCATTCTATTTTGAGTTAATATTTGTGAGTGGTGTAAGATAGGGGTCCATTTGCATCATTCTGCATGTGCTTCACCAGTTTGCCTAGAATAACTTGTTGAAGAGACTATCCTTTTCCCATCGGGTGTTCTTGGCTCACTTGTTAAGTATTAGTTGATGGTATGTGCTGGGCTTTAATTTGGGGCTATTTTCTTCCATTTGTCTATGTGTTTATTTTTGTGCCAGCACCATGATGTTTTATTACTGTATTTTTGTAGTATAGTTTGACATCAGGAAACATGACACTCTGGCTTTGTTTTGCTTTCTTAGAATTGCTTTGGTTATTCTAGGTCTTTTGTGATTCAGCACAAATTTTGTGATAGTTTTTTCCATTTCTGTGAAAAATTCCTCTTATATTTTGATGGGTATTGCATTGATTCTGCAGATGGCTTTGGGTAGTATGGATATTTTAACAATATTAATTTTTCCAATCCATGAACACAAGATGTTTTTCTATTTGTTTGTATCATTTTTTATTTCCTTCAGCAAAGTCTTACAGTTCTCATTCTGCAGATCTTTTACTTCCTTGGTTAAGTTTGCCCCTAAGTACTTTACTGTTTTTGATGCTATTGTGAATGGGGTAGTTTTCTTTATTTCTTTTTTAGATGTTTCATCATTAGGTTAAAGAAATGTAATAAACCTCTGTATCTTGATTTTGTATTCTGCAACTTTATTAAAATCACTTATTAGTTTCAACAGTTTTTTTTGTTTGTTTCTGGGATTTTCTATACATGAAATCATATCATATGCCAACAGACACAATTTTGCTTCTTCCTTTCTGATTTGGATGTCTCTTATTTCTTTGTTTTGCCTAATTGCTCTAGCTAGGACTTTCAGTACTATATAGATTATGAGGGGTGAGGGTGTACAATCAATATACTTTGACTATGTATTCTACTCTTTCCTGACCTGTACAGTTTCTGCTGAGAAATCTGCTGATAGCCTAATGGGTTTATTTTTTACAGGTTACTTATTAGTTCCTCTGGATGTGTTTTGAGTCTGTATGTTTGTACCGAGTATTAAGCAATCTAGTGGGATTTTTTGTTGTTGCTAATTTTATTTTTCATGGTACCTCCATATTTACATAAAACTGAAAGTGTGTTAAGGAATTACAAAGCTTCCTGCATCTATCCCAGTCAGGAAAGTTGATATCCTGCTGTAGTGCAACCCAGGGAAAAAAATACCTGTTTAGAAAAAGAGAAACAAAGGTAGCTTCATTTGCACTGGTAAAGAGCTGTTTGCTTGCAGTTCACAGTTCTTTTTTTTTTTTTTAATCCTCACCTGAGGATATTTTTCCATTTTTTGTACAGATAGAATGGGAGGGAGAGAGAGGAAAGGAGAGAGAGTGAGAAACATCGACGTGAAGGGACACATCGAGTGGCTGCCACCCGCACGACCAACCAGGGCCGGGGACAAACGGCAACCGAAGTACATGCCCTTAGCGGGAACCGAACCTGGGTCTCTCCGGACCGCAGGCCGACGCTCTAACCGCTGAGCCAAACCGACCAGGGCCACAGTTCTTTTTTATAGCAAGATTTCTTGCTTGCAATCAATGCTTTCTTTCTTTTTTTTTATTTCAGAGAGAGAGGAAGGGAGAGAAAGAGAAACATCAATGTGCAAGAGACACATCAATCAGTTGCCTCCCCTACATGCCTGGGGATCGGACATGCAACCTGGGCATGTGCCTTGTTTGGGAATCAAATCCTGCAACCCTTCGGTGTACTGGACAACGTTCCAACCAACTGAGTCACACTGGCCAGGGCTCAATGCTGTTTTTGAAAGACAGTGTGAAGTAGGTCAGGGTTGAGGAAGACCTATAGTCATAATCATTTTTTTCTTTATTGATTTTAGAGAGAGAGAGAGACAGACATAGAAACATCGATGAGAGAGAACTTTGATTGGCCGCCTCCTGCGTGCCCCCCACTGGGGATCGGGCCCACAACCTGGGCATGTGCCCTGACCAGGAATCAAACTGGCAACCTCTTGGTGCATGGGTCGGTGCTCAACCACTGAGCCACACCAGCCGGGCCATAATCATTATTAAAGATCAGTGATCAATTTTCAAAGGAAGCCAAAGAGTCAAATGGAGCATGAACACACCCACCCACAAAATAAAAGAAAAAAAAGAGAAATTATTTAAAGTCTTCCTACTGTAAACCCTTTATGAAAAGTTTATGTCCTATTGTATTCATATTATTGGAAATAATGTAAAAATAACTTCCATAATTTATATCACTTGAAACAGTCATTGTTGAAAGAAGTGTAGAAAATCATTCGATTAATCAATTTTAGCTAATGCTCATAAAGTTTTCCCTTGATTCTGTTTACATTAGTCAAAAGTGTTTTATCTCAGAAAATTTATTGAAAATTAGCTTACTTAATTATTTTTCTCTTTCAAAGTGGTATGAGAACACCGAACTCCCTCAAGAGAGGAGAGAGGATAAAAAATGGAGGTGAATATAAAAACAACAAAGTGGCCCTGGCCGGTTTGGCTTAGCGGTTAGAGCGTCAGCCTGCGGTCCAGAGAGACCAGGGTTCAGTTCCTGCCAGGGGCACGTACCTCGGTTGCAGTTTGTACCTCGGAGGGGTCATGCAGGTGGTGACCACTCAATGTGTCCCTCTCACGTCGATGTTTCTCTCTCCCTTGCTCTCTCTTCCTCTCTCTCTCTCCCTCCCACTCTATCTGAACAAAAAATGGAAACAATGTCCTCGGGTGAGGATAAAAATAAAATAAAGTAATAAAATAAAAATAAAAATAAAAATAAAAACAACAAAGTGATTTTTGAAAACACTTATTCAATAATTTTGCCAAAGGATGTTTCTGGTCAGAGCAACATAGAAACCAGTTGACTTAGTAGACCTGGGAGTCATTCTGCTCACCACAAACTTTTAAAAATGTGAAGTTATTGAGAGTTGTTTTATTAATTTTTAATTAATTTTTATTAAACGTATTAGGGTTACATTGATGAATAAGATTGTATAGAATCAAATGTACATTTCTATGATACACGATCAGTATACTGCATTGTGTGTCCACTACCCAGAGTCAAATCATCTTCCATCACCATACATTTGGCCCCCTTCCCCCTTTACTACCTCCCACCCCCTTCCCTCTGGTAACCACCATACTCTCGTCTGTGTATGAGTTTCAGTTTATATCCCACATATGAGTGAAATCATATGGTTCTTAGCTTTTTCTGACATATTTCAATTAGCATGATATTCTCAAGGCCCATCCATGTTGTTGCAAATGGCAGTATTTCATCTTTTCTTATGGCTGAGTGGTTAGTATTCCATTTTCTATAGGTACCACATCTAGGTTGTAGAGAAAAAGGATCCCTCATTCACTGCTGGTGGGAATGTAAACTGGTACAGCCACTACAGATAACAGTACGGAGATTTTTCAAAAATTAAAAATAGAGTTACCTTATGAACCAGCAACCCCTCTTCTGGGTATCTACCCAAAACATTGGAAAACAATTTTTTTGCAAAGATACATACACCTCTGTGGTCATTGCAGCATTATTATTATTATTTTTTTTTTTATCCTCACCCGAGGACATTTTTCCATGTTTTGTTCAGGTAGAGTGGGAGGGAGAGAGAGGAACAGAGAGAGAGAGAGAAACATCGATGTGAAAGGAACACATCGAGTGGCTGCCACCCGCACAACCGACCAGGGCCGGGGACAAACTGCAACCGAGGTACGTGCCCTTAGCGGGAACCGAACCGGGGCCTCTCAGGACCGCAGGCCGACGCTCTAACCGCTGAGCCAAACCGGCCAGGGCATTGCAGCATTATTTACAATGACCAAGACATAGAAACAACAGACCTGTCCTTCAATAGACGATTGGGTAATTTTTAAGCATTTTTTAACCTGGTCTTTAAATTTTTTTTTTCTTTATTGATTTTTAGAGAGAGAGGAAGGGAGAGGGAGAGAGAAAGAGAAACATCAGTGAGAGAGGACATCGATTGGCAGCCTCCTGCATGCCCCCCACTGGGGATTGGGCCCACAACCTGGGCATGTGTCCTGACCGGGAATCGAACTGGCGACCTCTTGGTGCATGGCTCAATGCCCAACTGCTAAGCCACACCAGCTGGACAATAAAAACATATTTAAAAAAAAATCATCCTGCCCTGGCCAGTTTGGTTCAGCGATTAGAGCTTCAGCCTCCAGTCCAGAGAGACCTAGGTTTGGTTCCCGCTAAGGGCACATACATCAGTTGCAGTTTGTCCCCGGCCCTGGTTGGGTCATACAGGTGGCAACCAGTTGATGTGTCCCTTTCACATCGATGTTTCTCTCTCTCTTTCTCTTCCTCCCACTCTATCTGAAGAAAAAATGGAAAAATGTCCTCAGGTGAGGATAAAAAAAAAAGAAATTTATCCTCATTGTTGAAAGTATAACATATTATCCCTTTTGTCCCCCATTGACCCCACTCATCCCACCCCCACCCCTGCCTTCACCACACTATTGGTTGTATCTATTGGTTATGCATATATGTATATCAGTTCTTTGGTTTATCCCTTTCCGCTCCCTCTCCCCTCTTCCCTCTGAGATTCTTCAGCCTGTTCCCTGCTTCCATGTCTCTGGATCTATTTTGTTTTTCAGTTTATTTTGTTCATTCAATTCTACATATAAATGAGATCATGTGATACTTGCCTTTCTGTGACTGGCTTATTTCACTTAGCATAATACTCTCCAGGTCCCTCCACGCTGTCTCAAATTTATATGTATTCTAAACAAATTTATATCTGTTAATATTTATTCTAAAACAACATGTATTTTTTAAACAAATGTTGCCTTACCTTAACTCCAAGAGATGGCCATTTTTAACCATCTGCCACCTTTATAGTGTTTTTATATATTTTATATAACATATAAAATTATTTTAAATATGTCTTCTTTCATTGTTGACATTATTACAGATGTACCCCCCTTTCTCCCCCTTTACACACCCTCTCTCTGACCATCACCACACCGTTGTCTGTGTCCATGTGCTATGCATATATGTTCTTTGGCTATTTTTTTCACCTTCTTTCCTCCAGTACCCCCTCTCCCTCCCCTCTGAACTCTGTCAGTCTGCTCCATGTATCTATGCTTGTGGTTCTATGTTGTCTGTCGGTTTATTCTGATCATTAGATTTCACATATAAATGAGACCATATGGTGTATGTCTTTCTGTCTGGCTTATTTCACTTAGCATAATTATCTCCAGGTCCATCCATGCTGTTACAAAGAGTAAGAGATCCTTCTTTTTTTTACAGCTGCATAGTATTCCATTGTGTAAATGTACCACAGCTTTTTTATCCACTCATCTATTGATGGACACTTAGGCTGTTAAAATAACAATGAGGTATCACCTCACACCTGTCAGAATGGCTGCCATCAACAAATCATCAAACAACAAGTGTTGGTGAGGGTGGGGAGAAAAGGGGACTCTAGTACACTGCTGGTGGGAATGCAGACTGGTGCAGCCACTATGGAAAACACTATGTGTTACCTCAAAAAGTTAAAAATGGAACTGCCATTTGACCCAGTGATCCCACTCCTAGGAATATACCCTAAGAAGCCAGAAACACCAATCAGAAAGAATATATGTACCCCCATGTTCATAGCAGCACTATTTACAATCACTGAGATATGGTATTCTTTTTAAATTCAGTGTGATTTACATCTGTCTTAGCTAATTCCTTAGTACAGATTATGCATAATATCAACTTCTAGATTATGAGTCATATTTCATAAAAAGGACCACTCTGACCACAGACATGTAAGACTAGTGTTTCCATAAATCTACATTGTCCTATTGTAACATGAAGATAATGAATGCTAATTTTCTGATCTGAAAGTATTTAAACACTCTCCCAATGTAACATGAATGGAAGAGATATGGCTTAATGGGATTTAATGTTTAATATAGGATTCTTACAGTTTCTCATTTTTATTTCTGAGAAAACAAGCTTAAGAAGTGATTTAAATACAGTAAGTACTGATCATATATGCTAAAGGGGAGAAATGATAATTTACCATAGTTTGAACTTATTTTTTCCTTCCACACACAAAAGTTGCATTTATAAACTTGAATGGATTCATAATCAAATCAGAGATCGTCATTTAAAACGGTAATACTTCTTTGATAAAATTCATAATTTGCATATATTTAATAAAATTCACCTATCATTCTAAAAATGAAAATAGATAAAATTATGTTAAAATAAAGGAAAGCCAAATGAAAAGCAGATGTTTTTTGGACAAAAGAATAAGAGTTTAACTTTATCCAATGATGGAATTGGAAATGGAAAATTAATTAGATAAATTAAAGCACAGGAAATTTGACAAAACTTATTGTAATACAGCACTCAAATCATAAGGGAGAAATTATTTATGTACAAAAAGCTATTTTTTAGAGAATTTTTTCCAAGTTATTAAAAAATGCAAAGCATCACTTTAAACATTAATACCAATGAAAGTGGATTTTTGTCACAACACTTGGGTTTAGCTTATTTCTACTTCTTTGCTGTTTGTAATTAGTACAGGGGTTTGGAATATTTTTTATTTTAAATATGAGATGTAATCATAACCAGCAGCAAGAAGAAAATTACAATATCAAACTAATAATTATCAAGACCAGGGTAGTGTTTGGACAAGAAGGTTCTGTATGAAATTCTTAACTTTAATTTAAATGATTCTCCTTTTCCTTTTGTTCTCCAACGTCTGGAGCATTTCTAATGTTCTCTGTTGGAAATCATTTATCAGTTTAATGAACACATTCAAGGAAAGATAACCATAGGGAAGGAGGAGGGAAGATCTGATTCTTTTGTTGCGCACATAGTATAACTACCCATCTCTCAGTATCTCTGACAGACTCCAAACATTAAATTAACTGAAATGAAAACCTCATTCTGAACTGTGATTTCCCGTACATACCAAACAGCCTGTGAAACGCCGTAGATTTTATGTCCAAATCCATTAAGCGCACTGCAGAGAAAAGTATAGCAAAGTGCACGGTTGAATATATGCTCATAGAAAGCTTCCATACTTTGTTAACTTCATAGCTGAATTGATCCACAGGGTGCAAAGCCAGGCACTGCGTATACTAAATGGCCTGGCATAGTTGGGAGTGGAATTGCATTCTGAATGAAATCGCAACATTGGGAAGAAACTCAAAATCAGAAGCATTTCCTATTCTGTGATCTTTCTACTGTTCATGTAAATTTAAGTATGTGGAAATGGAGCTTGTAAGTTATCGCTGCTCACAGGCGATTCCAGTCGTCGGAGTGACGCGGTTTCAGTCAAGACCAGTTTGCTGCAAACCTTCTCAAGAATCGTCCCCTTGGCTCTTTGTATCTTTCTTACGGATCTTTAAGAGTTGCACTAGATCCCTAACAGAAGTTATTCATCTTTTCCATTTTTTGTCATTATCTTAATCTTTGAACATGTTTTATTAGCATACAGTTTTTTTTTTTTTCTCCTTGATTAAGGGCCATATACAACTATCTAAAAGTCAGCAGCAGGAGGTTAATGGCAATGAACTAGAATAAAACGAAATGTCACCTCATCTAACTTTTCTCTAAAACCTTCTAAGTAGATAAGACATGTTCAGAAAGCTGTAAAATGTGCCCTTTGCTTACAAGAAAAAGGTCACTTCTGCGCTAACAAATTGTAATAGGTTACTCATAAATGATCACATCAGTGACTGAAATACTGAGCTGTGCACATTTTAAATATTGGTACAATTACCTTAGCCCTAACTAGCGGCTGGCTTTTTTTTTTTCCCAGATAGGAAGTACCTTGGAGCTTTTTGCAAGATTACAAAATTTAATATAAATTCATGAACCAAATGAAATGTCTTCAAGTCAATATAATCATATTTTTCTGTCACCTACATGGTTTACCTTTCAAGTTGACATACTTAATTCTACATGATCATGGCCCTATCGACTCTTATACTGAGGAAACATAACAACTTTTTGGACTACAACAGAGATGATATTGAAAAGTGCACGTGGACAGGTTATAAGGGCATGTTCTATTGTAATAGATTCTTTTTTTTTTTTAGTTTTATCCTTACCCGAGGACATTTTTGCATTTATCTTCAGATAGAATGGGAGGGAGAGAGGGAGAGAGAAAACCATCGATGTGAGAGGGACACATCGAGTGGCTGCCACCCACACGACCCCAACAGGGGCCGGGGACAAACTGCAGTTGAGGTACACGCCCCTAGCAGGAACCAAACCCGGGTCTCTCTGGTCCACAGGCCGATGCTCTAACTGCTGAGCCAAACCGGCCAAGGCTGTGATAGATTCTTTGCAAACAATATTGTAAAGCAGCTGTCGCAAAAGGCAGTGCAGACCATGTGCGTTTCCTCAGCTGATGTGAAAATTGAAATCTGAATATTTTACACCTACAATGATAGTAGTGGAGGCAGAAGCACGGCTAGGCCATTTTCACACCCTTTATTTCTAATTTAGTTTCTTTTTGTTTTTTGTGTTTATACCATCTACTGATTATTGGAAAACTTTCAGAAACCATTTATTAGAAACGATTCCTATGCTCATGGAAAATATTCAAGTTGCTACTGCTAATAAAATGGCTCAGGAGCCTCCAAATTGGAAAATACAACTTATAATGTCATATACTAACCAATAGATAGGCAGCAAATATAATAGGCATCAGATAATGGGTGATACTTGGTGATTAAAAATTGTTTTTCTTTATTGATTTTAGAGAGAGGAAAAGAGAGAGAGAGAGAGAGAGAGAAATATCGATGAGAGAGAACATCGACTGACTGCCTCCTGCATGCCCTCCCACTGGGGATCGGGCCCACAACCTGGGCATGTGCCCTGACAGGAAATCGATCCAGTGACCTCTTGGTGCATGGGTTGACGCTCAACCACTGAGCAACACCCACTGGAACTGAGTGACTTTTTTAAGGTAAGTTAATGACAAATATCCTTGGCCATATGTCCTCATACACTCATAAAGAAGCAGTGTTTAAACCCAGAGCAATTGTAAAAGGGTTCTAATTCTACTAAGTTTGTAATAGCCCATTTGTACTGTAGTTGTTAAAATACGATGCCTGTCCACACTCCCCATATCTCCCATAAAAATACTCTGATACTGAATTGACACAGGACAAAATTTTATGAGATGAATAAACACAGCAACACATGTGCAGTTGGTTAATAGGCGGTTTGTCTAAAATGCCAGTTTTACGAAAAAATTACCTATGTGAAAAGCAACACATCTTAGTCTCTGGATAATTTTTGTTAAAATGTATGAAGACCTTTTTTTTTTATCTTTATTTTTACAATACTTTAAAACTATTTCTGAACGTTTGAGTCAGACTCTTCACTTTTCTCTCTTATTATTACAAATAACTAAGACAGGGTCTCCTTCTATTGGCTTGAAAATCATTAGTGATTTCTGATTATCTATAGAATCAAGTCCAATTTTCCTTTTCATCAATTGTCATTCACAATCTGGCCCTAAGGGACTTTTCCAGAATCAAGGCTAAATGTGCATGACATTATTTTGTTACAATTGACTAGCTGCTGCTACTCCCACAAATCATTAATTTTTGTCTCTGTAATTTCACTCATGTTTTTCTTTCTGCCTGGAAAATTTTTCCATCCCTTGTCCCCTGGAAGTATCTTTCCATATCTTGACTTACCCAAATATTACATATTCCCTGAAGCTTTCTTTGAAAACTCTTCCAATCTCATTCATTTATTTATTCAACAAACACTTACTGAGTGCTTTCTATATGGCAGGCACTTGTACACTGGGGATACTCACTGAGTAAGAAAAATGGGGAGTATAGGAGAGGAAATCAATCAGTTTTTCCCTACTCTCATAGATTTTCGTTCATGTTCATTATAATACCATAATTGGTGTTTGTTTCTGTCTCCTTCATTAGTATGTGAGCTCCCGAACCAAGTCAGAAGAAATCCATTCTTCTTTGAATTCCTACCATATTGTCTTTTGAAGTCTTATCATAATGACTTTTCGGTAAGGAACTATTAAATTAATTGAACAAATGAAATTCAGTTAATCTGATATATTCAATAAAATCACATTCTTCATATGGGGTGAAATAATTAAAGCAAGTATCAACAAGATTATAGGATACTTGACTAATAAGTATTCTATATTTAATTTTCTATTCCATGACAGTATGTAGAATGATTCTCAGCATAGCTTAAGTGTTCAGTAAGGATGTGACTAACTGAAGAGAAAAGTTATGTTTTTAGAAAGAGGTTTATATCAGGGAAGTAAACTTTCAGGTCAAAGTAAGAAACTTTCCACAGACACTTCTCTCTGTAAGATTCATGTCCTGCAATCCTTTTCTTTTAACATGTTAAGATGAATTTATTTCTATTTGAATTGAAGAAAATATCACAAATGCATGACTGGATTCAGAAAATGAAAAAATAGCTTAGCATCTTGGGGCACATTCAAAAACATGAAAAGCATTTAGAGTTCCATGAAAACTCCTAGTAAAAATTTTCTAAATGCTATAATTTTTATTTAAAAAAAAGGAAAAACAAAGAAAATATGATATTCTACCCAATAACCTAGTCATGATTTTTCTAGGGTTTTCATCATGATTTCTTCTTTTTAAAAATTTTTTCTTTATTGATTTTTAGAGACAGAATAAGAGAGAGAGAGATGCAAACAGTGATGAGAGAAAACATTGATTGGCCACCTCCTGCATGCCCCACACCGGGGATTTGGCCCACAACCTGGGCATGTGCCCTGACTGGGAATCGAACTGGCGACCGCTTGGTGCATGGGTCGACACTCAACCACTCAGCCATACCAGCCAGGCATAATGATTTCTTGCACGCCCTTTTCTCAGCTTCCTTCTAATATTTATTAAGACACAAAAATTGATTAAAAATAAATCATATTTTCCCCCAAATAGGCCTACTATAATATCTACTGGAAGAACTGAAAAGCAATGTAAACTTATAACAAGAGAAACAGAGCTGAATTACATTCTATAGGAAGCAAAATATAGAACAATCTTGCCAGCGAGATAGGTACAGTAGTGCGGTTTTTTTATCCAAAAAATCTGAACAGCCAACTCCATTTAGCGTAGGTATTGTTTTTGTGAAAGTGACAGAGTGTTTACTTGCTCTCAAACTTTAAAAAAAAAAATTATTGATTTTAGAGAGAGAGGATGAGAGAGATAAAAACAGATGAGAGAATATTGATTGGTCGCCTCCTGCACGCCCCCCACTGGGGATCGGGCCCACAACCTGGGCATGTGCCCTGACGGGGAATCGAACCGGTGACCTCTTGGTGCATGGGTCGACACTCAACCACTGAGCCACACCAGCCAGGCACCCTCAGTCTTTATATTTTATTTCCAGTTAGGCAATGTAAGCATCCCTCCTCTACCTCCAGAAAAGATTTGAAGCTAGGTAGATAATAGGAATATATTTCAAAGTAGAAAATGCAGTCAAACAGGTAAATCAAAAATTTGTGGGTTGGTGTGCAGGAACTATTAAGTTGGACCAAGTGTAGGGTGTGATGGTGATTAAGTTTTTCCAGGTAGTCCATAGGCTTAGAATACTCTGTAATGTTTACATAGTTGCAGTGAATAAATAATTATGACATAGTAAAAATTGTGATATGATCTAGGTCCATCAACCTTCTCCATGTGTTTTTTGGGAGGAAAAAGTGATACAGTCAATATTAAAGAATGGCTGTGTATATTTTTAAATGAGTTACTCAAGGTGTTAAGCATTAATATGTGGAGGGGGGAAGTATGTGCAATGAAAACATGTAAATGAATGCTCTTTCTCAATGAACAGGGTTATATCATGTGAAGATAGTGATTTTCCATTTCTGTTGAAATTGTAAGACATTACTGGGGCTGATCCAAACCACATTTTCTGTCTTAATGGCAAATATTGTGCTTACATCTCTCTTACCCTTCAGGATGCTTTAATAAAGCTAAAAAAGTCTTACAAGGACTATTTGAAATGTATTGTAGATCTAGGAAAATAAGCCCTACTCCCGAAGGCTCAGAAAACATAACCTCTAGAAATTATTTCATACACAGAGGGAAAGTGAATAAAAATAAATCTGATTGGCATTACCAATAATTTGTTGGAAAACATGTTCTCTGTGAAACAGGAACAGTAAGCAATGAAGGTAAGATTAAAGTCCTTAAGCTTCAAAGAAATGAAAAAAAAAAAAAAAAAAAGAGTGAGCAATTTATATGAAGATCAGAAAGTGGATATTCAGTTTAAGAATTTTGGCTATTACTGAACAACAAATCATAACAATTGAAAATAACTAATCAACATAAATTGAAGATTTTTTTTCTCTTAAACTGAAACAATAATTTGTATGCAGATGGACAGGTTCCATGCTACAGAGGGTGGGATCTACATCTAGACACACACTGAAAATATTTTTAGATTACAAATTAAAATGTAAGCTTTTTGAAAATATATAACAAGAGAAAAATATATAAGCTAAACACATGGAACAAAATTGGAAAACCATAAAACTAAAGAGAAACACAGATTTTTCTACCATTTAATCGTTTATGTGCCTAAGACACTGCCATTTGTAATAAAATTGCTTATATCAAGGGATACTAATTATGGTGTACAGTTGAAAGTCACCTTTTCTTTCTCTTAGAGAAGAAAGTAACATATATTGGAAGAGTGAAAACTAGAATACATCCTTTTTTTATCCTCACCTGAGGACATTTTTCCATTTTTTGTTCAGATAGAGTGGGAGGGAGAGAGAGGAAGAGACAGAGAGAGAGAAACATCGACATGAAAGGGACACATCAACTGGCTGCCACCCACATGACCCAACCAGGGCCAGGGACAAACTGCAAGCAAGGTACATGCCCTTAGCAGAAACTGAACCCGGGTCTCTCCGAACCACAAGCCAACACTCTAACCGCTGAGCCAAACCAGCTAGGGCTCTTGAATGAATTCACTGGACAAAACTAAGGCAACATAAGATAAGTTAAATCATTATAATAATGTATTATAATCATTTGAATATTGTAAAATCCATGAGTTCATACTGATATAAATGAATGAATAAATAAATATATGTGGACAAAGCAAAGCTCTTCCTTACATTTGAATGCCAACTAATAATTATAGAAGAAATGCAGAGTTAGGAAATTATAATTAAATGTTAAAACTAGTGGGTGCAGATATTCATGTGGCAAAGATATTTACATATTCTCTAAGTACCTCCCAAATATTACTAATTACTTATAAAGAAAGCTACAGTAGCCTCTCACAGGACAGGTTAGCTAGGTGATCAAACTTAACATCTTGATAAAATGCACCGAAGAGAACACCTCACTTCTGGGTTAATCTTGCCCTAAAGTAATTATCTGAGTCCTATAACAAAACATATAAGACAACCTCAAATTGAGGAATATTCTACCAAAATGGCTAGCCTATGTATTTAATTTTGATGTCAAGAAACACTAAGAAAGGCTGAGGAACTATTTCAGGTTATAGAGTATGAGGCAGCCATCACACAAATATGACGTGGGATTTTGGATTAGATATTGGACTGGAGGAAAATATAGATATAAAAAGTTGTTGCAAATCTTGATACATTTTAATATGAGATATTGGGTAATAGTATTATGTTAATATTAAATGATCTTAATTTTATAATTTTACTGTATTTACCTATGTTCTTTTTCTTTAAAAAAAATGTATTTTTCTTCATCGATTTTTAGAGAGAGAGGAAGTGAGAATGAGAGAGAGATAGAGACATTGATGAGAGAGAACACTGATTGACCGCCTCCTGCATGCCCCCCCCCACTGGGGATTGGGCCCCCAACCCGGGTATGTGCCCTGACTGGGAATCAAACCAGTGACCACTGGGTACATGGGTCAATGTTCAACCACTGAGCCACACCAGCCAGATGAATGTTCTTTTTCTTAAGACATACATGCTGATTTACCTAGGGGTAAGGAAGCATGATGATAATAACGTAATCTCAAATGATTTTATTTTTAAATTTTTTTCTTACATTGATTTTAGAGAGAGAAGGGAGAAGAAAAGAGAGATAAAAACATCAATGAGAGCACATCACTTGGCCACCTCCTGCATGCCCCCCAATGGGGATCGGGCCCACAACCTGGGCATGTGGAATTGAACCAGCGACCTCTTGATGTATGGGCCAATACTCAACCACTGAGCCACACCATCCAGGCGTCTCAAATAATTTTAAGAGAGCGAGAGAAAGAGATGAGAGGACTCCTTGCAGATCCCGCGCCGGAGCAGAAGCACACAGCAGACATTGTCTTCTTGGCGTCACTCTTACTACACTCAGGAAAGCCTTCTCTCCACTGTGCACAATGGCAACTCTTAAGGAGAAACTGATTGCACCAGTTGCAGAAGAAAAGGCAGGAATCCCAAACAACAAGATTACTGTCGTGGGTGTTGGACAAGTTGGCATGGAGTGTGCCATCAGCATTCTGGGAAAGTCTCTGGCTGATGAGCTGGCTCTTGTGGATGTTTTGGAAGATAAACTCAAAGGAGAAATGATGGATCTGCAGCATGGGAGCTTATTTCTTCAGACACCTAAAATTGTGGCCGATAAAGATTACTTGGTGACCGCCAACTCTAAGATTGTGGTGGTAACTGCAGGAGTTCACCAGCAAGAGGGGGAAAGTCGTCTCAACCTGTTGCAGAGGAATGTTAATGTCTTCAAATTCCTCATTCCTCAGATCATCAAGTACAGTCCTAATTGCATCATAATTGTGGTTTCTAACCCAGTGGATATTCTCACGTATGTTACCCGGAAACTAAGTGGATTACCCAAGCACCGTGTGATTGGAAGTGGATGTAATCTGGATTCTGCTATTTTATGTCTGAAAAACTTGGCATTCATCCCAGCACCTGCCATGGATGGATTTTGGGAGAACATGGTGACTCAAGTGTGGCCGTGGGGAGTGGCGTGAATGTGGCTGCGTTTCTCTGCAGGAACTGAATCCAGAAATGGGGACGGACAATGACAGTGAGAACTGGAAGGCAGTGCACAAGATGGTGGTTGAAAGTGCCTATGAAGTCATCAAGCTAAAAGGATACACCAACTGGGCTATTGGATTAAGTGTGGCTGATCTCACTGAATCCATGTTGAAAAATCTATCCAGGATTCATCCAGTGTCAACGATGGTGATGGGGATGTATGGCATTGAGAATGAAGTCTTCCTGAGCCGTCCATGTATCTTGAACGCTCGGGGATTAACCAGTGTTATCAACCAGAAACTGAAGGATGATGAGGTTGCTCAACTCAAGAAGAGCGCAGATACCCAGTGGAACATCCAGAAGGACCTCAAAGACTTGTGACTTCAGGCTCCCAGGCTGTAGAGATTCAGAAACTACAGTGTGATTAACTATGAGCCTTTAGTTCCTACCCATGTACATGGGTCACAATTTGCTTCTCTCTTCCTAAATATGTGAATCTGGGCTCACAGAATCAAAACCCATGCTGGGTTTAATGTTTGCAGTATGAGTCTCTAAACAAATAAAATTAACTATCACAGTGTAAAAAAAAAAAAAAAAATGAGAGGAATAATAAAGAAAATGGGACAAAATGTATTTTAAAATCACAAATCTTGATAAAGAGCTCATAACAATTATTTGTACTATTCTTGCAACTTTCATGTAAGTTGGAAATTTTATTAAAATTGTTTACAAATGGTCTGGCTGGTGTGGCTCAGTGGATTGAGCATCGTCCCATGGCCTGAGAGGTACCAGTTTGATTCCCAGTCAGGGCACATGCCTGGGTTGCAAGCTCGATCCCCAGTAGGGGGCGTGAGGAAGGCAGCCAATCAATGTGTCTCTCTCTCAAAAAAAATTAATAAAAACATATTTTAAAAAATTGTTTACAAATGAAAAAAACATGAACTTGTGTATAATAATTTGGAGGAGACTGTCTAATTTAAGAATAAGTATATAAAAGAAAAGAGAGACTGTAACAATAGAACTAGGAATTAGGAACCCTGGTCAATGATGACATAGTAAATGGGAGAATATATCTTTTATTTACATTTAATAAAGTTCTCAAGTAGAGAAAGGAATCATAGGGTAGAGTTAGCAATAAGAATGCATGGAGGGTGCTGGACAGTGTTGCTCAGTGATTAAAGCTTTGGCCTGATACAAAGGGTTGTGGGTTTGATTCTCTGTCAAGGGCTTGTGCCTGGGTTGCAGGTTCAATCCCTGGCCCTGGTTGGGGCACTGCAGGAGGCAACCAGTCGACATGTCTTTCTCACAGTGATGTCTCTCTCTATCTCTCCCTTTCCCTCTCTCTAAAAGTCAATAAAAAAACCAAAAACTTCCTCAGGTAAATTCACAACAACAAAAAAGTTGTATGGGGGTAACAATACTGCATGCCCATGAATATAGTTTATATTTCAACTGCATAGTTATTTCAGGAACAGAGAAATGTTCTTCATAATAGGAGCAAAAGCATTCTCCAATTATAAACAGTTAAGTAAAGAACAATGAAATGCACTCTTCATAAAAGCAGCTAGAACCCTGGGGGTAAAAAGAAACTTAAAATTATGTTTTCATGACTCTGGGAGTTAACTAAAGGCTTCTAACAATCCAAGGAGCTTTTAACCAAGAAAAGTGGCTGAATCTCAGTACAGCAAGCTCTGTGTTCTTTTAGCCTGCCTTATTGCGTTCCCTCTTTGGACACCTCCATAGTATCCTGGAAAATTAACAGTGAACACCAGCAGCATATCAGCCATTAGAGGTAGCAAAAGAGGTTTGGAGCTCTTCAAAAGCAACATTCTTACAGACCATTTTCATTATTTCACCTGTCTGTCTGTTACCAGGACTAGACCTTATTGCGCCTGACTCAGACTTCATTCTCTGAGAACAATCTGTTTCCTGGAGGAGTTCATTGAAAACAAAGATATTTATAGAATATCAGAGCTGCCTGAGATGGTGATAACACTTAGGGAAAATAACAAGTTGCCCAAAGCATGAAAGGAAAACCTGGAAAATGCAATGTCTACATGGGGCTTTGTAAAGTTCTAACACATTCCTGAGGATCTGGAGGCCATGCACAGGCATAGTGCTAGTGCAAGAGAAGGTCTGGCTACATGATGAGGAAAGCCCTGAGCATTCATGTCTATGTAATCTTGATACGCTGTGAAAACTGCCTGCCTGATCACTGAACATGTGCCCCAAACACGCACATAGAACATATCACATAGAAATGAAAAGGATATACATAGACTAAAAGCAAAAAGGATGAAAACAATAACGAAATGAGGTGTTTATTGGCTATACTAATACCAGACAAATGAACTATTAGGGCATTTAAGGAAGAATTAACATGATTTCTTAAAAATCCCTTCCAAAGCACAGAAGTGAAGGTAAAACTTTCAACTCATACTATAATGCCAGTACTAGCCTGATACCAAAAACCAGACACACACGTGACAAGAAAACTACAGACCAATAATCCTTATAACACGGATGCAGATATTCTCAACTAAACACTAGCAAACACATTCGAGCAAAATATAAAACACAATTGCAGACCATGATAAAGTTGAATTAATCCCAAAAATGCGATGTTGGTTAAATCATGTAAAAATCAAAAGACATAATAATATGAATAATATAAAGGATGAAAATCCCATGATCCTCTCAATAGACATCTTTTGACCAAACCCAACATTCTTTCATGATGTAAAAACACTCAACAAATGAAGAATATAAGAAAACTTCTTTAACCTTCTAAAAGCTGTCTATAGAAAAACACACAGCTGTTATCGTAATTAATGGTAAAAGACTGATTGCTTTCACTCTAATATAATGAATGGGATAAGGACGTGTATTCTTGCTACTTTTATTAACTTCATACTAGATGTAGCCAGAGCAGTTAAGTAAAATAAATTTTAAAAGAACATTCATATTGGAAATGAATTACCATAATTAGCTCCATTTGCAGATGGCATCATCATGTACATAGAAAATCCTAAATAATCCACAAAATGTTAAAGCTCACCCCCCATGCCTCTGGATGATAAAAATAAATGAGAACTTGAAGCTCTTGGGTCAAATGAGAGTTACAGGCAAAATGGGAATATGGCAGCCACAGAGAATGTACTGGTGTAACTATGGCCTTGGGGCTGTCTAAAGTGTTATCTTTATAATAGGAAGGCAATTCAAATATCCTGGGGGATGGAGCAAATAATCTTTATAATTTTATGGGTAGTGCTTGGACTGGACCATCGTAGTCAGGGTCAGTATAGTCAATAGCTGTACTTGCCAATTTGTGTCTCCGTACTTTTATCTATACAGTCATGTGTCACTTAATGACAGGGATATGTTCTGAAAAATGCATTGTTAGGCAATTTTGTCACCAAGCTGGACATCAATGAGTACACTTATACAAACCTAGATGGTATAACTTACTACACACCTAGGTGATATTGTATAGCCTATTGCTCCTAAGCTACAAACCTGTATAGCATGTTACTGTACTGAAAACTGTAAGTAATTATAATATAATGGTAAGTATTTGTAATCTACACATAAATAAATATAGAAAAAGTACAGTAAAAATACAGTATGAAAGATTATTTTTAAATGGTACACTTGTATGAGGGCACTTATTATGACTCGAGCTTGCAAGACTACACATTTCTCAAGTGAGTCAAAGAGCGAAGATTTGAAACATTACTATATATTACTGTGGACTTTATAAACAATGTATACTTAAGCTAAGTACATTTTTAAAGCTATGTTTTTCTTCAATAATCAACTAACATAGCTTACTGTAACATTTTTACTCTTTAGACATTTTAATTATTTTGACCTTTTCAACACTTTTTAAATGACACTCAGCTTAAACACAAACACATGGTAGAGCTGTAGAAAAATATTTTCCTTCCTTGTATCCTTGTTCTATAAGCTTTTCTCTATTTTCAAAATCTTTTCTATTTACTTTTTCAACTTTTTGTTAAAAACAAAGACACAAACACATACATTAGCCTAAGCCTATACAGGGCCTGAAACATCAATGTCATTTACTCCTCCTTCACATTTGTCCTACTGGAAAGTCTTCAAGGTCAGTAATACACACACAACTGTCATTTTCTATGATAACAATGCCTTCTGGAAGGCCTCCTGAAGGAACTGCCTGAGACTCATCTTGAGTAGCTAGGTGGTTTGCTTGATTTCTTTCTTTCTTTCTTTCTTTCTTTCTTTCTTTCTTTCTTTCTTTCTTTCTTTCTTTCTTTCTTTCTTTCTTTCTTTCTTTCTTTCCTTCCTTCCTTCCTTCCTTCCTTCCTTCCTTCCTTCCTTCCTTCTTTCTTTCTTCTTTCTTTCTCTTTCTTTCTCTTTCTTTCTTTCTTTCTTTCTTTCTTTCTTTCTTTCTTTCTTTCTTTCTTTCTTTCATTCTTTCTTCTTTCTTTCCCTCCCTCCCTCCCTCCCTCCCTCCTTCCCTTCCTCCCTCCCTTCCTCCCTTCCTCCCTCTCAACTAAAACTTTGATGATTTTGTCTACCTCCTCATCCTTGGCAAATTTTTGAAGTCATGGATGAACCTCTTAAGTGTCTTCTTCCATATGCCATTCATACACTCCTTGGTGACATCATTCCAAGCTGAAACAAGGTTTTTGATGCAATCATAAATGTTGGTATCCTTCCGGAGTTGCATCAGTGTGTTCTCAGTGTCTTCCTCAGCTGCAGCAATAGCCTGGGCAAAGGTTCTCCTTGAGAAATAGGCCTTATAAACTGCTATAAGTGCATAATCCATTGGTGGGTCAAAGAGGTGGTGTTTTGAGAAAGAAACACCACTTTGATATTGGGATGAACATCACCAGTAAAAGGAGGATATCCAAGAATATTACCAACAATAAGCAAAATCTTGAAAGGTATATTACTCTCCAAACAGTGGGTCATCCATGACTTTTTGTTGCTCCTGTACTATGCTGGCGGTGTGCGCTTATTGAGCTGCTTGAAGGCCCTGGGGAATCTCACTGCTCAAATTGCAAAGGGTTTCAATATCCAAACTATAACACTGCCCCCAAGCAAGGCTGTTATTCTGTACTGAAAAGCCTTAAAACCTGGCATTGACTTGGCCTCCTCATAGATTGTTATTGTCATAACTAGCTAGTTAATATTAATAAAGGAAAGAAAACGAAGGAGAGTTAGACATTGATCACCTGGGAAGCTTCACCAGGAAGCTAGCTTCACACAGCCTTGTTCCTCCAAGGGGATTAACACCCCTCCCTTTCACCATTCAGCAATGGATTGTTGGGGGCAGAAGGAGGAGACAGGTGCATGCACAGTGAAGTTGGGGTGACATAGGGAAGGTGCTTGCCTGTCAGTCTAACCTGGGGAGCAATGGATTGGCTAGGGGGTGGACCCAAGAAGTAGCACACAAAATCTTGGAGAGATAATTGGTTAGTTTGAAGAAGTTCCTGGCTAAAATTCCCAAACAGTTCTCTCTCTTGTTCTTGCTTTTGTTCACTCTTGCTTTCTCTTGTTCCATGACCCGCACTCACCTCTGCTTGCCTGTTTTCCCTCTACAGTCATGTGGACACTCAGGATACTGGACTGGACTATAATCTTTTGGTTTTTATTTTCTATTTCTCTTTATTTTATTTTTTCTATCACCATTTATGCCCCCCTATACCCTCTCCCACCTCCACAAACACCCCTCTCCCCTACAATCACCACAGTGTTGTAGACTGGACTATACTTTAATATGGAACAGAAATTCTAGGCAGTGCCCTTAATTATGGCCCTAGTGAAGACATTGGACTTTTTCCATGGCAAACCAGACAGAGATAGGACCTTGGAGAGGAACCCCTTAATTTAAATCATCAATAAATTTTTCCAGGAAACCCAATCTTCCCATGTGGGCTTCAGGAAATTCTTCTCCTCATGGCACCCCAAGAACTCCACTTCTGCCAATAACAGAAAATATCAGTCAGTTAAAATGAAGTCTAAAAATATATCCATAAAATTTATCAACTAAGGGACCATTTATTGATAACTGAAATATTCTGATTCAGCAGAGCTGTAGAAGTACAAAAATAATTGATGTAGATCCAATAATAAATGAATGGAGAGGAATAAAAAAGTAGTAAGTAGCACACAGCTAGTGAGTGGTACAGCTGAACTGATTTATCTTCTGCTATGCACTCATTAAACTCTTTACCAGTGGAGTATCTGACAATATATCAAATAAAAATAGAAATACCTGGTTGATATAACACCTCTTTTATATGACAGAGAGATTGGAAATCATCAGGTCCAGCTTAAAGACAAGTTTCTCAAAGGATGCTGGGACATTTTGCCCCAGAAAAATAAAGGGACTCACGAAATCTACAAATGAATCTCAACTTTAATTTAAAATACCAACGAGCCTAAACCTCTTCTGGTTTTTACTCTTGCTTTCTTGAAGTTCTTAATATAGTCATATTTTGATATTGGGGATCTGCCTATAGAGGGATTTATTTTTTGGAGCAGCACTTACATGTTTATTATCAAAAGTCAGCATCAACTGCCACAATCATTTAGAAAATAGATCAACAAAAAATTGTTCATGGAAGAGTACTTAGTTTCTGACATGTTTTAGAATTACTGGGTGCATGGTGATAATAAAAAAGAAACCAACTTTTGGTAAATTTTATTATTGTGTGCACCCAGGGTGGACCACTTCCACTATCTTCAACACAGATCGTTCTGCCTTTGGTACAAGTCTGCTTTTTAACAAATTTTGCTCCTCAAAGTAATGAATGAGATAATATGTTCACTGGAGGCCAACTGCAATGTCAAAGGCAATACCAATGCAATAAATAGAAAAGAAATGTCTAACAGAAGCAAGATAATGGGAGACCTATAAAAAAATGAATTTGTTATCAGAAGCTTGAATATCTGTATTTCATATTTTTAAAATAGAATGATTTTAAATGTAAAGATATCTGAGCTGGGGTCAGGAGTATGAGAGTTTGAAGTGGAGTAAAATTGAAGAGATAAAAAAACTATGAAGCAAGGTTGTTGAGAGAGCTGTCCAGATGGTCACCAAGGCCATCTATAAAGGTGGCAGGACCCAAATATTAATACCATATCAATATAATTAAGAAGTAATATTTTTGCATTATAATTATACATTTAAATATATGCCTTACCCAGAATATGTCATGTTATCTCATTGCAGTTCCTACAAAAAAAATCTTTAATTAAGTTTTATTATTTTTTCCAGTTTTATGGATAAGGAAATCAAGGATTCAAGAGATTAAATTACTCAGTTCATTTCACACAGCTGTTGAGTGGTAGAGCTGAGCTGTCTGATATGTTTTCTGATATGCAATCATTAGAAATTGCTGAATGAGCCATGGCCGGTTGGGCTCAGCGGTTAGAGCGTCGGCCTGCGGACCAGAGAGACCCGAGTTCGGTTCCCGCTAAGGGCACGTACCTCGGTTGCAGTTTGTCCCCGGCCCTGGTTGGTTGTGCAGATGGCAGCCACTTGATGTGTCCCTTTCATGTCGATGTTTCTCTCTCTCTGTCTCTTCCTCTCTCTCCCTCCCACTCTATCTGAACAAAAAATGGAAAAATGTCCTCGGGTGAGGACAAAAAAAAAAAAAGAAATTGCTGAATGAATCAATGATCTAAGCTACTAAATGTGCATCATTTTCATGGTGTACTATCTTAGTCTGACAAGTACGTGTGTGTGAGTGTGCGTGTGTGCCCAGCTCTATGTATCTATCAATTTATTCAGACTTAACAGACTCAAAAGCTATGATAACATAAATCAACACATAAAAGAATAAACAAGAGTATCTCAGCCTTCAAATCATTTTAGTACCCTGTACCCTTATGAATTTAGAACTCAGTTTCAAAATGTTCATTTTTGCCACGATGAAAGGAAATTATAATAAACAAGTAGCCTTTGCCTGTAAGAATTAGATCCCACTCTCCAAATCCATGCAAACAAATAAGATGGAAAGAAATATACTTCTGAACATGTTTGTTTCACATTAAATCAGATTTATAGTCATTCATGTTGTTGTTTTGACTGGATGAAAGTGTACCTAGCACCATCCTTGCAATTGCAACCACAAACAGAGAGAATAATCAAACTCCAGCTGTGTGCGTTTCTAAAGAAAAATAATATGCCAAAAGCAGGTGATTGATATGCATCTGGCTTGAGGTTGAATTGAAACAAGCCTCGCTCAGTTTTCTGCTATTTTCTAACAAACGAGAACAAGGTTCCCAGAACTTCTTCCTGTAGTACGTAATTAGGCAGAGTAGAGAGAATTGACAATGTTTGGGGCTCTGATGAATCCAACGAAAACATCACCTGACTAAAAAACAGCTGGTATCAAATATTCGCTTTAATTAACTTATCTAATTTTAACTTCAAATCACAGCTGTGAACGCAGGGAAGGTAAACATATAACTAAACTACTATGAAGGTTGAAGGAAAATATCCTTATATACACCTGGGAATCAGAATATGAAGTAGCACGCTGCTCTTTTAATCTCTCAGTTGTCAGGTGTACCACTTTAATGATTTATTCTACTGCAAACTTCCATAACACTTCATTATTTGTCATGTTATGTCAATAGAATTGATCAGCCTTTCCATTGATCTGGGATTTCTTGGCATGCAAATAATTAATAGCATACTTAATAATAGTAGAAGTGTCATTGTTTCAGGTACATTTTTAGCATTGACATTAACACCATCAAGGACTTAACCTTCAGAATTAGTGTAAGGATACTTTTATGTAAATGAGGACTTACTTCAAAAATGTCAGAGCAAGAATCGATTCTGATAATACAATGCCCTCTTCCTGTGGTCAGCCATAGGATCGGTAGCAACCCTGACCTTCGATTGCATTCTGATATATCTAAACATTTCTGTCCAGCAAGGCATATATCCTAGGAAGTAAAACAATGACCTATTCTTCTAAATTAGGATGCAGTAAAGTTTTTCTGTAAAAGCTCATATAGTAAATATTTTATGCCTTCTGGACTATCAAGTCTCTATCATAACCACTTAACTCTGGCATTTTAGCACAAAAGCAGCCAAAGGCAACAAGCAAATGCATGGATTTAGTTCTCTTACAATTAAACATTATTAACAACAACAACAAAAAGGTAGTGTGCTGTATTTGGTCTTCAGGCTACAGTTTATGATCCTTATTCTATACCCTTTCGCTTGATTTCTTACTCCTGATTAATGACTCCTTAATTTATCTAAACATACTTACTTTTGTGAAACAGTTGATACTTTCTACATACTCCAAGAAGTTTCATAGTTAACTTGTATGTGTTTATACATTTAACTATTTCAGCAGAAGTAGCAACACCTAAATACTGGTTTGTGATTGAAGTGTCTGAGCTCTAATTTTATATTGGCCGATGGCTATCATATATTTAGAAGAAGTTCTAACCATTAATCGGTGTAAAATAGAATGTTAAAAATGTTATCAAATTATTATAGAATGTTGAGATCTAACTTATGTTATTTTATTACAAAAGACAAGATCATTGAGAGGTAACATAGTTCCAAATATGGCCCTTTTATATCTGACAAAAAATTAAGAAAAGTTTGTTTGATCTATGTTTATGGTACCTGCTATCATGCTTGTACTGTGGTAGATATTATGAGATTCAAACAGGGTGAGGGAGTCTATCAAATCTTCCATCTTCTGCACCAAAGGATTGTGTAATATAGAGTGCTCTGGCAAAGATGCCTCCATAGAACCCACAAAGGAACCCCAAGAAAAGGAGAGTGCACATTTGGGTACATAAAACATGAAAAAGCACCTGGTAGGCAGGAGAAAACTGCAAACGGGACCAGCTAAATCAAAAGGTATTTGCTCCTTACCACTGTATACCCTGAGAAAGAAGACACTTACTATGAAGGGCTCCTGGTGGCTAAATGGGCTCAAATTTTTAAATACTTTTTTAAAAATTTCTATTTTTTTCTTTTATTGATTTTAGAGAGAGAGGAAGTGAGAGAGAGAGAGAGATAGAAACATCGATAAGACAGAACATCAACTAGCCGCCTCCTGCATGCCCCACACTGGGGATCGGGCCCACAACCTGGGCATGTGTTCTGACCGGGAATCTAACCAACAACCTCTTGGTGCATGGGTCAATGCTCAACTACTGAGCCACACCAGCCAGACTGGGCTCAAATTTTTAAAAAACTAAAGCCTAGCATCCATTTCTGCACAGGGGCCTCTCACACAAGCTGTACTTTACGGGGAAGCTGGCTCTGCACTGCCTGCCTTTCCACTGAACTGCCTGCCTGTACTGTGTTTTTGATATCTGGGCCAGCCCTTATAAAGGAGTTCCTGGAATCCTATTTCAACCAATAGGAATGAGGCTATCCCCATCCAATCAGAACTAGAGCTGTGCAGCTCTTGAACAACCAGAGTGGCTCTATTCTGACCAGTCAAGACAGGGCCTATAGAACCAATCAAACTGCAATGATTTGGCATCCTCATTTGCATGAGGACATACCAATCAGAGATCAGGGGTGGGGACTTCTGTCTATATAAGCCAGTTCCCCTCTGGCTTGAAAAGCTCATTTTCCCTTTCCACTGAAGGCTACAAACTGCATTTCCATGGATGAGCTGAAAAACCCAAGATGTCTGCTGGAGCAGAGCAGACCAGACCAGCCAGGAGCAGAGCAGAGCTGTCTATCAGGAGAGGGTCCTGGCCTCAGGCCACCTGGCCTTAGGGCTACCTCATAGCACCTTAAATTGGGGACTTCTATTGTTGTTGAGCTGGTGCCAATGACCACTGGTTGGCACCACTCACCATTCTCAGTGCCTACGCAGATGAAGTAGTGACAAAGAAGGGAGATGAAAATGAACGGAAGAACGGAACATTTCCCTCCATACTACTTGTTAGACCCTGAGCATCAAGTGAGAGAGATTTGAGGGGGGTAAAGTATGACATATGAAAAACAGAAGTTTTGCTTTTATATTACACTACATTTTCTTTAAAACTCAAAATTTAGACAGTTATTATCTTTTTTTTTTTTTTTAATCCTCACCTGAGGACATTTTTCCATTTTTTTTTGTTCAGATAGAGCGGGAAGGGGAGAGAGAGAGAGAAACTTCGACGTGAAAGGGACACATCGAGTGGCTGCCACCCACATGACCCAACCAGGGCCGGGGACAAACTGCAACCGAGGTACGTGCCCTTAGCGGGAACCAAACCCGGGTCTCTCTGGACCGCAGGCCGACACTCTAACCGCTGAGCCAAACTGGCCAGGGCGACAGTTATTATCTTAAAGCAACTTAAAAATACTGTGTGGCTTTCCCAATTTGCCATCAACAAGCAAGAGAGATGAGCCTGTGTTTGTAAGCACTGGTGAGAGGAATGATCCTGTTTCATACTTTTACCCCATCAAGGTTAGCCTGTTTAATAAAGGAGTTTATTTTTATTTTTTATCTTTATTGTTGAAAGTATTATAGATGTTCCTCCCTCCCCCCCCCATTAATAGTTTAAAATGCATGTTCCTTTTTCCAACAGTTCAATTCTTGAATATTTTTTCTCTAAATTCCCTTCACTCCCTCCTCCATAAACAATATACATAGTTTAGATATATCATTGTAAAATTTCAGAGGAAAGAGGAAGAGAGATGTGAATGAAGGGAGGGAAGGAAGGAAGGGAGGAAGGAAGAAAGGAGTAAAAGAGGGAGGGGGAGAGAGAGAGAAATTCACCTCCATAGGAACCTAATTTTTTACTTCCCATAAGAAACACAGGACGTTAGAAGGGAGTGGAGAAATTCCTTTAAAAATCTGAGAGAAAAGTACCCTGGCTGGTGTTGCCCAGTGGTTACAGCCCATGCATCAAAGGGTCGTGGGTTCGATTTCCAGTCAAGGACATGTACTTGGGTTGCAGGTTCAATCCCCAGCCCAGTAGGGGCACGTGCAGGAGGCAACAAATGGATGTGTCTGTCTCTCTCTCCACCTCTCTGCTTCCCTCCCTTCCACTCTTTCTTTAAAAATCAATTGAAAAATATCCACTGGTGAGGGTTAACAAAAAATAAAAATAATAATAATAAAAACCTGAGGGAAAACTGTTTTTCATTTTACAATACTACACTGAAAATATCAATTAGAAGAATAGAATGAAGCTATGTCAAAACTCAGTGCAGTTACATCTTACAAACTTTTTTTAGTTGCAATTCTTTTAGTCTTATAAAACTTTTCAAGTTATGAACATGGAAACTAAGAATCTCCTAAAGCTTTTTATATAAGTAAATTTCAAGTTCACAGTATGTTCATTTTGAAGTATTTATAATTAATGGAAAACTTGACACAATGATATCTTGGAGAAGAAAGAGGTCAATAATTCTTTAGGCAGCAATGAGAATGCTAAACCTGTACAGTCAGTTATGACCCATTTCCTTACACATTTTGAGTAAAAGATAGAGACTGCAGAATGCAAACTAAAGTGAATATAAAATGTATCTTCCCCAAATACAGCTCTACTTTATAGAGATCTTAAGGTTTACCCATGACATCAACAAAAATTAATGCATTTAGAGCATTAGTCTGCTCCCCCATTATAAAAAAAAAAAAAAAAAAAAAATAGAAAAAGTAAACAGCAATTTGCAAGAAAAAGAAAACTACACTCACATTCTACGACTTAAATTTGTTCTATTTACAGGTCAAATTTAGCATGTTTCTTTTTCATTAGCTAATGAAAAAATAGCAGTTAAAAAAAAATAAATGCATTTTACTGCATCAGTACTGTGGGGAGGTAATTCTGAATTTAGAAATGCTTTCTAGAGCAAAATTAATCTAAATACGTGCAGGCCAACTGGTCTAGCATTTAGATAAAAATATAAATAAATAGATCTTTAATAGTAGCCATAGCTTCATTATAGTGTATCATAGCAACAATGGCCTCCCCTGTAGGTAATCCTTGCTCATCATACTGTATCAAAACCTAATTAGGTATGATTCTACATCCATGGTAAAAGTCTAGAATTTCATTAACATTAGCTTTAAATGAAAATTCACTATCTTAATAGGTTTCATTCCACCTGAACTACAATTTTATTTTGGATCAGGCATAAATCTCCCCTCAGGAAAACTTCCCACATTAAGCTTTCTAAAATCAAACTTGTGACCTTCTGAGTGACTGACACTCACAAAAGGGTGGTGACCTCTAAAGTCGTCCCATGGGCTCCTGAACACCTCACTGGGAGGTCTAAAATCGGCAGGAAGTCTAGAGTCCTCCTCCAGAGCTTCCCTGAGGTCTTCCTCCTGCAGCCGCCTCAAGTCCTCATGACAAGGGCATTTAAAATCTTCCTCTTGGGGGCTTCTGAAATCCTCTTCAGGAAGTTTCCTAAAGTCTTCATCCAGAGGGTGCCTGAAACCTTCCTGTAGGGGATGTCTGACATGCTCTTGGGTGGTCACCTGAAGTCCTGCTCAGAACACCTGAAATCCTCCATGGGAGAACGCTGGAGGTCCTCCTCTGGGAGCCACCTGAAGTCCTGCTGCCAGGTTGCCTAAAGTCTTCCTTAGATTGTCACCTCCATTCCCCCCAGAGGAGCCATCTGAAGTCATCCTTGGAAGGGTTAGTAATGTTTCAAAGGGTAAAGGTAGAAGCTTGCAAAAGGTGGAAACTGAAAAATGCGTTGCTTGCATGACCTTTGCTCAGCCTTCTGTTGAATAAGGATTATTGGATTATCTGCAAGACAATGAATCACCCAGCAGGTGCAGGATGTGATACCAGACCAGTCCAAGGGCGAAGTGGACAATGGGCCAGGCAGAGTATGTCAGTAGAAACTGCCAGAAGCTAGAAGTAGAGTGTATAACGTACACCCCAACTGTTATTCGGGCTGACCCCTTTTGGGGCTCAGCCTGCGTACACCCAGGTGCATGTAATAAAATTGTTTTGCTCTACATTGGCCTTGCGTTGTGGATGTGATCTCCCGCCGGCTCAGACCTTTTCATCCTCAGGAGAACACCTGAAACCCTTCACAGGCGAATGCCGGAGGTCCTGCTGGCAGGTTGCCTGTAGTCTTTCTTAGGTTATCACTTCCGTCCCCACCCCCGCCCTGCCCAGAGAAGCCACCTTAAGTCATCCTCAGCGGGTCATCTCCAATCCTCCTCAGGGGGCCCCCTCCAATTTTCCTCATGTAGCTGTCTGAACTCTCCCTTGGGAGGTCACCTCCAGTCCTCCTGTTCGGGGGGCACCTCTAGTTTTTCTCAGAGGATCGTTTAAAATCCTGAAATCCTCCTCAGGAGGCCACCTCCAATCCTCCTTCCTAGGGTTCCTGAAGTCCTTTTCGGGGGAGGGGTACAGAAAATCCTCCTCAGGTGGCCTCCAGAAATGTCCCTCTTAGTGGCGCCTGGAGTCTTCTGGGGAAAGTCTTCTGGGGGACACACATCAGGCTGTTGGAAATCCCCCTGAGGATGCTTGAAATTATCCAGCCTCCTCAAGTTTCCTTGCAGATGCCTAAATTTTCAGAAAAACCCGCTGTGTTTACTGGTGCATCCATTAGAGTCAAAGGAATGGGAAGGGTCATCTCTAGCACATGACTGTGAATGGTCTTGAATTCTCTTGCTGTACAGTAAGAAAAAATTTACACAAAATTCCTGCATTTGTGTTCAGATATGCCTTTTGAATTTTTTTTGATTGATTTCTTTCTTTTCTTTTTTGAGAGAGAGAGGAAAGGAAGGAGAGAGAGAAACATTGATTTGATGTTCCACTTATTTATGCATTCATTAGTTGATTCCTATATGTGCCCTGACTAAGGAGAGAACCCTCAACCTCGGAGCACTGGGATGAGGTTCTAACCAATTGAGCTACCTGGCTAGGGTTTGTAGTCTTAACTATTATAACCCAGTAATTCTCCATCCACTAGAAGAAGGAACCTCTCCTGGGTTCCTTGAACCTGAGTTGTTCTTACAAAAACTCTTAAAGAGGAAAGTATGCATCAGCCATGACCACAAGGGTATTGACCACGAGCTTAACTAATCAGGAGATGCCAGATGAGGCAATGAGACATTCAAGGCTGGGACCTAGTAAATGTTAAGAAATACAAACAACTTGTGCAGCTACTAACTGCTGATATCTGCTTCTGTACACGTAGCTTGCTTGCTCTGCTAAACTCTTGAGTAACCCCTGTCCTATATAAGCAACCCTCCCCCTGAGCTCGGGGCTGCAGTTCTCCTCTGTGTAGGTTGGCTGCAGTCCCTGCGCAGGTAATAAAGCTCCTAATATTCAAAATTACTTTGTGTCTGAGTGAGATTGATTCTCCTGGGTTACAACATTAACAACACCTCTGTCCCCAAGAATCTTTGACAATTTAAATGTTCAGCTTGCATGGCCTGTTCTTCTGATTTGAATTTCACCAATGCTTCTCCCAGACCAACTCCTTTGTCATCATAAAGCAACTAAATGTCATCCTCAGCAAGAGAAAAATCTGAAAAGAACTTCTGCCTGTTAATGTTTATAACATCCAATGAAAAATATATGCACAGTTTCTGGTCAGAGTAGCCTTCTTGAGCTTATTTTTCTAAAACATGTCTAAGTTTCTCTTTATTCATGCTGTTCCTTTCTTTTCATAACATTCAGCGAACTTCAGCTTTTGTTTTCTAGAAACTGAATCAACAAAAAGTGGTCGATATTGTAAAACAGTCTTATGTAAACCCAGAGTAGTGTTATAGTTTTTCTTTCTTTATTTTTTTTATTAATTAATTTATTTTTGTTACAGATGTTTCTCCTTTTCCCCACCAGACACCCTCCTCCCTACAGTCTTGACCATCACAAAGATGTATCTTGTTCTTCTTTCATTTTTAAATTAAAACCTAATCAGTTCATTAGTCAGATCAGTATTTCTAAAGAAATCTCTTAAATCTCTTGTTAATACATAGGGACAGATTTTTTTTAAGTGAACATAAAATCCAAGAGGAGAACGAGAACGTGTTCTCCTGGGAGATTTTGAATGAGATCATTTTCTAAAATGTCTCAGTTATTCTTCTCGGTGGAGAATATTCTTTAGTTCTCATAGGAATGTCATCCTCCTTAATTGCACTACCACTAAACTCAATCCACTGTTGTTCTGAGCTTTGCATTACTTCCAAAAACCTGAAACTCATAAAACTTCTACAACATTTAAGACCTCCTGAAACAATATATGAAGCAAATTTTACTATGGCATCACCATTATTTTTTGGTCTTCCTGATATTTTAAGAAAATGACTCCATCCACATACAAATCAAAAAAGAAAAAGAAAAAAAGACACGTACATCATTTTCATTTACTAAGTAAGGCAAACCTCATAGACACAAGTAAGGATTATCTGCCTTCAATGGCTATGTCTTTCTTGGCCTTAAATCTCCATGTCTTGTACATCTTGCATCTTCATCTGTTGCAAAAATAATAAAAGTCTCCCCAATTTCCCCTCCAATGATATGTACTCCTCCATCAGGAATAGTTAATCTAGTGAAAAAGTAACAAATATTCATAGGTCCCGCAATAAATGGAAGCCCCAATTAAACGGATGACACCATGCTGAGTGTAAATCACAGTGATTTCTTGGAGACCAGTTGATTCTGTAAAAGCAACTTAACACAGCTGCTAAGCCAGACACACAAGGCTGGCGGTAGGGGGCACTCCTTCTCCTTCTCTGTATGGTTGGACGTTTGGTGGATGAACAAAATTTAACCTTGAGGTATGCATTCTCACAGCCTGGCCAGCCAAGGATCTAAGTATGCATGTGAATAGATAAGGTATACATGATAAAGAGTTGGAACTGCCACTCTGAGTGTAAAGCATATGTGTGAATAGATAAGGTCTGCATGAATTGGGTTTGGAAAGTCACCCTGAGAGCGCCAATGGGCAATACGATCAAGGGTGAATGTATTTGTTATGTATCTCCTATGTATCTCTGTGAACAGCAAGAAATGGAAAGTATGCTGGGCTTGGCTGTAAGGTCAGCAGAGATGCAATCTCAAGGACTTAATGACCTAAAACACCATGTAACCTAGGGAACCACTTTGCAGATAAATTGGGCTGCATCCAGAGATCTAGAGCATTTGCTCCCTTGCGATGCTCCCCCTCACTCCAAGCAGTGTCTGCTTGTAGTTCATTGCCTTGTGACGACCCCTGGCAGGCCAAGAGAGTCGGCATTCTCTTAGCAGCCTCCGCTAGAGAAAGGTGGCTCCCATGCTCCCCTTCATTCTGGACAATAGGACATCTCTTACAAACTTATTCAAAAGAGACTTGAGGATGTTTCTACAGCAGGGAGTAAAACAAGAGACAAGAATATAAGAATCTAAAAACCATGAGATCTAATCCAGGAAAGCACTACAGGCTTAGATTCAATTAATTTGGCATCTAGGAGGAAGACAGAGTCCCAGAAGGGCTATTTATGAAAAAAATCTCACAGAAAAGATAATATGCTTGAGACATTAGAGCAATGTATCGCTACAGATAAATATGCTTGAGACATTAGAGCAAAATCCCAAAATATATGAACAATTAGAAATTCCAGTACACATTACTGCAAAAAAAAGTGTAGAAGAGAAAAAATAAACATGACAAACTATATGTCCATGAAAACAGAAGTTTTCTATGATTACGTGAACCGTTAATTTCTATTTCTTGGGATTATTCTGTTACAAATTACAATATAAATGTAAACAAGGTTCTGAGGAGCCTCAATTTGTTCAAATTTTTGAGGCATCAATTCAAAATGGAGTTGTTTTTTCCACTGACTATTCCTGAGCAGTCTCCAATTATACCATATCAAACCTCACAATCCTCTTGGGTATCAGGTATCTTAATAAAATCTTGGCTAGATTCCATAACATTACATTCACATTAAACTGCTTAAATATTCTTTTTTTTTCTACTAACATTTCAATTCTGCTCATTTTCAAGCTTTGTTCTCAAACTTGCCTCAAATGATTTTTTTTTCTGTTACTAGTAGAAAAATCTAGACAAACTGGTCAGGTATAATCTTCAAAGTGACTTGTAATGGCAGAGAGGCGATTTGTGCTTTATATAGGCACTCCTTCTCAGATTCTTCCTACCCTCCTAATGCCTCTTAACATACTATCAATAGTAAGGTCAGCAGGGCGGCCACCTTGGGCTAAAGAAAGAAAATACTTCTTTTTGTGTTGTTGTTCCCCACAAAGCAGTAGGTGGTAAAGGTGAAGCAGAGCATTTGCCTGGACAATGATTATCACTAACTATGAGATGCCACCCTATCAACAGAGGCCCTAACATCAGACTGATTCAGCTCAAACTAGAGAAAGGCGAAAGATGTGTTTCTATCCCTGGCATGCAATAGAAACCTCTGGGTTCTCTTTTGCAAACTCTGGGGGTCTCAAGGGACTGGGAAAAAGTGGGGGTCAACCTATCTTTTCATAAACTGTGCTATGTTTTCTTTAAGTCCAGCTGAGATGCCATATTCAAGAAGACCTCCCACTGAGAGACCTTTCAGGTAAATAAATTGTCATCTGGTATTTTTATATCTTTTTTATTTAATCCTCACCCGAGAATATTTTTCCATTTATTTTCAGACAGAGTGGGAGGGAGAGAGAGAGAAACATTGATGTGAGAGACTAGTTGCCTCCTGCACGACCCTCACCAAGGCCAGGGACTGGACCGCAACTGAAGTACATGCCCTTGACCAGAATCTAACCCTCAAGTCTTTTGTCCACAGGCCGACACTCTAACTGCTGAGTCGAACCTGCCAGGGCTCACCTGGTTTTATATTTAAGCAAATCTATAAATTTCAGAGGGCACATGTGAAGCAGCTTTCTTTTCTCCAAAGCAGAGAAGGGGAACTGAAAAGACAAGTGCCATAATCCTAGGCTCACAAAATATTCTTCTCAAAACTGGCAATTTGCCCTGGCCGGTTTGGCTCAGCGATTAGAGCGTCGGCCTGCGGTCCTGAGAGACCCGGGTTCGGTTCCCGCTAAGGGCACGTACCTCGGTTGCAGTTTGTCCCCGGTCCTGGTCGGTTGTGCGGGTCGCAGCCACTCGATGTGTCCCTTTCACATCGATGTTTCTCTCTCTCTCTCTGTTCCTCTCTCTCCCCCCGACTCTACCTGAACAAAAAATGGAAAAATGTCCTCGGGTGAGGATAAAAAAAAACAAAAACAAAAAACTGGCGATTTATTTTAATCTGTTAGTGGCATTATATTTTATTCTCATTAAGCCTGGGAGTTCTGAATTTCAACAAACTTTCAAATGTGTTATAAGATGCTAAAGGACATTTCCTGTAAGCAGTTCCAATCTTTATACATGGATCGCTTGCATTGCCACCTCATGGGACTTAAAAAATGAAGACACTCCTTTTCTCTTCTCCATTAGGGCTAGAGGTGGGGAAGTTGGTAACTGGAGAATGGAGGATTTTATGGGAATCTCTGTGAGCCCTATAGGGATGAACTGGTCCTAAACTGTATTTGCAGATGATTCGTCTCTAGCAGGGCTTTAAACTGAGAATGAGAGATATTTAATGCATTTGGGGCTCAGTTTCACTGATAGTCACAATTTCAGCACAAAATATAACTCAATATATTTTTGCCATTATTAGGGGTTTGTGAAAGTAAATATACAGAAGACAGAAACTAGTGAGTAGGCAGGAAAAGGGAACGAGTAGGGTTGATAACAAACTTAATCTTACAAAATAGAGAGTCTAGAAATAGATACATAAATATATTATATAAAGCTATAAAGGCTACAATACATGAAATAATGTTAGTGATTTAATTTTCTTGAGTAGGGAGATTTTGAAGAAATGTAGAGATATGTTATCTAAATCCTCACCCATCACAACAGGAATCAAATGGATAATGTTTAAAATGATTAACTAGGTAATATTGATATCAACACATTTTTTTTTGTTATGGAATAATGCACCAGAAAAGCTAAAATCAGAAGCGATTCAAGGTGGCTCTTTTTTCCTTAGAAATGGAACTAGTGGTGAGGGGGAAAGAGACAGTATTATTGCTTTTTATTATGCACACTTTTGTATTAATTATTTCTATAAGGTATAAGTGTGAATTTTTATTTTTATTTTTTAAACTATGTTTTGCTTGTTTTTTTTAGAGAGAAAGAGGTAGGGAGAGAGAGAGAGAAACATCAATGTGAGAGAGTAACATCAATCAACTGCTTCCTGCACACCCCCTACTGGGGATCAAGCCCACAACCTGGGCATGAGCCCTGACCGGGAATCGAACCGGGACCTCTCAGCCCATGGGCCAATCCACTGAGCCACACCAGCTGGGCTATGTGTGAATTTTTAATTTAAATTGCATGACAATGTTTATCTTGGCAATGAGGTGGTGAAGCAGACAATATCATGCACTGATGCAGAACTATATATTGGTATTACTCTCTAGCATAATTTTTTTTAATGTGGCTTCCTGTCTCGTCCCATCAAGAGATAGAATCTATTTTCTCACTCTTTTAAATTAAATTTATACTACTGAATTTATTGGGATGACACTGATTAACAAAATGATGCAGGTTTCAAGTGCACAATTCTACAACACATCATCTGTACACTGTATTGTGTGTTCACCACCCAAGTCAAGTCTCTGTCTATCACCATTTATCCCCCTTTTACCCTCTTCCATCTCCTCCCACCCCCACTCCCTCCTGGAATCTCCACGTTGTTGTCCATGTCCATGAGTTTTTGTAATTTATCCAGAATTTTAAAGATGTTGTCCTTTGGAACAATTTCTCGTGTATAAAAACTCCTAATCTTCACAGGTTAGAGCAAAGGTATATGCAGCACAGTAATATTTATAATAGCGAAACTTCAATAAACTCTAAATAAAAATGATCAGTGCAGGAACTGTATTGGTAATCGGGAGGTATTGGCTTCATTCCTGTGCGTTAGATTCACCGAGTGCTCCTCTGCTTTGAACTTTTGTATGAAAACTCTTGGACAAAGCATTTGGTGTCTCTTTGTTTTTGTTTGATAATCTTCGTGTTTGAGGACCTTCAGATTAGACTGGTTCTCTCTGCGAATTTCTTCCAAATTAGACTTTCCTAGAAGACAAAATTATTTTCAGTTAGTTCCTTAGATATGACCTAGTGAATATACAAATGGGAAGAAAATGGAACTACAATAAATTGGCTGGGCTAATATCCTATTTCAGTCTTACTTGATTTGATGGAAATAACTGAGAATAAGCATTCAGGTGGTAGTCTACAAAAATAAACTTTAAAATAATGTTGTAGAACATGTTATATTCGTGTGATTATACAGAAGAAAACTATATTAATAAAAATCTATATTACTTTTCAAATTCAAAGAGTATGCAATTGTCAGAGTAGTAATAGGAGTGATGAATAAAAATGTTTTCTTTCTATATTTGTCAATATTTAAATGTTTTAAAATGTATACCTTGGTATTCAGGAGCTGAACAAGTGTTATTTAGATCAAACCTTCTACAGATATTTACAAAAAGTAATACTAACACAGAAGAACATATTTTTTTAAAAATTTAGCACAGTTTCTATGAACAATTCTAAAGTGTTACTTTAATAATTTCATTTAGTTGGAAATAAATACAAATATTAATATTTGATATTGTGGCATAATTTTAGAGGAGTGATTTTCAAATAGAGTCATGAAATTTTTCTACAAGATCAATTTAGTGGTTACAACCAGAGAGGCTTGTTTTAAATAAACTTGAATGGAATAGAATAGGATAAAAATACTAGAGTTCACTTTCAAGTTTCATGAAACTTTACTCCAGTTAGATATATAAAGAAACACACACATTATGTATTTTATGGTTCATAGTCTGAACTCTATTCCTTGCTGTGGGTTCCAGTCAAAATAATTGAAATCTCCTTATTTAGAAGACAACGAACCTTGACATTTTATGGAGGATCTGTGTGTGTGTGTGTGTGTGTGTGTGTGTGTGCACATATATATATACACACACACCCATTATTTTATGGTTATATTGTATATATACATATATATATATCTGTTTTAAGAAAAATGTCTCATAAACGGTGCAAATAGTCAAATCACCTCTAGTCTATATAAAAATCTATATACTTTTTTAGAGAATTACATTTGATATTTGTTTTTAATGCATGGCAGATGCCTTATTGCTGGTTGCTCAGTGCTTGCTAGTGCACCATGTGGTGATTATTATAGTACATGCTGAGCAACCATTCAGCTGGAGAGCACTGGCAGAGAAATGGATACTTCATGAATAAACATTTGCTTAAAGATCACATTATGTGTGACCACTTTTTGCAGCTGCTATGGTTAGTCCTTTCTTGCAAATTGAAACAAAACCAATGTGAAAAGTACAACATCACTTGTGTTTATAGATGCTAAAATGTATGTAGCTATGGGCCATATTTGTGTGATGGGGTTATCAGAATACCCTAAGATGGAAATGATATTACATTCCTCTGAGTTTTATAGCTGCCTATCATCTTTTCTAAGTCAAATCCTCAGGCAACTAATACAAAGGATTACAAAGTAAAGGAGTAATTGAAAAAAAAGAAGTCAATGGTAAAGTTATGAATGTTCTAAAATACTTCTACTCTTGAAGAAGTTTCTGAAGGTTAAATTTCACTGGTTAAAAAAAAAACAAAAAAAACCCTACTTTGGATTATATTGATTTTGAGTGACTTTCAACAAGGGAAAACCTACAGATGCTGGTAGGAGAAAGTACAATTTAAGACAGCACAGTACATTTATATTCATGAACAAATTCATTTTTTTCCTTCACATAATGATGACAATTTTGAATACCTTTTCAGTAACAAATGGACTAACATTATGGGCATGAGGAAGTATTACAAAAGTGGCTTATAATTTTACATGCAGTTTCTCAATGTAATTTATAAATCTTTTGAATTTCAGCTTTTACTAGTGATTATTATTTTTTAATTTTTAATTGAATTTATTGGATGACATTGGTTAATAAAATCATGTAGGTTTCAGGTGTTCTCCTTTAACCTGGTGCTCACATTCATAATCTTTTTTTTCTTTCTTTTTTTTTTTTTTCATTTTATTACAATTGTGCAGAAAATATAACCATTTTAGTTCATTTTTTCCTCTGTGTTATACATGTACTCACATTGTATCTTCTTATACTCCAGTAATAATAAATATCAATTTTCTGGGAATATTTTATATCCAACCTAAAGGACTGAAAAGCAGGTAAAAAATAAGCATTTTTTTTTCTTAAAAGAAGTACTGCTTACAAATATAATAAAATACCTAATAATAAACTTAACACAGGATGTGAAAGACCTGTACACTAAAAACTACAAAGATTATTAAAGGAGATTAAAAAAGATACAAAGAAATAGAAAGATATTCCATGTTCATGTTTTGGAAGAATCAACATAATTAAAATGGCCATACTACCCAAAGCAATATACAGATTTAATGGAATTCCATCTCAACTCCAATTAAATAGACTCATCCATGGACACACACATAAAGGTTGGTTACCTAGTACTTCAGGTCTTCACGGTTGTATTAGACATCTGGGGAGAGAAACCAAGACACATAAGAGGGTAAGAGATGACTCAGGAGGTAACGGCCCTTTGATACTCAACTTACTAGCAGCATACTTTGACTCACTAGAAATTTGTTCAGACTCTGCAGATCTCAAAATAAAACTAGAATTAACATGGAAAACCATGCCTCCAAAGCCAGAAACTCCCAGACTCCAGCCCCCATTATTACTCCTGCAGATATACAATTAATAGGAAGCCATTACTTACAAGTACTTACAAAAGTGGAAAGAGCCTGGCCGGTGTGGCTCAGGATTGAGCGTCCACCCAGGCCTGATCCCCAGTGGGGGGCATGTAGGAAGCAGCCAGTTGATGTTCTCTCTCATTGATGTTTCTCTCTCTCTCTCCCTCTCCATTTCTCTCTCTAAAAATTAATAAAGAAAAAAAATTATTTTAAGTGGTAAGATTTAACTGGAAGTAATATCAACTTAAAATGGCCAAAATGAAATCCTTTTGATGCCTAAACTGAATTTTTGCATGCAAAATTAGAAAAGCTGGCTCTAAAATTAAACTGAATGAATAGGAAGCTTATCTTGACTGGACACTAGAAGTTTCTAGGAAGAGCTTGAATAGTTTTAAAGGAATCTCTACAAGAGGAAACTAATCTTGAGAGTAGCTGGACATTTGTTAATGTCAACATTAGAAACATTCAAACCTGTAGGGAAATTTTATGAGTTTATTTGAACCAAACTGACAATAATTTCCACGAAGCAAAATCTCAATGAATTGAGAAAATGCTCCAGAAAATGGCAATTTTTCACCTCATTTTATACATTACAATCAAAAGAGGAGGCATAAATGGGTTACATGAAATCCACTGGTGATAGTTTAGGGAGGCAGGAGAAAGCAAAGGGGAAAACCTCTAGAACTGTATAAAAAATAAAATAATGGACACATACTTCTTTTACATAGGTACATAATAGTTAACAGTCAACAACATGATAACAATAACAATAAGAGGATTTGTGGTCTCCACCCTGGTGCATTGGTTGTGTCTGAAGGGGTCTGGAAAATGAGAAGTTACCTTGACATTTCAAAAGTATGTTATCGTAGATGCAAAAAGACAATAGTTAGTTCAATTAAGGTAAAGATTGATTTTGTCAGGAACTACTCTAGCCTAGGACATGACTACCCACCATGAGCTACTTTTAATTAAAGAGTTTTAGATTTAGTCCATCCTATGTGAATACTTTAGATCTCTGAGTTTGTAGGGACACCATGGAAGCCTCCCCTGAGCTTGTCAGGTTAGTATGTGGCCCCTTTCCATCCACATGAACCATCTTTTCTTCATTTCTAACCTCCATAAGAACCTCAGAAATAACTTCACAGGGTACCTGCCCTACTCGAACAGCCCCAAACAGCCTGGAGACTTGCAAAGATGCCTCTAACTCTCACTCTACATATCTGTCCCTTTGAATATTGGGAACCAGCCCACAGTGCCTGTAGAGAACGTTTTTGGGGTACATACTTGTCAACTGGGAAAAATTTGACCCTGAGTCCCCCCTCCAGAAAAAAAGACTGATCTTGTTTTGTAACACAGCCTGGTTCCAGTATAAATTGGGTGATGGAGAGGTATAGCCAGCCAATGGCATCATTAATTCAAATACTATATTGCAGTGAGACCTTTTTTGCCATTCCCAAAGGAAGTGGATGGAGAATCTACATACCCAAGATCTCAGAAATGACCCAAAGTTATGTGCTATCTATAAACTAGAAAAATATATCCAGATGAAAAGAAACATTCTAAAATGGTTGAATGTGTAAGGAATCGGGGGGCGCCGCCGAATAAAACAGAGAAGAGACTGGAGAGCCAATCAGCTGAATAAACAGGGATCAGGCTTTATTGGGTACACTCTGGGCGGGTTCACAGACTCTGGGGGTCGAGTCCTAGAAGCCGCGCTCAATGTAGGGGCTTGTGTCTTTTATATCTGCCTGTTGTATCTGGAATTTGTCCCTTAGGGTTTGGCCCTGCGGGGGTTATGCATGGAGCCTATGGAATATGAATAGATAAGATGGGAGTTAATCTATAGGCTCGAGGCAGGCTGTTCAGGGTGGGAGACAAGGCTGAGCAAGGTGACAATGGTCGAGCACTTTGCCTGGCGCCAGTCCCCCAGGCCATCGGACAGAATGTATTTGTCAGTCCTTTACCAATATTTGGGTGGCAACCCAATTATTGAGGTATTAAAAACAGCTGTCCTTGTTTTATAAAGGAAGTCTTTACAGGGCCAGAGGTGTGGCTCCAGAAACTATTCAAAGCCTACCAAATCCTTTTACCTTCCTCCAACCCTCTCCCCCCGCCCCCCCATTCATCTCAAAAAGGCTTATAGGTAATTGGTTTATGAAACCAAAATCCTTGTAGGACATTTTGAGATGTAAATAACTGGTCTTCTTTAAGGACTCTTATCTGGACCATCTTTTTAAAATGCAAATTTTGGGGAAGTGATTCTTATCAAAGAGAAAAAGGTAGCCATCTGAGTAGATCAATTTAACTTATTTCAACTGTTCTTTCTAAATTAGTAAAATTTGATAAAAGTTAATGAATATCTACATATTTTGAATAATATAAAATACTAAAACTTTGATTGATAGACAAGTTGTAAGGTCACCTACTTTTGGTTTTTTATTACAGAGAAGCTATAAAATAGATTTAGAGGCTGTACCATCTGCATTCCCACCAGCCACTATGGAAAACAATATGGTGTTACTTCAAAAAATTAAAAATTGAACTGCCATTTGACCCAGTGATCCCACTTCTAGGAATATACCCTAAGAAGCCTGAAACACTAATCAGAAAGAATATATGTACCCCCATATTCATAGCAGCACTATTTACAATAGCTAAAATCTAGAGACAGCCCAAGGGTCTATCAGTAGACAAATGGATAACAAAGCAGTGGTACATATACACAATGGAGTACTATGCAGCTGTAAGAAAGAAAGATCTCTTATCCTTTGAGACAACATGGAGGGACCTGGAGAATATTTTCCTAAGTGAAACAAGCCAAGGATAGAAAGACAAATATCACATGATCTCACTTATTTGTGGAATATAATGAACAAAACAAACTGATGAACAAAATAGACCCAGAGACATAGAGGTAGGGTACAGATTGACAAGCCTCGGGGTGGGAGGGGATAAACCACAGAACTTATATGCATGTTTGTGGAACCAATGGACATGGACAACAAAGCTGGGGACAGGGTGGGGGGGGATGGGAAGGAGGGTGTAATTGGGGGGAAAAGGAGAAACATCTGAAACAAAAATAAATTAATACAAATAATTTAAAAAATAAATTTAGAGCTGTTAATGAATGTCTTATACTTTATTACAAGTATGTTTATTGAAAGAGAGAACATATTTGCCAATAAAGGAGCCTGTGTTTCTAAAGGTAATGAAATGTGTTTATAAAAATATCAATCTAAGGCTTCTGGTTGCTTACTTTTTGGTTTCTAAGAGTAAAAAATTATAATTAAGTTGGAAAGAATTTGTATTGTTTTGGTAATAGAAGGTATAAAGTATGGAGATGCAAATTTTTGGGAGGTGATTCACCTGATAGGGCTAGCTTTTTAAAATCAGTGATGCTCACATATGCATTTTCCAGAAGGGTAATATTAATTTGGAGCTAGATGACCTAGGGCTAAACCCAGTCAGGTGGCAAACACAAGCTTTAAAATGTATGGATGTTTCTAAGGCAGACTTCCTTGAAAGGACCAATCAGAAGCTAGCATAGTATACATCTACCCCTAGACAACAAGAGCCCCACCGGTAACCCATTTGGATCCTCTCCCCGCTATGGGGAGTTTGTCTATTTTTCAAATAAAACTTTTCTTTCACTTGCTTCTTTGTTCGTGAACTCATTCTTCAGTTTTTCAAGACAAGGAACCTGGACCCGAACACCACAGCTTGGTTTCAATACTATATATAAAAGAAAGTGGCCCATAGGTTATACTTTAAATTTTACCACAAATATGTACTTTCTTCATAATGTCCCAATCCATATTTTATTTTTGAGTTTCATCAAGTTTTCAAGGTACTGTCTTATGACATCTCACATATTACACTAATATTTACCTTAGGATTTTTTATCGTCCACAATTTTCTTTCTCACTGCTGTATGATACATTCTTCAATACAATACACACTGGGGACAACACACTTCAGCTCTGACCATTTATTCAGAATACTGTTCTTCTTCAAAATACACCATAATGCATTCTTTGAATGCACTTGAGCACATAAAAATTAATGGATGATACATGATCTTTCTGGCGATATCTGATTGATTCCCTTAGTCTCCGATTCATAATGCTGAAGTTACAGAAAAAGAAAAATACATACAAACCTGATAGCTGATTTTTTAAAAAGAAAATCTTGAAATAGAATAAAAACAAATCCTGTAATAACTTTATGACAATTAGAAAATTTTAAATCAGAGTGATATAAGAAATATAATTATTTCACTTTTAACCTACATCAACTTCCTCTTCAAAATGAAAGGAACTCATAATTCAACATATGACAACTTAATCTTATCTTTCAATATTTGGTTTTATTTTTCTCTTCAGCCACAATTGACAGAGCAAAGTTATATGTGTGTATATATATTATAAATATATATATATTTCCATTAAATTGGAGGAAAAAATGCGTAAGAAAAAATTTTCTCTAAAAAATAAAAGGTTTATAAAAGTGACAGAAAATACTAGAAATAGAGCTCTAATAATAGCAAATTTCACAAGAAATATTTAAAAATTATGCTTTTAAAAACGTATCTTTATTGTTGAAAGAATTACAGAGGTCCCTCATTTCTCCCCCCATTAACATCCTACTCCACGCTCCTTCCCCCACCCCCGAACCTTCACCACACTGTCATCTGTGTCCATTGGTTATGTATACATACATATAAGTTCTTTGGTTTATCTCTTCCTGCCCACCTTCTACCCCACTTCCCTCTGAGGTTTCACAGTCTGTGCCTACTTCCATGTCTCTGGATCTATTTTGTTCATTATATTACACAAATAAGTGAGATCATGTGATATTTGTCTTTCTCTGACTGGTTTAATTTGCTTAGCTTAATATGCTCTAGGTCCTTCCATGTCATCTCAAAAAGTAAGATATCTTTCTTTCTTACAGCTGCATAGTGTTCCATCGTGTATATGTACCACAGCTTTTTCAGCCACTCCTCAACTGATGGATATTTTGGCTGTTTCCATATCTTAGTTATTGTAAATCGTGCTGTTATGAACATAGGGATGCATATAGTCCTTCTGAATGGTGTTTCAGGCTTCTTAGGATGTATGCTGAGAAGAGGGATCACTGGGTCAAATGGCAATTCCATTTTTAATTTTTTGAGGAAACACCATATTGTTTTCCATATTGGCCGCACCAGTCTGCATTCCCACCAGAAGTGTACGAGCATCCCATTTTCTCCACACCCTCACCAGCACTTGTTGTTTAAGAATTTGTTGATGGCAACCATTCTGGCAGGTGTGAGGTGATATCTCATAGTCATTTTAATTTTCATCTCTCTGATGATTAGTGACATTGAGCATTTTTTCATATGTCTCTTGGCCATTTGCATGTCCTCTTTGCAAAAGTGTCTATTCGGGTCCTCTGCCCATTTTTTAATCGAATTGTTTCACAGGGGATTTTCTTAAAAAATTTTTTTTTCCCTTGATTGATTTTAGAGAGAGAGAAAATGAGAGGGAGAGAGAGATAGAAACATCAATGAGAGAGGACATCGATTGGCCACCTCCTGCATGCCCCCCACTGGGGATAGGGCCCAAAACTTGGGCATGTGTCCTGACCGGGAATCGAACCAGCGACCTCTTGGTGTATAGGTTGATGCTCAACCGCTGAGCCCCTTAGGCCAGACTCACAGGGGACTTTTAATAAACATTCAAAGAAGAACTAACACTTATTCTCCTTAGACTATTTCAAAACATTCAAGAGGAAGGAAGACTTCCAAGCTATTTAAAAAAAAAATTTTTCTTTATTGATTTTAGAGAGAGAAGAAAGGAGAGGGGGAGAGATAGAAACATTGATTGGCCACCTCCTGCATGCCCCCACTGGGGATTTTGCCCACAACTTGGGCATGTGCCCTGACAAGGAATCAAACCGGCAACCTCTTGGTGCATGGGTTACCTTCAACCAGGGAGCCACACCCGATGGGCCAAGCTCTTTTTATGAAGCCAGCATAATCCTAATTCCAAAACCAGATAAAGACACTACAAAGAAAGAAAATTACAAGCCAATATCCTTGATGAACATAGACATCAAAATCCTCATCAAAATATTAGCAAATCAGATCCAGCAATATATTAAAAACATTATTCACCACAACCAAGTGGGATTTATCCCAGGGATGCAAAGCTGATACAATGTTTGTAAATCAATAAATGTTATATACCACATAAAACAAAATGAAAGACAAAAATTATATGATCAGCCCTGGCCGGTTTGGCTCAGCTGTTAGAGAGTCAGCCTGTGGTCCAGAGAGACCCGGGTTCGGTTCCCGCTAAGGGCACGTACCTCGGTTGCAGTTTGTCCCCGGCCCTGGTTGGTCGTGCGGGTGGCAGCCACTCGATATGTCCCTTTCATGTCGATGTTTCTCTCTCTCTCTCTCTCTTCCTCTCTCTCCCTCCCACTCTATCTGAACAAAAAAATGGAAAAATGTCCTCGGGTGAGAATTTAAAAAAAAGTATATGATCATATATATCAATAGATGCTAAAAAAGCATTTGAAAAATCCAGCACCCATTTATGATAAAAACTCTCAGCAAAGTGGGAATAGAAGGATAATAAAGGGCATATATGACAAACCTACAGCCAGCATCATACTCAATGGACAAAAACTAAAAGCATTTCCCTTAAGAACAGGAACAAGACAAGGATGCCCAATTTCACCACTCTTATTCAACATAGTACTGGAAATCTTTGCCACAGTGATCAGACAAGAAGAAAAAATAAAAGGCATTCAAATTAGAAAGGAGGAAGTAAAACTGTCTTTATTCATAGATGACATGCTATTATACATGAAAAATCCTAAAAACTCTATGAAAAAAACTATTATATTTAATAAATGAATTTGGCAAAGTAGCAGGATACAAAATTAACATCCAGGAATCAATGGCATTTTTATACATCAATAATGAACACTCAGAAAGAGAACTAAAAAAAAAAAATCCCATTTACCATTGCAATAAAAATTATGTTTAATAGTCAGCTTCATGACATATATTTTCAGATTCTTAGTGGTTTAGATTTAATTGAGGTGAAGTGATGATTTTACTTTTTATGTGTGATAGCTAGAAGTGACAATTCAACACATAGCAATGATGGTACTATAGGCTTCATAGCCAGAAAACATAAAGTAGCAGAGAAGGAAACTGTTCATTCATATCAAGAGTATTCTAATTCCTCACAAGAAAGGATTTATTTTTATTTTGAGCATATTTAGCTTACATACAACACTGAATGTTTATCTAATTAAAATTTCTTAATAATATTTTCATATTCATAGGAAGAAATTCTTATCACAGCGCTGTTGTACTCTTCAGGGAGTAGGCACATTGAACATGTTGATGAAAGTCAAAAAGCAAGAAAAAGAAATGATTTGCATGAACATATGGTACCAGGTGAACAGAAAGTTGAGTATACACATACACAAAATATACAATAATCAGATTCAGAACAAACCAAACCATTGAACCCAGATGGCAACTGAAACTTCAAGAGAAAAGTCTCCCTGCCTGATTCAGCAGCTGAGGGGGAAAATATAAAGCATTTTGTTTCACCCCTTTGAGCTCTCAGAACTAACAGAAGAGTGGGGCATTAGATCGACAAAGAGCATCAGATTGGGTTCCGAAATAAAGCTAGCTGTTCTCTGGATTATCCATAAATTAACGTTTGACACCTGACAGAACAGGTTTGATAATGAAAAGTGTTCCAAAAATGATAACAGTGAAAACAGTTAGGCAGTATGCCAATGGAATTTGCAAATAAGATTTCACATCTCCCTTGGAATAGGTTGTGTTCACAGTTGTACTTAAAATATAGCAAATACTTTTTCTTTATTGCAGTGAGGAAGGTGCCAAACAGAAACAGCAAGATGCGGAATGTGAGTGCCTAGCAATATGGAAGTGGAAATGAAAGGGATGGAGGCATAATTCAGAGAAGTTTGGTGCAATTTACATACTAATAAAATAAAAACATTTAGCCTTCAGAAATCATATACACATTTATTCAAGCAACCTTATTAAAAGATATATTGTTTTTGCTAAGGCCCAAAGTAAAAATATTTTCCTGATTAACAATATATTGATATAACTTTTCATATTCAATGGCACAAATGCCATTTTTCAAAAATAATCATGAGCCCAACCGGTGTGACTCAATGGACTGAGCATCATGCCATGGAGTGAGAGGTCCCGGGTTGTGGGCTCAATCCTCAATGGGGGGCATGCAGGAGGCAGCCAATTGATGTTTCTCTCTTACATTGATGTTTCTATCTCTCTCCCTTCCTCTCCGTCTAAAAAAATCAATAAAAATAATAATTATTATGAAAAACTATCAACTAAATTTTTCTCAGTAAAAATTAATCATGTAGTTGTACTAATATATATATCTCAAATATGAAGAATAAGTAAAAGAATTCCATACAAAATCCAGGAAGTGACAAAAAATGCCCTGCCTAGTTTGGATTATCAGACTGGTCTAATTGGTTCTGAACTACTGCACACAGTAAAGTGAACAAAGAAATTCAGACAGCCCAGCAGGTGTAGCTCAGTGGTTGAACGTCAACCCATGCACCAAGAGGTCACCGGTTTGATTCCCAGTTAGGTACATGCCCAGGTTGTGGGCCAAATCCCCAGTGGGGGGCATGTAGGAGGCAGCCAATCAATGTTCTCTCTCATCAATGTTTCTATCTCCCTCTCCCTCTCTCTTTTCCTCTCTCTAAAATCAAGATTTTTTTTTTTTAAATAAAGGAATTCAGACAGAATTTTGTGGGCTTCTGTGAGGTAAAGTGAAAAACCCGAGTAAGTTGGACACATGCTCACTGTGATCAATGTTAAATGTCTATACCACTAATTTGAAATTTTTTAAACTATAAATATGTGAAGGTTTGACCTTATACTAGAAAGAAGGCACCAAACTAAATGCAAAATAAGTAGTAGAAAAAAATTAGTATCAGTGTAAAAACCAATAAAATAGAGAACAAAAAAAAATATTAAAAATTAATTAAATAAAAGCAGCATTTCAAAAATATAAATAAACTTGATCAAAAATGATCAGAGAAAAAATACAGAAGATATAATTTACCAGTACCAGGAGTGAGAGAGATAACACCACTATAAATTCTAGCTTACTGTACTTAATTTATAAATTAAACTTTATCATAGGTAAAACATGGTATATATAGGTATGTATAAGGAAAAACATGGTATATATAGGTTCACTACTATCCATGCCTTTAGGCATTCACCGGGAGCCCTGGGAGCTTATATTTTCCATGGATAACAGGGGACTATTGTATGTCACTTTCAAAAAAAATGTTCTTACTTCTCAAAGAAATCTGCAGATTCTATCCAACCCCTATCAAAATTCCAGTGGCATTTTTCACAGAAATACAACAACAACAAAAAAACCCTAAAGTTTGTATGAAACCACAAAAGACCCTGAATAGGCAAAGAAATCCTGAGAAAACAGAACAAAGCAGGAAGCATCACACTCCCTGATTTCAAGCTATACTGTAAAGCTATAATAATGAATAGAGTATGGGACTGACATAAAAAAAACACAAAAAAAAAACACAACAAATAAAGCAGAATCAAGAGCCCAAAATAAACTCAAGCATATGTGCTTAATTAATACTTGACAAGGGAGCCAAGAATATTTATTAGAGAAAAGAGACACTTTTCAATAAATTGTGCTAGGATCATTGAATATTCATATGTAAAAAATAAAACCGGACCTCGGTCTTACACCACTGACAAAAATTAACTTGAAATGGATAAAAGACTTAAAAGTAAGACCTGAAATCATGAAACTCTAAGAAGAAAACATAAGAAATAAAGCTGCTTGACATGGGTGTTGGTAATGATATTTTGAGTATGATGCCCCAAACACAAGCAACATAATAAAAAATACACTAATAGCAATACATCACAATAAACTGAAAAGCTTCTGTACAGAAAAACAAAAAAAACAACAACAAAGAAACCCACATCAAGGAAGTGAAAAGACAACCTATAAATTGGAAAAAAATGCTAGCCATATGTCTGATAAGGGGTTATTATAAAAATATATACAGTTGTTTGTATGGGAAGTAAGAAAATAATTAATAAATAATAATACCAGAATACATTTCATATATTCACAACTGTAGACCTATTTCTTTTTTTTTTTTTTTTTTTTATCCTCACCTGAGGACATTTTTCTATTTTTTGTTCAGGTAGAGTGGGAGGGGGAGAGAGGAAGAGAGAGAGAAACATCGATGTGAAAGGGACACATCGAATGGCTGCCACCCGCACGACCAACCAGGGCCGGGGACAAACTGCAACCGAGGTACGTGCTCCTAGCGGGAACCGAACCCGGGTCTCTGGGGACCCCAGGCCGACGCTCCAACCGCTGAGCCAAACCGGCCAGGGCTGTAGACCTATTTCTGCCCCACCCTGTGTAAAGAACTCATACAACTCAATAGAGGGAAAAAAGGACACAAATAACTCAATTTAAAAATTGTCAAAGGAATCAAAGACATTTTTTAATTGTTTTTGTTTGTTTGTTTGTTTGTTTGTTTGTTTGTTTTAGAGAGAGAAAGGAAGGGAGAGAGAGAAACATTGATCGGCTGCCTCCTGCACGCCTCCTACTGAGGATCAAACCTGCAACCCAGGCATGTGCCCTGATTGGGAATCCAACCAGGACCTCTCAGTCCATGGGATGATGCTCAATCCACTGAGCCACACCAGCTGGCACAAACAGACATTTTTTTTTTAAAGAAGATATATGGAAGGTCAACAGGTATATGAAAAGATGCTCACCATCATTAGTCATTAGGGAAATGTAAATTAAAACCACAATGAGAGTTCACCTCAGGCTTGTTAGAAAGCCTGTCATCAAATGGAGTCAAGATGACAAATGCTGGCAAAGATGTGAAGAAAAGGGTCTTGTTCACTATTGGTAGGATTTTAAACTTGTACTGCCACGATGGAAAACAGTATGGGGATCCTCAAAACCTTAAAAATAGAACTACCATATGATCCATCAATTGCACTTCTGGGAATATATCCAAAGGAATTGGAAACACTAACTCAGAAAGATATCTAAATTCCTATGTTCACAGCAGCATTATTTACCATAGCCAATACATGGAAACAACCTAAGTGTCTATCAATGGATGAAAGGATAAAAAAGTTGGGTGACTATATGCATGAATATTACTCATGTATAAATGAAAAAAAAAATTCTTACCATTTGTGACAAAAGGGAAAGACCTTGAAGGCATTATTCTGAGTGATATATCACATAGAGTGAGACAAATACTATATAATCTAACTCATATGTGGAATCTAAAAGAATAGAAATAAAAAAAACTCGTAGAAAAACAAAAAACAAAAAACAGTGAGATGTGATTACCAGAGACATAGGGTCGGGGAAGGGGGGATTGAAAAAAGGTGGTCAAAAAGTACAAATTTCCAATTATAAGATAAATGAGTACTAGGGCAGTAATGTAGAACATGATGACTATAGTTAACACTGCTGTATTTTATACCGAACATTTGTTAAGCGAGTTAATTGTAAGAGTTCTCATCATAAGGATGAAATATTTTTCTTTCCTTCTCTTTTTTATTGTATCTATATGAGATGATGGATTTTAGCTGAGCCAATTGTGATAATCATTTCACAATATAAGTAACTTACACCATCATGCTGTGTGCATTAAACTTGTACAGTGATATATGTCATCATCTCTCAATAAAACTGCAAGAAAAGTAAACAGAAGAAGTGTAAAAAGATCTAATTTTAATATGATTAATTATATCCAGGTAATAAAAATAATACAGTAAAAATAAAAATTGTATCACATGACAAGTTGGATTTATTCCTGGAATGCAAATACTGTTTAACATACAGAAATCAATCAACAAAATACATAATAATAACAGAATGAAAGAAAAAAAGTCCCCTCGAATGATGCATAAAAGAAGAATCTCTTACCCTTTCTTTATAGAAAACAAACTAGGAATAGAATAAAACTACTTCAACGTAATAAAGTCTATATATGAAAAAACCCATAGCTAATATTTTTCAATAGTGAAAAAATAAAAGCTTTCCTTTCATCTAAGATAAGAAACAAGGCAAGAATGCCTACTTTCGCCTTTCTATTCAAAATAGTGTTGTGTGTACTAGCCAAGGAAACTATGCAAAAATAAGAAAAAAAGTCTAATGCATATATAATCCTAATGATCGCACAAAACACCTGCTAGAACTAGCAAATGAATTAAGTGAAGTTGCAGGACACAAAATAAACATGCAAAAGTAACTTTTATTTCTATAAAATAATGATAGCCTAACAAATAATTCAACTTACAATAGCATCTGTATTAGTCTATTTGGGCTGCAATAACAAATTACCATAGACTAGTTGGCTTAAACAGCAAACATTTACTTCTCAAAGTTCTGGAAGCTGGAAAATTTAAGATAAAGACATCAGCAGATTCTTTGTCCAGTGAGGGACTTTTTTCTGGTTCATAGATGGCCACCTTTTTGCTGTGTCCTTACATGGTAGAAGGGGTCTGGATAGCTCTTGTGGTCTCTATTATAAAGGCACATATTCTATGCATGAGGACTTCACCCTCATGACCTAATAACCTCTTAAAGGTGCAGATCCAAGTTACTGTGCATGATGCTCTGCCAGTTAGGACATAGTATCATGTAGAAGAGGCAATAGTGCTTGAAGTATCTTTGGAAAACAGAGATGCTGTTGGATGCATTTGACAAGCTCCTGTAGATGAATCAAAGCTCAGATCCCTAGGACTCTGTAGCAAATGCTCCGCCATCTTCTTCAGATAACTATATTATTTTGAGAAACAGCTTTAGTGTTTGTGCTAATCCTTAGTAGAGACTGAGTATCTTAATCATGTCCCATCAAGTTAACATGCAACTTGAACTCATCATCATGAGCCGGGTATTGTGCGACTCACCAAAACCTTTATATTGGATATACACAGCACCACTTAAACTGGTATATTATTAGCACATAAACTGGTATATATGAGCTAGATCTTAAGCAGACCCAAAAAGCACAAGTTACATAAGGAAGTGCCCCAAATGTCAACAATTCATAATTTTAGTATATGACCTTCTCTCACCCAACATTTAGCTATGACTCTGTGAGTAGTCATTGAGGATGAAAACGTCAGAGCCATTTACAAACAGTGGACAGCTGCAGCCTTACAGCACCTTTTTGGAGCATCTCTAAAAGATAACGGTGAAGTGAAGCCCTCCCAGAGGTAAAAATGACAGCAATGCACCTGGTTGCTCCTTTTGTTTGTAAGAAGAATCTATACCAATTCACTGTATGTGGCCAATGCTTTGGTTGGCTAGTCAGGGACTTGGAAGAAACATGCTTAAAAAATTGGTGGCAAGGAGGTCTGTGGGAAAAATATGTGCATAGACCTCTCTGAATGGGTAGACAACATAAAGCTATCATGTCCCACATGAATTTTCATCAATGGTGGCCTCGGCAGAGAACTGTTTTAATAGTCAAGTGGACAGGATTGCTCTTTTATTGAACAAAAGTCTCTCCTGTCATTGCCTAATGGGCTGATGAATAAAGAGCTAAAATGGCAGGGATGGAGGTTTTGCATCAGCTCAGAAAGGTAAATTTACATCCACTAAGACTGGGATGGTTACAACTACTGCTAAGTGCCTGATCTGCCAATACCAGAGACCAACACTGAGTACTCAACATGACATTGTTGCCTGGGGTAATCAGCCAGCTAACTAGTGGCAGATTGATTATATGGAGCTGCTTCCACCATGGAAGGGACAGTGCTTTGTTTTTAGTGGAACATACACTTACTGGAGAGAGATATTTACTTTCTCTGCACAGACGCTTCTGCCCAATTGATTGGGGATTATCGAATGTCTAATTTCCCATCGTTCTGCTCCACACAGTGTTGCTTCTGACACCCAAACTTTCTTCACAGCAAATAGTGTGTCAATGAACCCATGTTCATAGAAATACATGGTCTCACCGTGTTCCCCATCATCTTGCACCAGCTGACTAGATAGAGCAGTAAAATGCCGTTTTTAAACAGTTTCAGCACAAGCTTGGCACCAACACCTTGCAGGGCTGGAGCAATGTTCTCCAGTATAATGCCTATGCCCTAAATCAGCATCCAATAGATTGTACTGTTTCTTCCATAGCTAGGATTCCTTGATCCAAGATTTAAAGTATGGAATGGGGATGGTTCTACTTATTATTACCTCTAGTGATCCAGTGGCAAAAAAAAAAAAAAAAGAAAAAAAAATGTTCCAGTCCCCACAGCTTAATGCTCTGTTAGTCTAGAAATCTTACCTCCAAAAGGAAGACTGTTTCCTCTGGGAGTCATTGAATTCAATGAATTCACTGAACTGGAAGTTAAGACTTTCCACTGGTCACTTTGATTTTCTCAAGCTTCTGAATCAACAAGTCAAGAAGAGAGCCTGCATAGTTAATGGAGAGAATAATTCCGATTACCAAGGGAAAGTAGTACTACACAGGCTGCTATGCAAGAAGAAAGGAAGAGTATGTGTAGCCCTGGCCAGTTTGGCTCAGCGGTTGAGCATAGGCCTGCAGACCAGAGAGTCCTGGGTTCGGTTCCCACTAGGGGCACATACCACAAAAAAAAAAAAAAAAAAAAGAATATAAGGGACCATTTAGGATGTCTCTTAGGCTACCATGACTTGGCATTAAAGTTAGTGGAAATCTACAACAATCCAAAAAAGAGAAGATCACTAGTGGATCAGGGGTTTCAGGAATAAAGATTTGAATTATCCCATAAAACAAAGAACCATCACCAGCTGAGAGTCTTACTGAAGGAAAGCAGAATGAATTTTGGAAGAAGGTAGTTAGAAATAGCAGCTACAACCACATCAATTTCATAAATGAGATTTGGAATTATCATGAGGATTTAGTCCTTATTTGGCTATAAATATGTTTGTATATCACTTTCGATTTTTTTCTTTCTTGTTCTTTTACCATCCAATATACAACGTATTAGTAATACTTAACTTTAAATCACAGTGTTTAAGTTACAAGATATCAAGGAGAAGTGTGAACATTATCCAAGGGCTTTCCATCCTCTTCTGGGGGAGGCGTTAGCATATTTCCGGCTGTACACATGATAGTTGTAACATGTTAAATGGAAGTACAACTTTATAATTGACTTTGGACATTTTCTCCCCAGTTATTCGATCAAACACTATCCCAGGTGTTGCTGGTAAGGCACTTTGGGGGATGTGGTTAGCATCTACAGTCAATAACAGAGATTATCTTTGATAATCAGACAATCTAATATAATTATCTGAAAGGTCTTAAAGCAGAACAGATTTCCCTAAGAAGCAATTCTGCCTTTGGATGGTAGCTTCCATTCTTGCTCAAGAGTTTCCAATCTTTGCTTTCCCAACAGCCTGCTCTTCAGATTTTAGATTTCGCTAGCCAGCCCCCATAATTGCATAAGCCAACTCTCTCTCTCTCTCTCTCTCTCTCACTCACACACACACACACACACACACACACACACACACACACACACAGCTTTGTCTCTTCAGACTGTTCTTGCCTTTTGTATGCCTTGTGTTTATGGAATGTCAGGCACATTGTATAGGGCAGTAAATTCTGAGTTAAATATTCTTACTCTTGCAAATAAACACTCTTTTATCTCTCATGGATCATTAATCAAGGGTTGAGTTAGGTCTGAAGTTTACTCCCTGCTTAGCTTTGGGTTCTCTCTTTACACTTCTCCCCAGAAGAATCTGTGTCTTGCAAATTTCCCAGTTGTTCTTAAATAAAATTGTTCTCAACATGTGTGAGCATATTGATGTTGTTAGTGGGGAATGAAGGGGTTGGGGGGATCAGGAAGGCATTCTATATAGTTCTTATTAAGCTTATGTCGTAAGCAGATGCTGCATACCTGCATCTTTCAAGTGAGGTCACGATATGTCCTCACCCCTCCTCCGGAAGAAATGTTGGGTGTAGCAGTTACTGCTTCTTATTTCCAGATATGGCACTTTTTTTGGATACACTCCAGTCGGAGCAGTGTATTTCCACCACTGTCTTCAGGATAAAGTTTTGTTTATCTCGTTGCTACTTATTTTGCTATGCCCCCTGCAGATTAAGGCTTTTGTTCCTTATGGGACTGAAGGAACATCTCCCTGTTCAGAGTGCAGATGTTTGCTACATTTGCACCCTCCAACTGCAGTAGGTTTCCACCAGTGACCTCAGGCTACAGTTGGTGCCCTTTCCCTGAAGATTAGAGCGTTCGTCTTAGAAAAGTGCAGTGTGCTGTATTATATCTCTTCCAAATTAATGTCCACCTTGCCTGGCCCAGTGGTTGGGCATCAACCCATGCACCAAGAGGTCACCGGTTCGATTCCCAGTCAGGGCACATGCCCAGGCTGTGGGTCTGATCCCCAGTGGGGGGCATGCAGGAGGCAGCCAGTCGATGTTCTCTCTCATCGATGTCTCTATCTCTCTCTTACTCTCCCTTCCTTTCTCTCTAAAATCAATAAAGTAAAAACAATTAATGTTCACCCAGAATTTTAGAATGTGATCCTATTTGGAAATAGGGCTTTTGCAAATGTAATTGGTTAAGATGAGGTCATACTTGTTACAGTGAGTCCTAAATCCAATCACTATCATCCTTAAAGAAACGAAAAGACACACAACCACACAGATAGAAAGGCCATATGGCCCTGGCCGGTTTGGCTCAGCGGTTAGAGCGTCGGCCTGCGGTCCGGAGAGGCCCGGGTTCGGTTCCCGCTAAGGGCATGTACCTCGGTTGCAGTTTGTCCCCGGCTCTGGTTGGTCGTGCGGGTGGCAGCCACTCGATGTGTCCTTTCACATCGATGTTTCTCTCTCTCTCTCTCTCTCTCTTCCTCTCTCTCCCTCCCACTCTGTGCAAAAAATGGAAAAATGTCCTCGGATGAGGATTAAAATAAATAAATAAATAAATAAAAAGAAAGGCCATATGATGACAGGGGCAGAGATGGGAGTTACGCTGCCACAGGGCAAGGATTGCCAAGACTCACCATAAAGTGGAAGAGGAAAGAAAAAATTGACTTCTAGATTCATCCCAGGGAGTGTGGCTCTGATGTCACTGGCCTCCTGAATTAAAAAGAATACTTTTCTGTTGCTTTAAACCCCTCAGTTTGTTACAGTAACCCTAGGACAGGAGTCAAGGAAAGTAGAGGGTTAGGTCTGGGTGGCTTTTCTGCAGTTACTGCTGTTCTTTTCTCTCAGTCACCACCACAGGGAAAGCTTTTCTGGGATCTTGCCCTTCTTTGAGTGTGTGATGGAATTCCTGGAGGAAAAGAGACTGCAAACCCCCCATGTCTAGAGAAAAGGGGCTTCACACTTTTACAGTAGCTCACTGGCTTTTATTACATTGGGAGCTTCTGCCTCAGCTAACAGAGTGCTTAGAGCCTCTTATTCTCTGGAGACATGCCTCTTCAGATACCAGGTTGATTGTCCTGCAAGCTCAGTTCTTTCTAAGGTTGAAAAGCAGGCATTCATTTGCAGTTTATTCCGAACCCCGCCCCTTTTTTAAGGGTGGGAATAATGCTAATTTTAACTTTGTAGTTTTCCAAGCTAGAAGTAGAATTCCTATAGGTTTTGACACATAACATTTTCACTCTTGTTCAGTTCAAAACGTTTTCAAAGCCTCAATTTTATATCTTCTCTAATTCAATGTTCTTTAATGGTCTATTTCTTAATGTCAAAACATTCACAAATTGTTTGTATATAATATTCCAATAAAGTTGCCTTTTTTAATTGGAGAGTTTTGCATATTTGGTACAAATCTTCTATATTTTTTATTGGTGTGCTTTATTCTGTTGTGATAGTGGATTTGCTTATTGATCTTCCTAATACTATCAAGTATACTCTTTGAAGCCATGTTTATATCTGAACACAAATTAAAGTTTGTTTTCTCTTGTTTAAGTGAAACTTCGATCTTGATGAAGGACCTTCATTTTCCAGTAATATTTTTGTTTTAAAATCTGTTATACATAATTAAGATAATTTCATAATCAATCTTATGTTAATATTTATGTGACATATATTTTTCTTCTATTTTACTTTTATATTCTTTATGCTTTAATTATTACTTTTGTAAACAAAATGCAGTTGCAATTTTTTGCACAGTCTGTAAATTTGTGTTTTTTAACTGGAAGAGTTACCAATTTATTCACAATATAATTTTCCTTTATCCATTTAAAGTATTATGCATATGCTATTTTGTTTCTTTCTCATCATTTGAGGTGAAATTAAAATAACATATATTTGACCATTTCAAAATGTGCAATTCAGTGGTATTTTGTGCACAATTCAGTAGTACTTAGTGTGTTCATAATATTGTGCAACTATTAGATTTCTCCTGTCTCCAAAGATTTCCATCATGCCATAAAAACAGCCTGTATCCCTTACATGATCACTCCACACTGCGTCCTCTTTTGAATCCTATTAATCTCTATTCTGCTCTCTGTCTCTATGGATTTGCCTATTCTGGATATATATCATATAAAGGAATCATAAAATACGTGACCTTTCATGTTTAATTTATTTCAGTTAGCATAATGATTTTGACATTCATCCCAGTTATAGTATTTATCAACACCACTTTCTTTCTAATGGCTGATTAATATTCTGTTGTATTTATTTACGACAATTTGTTTATCCATACATCCATTGATGGATATGGGGTTGTTTCCATGTTTTGGCTATTATGAATAACGCTGCTAAAAAGATTTGTGTACAGATTTCTGTGTGAACATTTATCTTTTTTTTCTTTTTCTTTTTTTAGATAAAGAATGATTTATTTATCTATTTATTTATTTTCAATATTACATTAATCTTATTTATTTTTTCACATTTTTCAACTTTTATTAATTTATTTTTGTTACAGATGTTTCTCCTTTTTCCTCCCTAGTCACCTTCCTCCCCATAGTGCCCCCCACACCCCCAGCATTGTTGTCTATGTCTATTGGCTCCCCATGCATGCATATAAGTTCTGTGGTTTCTCTCATCTATCCCCCCTTGCCCCCCTCTTCTGAGGTTTGTCAGTCTGTACCATATTTCTTTCTATGTCCCTGGGTCTATTGTGTTCATCAGCTTGTTTTATTCATTATATTCCACAAATAAGTGAGATCATGTGGTATTTGTCTTTCTCTGATTGGCTTATTTCGCTTAGCATAATACTTTTCAGGCCCCTCCATGTTGTCTCAAAGGATAAGAGATCCTTCTTTCTTACAACTGCATAGTACTCCATTGTGTATATGTACCACAGCTTTTTTATCCACTTATCTATTGATGGACACTTGGGCTGTTTCCAGATCTTAGCTATTGTAAATAGTGCTGCTATGAACATAGGGTTATGTATATTCTTTCTGATGTATATTCTTTCTGTTTCAGGCTTCTTAGGATATATTCCTATTGTGGCAGAAATTCGGTCGGCGGGAAGAGATAGACTAGAACACACTCAGAGGATTAGAAAAGGACTGTTTAATGCACACCGGTGCTGTCTCAGCAGACTCACCACCAAGGTTGAGCCCTGTGCCCAGGTTCCCACCTCCTTTTAGACATGATAAGTCTCCAGGCATTTGGGGGCCTTCCAGTTCCACTGTAGTTTAGGCGGTTGGAGGATGTACGGGAATTACAAAAGCCAAGGGTGGGATCACTGCATCTCCTAATGGGCTGCACCTGGCTTGCCTTCTCACAAGAGCCAGGAGCAGAGGTCTTTGCACTGGGAGATAAAGGGATTGTTTATATCCAGCTTGCCTTCTCACTAGAAGTGGGCTCACTGGCTTAAAAGGCAGATCAATTTTAGAATTTTTTAAGGAAACACCCTATTGTTTTCCATAGTGGCTGCACCAGTCTGCATTCCCACCAGCAGTGTACTAGAGTCCCCTTTTCTCCACATCCACACCAGCACTTGTTGTTTGATGATTTGTTGATGGCGGCCATTTTGGCAGGTGTGAGGTGATACCTCATTGTTGTTTTAATTTGCATCTCTCTGATGATTAGTGACATTGAGCATTTATTCGTATGTCTCTTAGCCATCTCTATGTCCTGTTTGGAGAGGTGTCTGTGTAGGTCTTCTGCCCATATTTTATTTGGGTTCTTTATCTTCCTTTTGTTGAGTTGTATGAGTACTCTATATATTTTGGAAGTTATCCCCTTATCTGATGTGGCAATGGCGATTATGCTCTTGCATATAGTGGGTTCCCTTTCCATTTTGATGGTTGTTTCTTTTGCTGTGCAGAAGCTTTTTAGTTTGATGTAGGCCCAAGTGTTCATTTTTCCCTTTGTTTCTTTTGCCTTAGGTGTTGTATCATTGAAAATTCTGCTGCGAGTGATGTTTGAAATTTTGTTGCCTACATTTTCTTCTAGGATTTTTATGGATTCAGGGGTCACATTTAAGTCTTTTATCCATTATGAGTTTATTCTTGTGTATGGTGTAAGTTGATGGTCTAATTTCATTTTTTTGCATGTAGCTGTCCAATTTTCCCAATGCCATTTATTAAAAATGCTGTCTTGACTCCAGTTTATACTCTTGCCACCTTTGTCGAATAATTAATTGAGTATAATGTCTTGGGTCAAGGTCCGGGTTCTATTTCTGTTCCATTGATCTATCTGCCTGTTCTTCTGCCAGTACCAGGATGTTTTGATTACAGTTGCTTTGTAGTATAACCTGATATCCAATATTGTGGTCCCACCTATGTTGTTCTTCTTTTTCAAGATCGCTGTGGCTATTCAGGGTTTTTTTTGGTTCCATATGAACTTTTGAAGTATTTGTTCTAGTTCTGTCAAATAAATCATTGGTACTTTGATGGGGATTGCATTGAATCTATAGATTGCTTTGTGTAGTATGGACATTTTAATGATGTTAATTCTTCCAATCCATGAACAAGGTATGTGGTTCCACTTTTTATAGCTTCCTCTATTTCTTTTTTCAATGACCTGCCGTTTGCTGGGAATAGGTCCTTTATTTCCTTGGTTCAGTTTATTCCTAGGTATCTTAATTTTTTTGCCATGATGGTAAATGAGATTGTGTTTTTAGTTTCTATTTCTGTGAGTTCATCATTGGTGTATAAGAATGCCATCGATATCTTGACATTATTTCTGTATATTGCTACTTTGCCAAATTCATTTATTAAGTCTAAAAATTTTTGATGGAATCTTTGGGGTTTTCTACATATAGTAAGTATCATGTCATCTGCAAATAGTGACAGTTTCACTTCCTTCTTTCAAATTTGGATCCCTTTTACTTTTTCTTCCTGTCTGATTGCTGTGGCTAAGACTTCCAGTACTATGTTAAATAAGAGTGGTGAAAGTGGGCATCCTTGCCTTGTTCCTGTTCTTAAGGGAAATGCTTTTAGTTTTTGCACATTGAGTATGATGTTGGCTGTAGGTCTTTCAAATATGGCCTTTATTATTTCGAGATATGATCCCTCTATGCCCAGATTTCTGAATGTTTTTATCAGAAGTAGGTGCTGGATTTTGTCAAAAGCTTTTTCAGAGCCTATTGATATGATCATATGATTTTTATCTTTCATTTTGTTTATGTGGTGTATCACATTTATTGATTTGCAAATATTGTACCAGCCTTGCATCCCTGTGATGAATCCCACTTGGTCATGGCGAATAATTTTTTTGATGTATTGCTAAATTCGATTTGCTAGTATTTTGTTTAGGATTTTGGCATCTATGTTCATCAGGGATTTTGGCCTGTACTTTTCTTTCTTTGTAGTGCCTTTTTCTGATTTTGAAATTAGAACTATGCTGGCCTCATAAAACGAGTTTGGAAGTCTTCCTTCTTCTTGAATTTTTTGAAATAGTTCAAGGAGAATGGGTGTTAGTTCTTCTTTGAATGTTCGGTAAAATTCCCCCATGAGGCTGTCCAGGCCTAGTCTTTTGTTTGCTGGGAGAATCTTGATTACATGTTCAGTTTCTTTTGTTGTTATTAGTCTGTTCAAGTTTTCTATCTTCCAGGTTTAGTTTTGGGAGACTACGTGTTCCTAGAAATTTGTACATTTCGCTTAGATTGTCAAATTTGTTGCTGTATTATTGTTCATAATATTTGTAAAGGATCCTTTGTATTTTTGTGGTGTCAGTTATTATCTCTCCTCTTTCATTTCTGATTTTGTGTATTTGGGTTCTCTCTCTTTGTTTCTTGGTGAGTCTGGCTAAGGGTCTATTAATCCTGTTTATCTTTTCAAAGAATCAGCTCTTTGTTTCATTGATCCTTTGAATTGTTTTTTTGGACTCTATGTCATTTATTTCTGCTCTGATCTTTACTATTTCCTTCCTTCTGCTTGCTCTGGGGTTTTCTTTTTGTTTGCTTTCTAGTTCTTTAAGTTGTGAGGTTAGATAGTCTATTAGAAATTTTTCTTGTTTCTTGAAGTAGGCCTGTGGTGATATGAACTTCCCTCTCAGAAATGCTTTCCCTGCATCCCATAGATTTTGTGTTGCTGTGTGTTCATTTTCATTGGTTTTCCGGAAGTTTTTAATTTCTTCCTTGATCTCCATGGTAACCTATTCATTTTTCACTAACATGCTATTTAGCCTCCATGTTTTTAAATGTCTTTGCATGTTCTTATAGCAATTGATTTCTAGTTTCATCCATTGTGATCCGAGAAGATGCTTGATATGATTTCAATCTTCTTGAAATTGTAGAGACTTAGTTTTTGCCCTAATATGTGGTCTATCTTTGAGAATGTGCCATATGCACTTGAGAAGAATGTGAATTCTTCAGTTTTCAAATAATATTCTCTGTAGATATCTATTAAATCCATTTGATCTAGCGCTTCATTTAGAGTCTGTGTTTCCTTGTTAATTGTTCGTCTAGATCTATCCAGTGATGTCAGCAAGGTATTGAAGTCCTCTGCTATGATCGTATTGCTGTTGATTTCTCCTTTGAAGTCCTCAAAAAGATTTTTAATATGTGTTGGTGCTCCTATATTGGGTGCATATATGTTTACCAAGGTTATATCTTCCTGTTGAATAGATTCTTTCAATATTATGTAGTGGCCTTCTTTGTCTGTAGTTATGGCCTTCATTTTGAAATCTACTTTATTGCTACCGCAGCTTTTTTTTGCTTTCCACTTGCTTAAAAGATTTTTTTCTGTCCCTTCCCTTTCAACCTATGTGAGTCATTTGTTGTGTGGTGGGTCTCTTGTAAACAACATATATGTGAGTCATACTTTCTTATCCAGTCAGCTACTCTGTGTCTTTTTATCAGAGCATTCAAGCCATTCACATTTAAGGTGATAATTGATATGTACTTATTTATTGCCATTTTTGTTTAGTGTGGTTCTATTTTGCTTCCTATTTCTTCTACTAATTACAGAAGTCCTTTTAGCATATCTTGCAATGCTGGTTTGGTGTTAATATATTCCCTTAGCCTTATTTTGTCTGGAAAGCTCTTTATTTGACCTTCTATTTTGAATAATAGCCTTGCTGGATAGAGTAGTCTTGGATTCAGATCGTTGTTTTTCATGACCTTGATTACTTCATGCCACTCCCTTCTGGCCTGTAGTGTTTCTGTTGTGAAGTCAGCTGAGAGCCTTATGAAATTTCCATTGTAGATAACCTGTTGCTTATCTCTTGCTGCCTTTAGGATTCTCTTTTTGTCATTGATTTTTGGCAATTTAATTACTATGTGTCTTGGTGTGGGCCTGTTTGGGTTCTTCTTACTTAGGGCTCTCTGTGCGTCTTGAACTTGAATGCCTTCTTCCTTCACCAAGTTAGGAAAGTTTCCTGTCACTATTTCTTCAAATATATTCTCTAACCCTTGCCCATTTTCTTCCTCTTCAGGGACTCCTATTATGTGAATGTTATTACGTTTCCAGTTGTCCCACAGTTCTCTTAAGCTGTCTTCCTGTTTTTTAATTGTTTTTTTTCCTTTTGGTTTTCTGATTGTTTGATTTTTTTTCTACCCTGTCTTCTAATTCACTAATCTGTTCCTCAGCTTCCTCTACTCTGCTAGTTAGTCCTTCCAATGTGTCCTTCCAATGTGTTCTTTATTTCTGCTATGTCATTCTTCATTTCCACTTGGTTCGTTTTCAATGTTTGTATATCTTTACTCTTAGTGCTGATGTCCTTACTCATGCTGTTGAGCTTACTCAAGATCATGGCTCTGAACTCTACCTCTGATCATTTGCTTAGCTGCATTTCATTGATCTCATCTTTGATAGAGTTCTCTTGTTCCTTCATTTGGGATTTGTTTCTTTGTTTCACCACTTTGGCTATCTCAGTGGGTTTTGGAGCCTGCCAAATATTCCCTGTGGGTGTTGGTGTTCTGCTGTTTGTGGCTCTCTCTACTGGGTTTGGATGGTCCTGGATGGGCCCACGTTAAACACCACTCTCAAGTCTTACTTTCCTGGGTAGATTTGCAAGCCCGGGAAAGGTTCAATTATCCTCTAGCTTTTTCCTGGTGGCTAGTAGTCTCAGTGTCTCAGTGCAGTGGAATGTAGCCCTGGTGTTCTGAGTAAGATTTCCAGAGTGTGGGATAGATGCTGGTTGTTAATGAGCCTCAATTTGCATTTCTTTGCTTCACGTGGGAAAGGCTGAATCTTCGAGGGGGAGGGGGGCTGCTGCTTTTCACCACAGCTCTGAGAAGGAGAACACTGGCCACCGTCCTTTGTGGCCACAACTCAGCAAAAACTCTGAGTGCCCTCCAAATACCGGTTGTCCCCACAGAGTTCCAGCCCAGTATGCCCTCCCTCTGTTATAGCCCCCAGGTGAGTGGCTGTAACTCTTTTAGTGCTCTGTCCAGGCTCTCTGTGCTGTGGAGTGGGCGTGGTCTTTATTCCCTAAGGGTGCTGCTCACAGCTAAGACTGCTGCTGTCCTTGGGCTCCCAGTCCCCCACCCTCTCACACCTCTGCAGATCCTACCAGTGTCCCTAGTTATATGGTCCTGTCCTGCTGCTTTTCTGTTGCTTTTTTTTTGAGGCTTGTCTTTATTTTAGTTGTAATTTCCATTTGGCCCTGGGAGATTGTCTGTGTAGCTTCTATTCACTCTGCCTTCATTTTACACATCCTCTAAGCCTATCTTGTGCACAGCTGGGTCGCACAGGCCTTTTTGGTGCCCCTGCACCCTGCAGTTCCCGAGGGTAACTGGATCACACACTCCCTTTGGGGACCTGGCTCTAGGCCTATGTTATGGGCTGCTGGGTCACACAAGCCTCTCTGGTGCTTCAGCACCCCACAGGCCCCATGGGTAACTAGATCGCACAGACCTCTCTGGTGTTTCAGCACCCCACAGGTCCTGCGGGTAACTGGATGACACAGTCCCTGCTGGGTCACAGGGGCCTCTCTGGTGCCCCTGCATCTTTCAGTTTCTGCTGGCACACAGCTGGATTGCACCAGTCTCTCTGGAGCTCAGGCTTCCCACTGCTCTTATTAACTGCTGGACTGCACAGGCCTCTGAGGAGCCCCAGGTACTGCCACTGGTGGCTGGGGAGTGCTGCTGCCCTGTGGGGGTCAACTCCTCCTCAGCTTTTGCTGTAGTTTTTGGGGATGGGTCTCAGCTGCTTGTCTGTGCTTCTGTTGTCTGGGGATGGATGTCTGCTCCCCAGCCTCTGTTCCTGGGGGTATATCTCAACTCTGATCAGGCTGCTACTATGGGGGATGGTGCTGGTCTCCCAGCCGTCTGTTCCTTATGCAACCAACACCTTCAGAGCTCTACTACTGTGCATTGGTCTGTGTTGACACAGAGTGTCCACTGGTTCGATGGTGCCAGGTGTGCTGGTGGGCTCAGGTTGCCGGGCCCTATCTGCTCCCACTGCTTCCTCCCAGGGAAGACCCAGGACCTTCCAAAATGGTGGGACCTCCCTGAAGGACCACTTACAGTGGTAGCCGGCTGCTCCCATCCACCGCACAGGAACTTTCTGCTCTGTGGCTCTGCACTGCTCGGGTTTGGTCGTCCACCTTCATGTCCACTTATACTCTCTCACATACTCACTCACTCTCTCACACACTCACCCTCCCTCTGGTCCTGCCCGCTGCCATCTTCTTCCGCTGTTCTGTCTTGCTGTTTTTTAATTGTTTTTTCCTTTTGTTTTTCTGATTTGGTGATTTTTTTCTACCCTGTCTTCTAATTCACTGATCTGGTCCTCAGCTTCCTCTACTCTGCTGGTTATTCCTTCCAATGTGTTCTTCATTTCTGCTATGTCATTCTTCATTTCCACTTGGTTGGTTTTCAATGGTTCTATATCTTTACTAATGGTGCTGTGCTCCTTACTCACGCTGTTGAGCTTTCTCAGTATCATCGCTTTGTACTCTATCTCTGATAACTTACTTAACTGCATTTCATTTATCTCATCTTCAATAGAGCTCTCTTGTTCTTTCATTTGAGATTTGTTTCTTTGTTTCACTATTTTGGCTACCTTGGTGTGTTTTGGAGCCTGCCAAATTTTCCCTGTGTGTTCTGCTGTTCTGCTGTTTGTGGCTCCCTCTACTGGGTTTGGATGCATGTGGGGGAGGGGGCTATGTTAAACACCACCGTCAAGTCTTACTTTCCTGGGTAGATTTTCAAACCCAGGAAAGGTTCATTCATTCTTTAGCTTTTTGCCTGGAGGCTATTAGTCTCAGTTACTTGATAAGCCTTGGGTTGTAGCACTCAACTGAATGAAAAACTCCCTCAGGTGTTCAAGTTAAGAGGATTTCCAGAGGGTGGAGCAGATGTTGGCTGTTACTGAGCCTCAATTTGCATTCTTCTGGCCCAGCTGGGTGGAGTTGAATTTCTGAGGGAGGGACTGTGGCTTCTCTCCAGGTCTCTGGGAAGCAGCTCTTTGACTAAGATGGCAACTGTTCTGAGAGGGAGTGATTCAGCACAAAACTCCCAGTGCCCTCCAAATCTCAAGTCTATCCACACAGTTCCAGTCCAGTCTGTACTCCCTCTGCAGGAGCCCAAGGTGAGTGGCTGTAGCTAATTTAGTTTTCTGTCCTGGCTCTCTGCGCTGTGTAGCCGGTTTGGGATTTTAACCCCAAAGGAGCTGCTAATAGCTAAAACATCTGCTGTCTGTGGGCTCCCAGCCTGCCCTCTCACACCTCTGCAGACCTACCAGGCTTGATTCAGTTTCCTTTTATCCTGTCCCTGGTTATATGGGTCCTCTCTAGTTGCTTTTCTGTTGATTTTTCCCAAAGATTTGTCTTTATTTTACTTGTAATTCCAGATTGGTCCTGGGAGATGGTCTGTGTAGCTTCCATTCACTCTGCCACCATTTTGGAATTCAATTATTTTTCTTTTTCTTAGATATGTATATAGTAGTGAAATTATTGGGTCATATGGTAATTAGGTGATTTAACTGTTTAAGGACCTGCCAAAATATTTCCACAGTGGCTACACCATTTTTTTTTTCACGCCAGCAATGTGCAAGGCTTCTAATTTCTCCACTCCATTTAGTTTATGTTTTCTTTCTTAAAGATATCCTAGTGATCATCAAGTGCTGTCTCATTGTGCTTCGATTTGCATTTTTAAAACTCCAGTAATATTGAATATATTTTCATGTACATGTTGGCCTTTAACATACATTCTTTGAAGAAATAGCTATTTAAGTCATTGCCTATATTTAATTAGCTTAGGTTTTGTCTCTCTCTTTTTTCTTTTCTTTTCTTTTTTTTTGTTGTTGTTGTTGAGTTGTAAGAATTGATTCTATATTCTGGATATTATCCTTTATCTGATAGATAATTTATAAATATTTTTCTCCCATTCTCTATATGCATCCTTGATGATGTCCTTTGCTGCACAAAAATTTTTAATTTTATTAAGTCCAATACATCTATGTTTTCTTTTGTTGCTTATACTTTTGGTGTCAAATCTAAGAATCCATTGCCAAATCTGAGGTCATAAAGATTTAACAGTATGTTTTTTCCTAAAACTTTTAAAAGTTTTAGCTCATAAATTTAGTTTTTTGACTGATTTTGAGATAATTTTTATATACATAATGTGCTAGGGAGCCAGCTTTGTTATTTTGCATGTGGTTATTCAGTTATTCCCAGCATCATTTGTTGAAGAGGATGTTCTTTTCCATTGCATGGTCTGGCATCATTGTCAAAAATTGATTGGCCATAGATGTTTGTATATATTTCCAGACACTTCACTATACTGGCCTATATATAGATTTTTACTCACAATGTTGGATTAGTGTAGCTTTGTAGTATGTATTGAAATAAAGAAATGTGAATTCTCTCACTTTTTCTTTACAAATATTATTTTGCTATGTGGGGGCACCTTGCAGTTTCGTATGAATTTGAGGATCAGATTTTAGAATTTCTGGGGGGGAAAATGACTATTTTAAGGATTGTATTGAATCTTTAAATTTCTTTGGGGAATATTACTCAACAGTATTGTTATCTGATTCATAAACATGGGATGTCATTCCAGTTATTGCCTCTCTGGTAACCACCATACTGTTGTCTGTGTCTATGAGTTTGTTTTGTTTGTTTGTTGCTTTCTTCTTTATATCTCTTCTTTATATGAGTGAAATCATATGATTCTTGTACTTTTTCATCTGACTTATTTTACTCAGCATTATGCTTTCAAGATCCATACATGTTAGGAGGTTTTTATTTCTTCATATAGTTTTGAGTTACTGTGTAGTGTATTGTCATTTCAGTATGAGGACATTTAAAATATATCATCTAACTTCCTCTGTTTTCTTTTTTTATTTTATTTTATTTTTTCCTTTATTGATTTTAGAGAGAGAGGAAGTGAAAGGGAGAGAGAAAGAGAAACATCGATGAGAGAATATTGATTGGCCACCTCACGCGTGCCCCCCACTGGGGGTCGGGCCCACAATCTGGGCATGTGTCCTGGCCGGGAATCAAACCAGCGACCTCTTGATGCATGGGTTGATGCTCAACCACTGAGCCACACCGGCTGGACTAACTTCCTCTGTTTTCTTGGCTTCTAATAAAAAATTGGCTATTAAGCTTGTTTGTGAATCATATATGATGAGTCCCTTATCACTTGCAGCTTTCAAGACTCTCTTGGTCTTTGGCTTTGGACTATATGATTATAGTGTGTTTCACTCTGGATCTTTTTGAGTTTGTCCTACTTAAAGTTGGTTGAAATCCTGGATATGCAGTCATGTCTTACATGTTATATTTGGAGAATTTCTGGACATTAATTCTTCAAATATTTTTTCTGTCCCTTTCTTTACCACCTCTGTTTTGGGGACTCTCATAGTGTGTATATTAGTATGTTTGATAATATCCCACAGGCTTTTTTTGCCTGATAACTAGAGTTTCCCTTACTTTCATACTAGCGTGAAATACCAAATTTAGGACTCAATCTTAATTTAGATACACCTGTCTATTTCAAGAGTGGATAATTTTAATTGACCTATCCTCAAGTTTATTGATTCTTCTGCCAGTTCTGCCAACTCTAATCTGTTTTTAAGCTCCCCTAGTAAATTTTTTATTTCAGCTATTGTACTGTTTAGTTCTGGAATTTCTATGTGGTTTATTTTAATAATTTCTTTCTCTTTATTTTTATTATCTAATTGGTGAGACCCAACTGTCCTGGTTTCCTTTAGTTCTTCAGTAAAGATTTCTTTTAACTACTTGAGCATATTTAAGACAGTGTTTAAAGTCTTTGTTTAATATATTTTGTCTTTATTTTCTCCAAGACAGTTTTATTATTAATTTTTTTTTCATTTTCCTGTAAATTGGGTGTACTTTCTTGTTTCTTTGCATACCTCACAGAGAGCATAATTGTTTGAGGCTTTGTTTAATGTATTTTATGGATAAGAACACTGAGACTCAATGAAGAGGATTTACTCAAGGTCAGATAGCCAATTAATGTCAAAGTGAGGCATTAAAATGTGGAATTCTTAATCACAACACAAATTCTCCCCCTTCCCTGAGATTTCTTATACTCTTTTTTGTTAGAAAAATTGATTATTTAGTGACTTTTCTAAACTAGTTTTGTAAATATTGTGTACTTTTTCATGTATGATCACTGAATTCTTTCTTCTGTTAGCTTCGTGATCAGCTAACAATCTGACAGAGATTGCCCTAAACTCCTGGAGCCTGTAAGAAAATTTCAAAAAACAGCAAACAAAACAAAACAAAAGTACATTTTTCTTGTCTTTGTATATCGGCTCTGAGTGGGTTGCTCCTACTATTTTTATCTAGGACTTTAAAATTCTACTTTAGCTTTTAATTCCTGTTTATGTGAACCCTAACAATTAGCCAGAATAAAAGCTTAGGTTCTTCTCAAGTCTTTCCTGAGAATACTCTAGCCCTCAGCATATGTGTGGTCTTCTGCATTTTCCAGTATACACTAGAGCTTTTGAAATCCCTTATTTCCCACATATCTTCTTCCCAAGACTCTTTCATCCTAGGCTTTTTTGTTGTTGTTGTTTTGTCTGTTGCTTGCCCCATCTGCTGGCCCTTGCCCAGTGAGCTTCTGCTAGTATATGTCTTTAAACACTTTCAACATATGCTTCCCAGAAAGCTTCTGCAGCCATGAAAAAAATTGGAGAGATATCAAATAACGGCAAGCCAATTAACTGATTCTTCAAGGAGGTACAGCACAGGCAGAAATGCATAACTACAATTCTTTTAGAACAAGTTCAATAATTCTTCTCTGGCATCAGCAAGCTACACCCGACGTATGAGTTGCCATCCCCCTGATTGCCTCTGACCTGGGGATTGGGGGATAGTAGTTGAGTAAACAAAAAATGTATTACAAGCACTTACTGAAATTTAGTAGCTTTTTTCTTTATAAAGCACTCCACTGGGTGCTGTAATTTCTTTTTTAATCAAGATCAATGATTAGATTCCAGAGTCTCAAAAAGTTGACTCTGATAGTTTTTGCCAAATTAATAATTGCTTTACTGGAGAGACAGATCCTTGGAGCTCTCTACTCAGACATTCTTAGTTTTAAATGCTTTTTCAAATCCTATCTCTCAGTTGTATTTCCTATTTTTGCAAATCCCCCAAATTTCTGGATTTCTTACACATTATTTCGTTCCTGCTTGCAAAGCATTCTATTCATTTCCAAGATAATCTTCTTCTCATAATACATTGTTAAATGCAGCCAGTAATATGTAATGTTCTAATAATAAGTAAGAGGCTAATGTTCTGAGTCTTTCAAACTCCTAGCCTAGAGCTATAAGTTCATTAGGCACCTCATAACCCTTCAATGTTAAGCCAGGTGACATTTTTACCAAATGCTCTGCCATGGCATAATATTATTTCCATGTTTCCAGCCTCAGATATACATTTTCTCATTTCCCACTGCCTGAGCACTAGGCCAATATACACAATTTAAAGTTTTGTTATATAAACACACCACTTGAATATTCCAATTTTTATATTAGTTAGGGCAATTACAGCTGTAATAACCAATCCAAAATATCAGTGTCCTAACTTAATAAGAGTTTGTAATAAAAACAATAAAGAAAAAATATTAAAATATCTAAAACAAAGGAAACGGCTAAGGTAATGAGATAGTCACTCCAGTGGCTACATTACAGAATATATGTCTGTTTTATCAGACTGAATTGAAAAAGTCTCCTGCTGTTTTGAGCTCAGTGAGGGTGACACACATGCACCAAATAACCTACTTTATTTGTACAGTGTCATCATTTTCCCCAAACCTCAAACCACGTACATTCAATACATAATAACCAAAAAGGCATTGGAAAATTTTTTAAATTGTTTGTAAACCTTCAAAATGTGAGCAAATGTGTCAAAATGTAAGATAATTCATTCGGTCTACATTCTTTGGTACCCATTGGATGGTATGAACACATTAGTACCCAAAACCCAAAGGTGAGGAGCAACAAGCCAAATAAAATGTGTGCCAAACTGGGAATTTAAAAAATTCTGAAAGAGTTTGGGAGAGGAAACATCAGAAATGAATACAATCTCAATATCACCTTGATTTCAGCCTTGTGAGACCCTCATCAGAGGACTCAGCTAAACCATGCCAGAAATCCTGAACAATGGAAACTGAGCTAATAAATGTATGTTCTTTTAAGCTGCTAAATTGGTGACAATTGGGTAAACTACAAAAAAAATGATATAATGTTCTTTTAAATATTTTGATGATATTTAATCATATATATTTTATAAAACACAAGATAAAGTTATAGTATATATATTTTTTCTTTTAAATCAGTCTACATTTTATTTGATTGCTTTATTTTCATTTTTGCTGGCTCTTTCCTACTATAGTTCTCCTTCATTAGTTTATTAATTTACATCAAACCCAGTCTAAGAGGAATTCTAAATTACTATTTTTAATAACTGTATTATGTTGTACCATATGAATATAATATACTCAGTTACCCCTCTATTATTGAACATTTGCTTTGTTTCTGATTTTTTTTCCACCATGAATAATGCTGCCATATATGAATATAGATAGATAGATAGATAGATAGATAGATAGATAGATGATAGATAGATAGATAGATGTGATCTCCATACAGTCTATTGACTTTATTTTTATTTGTTGGTTTCCAAAAACTGGCATTGTTGTTTACAAAAGTGCATGCTTTTAAATTTAATACATGTTTTTAGATGGTTCTCAAGAATGGCTGTAGCACTTTATATTACTACCAGCAATTTATAAGATTAAATATTAATCAACATGTCTGGCTGTAATAGGTTATCAATCTCTTTCAATTTTTGCTAGTGAAACAAAGAGAGAGAGAGATTATTGTTACTTTAACTTGACTTTCCCATTAGTCAGTTTAGGCATCTTTTCATGTGTGCTTCTAGCCATTTAGATGTTTTCATCTACAATATCTTAATTTATATAATTTGTGGATTTTTCTATAAAATGAAGTTTTTTTCTAGTAGACCTCTAAGACTCGCTTTTTGACAGGTATTAAATATTTGTCATCTGCGTTACATTTATATTCTTCCAAATCTAAAGTTTTCTCATTATAACATTTGCTACACAACTGCTTTAACCTTTAATATACTTAACATATTTAATATACTTAACATATTTAACATATTTAATATACTTAAATATGTAGTTTATGAAGCTTCTGAATTCTAGTATTGCTTCCGATAAACCAAAGAACTTACATGCATGTATGTGTAACCACTGGACATAGACAGCAATGCTCGAGAGGCAGGGGCAGGATAGGGAGGAGGGTGTCTGGGGAGAAAAAGGAGAAACTTCTGTAACAAAAATAAATTAATTAATTAAAAAAAAGAAACTTCTCTACCATCTCTCCCAGCTTGTACACGTGTGATTTTATTAAAGCCACTGTAATGAAAACAGCCTGGTACTGGCACAAGAACAGGCATATAGACCAGTGGAACAGAACAGAGAACCCAGAAATGAACCCAAGGCAATATGCTCACTTAATATTTGAAAAAGGTGGCAAGAACATACAGTGGAGTAAGGACAGCCTCTTTAGTAAATGGTGCTGGGAAAATTGGATAGCTACATGCAGAAAAATGAAACTAGACCATCAACTTACACCCTACACAAAAATAAACTCAAAATGGATAAAAGACTTAAATGTGACTCATGAATCCATAAAAATCCTGGAAGAAACTGTAGGCAACAAAATTTTAGACATCATACGCAGCAGAATTTTCACTGATACATCACCTATGGCAATAGAAACAAAGGAGAAAATGAACACATGGGACTACATCAAACTCAAACACTTCTGCACAGCGAAAGATACAATCATCAAAATGGAAAGGCTACCCACTGTATGGGAGAGCATAATTGCCAATGATATATCAGATAAGGGGTTAATTTCCAATACATATAGTGTGCTCATACAACTCTACAAAAGGAAGACAAAGAACCAAACAACAAGTGTTGGCGAGGGTGTGGAGAAAAGGGGACTCTAGTACACTGCTGGTGGGAATGCAGACTGGTGCAGCCACTATGGAAAACAATATGGTGTCACCTCAAAAAATTAAAAATTGAACTTCCATTTGACCCAGTGATCCCACTTCTAGGACTATACCCTAAGAAGCCTGAAACACCAATCAGAAAGAATATATGTACCCCAATGTTCATAGCAGCACTATTTGCAATAGCTAAGACCTGGAAACAGCCCAAGTGTCCATCAGTAGACGAAAGGATAAAAAAGCAGTGGTATATATATATACAATGGAGTACTATGCAGCTGTAAGAAAGAGAGATCTCTTATCCTTTGAGACTACATGAAGGGACCTGGAAAGTATCCTAAGTGAAACAAGCCAAACAGAGAAAGACAAGTATCATATGATCTCACTTATTTGTGGAACATAATGAACATAACAGTCTGAGGAATGGGGTAGTCCCAGAGACGTGGAAGTGGGGTACAGATTGACAATCCCCAGAAGAGGGGGTTGTGGGGCAGAGATAAACCACAGAACTTATATGCATGTATGAATGAATAATGGACATGGACAACAAAGCTGGGGACAGGGCAGGGAGGGAGGGTGAGGGGGGAATCATTGGGGGAAAAAGAAACATCTGTAACAAAAATTAATTAATAAAAAAAGAAAAGATTTTTAAAAATAATATTTGGGTCTTTACTTCATCTAAGATTTATGGAAAATGACTTATCCCCTACAGCTTCAGCACACCGTTAAATGATCCTGACAAGCTTTTCCATCTCTACGCCAGTGTGAGTGTTATCATTAAAAAGTTCCACCTGTTATTTTATTACAGATGTTATCAGGAATGGCTACTCCATTTTTTCAAACACTAGTTTCCCAATATTCAAAAGTTTATACAGAGATTCATTTGGTAACATGTTATGATATGGAACATCACTTGTACAACCAGGAGAAGGCAAGAGAGGCCTATTTGATCTAAGTGAATTGTTCCAGATTGTAATAACTGTATGGTGCCAGGTGGGTTTCAGAAATATCAGGGGGAACGCATTGTAAAGTGTCTGATTGTTTAAACACTATGCTGTACATCCGAAACTAATACCAAATAATATTCAATATAAACTGTAATTGAAAAAATAATAATGAAAAGTTTTAAAAACATACTACTAGATTTTATTTGCTACTAATATATATAGTTTCCATCTACAATCAACAATAAGATGTACTTAAGGATTTTAATCCATTGTAATGTTTTTTTGTTGTTGTTTTTTGGTTGATCCTCACCCGAGGATATTTTTCCATTGATTTTTAGATAGAGTGGAAGGGAAGGAGGGAGACAGAAAGAGACAAATATCAATGCGAGAGAGACACATCAATCGGTTGCCTCCTGCATGACCTCAACCAGAGCCAGGGAGCCCACAACCAAGGCATGTGCCCTTGACCAGGAATCGAACCTGTGACTCTTTGGTCTGTAGGCCGGTGCTCTAACCACTGCTCAGCCAGGGCATCCATCTTAATGTGTTTTTTTTTGTTTGTTTTTTGGTACATGCCCCTAGCTGGAACCGAACCTGGGACTTGCTGTTCCATAGGCTGGTGCTCCAACAGCTGAACCAAACCAGCCAGGGCCATTTAATGTTTTGATGTTAATGGTATTATGACTTCATAAAGTGAGTTAAAGAAACTTCTGTTTTATTTTATTTTTTTTTTAGCCAGAACATTTTAAGTAACATTGAAATTAGTTTATTTTTAAAGATTAGGTAACACTATATAAATAACCTATCTGATCTTGATGTATTTTCCAGTGGCAGATATTAAAATCATTTTGAATTTTATTTTATGGTAATATGTCTAAATAAATGTTTTACACTCTGCAATGAATGCTTGAAAATTGCTTAAAAAGTAAGTCTTAAATTTTCTCACCATACATACAAAAATGGATGTATGATGTAACCTATTGTACTAATCATCTTGCAATATACATATATATTAAATTACCATATTGTACACCTACAATTTAATGATAAATATATATCAATAAAGTTGTGGACAAATTCTTTAAATATAAAATGGAGAAATATTTCACATCTTGGCTGAATTTTGGAAATGTATATTTTGCTAAGAAATATTGTTTTCTCTAGATTCTGGACTTTATTTATATATAGTAGCATGTGATACTTTTTGCCATTGTTTTTATTTTTCCTGGTAAATATGTTGTAGACACTTTGTCATTGTTTACTCTTACATTTTGATCTCTCTTTTCCTTGATCAGGATCATAAGGAGAGGGGGAGAGAGAAACATCGATGTGAAAAACATCCATCAGCTGCCTCCTGCACGCCCCCTACTGAGGATGGAGTCTGCAACCCAGGCATGTACCCTGACCAGGAATCAAACCAGTGACCCTTTGGTACACGGGACGATGCTCAACCAACAGAGTCATATCAGCCAGGGCTTAACTATATTTTTGAATGGATGAATGAATATTCCCTCTCAGCTAGATGGTATCTCATCACATTGACACTCGAGAAAGTAATAATTCCAGTTGTCAAAACTGCCAAGTTAGCTTCAATGTATAACAACTGGGAGCATGATAAGTAGAAAATGAGATTGAACTTAAAATTCTATAATTAGTGCATGATATCATAAAAAAAATACTGTTTCTCAAAATTCCTGATCCCATACTTAGAACCACATAGTTTTCATGAGAAACTCTTATTCAAAGTATTTTTCCCCCCACTGGAATATGTTTCTTAATTTCACATGAGTACCTATGAAAATAGTAAAGGTGTTGCCACCCTGGCCGGTTTTGCTCAGCGGTTAGAGCGTCGGCCGCGGATCAGAGAGCCCTGGGTTCGGTTCCTGCTAAGGGCCTGTACCTGGGTGCAGTTTGTCCCCAGCCCTGGTTGGGGTTGTGTGGGTGGCAACCACTCAATGTGTCTCTCTCACATCGATGTTTCTCTCTATCTCTTCCTCTCTCTATCTCTTCCTCTCTCTCTCCCTCCCGCTCTATCTGAAAATAAATGCAAAAATATCCTCAGGTGAGGATAAAAAATAAAATAAAATATTAAAAAAATACTAAAGGCATTGCCATCTGATCCGTTTAAATATAAAAGGCTTATGAAAAGAAACTGGCCATATTACAAACAAACAGATGGTGTAGTATGCAATTATTACTGAACAGTTTGGCACATGGAAGGAATAGAGAAGCAAAATTTGTCACCCCAAAATGTGTCTATCTGGCATGAGAAACGAAGGGCAAACTAAATGGACATAAGAAGTAGATGGTTAGTGAAAGAGAAATCTTGGAAAGAAAGTTTGTGTTGATCAACCCTAATCTTTCTAGACAGCAAAGTTTGTGCCTTACCAACTGTTCTTCCCACTGTCTTCATCAAGATTTAATATTTAAAGAAGCTGTTGTACTTATAACTAACTTTCTTTCTTTGCCTACAGAGTCAAATTGTCACCATGATTAAATGGATAACTAAGTGTTGTTTTACAGTGACCTGTCATCTTATTTTATCGTCTTAAAACCTTCTGATATTTTTGATAAACTTATCCATAATCAAAGTAAGTCTAAGTCTTTTTGATCTCAACTAATTTTAAAATTTTCCAGATGGTCTTGAATCATTTCAAAGGATTTTTTTCTCTTTCCCTATAAAAATGAGATGGTAAATTAATTAGGCTTATTAGATATTTTAAATTACATGGGATGAATTATCAAATAAGTGATGCTAAACCTTCTAGATTATATTTATGTAGATATAAGTTATGTGTTTTAAAATTATATGAAATTCCTGCTCTGGCAGGTTTGCTAAGTGGTTAGAGCATTGGCCCCTGGACTGAAGGGTCGTGGGTTTGATTCCCGGTCAAGGGCACATACGTGGGTTGCAGGTTTGATCCCTGGCCCCAGTCAGGGCACATGCAGGAGGCAGCCAATTGATGTGTCTCTCTCACATCGATGTTTCTTTTTCTCTCCCTCCCTCCTTCTCATTCTATCTAAAAATCAATGGAAAAATATCCTTGGGTAAGGATTAAGCAAAAAAATTATATGAAATTTCTAAAAATCTGATTGTGTCCTGGTAAAATGTTTCAATCATAATTTGTTATTTAAAAATGTTATATTTCACAAAAATGACCAAATTTCTTTGTGGATTGCATTGTAATGAACTATCATTAGATCTTTAAGGGGTTTTTTTTTTGTCACTTTTTAAGTCTTTTGCCATTTCTAAACAGTGATTGCTTTACTCTAATGCTTTTGCAAATGTGCTTCATCTTCAAAGACTCATAAAGTACTCTAAAATACAGGTTTCCAATAACTTTAAGATCATAAGACTGAAACGGATAAGAACTTACAGAACTCTGAATATATTGGATTTATAAAATTGCTAACAAAAGACCAAATCAACAAGAGTCAATTACATGGGTCTAAATTAACTGATGAGGATGATTATAATTTTTATGACTTTATTTGAAATATTACTGGTTCCTTAATCTTTTCTTTCTTTTAGGCTACCCATAACTTACAGCAATCGAATAAATTATACCTTTGTAAATAAATGAAATAATTACTTTTTCTCCCTACTTGATCTCTCCTGATTTTGGAAACTTAATGGGTATGTTTATTTTCATGGCAATATAATTATTTGCATAAGTTCACTAAGAATCTGTTCTCCATCCTGGCCAGTTTGGCTCAGCGGTTAGAGCGTCGGCCTGCGGTCCTGAGAGACCCGGGTTCGGTTCCCGCTAAGGGCACATATCTCGGTTGCAGTTTGTCCCCCGCCCTGGTTGGGCCCTGCGGGAGGCAGCCACTCGATGTGTCCCTTTCACATGGATGTTTCTCTCTCTCTCTCTCATCCTCTCTCTCCTTCCCACTCTATCTGAACAGAAAATGGAAAAATGTCCTCAGGTGAGGATAAAAAAAAAAAAAAGAAAAGAATCTGTTCTCCTTGTAGCAGGACACAGTTAGAAACATTTGTTATATTACAAAAGCATTGACACCAATATCATGTTTGAGAGAGAAATGCATAAATTCAGATATGACCACGGAGCTTTAAGGAACTGAGATGGACTTTATAGAAGCCAGTGAAGCGCCGTGGCCAGTTTGGCTCAGCGGTTAGAGCGTCGGCCCCAGGACCAGAAAGACCTGGGTTCGGTTCCTGCTAGGTACATGTACCTTGGTTGTGGTATATCCCTGGCCCTGGTTGGGGTTGTGTGGGTGGCAGCCAGTTGATGTCTCTCTCTCTCTAACATTGATGTTTCTCTCTCTCTTTTCCTCCCTCTCTCCCTCCCTCTCTATCTGAAGATAAAAGCAAAAATGTCCTTGGGTGAGGATAAATAAAAAATAAAATAAAAAATATTAGTAAACTTTCTTTTGCCCTGGACAGTTTGGCTCAGCAGTAGAGCATCGGCCTGAGGACCAATGAGTCGTGGGCTTGATTCCAGCCAAGGGCATGTACCTGGGTTAGAGTTTGTCCCCAGCACTGGTTGGAGTCATGTGGAAGGCAAACAGTCCATGTGTCCCTCTCACGTCGATGTTTCTCTCTCTCTCTCCCCATTTCTCTTCCTCTCTCTCCCTCCCACTCTTTCTGAATATAAAGAGAAAAATCTCCTCGAGCAAGGATTTTAAAAAAAGAGTTTATAAAAGCCAATAAAGCTCTCTTGGAAAAATCGACCTGGCACATTGCTTACAGGGTCTCCAAAAGCCTTACCAGGGAAGTAAGAAATATCATTTACTGCAGTGCAGGAACCTTAAAATACCTTGGAAACCTCATGAAGACAGAAATTAACCCAAATCTAAAGGGCAAATATTTGGTTTGGCTTCTTAGCCTCGAGAGGCTTCTAAAAGTTCAATCTGGAGATTCCTAATGAAAAGTTCCAGCAAGCCCTGGCCGGTTTGGCTCAGCGGTTGGAACGTCGGCCTGCAGACCAGAGAGTCCCAGGTTCAGTTCCCGCTAGGGGCATGTACAAAAAAAAAATAAATACACCAGAGAAAATAAACAACAATACCAAGTACAGCATAAAATAAACAACAACAACAAAAAAAAAACCTTTAAAAAAGAAAAGTTCCAGCAAAGCAGACTTAAAATAGCCTGTGTGATCAATTGCTATTCTTGCTTAGTTTACATAAATAATGAAAAAACAAACAAAAAACAAAACAAGTTTGTTGAGTCTAGATTTGTTTTGCAAACAATGCAGTCTTAATTTAGTTGTCTTGGGTAAAAATGAAGATGATTTTAGAAAGTGAATTATGTTTCAACAGAACTATAATTTACCTTTGTAGATATTATAAACTAGTGCAGTTCATTGTCTTTTAAGGTGTTTTTTATTTGCCTATAACCTGGACTGGATCTCTTTTTTTTTTCTTTATTGATTTTAGAGAGGGAGAGAGAAAGAGATAGAAACATTGATGAGGGAAAACATCGATTGGCCGCCTCCTCCCACTGGAGATAGGGCCAACAACCTGGGCATATGCCCTGACCGGGAATCGAACCAGTGACCTCTTGGTGCATGGGTCGACGCTCAACCACTGAGCCACACCGTCCAGGCCCTGGACTGGTTCTTAACTTCTTATTTTCTCAACTATTTAGCTACAAATCTCCAAACTAATTTCAAATTTTCTCCCATTTGTGACTAGGAATCATTAAAAACTAAAGCTGCCCTTTTACTGAAGCCCAGCAAACTGAAACTAGATAATTTGACATAAACTTAAGAAAAATTACCCGCTGGCATAGCTCAATGGTTGAGCATCAACCCATGCACCAAGAGATCGCAGGTGTGACTCCCAGTCAGGGCACATGCCCAGGTTGTGGGCCCGATCCCCAGTGGGGGGCATGCAGGAGGCGGCCAGTTGATGTTCTCTCTCATCAATGTTTCTATCTCTCTCCCCCTCTCCCTTCCTCTCTCTCTAAAATCAAGAAAGAAAAAAAAAAAAACAGAAAAATCATCACAATAGCTTACGTTTATCAATTTTCTTCATGCTTACTGTTGTGTAGGCCACTCAGAAAATTTATGTGAACACCAAATGACACCATCAGAAATATTTGAAACTACAAAAGATTCTTCAATCCCTACATCTAGAAATATCTTCTCTTGACAGGCTGTGCTCCAGATTCAGACTGGGTTGATGGTCTGCTCCAATCATTAACCTCTGTTTGTTTGTTTTTATATAACTGATTGCCTACACCATAGGCCTACTGGGGGCTCGCAGATACCATGACCTTCAGAAGTGAGTTCAACTCAACTGACCTATTTTCAGGACTAAGACACTGGTTTAATGATATGGAACAATCTGCCAAATCAGCTTCTGGACTGTGAAATTTCTTGGAGAAGTTTCAGAGGTGGGACTGTAGGGAAGCAACATTTGCCACCCCAAAAATGTGTCTCTCTGGCAGGAAGATTATCTTAAAAAAAAAAGACTGAAGAAGAAGCTTTGACCTTTCCACAAACTGCCAAAAAGAATCCAAGATGAAAGGCCTGTTCCAGGAAGAACTATCGCCATAGATAGCAGTAGTATAAAATAAACTAATTGCGGTAGACAAAAAGGACATTATCAAAGCCCATTTGATCAAAGTCCTCTCTGTGACCCAGTGTCTCTAGAAGTCCCAGCAAATATTCATTAACTAAATATTAATGCTTTTCATCTCCCTGTAATTGCCTTACTTCCCCTTGAAGTCTCAGATCCCTACCACCTTCTCCTTAGTCCAGAATGACATATATACCTCATTTTACCTTACTGTCTTTGGAAATTTCATGCTTATGTAAATTCTCCATGTGTACATATTAAAACTTGATGTTCTCTTATTAATCTGTCTCATGTAATTTTAACTATTTGACCAGCCATAAGAACCAATAGGGGAGTCCGGCCTCTGTGGCTCAGTGGTTGAGCACGACCCATGCACTAAGAGGTCCTGGTTTGATTCCCGGTCAGGGCACATGCCCAGGTTGTGGGCCCGATCCCCAGTGGGGGGCGTGCAGGAGGCGGCCAATCGATGTTCTCTCTCATCCATGTTTCTCTCTCTCTCTCCCTTTCTCTCTCTCTAAAATCAATAAAGAAAATAATGTTTTTAAGACTGTAATAGAGCATTTTATACTACATATTGATCATTTATACTGAAATAAATTTATATTCCTGAACATGTTCTTTTGTATAATAGAGACAGTCATTAATGTTTCTATGCCTCTCTCCCTTTCATTTCCTCTCTTTCTAAAATCAATAAAGGAAAAAAAAATTAAAAAAAAGAAGAACCAAGAAGGGAAGGGGGAATTTCCCCTCCTCAACAAAGGAAGTAAGAGTGATAAATAAATAAAAAGCAAATAAGTAACAAATCTTTTGTCAATGCACATAATGATAGGTTAAAGCTTTTTTAAAATTCTAAAGGAAAAATATTAATTTCTAGAATTACTTTTTTTAATGTAATTTTGTATCAACAAAACTTCAAGAAATGAAAATCACTAGTGAACTCAATGAAATGAAATCTTATGTAGATAGAGCATGTGTACTTATCAGAAAGGAATTTTGTATATGTCCTGGTACGGGACTGTTTATTATATCTAGGACTTCGGAATTTTGAAAAGACCCAACAACTAAAACCATTTTCAAAAATGTGTTGATTTCCTCTTTCTTAGCATTTTACTTAGTTAATCCTAATATAAATCATCATTTTCTTTTTTGACAGTTATATCACAAGATTGATAAATTTCAATTTCAAGTTTAAGGTCAAATAAATACCATTATGTCCTTTTCATGTTAGTGTTAAAGGAATTTAATGATAGGACTAAGACTCGGACTAACTTGGTGTATGATCTTGATTCAGTTATTGACTACTCAAGGGACCTCAGACAAGATAAAGCTAAAGAAGGATAAAATGTGAAGCATCTGACAGAAATACTTGACACATACTGACAACTAAAACCACATTTTTTTTTTTCTCTCCAAAGTTATTTTCCAAGAATAATAGAAATATGGCCACTGGTGTTTTATTTATTTATTTTTTGTATGGTTTCCATTAGTTCTTTAAAAACAAACAAACAAAAAAACTTCAATTACAGTTTACATTTAATATTATTCTGTATGGCCCTGGCCAGTTTGGCTCAGTGGTTGAACGTTGGCCTGCAGACCAGAGAGTCCCAGGTTCGGTTCCTGCTAGGGGCACGTACCACAAAAAAAAAAAAAAAAAATTATTCTGTATGAGTCTCAGGTGCCTAGCATAGTAGTTAGACAATCATATACTTTACAAAGTGATCCCCCCCATATTTCAAGTGCCTACCTAACCCCAGATGTAGTTATTACAATATTATTGACTATATTTCCTCTGCTATCATTCACATCCCTGTGACTATTTCATGACTACCAATTTGTACGTCTTCACCTTCTTCACCCATCCCCCCAACTCCCTCCCCTCTGTCATCCACCAGTCTGTTTTCTGTATCTATGAGTCTGTTTCTATTTTGTTAATTTTGTTCTTTAGATTCCACAGATAAGTGAAATTATATGGCATTTGTCTTTCTCCATTAATTCTTAAAACTCTGTCTGGTTCCACCATATGTATTGCTCTTTTTGGAGCTATCGATTCAGTTCAGTAACTTTGAAAAAAAAAAAAAAATCTAAGCTCAAATGATTTCTCATCATCTCTGTTTTCTATACCATATGTCAAAGAATGATGAGATGATCACTCAGTATCTGAAAACAAAACAAAGCTAAATTTATTGTTGATGGCAGTAATGGAGAGAGATGCTCATCACATCTCTCCAAGCAGAGAAAACAGCTAATATTGTATAGGGCTTTTAAAAAGCATCGAATACAATAATTGATGAGCAATCAGGAAGGTTATTGTTATCATTTGCAGGAATTTGCATACTCAGGTGAAACTGTGATTGATTGGTTGCCATCCCAAGAGATGTTTATCAGAACGAGGCTATCCCTGATTGACTAGCAGAAGACAGGGATAGACACTGATGAGTTGGCTTAAAGAAGTGTCTCCATTCTTAAATCAGAAACCAATTAAAACTAAGTGGTTTCATTCTCTCTGTTGAAAATAAAAGACTTTATTCAGCCCCCACCCCTTTTGTTTCAGAGATTGTGTCTGTCTCCTTTTCAAATGTATGTAAAACTTTATAATTATTAAATAAGCTTCGTGCCAGTGTCTCAACACAGGACCGTTTTCTCAAAGATCTGGGAGTTAACATTTTGAAATGCAAACATCAAGGGGGCTAGAACACCTATCTCCCAGTTCTTGTGAGAGAGTAAGAACACTTTTTTAGTGGGCCCCTTAGTCCAATTTGCAATGAGAAGTTTGTTTCTCTTCTGGATAATTCCAGGACAGGGGTTCTCCCCAGTTACCATGATAAAGTTCAAACGAGCTGTATGTGCCAAAATGTGTCAAGTCCTTTTATATGAGGACTAGCTGTTGTCTATCTTGAAAATACATATGTAATAGGTTGTATCTTCTGGGCTATCTAAGAGGATGAGATTCATTTCCATCTTTGCAATTTGTTTGGGATTGCCTGTGCTTCACATCATGTCCTGGTTCAAGGTTTACTAAATAATACAACTGTGGGGAAGGGATTTTGTTTTTAATTATATTTCCCCAACACCACTGAGTTTTTTTAAACTTTTGAACAGATGGAAAACCGGTTCTGTTGACTATTGGTTACCACACTATGTGTTTTCCTAAGTTTGTTGACATTTTAAAATGCTTTCTCTTGCCTGGCCGGTGTGGCTCAGTGGTTGAGTGTTGCCCCTGCATCAACAGGTCACCGGTTCAATTCCCGGTCAGGGCACATGCCCAGGTTGTGGGCCTGATCCCCAGTGGGGGGCATGCAGGAGGCAGCCAATCAATGTTCTCTGACTTTTTATATCTTTAATCATGCGGTTTAGACGCCCTGATATTTTCCTCTCTGAAGATAACATCTAGGCCTCAGTTGTATTTCAGCTCGAGGCCCAGAAAAGCAACAAAACCAGACAAGTGACTCAGTGGCTGCCTCAGCACCAGCTGCATTGGATAATGACCGCCTGCCCTGGCGCTGACCAATCAGTGGAGACTACGTCCCTGAAACCACACACCTGGAAAGCTGATGAATATTCTATTGAGACCCTCCTCTGAGACCTCCCCTAAGATTCCCACCTGCAAGAGAGAGAGGAATATGCTCAGGATGAAGGACTCAGTGTGTGCTCTCGCACAGGGGAGCATGCCAGCACCATTCCCTTCCCCTTTCTTTCCTCTAAGGGTCCCAACAAGACTTGCAACCAGGGGAGCAATGAGCAGCAGCAGCTTGTCCCAAGCTAAGCCCCTGAACCTGTGTCCTAGGCCCCCTTTTCTCTGACTTCCCAGTGAGCCAAAGCAGCCCAGTTTGGGCTCTCCTGTTGCTTCTTCTATGTCCCTCCTTGATTCACTGTCCTTAAGTGTGTTCTTGCTGCAGCTAATAAATTTTTTTCTTACTTTGCTGTCTCTTGATTGAAATCTTTCCTGCAAGTTGACAGGAGCTGAGGTCTCGTCTTCTCACTGGTAACAGTAGTAATGGTAGTAGCTGCACTAGTATTTTGATAGTCTGCTAATTTGGCAACGGTTGCCCCTTTTGAAGGTACTACTATTACACTTCAGGCAGTTGAAGCCCTTCCATCTGTGTCAGGAAAACACCTAACACCAGTTGTTTTTATTTTATTTTATTTTTTAAAAAATATGTTTGTATTGATCTTTGAAGGGAGAGAGAAAGATAGAAACATCAATGAGAGAGAAACATGGATCGGCTGCCTCCTGTACGCCCCCTACAGGGATTCATCCAGCAACCCAGGCATGTGCCCTGACCAGGAATCGAACCAAGGCCTCTCAGTCCATGGGACGACGTTCAATGCACTGAGCTGCACTGGCCGGACACTCATTTACATTTTAGAGAGATTTCCAATTAAACCCTTTTTGTTTGAAACAGCAGACTGAAAATGTTGGGTGAAAAGATAATTTTCTTTGTTTATTGAAAATGTGTGTGTATGTGAAATGTTTAATTCTTAAAGTATATTTCATTAGTAGTTCACTATTAGTGAGGCTAATTTTGCCTACATAGAGCTTATTTGCAGCTTACCACATTTATCTTCGAACTCAGCAGATGATCTGATACAATTAGACTTTGTGAGATTAATTGGTAAACAGTACCATTATGCCACTCTCAGAATGAATCAAGAAATTCAATAAACTATAAATTTTCACACTATTAAAATTTTTATTCAGCCAAATATCCGGGTTTTTCTTTCTGTCTGTTGCCAAATTAGAACAGTTTGATTATTTAACCTACCATTGTATATACATTATCCTTCCAAATAAGAAACAATTTGATTCCAAAGTTTAAAATGTAGCTTCCAAAATGACTCCTTATTGTAAATTTAAAGAAAAAAGTCCTGCAAATTAACATGATTTTGATCCTTGATTAAAATATGAACCCTGTACCAATCACGTCTCTCATACAAAATGTATATTATTAATAAAACTTTCAAAAAAGATCTTGGATATTTATTGCCCATCATATAGGATGTTTGCTGCTATCTGAGGTGGGGAGAGGCTTTCAGCCCTCCATTGTATTAGTTGTTTAAAATATTTACTCACCCGTCTGGTGTGGCTCAGTGGTTGAGCGTTGACCCATGCACCAAGAGGTTGCTGGTTCGATTCCCGGTCAGGGCACAGGCCCAGGGTGTGGGCCCGATCCCCAGTGGGGGGCATGCAGGACGTGGCCAATCCATGTTCTCTCTCATCAATGTTTCTATCTCTCTCTCTCTCCCTCTCCCTTCCTCTCTCTCCAAAATCAATAAAGAAAAGAATTTTTTTTTTTTAATTTACTCAAATTTGGGTGAAAGCAGCACTCTGTAGGTATTAACATATGTAGGATCATATACAAAGTTTACCAAAAATAGGAAAATATAATGTTACTGGACTGCTTTGGTCATTTTTTCTAAAATAAGAATGTCTCTCTTTTCTAAGCAATGACAAGAGATGTAAACAGATTAAAAGTCCTATTCAAATGTCAATTTTCTCTTTTCAAATAGAAATCACATATAGAGGCATTTTACCCAGTCATATATTTCTACTGCTTTGGACCAGCTCCTCTTGAAATATATATTGTTAAAGATACACTAGAAGGTTTCTAATCAAGTATCTGTTTTTTAATTACAGAAAAAACGGTGTATTTAATATAGAAAGATTAGTCACCTGGTGTGGCTCAGTGGTTGAGTGTCGACCCAGGCACCAAGAGATCACTGGTTCGATTCCCGGTCAGGGCACATGCCCAGGTTGTAGGCCCGATCCCCAGTGGGGGGCATGCAGGAGGCAGCCAATCGATGTTCTCTCTCATCGATGTTTCTCTCTCTCTCTCACTTTCTCTCTCTCTAAAATAAAATGAAAATTAATAAAAGGGAAAAAATTAAAAATAGAAAGATTAGAAAATGTCTATATTTATAAGGAAGAAAATACAACAAACACTCAAATTCTGTGACTCAAAGAAATTCACTGGTAAAATGTGAACATGTATCATTTTTTAGTATTTTTCCTGCAAGTCCTTATATACTTTTTATTATAACAGGCTATATTTTTCATTACTTAATGACTTCTCGGAGAATTATACTTTCTAGTAGCTTACTTATTAGCTGGATATTATTCCTTTACATAAATGTATCATAATTTACTTAGACAGTGTCCTATTATTAATAATGTCCTCACGTGGTTGAGAACAATGGGTATTGTGTGTATGTTGGGTTATAAATTGCAACTAATTAAAAATTGGCAATTTTAAGCAGATGGATTAAATCAGATAAAACCCTGGAACTGTATCGGTTACTTCTTGAAAGGCAATGCATTTATTTTATGTAATAAAAATAAAAGAAAAAGGTCTTCAGGTTGTGGTAAAACCCTTAGTTTTGAAGGTTAAATTAAATTCATGAAAAGTTAGGGCTAGAGACTACATGAAAGAAATATGGACAATTTATATATATGTCCATGTTTCAAATTTTCATCTTGGATCTCAGTATCAAAGGGCAGGTCCTTTTTTATTGAAATGCAAATTATTTCCTGCAATGGTAACAAATCTACTCAATTCACATAGAAAGAAAGAATCATGTTTCCTTGCCATCATGAGTATTAAAGTGATGAATAATCTACCACCTAGGACAACTGTATATGCTCCCATAACTTACAACTTTTATTTGTCTCAACCAAAATGAAAGAAAATAAACAGTTTTACTACAGTAAAAATTACGGAACCCAACAACTTTCCGAAATCAGTATTACTATGCTAACTTAAAAATTTTTGAGAGTTTTCTTCACATAACCTCAATTATGTTTTAGCTGAAATTACTAACTAATGAAAGTTGGGCTTTCTTGACATGTATAATCTCTATTTCTTTGAAATTTATTTATAAGTGAAATTGAATTATTTTCACTAGTCAGTAATTGCTTGACATTTCTTTTCCCAAAACGCAGGCTCTGTTATAACTGGTCCCTTCTTCTCTTCCATCCCCACAGACTTATGTTATTCTGAAGCTGCTGATATAGCTTTTAGCTTTTCTGCCTTTCTTTTGAAACTACTAAAACATCTGGATGAAAGTTGCTAATATTCAGTTAAAAACCCAGATGCTCTAAGTGTATTTTTGCAGATGTTTGTTGAGAGGAAAAGGAAAGTTTCTGTTTATCCTTAAAAGAAAAAGAACACACATCTGATTGCATCATTATTGGAATGTGTTTACAAATGGGCAGAGGCATTGTATTCAAACAAACTCAGGCAGGATTTGTAATCAATCAATCTACTTCTCTCTCTCTCTCTCTGTCTCTCTCTCTCTCTCTCTCCCCTCCTCTCTCTCCCCCCTCTCTCCCTCTCTCTCTCTCTAACCCCCCCATATGCCTAAGCATGTTCACCTTTGTTTTCTGTGTTCCTACATAATATGTCTCACCAGAAGATTGCAAGAATCCAAGCTTTAGATTTACACTTTAAGTACATAGAATAAACTTCTTACTGCAATCTTAAACCTATGCCCTGGCTGGTTTGGCTCAGCGGTTAGAGCGTCGGCCTGTGGACCAGAGAGTCCCATGTTCGATTCCCACTAAGGGCACGTACCTCGGTTGCAGTTTGTCCCCGGCCCAGTTGGGGTCGTTTGGGTGGCAGCCAGTCAATGTGTCTCTCACATCGATATTTCTCTCTCTCTCTCTCTCCCCCCCTCGCTCCCTCCGGCTCTATCTGAAGATAAATGCAAAAATGTCCTCGGGTGAGGATTTGAAAAAAACCTAAACTGCACTCTTTGGATGAAGGGTGGTACTGGAGATTACCCTAGATAAGAATGAAAATGTACCTCATTTCTCATTGGTTATATGCTGCATTTCTGTATCTATGTTGAGAAATCTCCCAGAGAAGCAGGATGATTTGTGCACATACTTTTACATGACTGTAATTACACCTTCATACTCTCACAACATCACACTAAATTTGCACAGCTGGCAAGATGTAGATATTATATACAGATCACTGGTTTTTATTTTTCCCATTATCTGGATAATTTATATTATATGACGAGAGACTAAAATTAGTATGAAGAAATCTTCAGTTTATAAAATGTGTATATTTTAAAATATAAATTCAACAGAACAAATGACTTGGTATTGTTTAAAATAAAGGTGATTCTTTTATCATGAAGTATTGTTTGGTAATATAAGATAATCACCATATAAATATATTTTGATTGAGCTGTCAATAATTAAATTTATTCGGGGCTGAAAGAATCAACAATGATGGATCTTTATTATTTTATCTTTTATTTTTATATTTAAAGCAGATTTGGAAAGAGAAAGCAAAAAGAACATTGAAACTGAGAAATTATTAGCATATAAAGTTCAAAATCCATTAGAATCAAGTGATTTCACCATCCCACACGTGAGCATATCTAAAGGGACGGTTTGCTGAAGAGATATGATAAATATAGAAATTGTAAGATATTACCTGAACTTTGTGAATTTCCTTTTAGTTAAAGTACCTAGGCTTCTTTAAATAGGAAATCTTTTTCAAGTTACATTCAAATGCTTCTTGTTTGGGCTTGAACTGTGAATACCTCAGAACCACTTTGATTGGTTCTAGCTTTATTCAGTTGTGATAGAAACCCATAATAAACAGCACAATATAACACTGTCTATTTTGTTTGCTTTCAGTCCTTTAGATTATTAATATGAATCCATTTTCCTTAAAATTTATTTTTCTGTAATGTATTTTTCTTGGATGCATTACTCATCTCAAACAATAATAAATGACTTATCTTATGTCAATACAAATTCTACTTGCAGATGATCTCCTACCAGCTCCGTATATTAATAACAATTTTTACCTCAATAATGCCTCTTATCTCTTCTGTTTTATTCTTACTCACTATTATTCGCTAAATCAGACATTCATGATCTCTCATTTAGACTACAGAACAGTGTCTTAAGTGCTCTTGCTTTTCATAGTTTTTCCTCATTCCAATCAATCTACAAGAGTTTTTTTCTAAAACAACACTCAGGTCGCATTGTGCAAAAATATTCAATAGCTCTCTCTATATATGCACAGGCATGCGTGCTGATTTTATATATTGCAGAAAGAAAAAGATTGAATATTTTTAGGAATTTTTTCAGGCTTTACTTGCAAAACACTTTGATTCTTCTCAGAAAAAAAAATCTCAAGCACAAAGCTGCAATTTAAGTGCTTCTTTCTGCCCTTGTACAATAGGAAATCAAACTAAGAATATATTCACAGTATTGTTTCTAATGTAGCCTCTTCCAGAATGTCAATCGTTTCAAGAGCCTCGAGATAATTAATATATAATCAACCTTAAACCTTTAGATAAGTGCTCATAATTGGCACCGATTTTTTTTCTAACACTTTTCTCCCTCATTTAGTTACAATTTTGTCTGCTTCATCTAATAATCAGTTTGCCAGAGATTGTGTTATGTCCCAAATGTATGCTTATGCCTTTAAAATTTGATCACTCAAGAATGTGTTTTTGTCTCTTTAAAATTAGGGCATTTTCTGGCGAACGCTCTTTCAAACTAAAAATTAGAACAGATAACTTTATTAACTTTCCAATGGTAACTATGGCACTCTTATAAACACTTTGTTTTCTCAATAAAACCTTCAAAATAATATGACTCTGAAACTGACTTGTCATGTACCAAACAGCACTGTGAGTTGGTTTCAATTTAGATTGTTTCCTTAGAGTCTAGTGAGAACTTAAGCACGTTTGAAGTGAGTTTTTATTATTTTCTCTTTTCGCTGTACTCAGAATTAATGTTTCAAAAATCTATTACTACTTTATGGCATTATTTAAGCTATTCTTATTTTTCTGATCAGCCAAATAAAATATGTGTCTGTGTAATGATTTCTAAGGAGAAACAGCTCCATCTAATGGCCATTTGAATCATATCATTCTTTTCATTTCCAAGTTTTAAAAAAGCTATTGTAAAAATGATTTTCCTGGTAGAAACAAAAACTCATTTACCTTTAATATAAAACTCTATTTAGCATATATATTTGAACAGTACACACACATATATATGCATAAACACACAGGAATATATATATTCCTGTGTGTGTGTGTGTGTGTGTGTGTGTGTGTGTTTGTATTCATGGTAAACCTCAGAAATATTTCAGGATTGGTTCCAAACCACTGCTGTAGAGCAAATACCATAATCAAGTTAATTTTTTGGTTTCCCAGTGCATATAAAACTTATGTGTACACTAGACTGCAGTCTATTAAGTGTGAAATCGCATTATGTCTAAAAAAAACAGTGTACACACCTTAATTAAGAAATGCTTTATTGCCTATATGCATATATGCAGAACCAATGGACACACAGCAGTTCGGTAAAGGGGGGCAGGAGTGGGGAGGAGAGACTCAATGGGGAGGGAAAGGAAGGACATCTGTAATCCGTTCAAAAATAAAGGTAAATCTAAAAAATACTTTATTGCTAAAAAATGCAAACCATCTTTGATCCCACAGCAAGCTGTAATTTCTTTTCTTGGGGAGGGGCTTACCTTTAATTTCTATAAAATGCAATATGTGCTGCAGGGGACCGAAGTTTTTACCAACCTGAAGCTGCCTTTGGGGATGCGGATTTTACACTGGTTATTTTAAAAAAAGGACTCACGTCCGGCCAGTGTGGCTCAGTGGTTGAGCATCGACTCATGCACCAAGAGGTCACCAGTTCGATTCCCGGTCAGGGCACATGCCCAGGTTGTGGGCCTGATCCTCAGCGGGGGGCATGCAGGAGGCGGCCAGTCGATGTTCTCTCTCATCGATGTTTCTATCTCTCTCCCTCTCCCTGCTTCTCTCTGTATAAAGCAATAAAGAAAAAAAAAATGACTCAGAAAAAAACTTTGACCTTCCCTTCTGTTCCCCCTAAGAGATTCAGATGGAAATACCTGCTTCAGGAAACTGTAACATAATCAAGTTAGCAGTAGCATCCGATAGGTCTACAAGCCTGATGACTAGATCCCCCTTCCTCTGAGTCCCATTGTGTTCTGTGTTGCTTAGCAAAAATGTATCTGCCCTGTGTGCTCTTTACACTCTTGAAATCTAAGACCCTGTTCCCTTCCTTTATCCTTTGTCCAAAATTTCATATGTGTCCAGCTTTGCCTCACTGTCTTTGGAATGTTCATGCTTAAGTGAATTCTCTGTATGCACACTTTAAAATTTCGGTTTTCTCCTGTTACTCTGTCTCCGTTAATGTGATTATTAGCCTAGCCAGAAGAGTTTAGAAGGTGAGAGAAAAAGCATTATTTTTTTAGACCCTGCAGTATGAAGTAAATGAAGTAAAGCACAATAAAATGAGGTATGTCTTTAAAATAGTTAAACAGCCCAGCTGGTGTGGTTCACTGGTTGAGCATCGACCCATGCATCAAGAGGTCGCTGGCTCGATTCCCAGTCAGGGCACATGCCCAGGTTGTGGGCCTGATCCCCAGTGCGGGGCATGCAGGAGGCGGCCAATCGATGTTCTCTCTCATCGATGTTTCTATCTCTCTCTCTGTAAAAAAAAAAAAAAAAAAATCAATCAAGAAAATAATTTTAGCCCTGGCCGATTTGGCTCAGCGGTTGGAGCATCGGCCTGCGGTCCAGAGAGACCCGGGTTCGGTTCCCGCTAAGGGCACGTACCTCGGTTGCAGTTTGTCCCCGGCCCTGGTTGGTCGTGCGGGTGGCAGCCACTCGATGTGTCCCTTCACATTGATGTTTCTCTCTCTCTCTCTTCCTCTCTCTCCCTCCCGCTCTATCTGAACAAAAAAATGGAAAAATGTCCTCTGGTGAGGATAAAAAAAAAAAATTTAATTGTTAAACAGGGAGGACTTGAAACTCAGGTGGCCCTACCACCATGGCAGCCTCCATAAGCAAATCAAAATCTAAGTCTATAAATGAATGGCTCAAGGTTTAACAAATGAAAACTTACAGGCAACAAATCACAAAAATCCATTGAGATTTCAAACTAGTATAATATAACCAAACAATAATTTTCTTACTCTGCTCCTACCTTCTTTTCTATAAAGGCCTCTGCCCAAGCTCCTGTTGGGGGAGCACATCTAACAATTTCCAGTTTGATGCTTCTCAATTCAAATTTATTTTTACTCCAATAAACTCGTACAATGTTTAATATGCTTCCATTTCTCTTTTAATAGTTCTGGTGAGAAGAGGGACTTTTGATAAGAAAAGAAACCTGGAGGACAAGGTACCTATCACCCCTGAAAGGGTTAGTAACGTTTCAAAAGGTAGCAGTAAAAGCTTGCAAAAGGCAGAAACTGAAAAATGTGTTGCTTGCATGACCTTGGCTCAGATTATCGGATTATCCACAAGACAGTAAATCACCCAGCAGATGCAGGACGAGATACCAGACCAGTCCAACTGCAAAGTGGACAACGGGCCAGGCAGAGTACGTCAGCAGGAACTGCCGGAAGCTAGAAGCAGAGTATATAACCTACACCCCAACTGTTATTTGAGGCTGACCCCTTTTTCGGGCTCAGCCCGCCTGCTCCCAGGCACACACAATAAAATCGTTTTGCTCTACATTGGCCTTGCGTTGTGGATGTGATCTCCCACTGGTTCAGACTTTTTAGCCCCAGGAGCAATGAGCAACCAAAGAAAGGTAACTGCTGAGCCCCTTCAGCTGACTGCTTTCTAGCTGCTTTTGGGTGTCATGAGTAAATCCCTTTGGATCCTAGCTCTGTACCTTTTGTGTGATGAGTTGTCAAACATTACTTGAGAATTTCTTCTTCCAAACTGGGTCCAGATCTAGCCAGAGCTGGACTGGCTCTAACTTAGAAACTAGACTAGGTCTTGCCCTGGCCAGTTTGGCTCAGCGGTTAGAGCGTCCGCCTGCGGTCCGGAGCGGTCCGGAGAGTCCCGGGTTCGGTTCCCGCTAAGGGCACGTACTTAAGTTGCAGTTTGTCCCCGGCCCCGGTTGGTCGTGCGGGTGGCAGCTACTCAATGTGTCCCTTCACGTCGATGTTTCTCTCTCTCTCTCCCTTCCTCTCTCTCCCTCCCACTCTATCTTTACAAAAAATGGAAAAATATCCTCGGGTGAGGATAAAAAAAAAGAAACTAGACTAGGTCTTGAATTTGACTGGGTCTGACTTAAACTGGACCAGGTCCAGTGTGAGGCCTCAGGTGAAAAATTTTTCTTTTAAGGCTGAACAAGCAGATCATCCTTAGATAATTTTGAATTACAGTGGCCACAGTGGAAGATTTTCAACTTAGATAAGCTTAGCTATTTCCAGGGTACCTTAGAGGAAAAGGGGTCTCAGGCAAGCAATTACTGTAAATGGTAGAGAAAAAATTCTTTTTCCTCTTCTATAGTTTCTGGTGATCAGCATGAGACCTGCTGGAACAGCCCACTCACTCCAGAGCCTACAGACAAGATCTTGGGAAAACTGGCAGAAGCCAGCAAAGGGTGAGAATTCTTACCAAAGTCAGTTATTTAGATCTCTCTCTGTGGTGCCTGATTGGGAAGATCAAATTTCATCTTGTCATTTCCTTTCCAAATTCAGATTGACAGGGAAAAAAAAATATTTGGTAGAATTAGAGCTTTGAACTATGACTCATGAATTTGCTTTTTGGTACCCATTAGTTCTAATTTTTTTTCTTTCCCAGAGACAGTCGTAGTCGTCTCGTCTGTTTCATTTTGTGTGATGAGAATGTGACTTAGCAATCACCAGGTTGGAGACCCCAAAATTATGACTGGACAAACATGTGGGTTGCACCCCATTTGTGGGTAGATATGGATGAACAGAAGTGTGAGTTGCAATCCATTTGCAGCTAGCGTCCTATCAACTATTTCCATCTCTCAAAAGGAATGTTCTAAGACTTGATTTCTTTTCATTATCTTTGGGAATGGCTCTGGATCTTGAAATTGGTAGTTGCTTTTGCACCCACTTGGGTATACCTTTTGCATCCATGAAGGTTGTTTAATCCTGCCAGGAATATGTCTTGTGCATCCCTGTGGAAACATGACAAGCTGTTTGAAAGTTACCCACATTGCAAGCTAAAATGAAACTATGCACCCAGAAGGGAAGAAAGCCATTCTGAAGCAGTTGTGGAAGGATTTACTGAAACATTCCAAAGACCCTCAGCTCTAAATCTAGAACAAAAGAGTCTTTTGTTTTCCGTCTTAATTGAAGATTCTCTCCTTGATATAAATAAGCAAGTGGAAAATGATTTTGTTGGATGGGTGTGTCAGTCTCTGGCTATCAATCAAGTTGCAACCCAAGTCTTTGAGAAATTAAAAGCTTTTTCTACAAATCAAGTCTTTACAAGAACAGAAATGTGTCTGTAAAGACCCCCTGTTCCGTCCCTCGATCCCAGAACCTCCTGTGGAGGTTAAAAAAAATACCGTTCCTCCCAACTTCTACGTGTCTCTAGCTGGGCTAATAATCAAATGAACAGAAACAAAGTTACGAAATCAAATCACATTTTAATACATGCTCATTGGCAATTCATATCAGCAGGAAAATTCCAAAGACAATGAGGAACAATTGAGTACATATGTCACTTTGGACAAAGGAGAAAAGTGGGATGGGGTCTGAGATTTCAAAGGAAACAGGAAATTTACAGGTAGTTTAGAAAGAGCAGAACATACACGGCAGGTACATTTTTGCTAGGAAACCCAGAAACAATAAGATGTGGAAGTAATCCAGTAAACAGACTCTGCTTTGGAGTCTTCTTGTCTAATGCTTAGGTGATTACGGTAAGATTCCTTTCCTGAAGCAGGGTTTTCCCTCTGAATCTCTTAGGAAGAAAAGGGAGGGATGGTCAATGTTTCTTTCTGAGCCTTTTGTTTCTTAATAACTAGCTTGAAAATCAATATCCCCAAACCAGTCCCCTTTAGTTTTGTCACTGAAAGTTTAAATAAAAGTTGCACATTCCAGAAGCCAAGTTGGTAGATTGCTCCATTTTTTATTGATCCAATCATTTGGTCCTGAGAATAGGTCAGTTCAGTTAAAGTCATGAGTCTTATTTTAGGAGGCAATAATGCTAAAGGGCTCCCAAAGTGAGGCCTAGATTGTGTAAGTAAGCAATCTGGTATTTAGTAAGAGGTGTGTCCATGAAAACAAACAAAACAAAACAAAGGTTAATGATCGGAACAAACTATAAACCAGTTTTGGAATCTATAAAGCTCTCAGTCAAAATTTCCAGATGTGAGGCCGGCAGCATCTTTTACAGTTTGAAACGTCTCTGATGGTGCCATCAGGTGCTCAGATAAATTTTGCGTGGCTCGCACAGCATCCGTCACTCAGATTGTTTAATCATGAGCTGTTGTGGCAATTTCTCTGGTTTATATGATGTCATCTATCTATAGCGTGTAATTTCAAGGATCAAAGAAAAACCATTTTAGGTCTCAATAATTCCGAGTTAAGTGATGGGAGAGAAATAAAATATTAGTTTGGAGAGTTGCAGCCATATATTTAAGAGATCCTGTAGATGTGGATGAATTTGTGTCCTCTCAAGGTATCCCAAATGTGTGTAGGTTTTTCTTTAGCGTTTCCTAGGAAGCAACTTTTGTTTTTCTCCCAGAAAGCTGCCTGCGAAGCATCTAAACAAAGTACCAGGCTGTTTTTCCAAGGGACTTTCATTGACTTCAAAGGCAATCTAGTTCCTTAGGCTGTCTGGTCATCTCCGATTTTATGCATGTCTGTCTCAAACATGACATTGCAGTCAAAGCCTTGGGAATAAAACCAGTTTACAATTGTGTCCTGTTATAAAGATAACAGATTCTTACTGAATTTATATAAATAACTGTATTGTCATGAAAACACTAATACTCATTCATTAATAGTTTCCAAACACTGGAGGGAATTAAGTACAGAGAAGAATACAAATTTTTCAAACTTGCTTACAAAGTTATATTTACCAAATTGCTAAATCATTGTACTGTTTTACTGCACTGAAACTTCAGGAACATCATGTGATCACTCTCAGTTAATTTCCTCATGTATGGATTGGGGATAATACCAGAAAATACTTCATAAGATTCTAAAAGATTAAGTGAGATAAAATTACGAACAACTTGGTAAACTATAAGTTTAAAGTTGAAACACTTACCCTGGCCAGTGTGGCTCAGTGGTTGAGCATCGACCCATGCACCAAGAGGCTGCCGGTTTGATTCCCAGTCAGGGCACATGCCCAGGTTGTGGGCCCGATCCCCAGTGGGGGGCATGCAGGAGGCGGCCGATCGATGTTCTCTCTCATCAATGTTTCTATCTCTCTCTCCCTCTCCCTTCCTCTCTCTCTAAAATCAATAAAGAAAAAAAAATGTGAAGATGTAAAGTTGAAACACCTAATTTATGTATTTTATTGATATAGCCATTTTGATGATATTGACTATATTTAAGGAAGCTCTCCTTAGCAATTGTCTCTAAACACCATACCCCATGTTTTTAACTATGAGAGATTTTTTCCCTTTCAAAATTATATATGATTTTTAAAATATTTACAGTGTCATGAATATTAGGTGGAGAAGGTAGATAATTAAGCCACATAACACCTTTTGTGAATAAAAATAAGTCAACTACTAAGAGTGTATTTTCTATGTGGCTTATATTTTGCCTCTGAAAGTATCTCTTAATTTTAACAACATGTAATTGAATGTTTGCTGTGCTTTTCAAAGTCAATTGTCAGTCTTCAGAATCATGGAAGCAGGGAACAGACTGACAAACCTCAGAGGGATGGGGAGTGGGAGGGGAAGAAAGAAATAAACCAAAGAACTTATATGTATATATGCACAACCAATCTACAGGGACATTAGGCTGGGGAAGGCAGGAGGGAGGGAGGAATGGGAAGGAGGGGGTTAATGGGGAAAAAAGGGGGATATCTGTAATACTTTTAACAACAAAAAATTGAAGGTATTGTGAGTCAACTCATTGTTTTTATTCTGCAGAGTATTTGTTTTTTAATGTGTGAATCATCAGACTTGGAAATCCTAAAAACTCACTTCCATGTAGTCTTGAAAATACAGATGAGTTTTACACTTCATATTATATACTTATCATATATAATTATACATAATTTATATTTTAATTAAAATTTATAATTTAACAATATATATAAGCTTTGTAATTTAGAATGCTGTGTGATTTTTGGAAGAATTCAATAAAGTTTTTATTAAAGTGTTAAGAAGAATCATTTCAAATATTCTGTGGGGGTATAATGATCTCTGAAAGATAACATTTATTAGAAATTAAGTTTCAGGAGTTTAAATTATTCTTCACAAAGGTGCTAAAATATTATTTTCCTGCTCTTCTACAAGACAATCAAGGACTTCTGTCAAGTGAAAAATGTAGGATATCAAGCAGAAAAATAATAATTTGTCATAGGAGCACTATTCCTTTTAGAAAGTGTCCTCAGCTACAATACCTTTATTCTTTAAAATGTTCTATATTTTACCCTGGTAGGTTTGGCTCAGAGGTTAGAGCATCAGCCAGTGGACCAGAGAGTCCTGGGTTCAGTTCCCGCTAAGGGCACGTACCTCGGTTGCAGTTTGTCCCTGGCCCCGGTTGGGATCATATGGGTGGCAGCCACTCGATGTGTCTCTCTCACATCCATGTTTCTCTCTCTCTATTCCTCCCTCTCTCTCTCCTGCTCTGTCTGAAGATAAATGCAAACAATGTTCTCGGGTGAGGATAAAAAATAAATAAATAAATAAATAAAAGTGTTCTATATTTTGGCAAGGTCTTCTGCATTTTTTAATATATGTTTGCTTATAAGAACCAGACTCACAGCATTAATTTTCTATGCTGCATAACAAATTACCTTAAACTTAAAGGCTTACATAATACACATTTATTTACATGACTATTTTTTCTACCATACTATTGTCTGTGTCCATTGGTTATGCACATATGCATATAAGTTCTTTGTATTACAATAACTAAGTTCTAGAAACAGCTCAAATGCCCAGCAGTAGACAAATGGATAAAAAAGCTGTGGTACTCCATTGTGTATATGGATCACTGGGTCAAATGGAAGTTAAATGGAGTACTATGCAGTTGTAAGAACGAAAGATCTCTTATCCTTTGAGATGATATGTAGGGACCTGCAAAGTATCATCCTAAGCGAAACAAGCCAAACAGAGAAAGACAAATATCATATGATCTCACTTATTTGTGGAATATATATAATGAACATAACAGTCTGAGGAATGGAGTAGTCCCAGAGACATAGATGTGGGGTACAGGCTGACAATCCCCAGAAGAGAGTGTGGGGGGGAGATAAACCACAGAACTTATATGCATGTGTGCATGACCAATGGACACGGACAACAAAGCTGGGGACAGGGCGTGGAGGGAGGGGGAATCAGTGGGGGGAAAAGGAGAAACATCTGTAACAAAAATAAATCAATTAAATATAATAAATAAATAAATATTTTATAAAAGAATATATATATGCATATAAGAACTTACATATGTATATAAGTTCCCCCTTTCCCTTCCCTCGGAGGTTCTCCTCACTTTTTGTACTAGCTGGTAGTTCAGATATGACTTAGCTGGACCATCTTCTTACAGTTGGTCTCACATGGCTGCGTTCAAGCTGTCAGTCAGAGCAGGGTTCTCATAAGAGACTCAACTGCATAAAGACCAGCTTTCAAGTTTCCTCAGATTGTTAGGACATCTATTTTCTATCAGTTGTAAAATTCATGGCATCTTGCTTTTTCTTTCTTTCTTTTTTTTTTTTTTTGGTACGTTCCCCTAGCAGGAACAAACCGGGGACTCTCTGGTCCACAGGCCGAAGCTCCAGCCGCTGAGCCAAGCTGGCCAGGGCTTTTTCATTTTTTTTAATTTAAAAAGTTTTTTCTTTATTGATATTAGAGAGAGAACATTGATTGGCTGCCTCCTGCGTGCCCCCCACTGGGGATTGGGCCCACAACCTGGGCATGTGCCCTGATCGAGAATCGAACCAGGACCTCTCAGTCCATGGAACAATGCACAATTCACTGAGCCACACGGGCCAAGAGAATTCAGTTGATTTTATGTGGAGGCATGACCCACCTCTAAGCTTTCAAGGCAGCTGCATTTTAGCATTGAGCATATAGGACACGTGGCTGACTGGAAAAGAGAATGTCACCTGTCTTACAGAGTCACCATTACTCTTTTATTAATTAGTTGATTAAAATAATGACTTTTACCCTCCAATAGTCTTATAATCTTAGAATCTATTCCTTGGGAAGAAACCATAGCCATTAGTTCTCAACCTTGCTAATGCCACGACCCTTTAATACAGTTCTTCATGTTGTGGTGACCCCAACCATAAAATTATTTTCATTGCTACCTCATGACTGTAATTTTGCTACTGTTATGTCTTAGGCGACCCCTGTGAAAGGGTGGTTTGATCCCCAAAGAGGTCGCTACCCACAGGTTGAGAACCGCTGCCATAGGCCATTAATTTGTTAATTAGAACCCTGAGAATGATTCTTGCTGTCTTATACAAACTGTATATTGGAAATATCAGCACCATTGACTCTTTTTTTTTTTGTATATTTTCTTTTAGTTAATTAATTTACTTTTGTTACAGATGTTTCTCCTTTTTCCCCCCCACTGATCCCCCTTTCCCCCTCCCTCCCAGCCCTGTCCCCAGCTTTGTTGTCCATGACCTTTGTACATGCATACATGCATATAAGTTCTGTGGTTTATCTCTCCCCCACCACTCCCTCTTCTGGGGATTGTCAATCTGTACCCCACTTCCATGTCTCAGGGACTACCCCATTTCTTAGACTGTTATGTTCATTATATTCCATAAATAAGTGAGATCATATGATACTTGTTTTTCTCTGTTTGGCTTATTTTGCTTAGGACGATAATTTCCAGGTCCCTCCATGTCGTCTCAAAGGATAAGGGATCTTTCATTTTTACAGCTGCGTAGCACTCCATTTTGTATATGTACCAAAGCTTTTTTTATTTTATTTTTTATTATTATTTTTTATTTAATTAATTAATTTATTTTTCTTACAGATGTTTCTCCTTTTTCCCCCATTGATTCCCCCCTCCCTCTCCCTCCCCACCCTGTCCCCAGCTTTGTTGTCCACGTCCATTGGTCATGCACACATGCATATAAGTTCTGTGGTTTATCTCTCCCCCACCACTCCCTCTTCTGGGGATTGTCAGTCTGTACCCCACATCCACGTCTGCCCCATTCCTCAGACTGTTATGTTCATTATATTCCACAAATAAGTGAGATCATATGATACTTGTCTTTCCCTGTTTGGCTTGTTTTGCTTAGGATGATACTTTCCAAGTCCCTCCATGCCATCTCAAAGGATAAAAGATCTTTCTTTCTTACAGCTGCATAGTACTCCATTGTGTATATGTACCACATCTTTTTAATCCATTCTTCTACTGATTGACATTTGGGCTGTTTCCAGATCTTAGCTATTGTAAATAGTGCTGCTACAAACATGGGGGTACATATATTCTTTCTGATTGGTGTTTCAGGCTTCTTAGGGTATATTCCTAGAAGAGGGATCACTGGGTCAAATGGAAGTTCAATTTTTAATTTTTTGAGGTAACACCATATTGTTTTGCACAGTGTCTGCACCAGTCTGCATTCCCACCAGCAGTGTACTAGAGTCCCCTTTTCTTCACACCCTCGCCAACACTTGTTCTTTGAGGATTTGTTGATGGCGACCATTCTGACAGGTTTGAGGTGATACCTCATTGTGTTTTAATTTGCATCTCTCTGATGATTAGTGATGTTGAGCATTTCTTCATATGTCTCGTAGCCATTTGTATGTCCTGTTAGGAGAGGTGTCTATTTAGTTCCTCTGCCTATTTTTTAATTGGGTTCTTTGTCTTCCTTTTGTTGGACTGTATGAACACTCTCTATATATTGGAAATTAACCCCTTATCTGATGTATCATTGGCAATGATGCTCTCCCACAGAATGAGTTGCCTTTCCATTTTGGTGGTTGTTTCTTTTGCTGTGCAAAAGCTCTTGAGTTGGATGTAGTCCCATGTGTTCATTTTCTCCTGTGTTTCTGTTGCCTTAGGTGATGTATCAGTGAAATTTCTGCTGCGTATAATGTCTGAAATTTTGTTGCCTACATTTTCTTCTAGGATTTTTATGGATTCATGAGTTACATTTAAGTCTTTTATCCATTTTAAGCTTATTCTTAGCACCATTAACTGTTGAAGTGCCTCCTTGGTTCTAGGGTCTTTTTGGTTTGTTCATTTTTTTTTTTTAACATTGTTTTAGTATTATCTCAAAAGGAAGTACTATTACTTGATGAACTTCCTCCTTCTGGTTTTGCAGAAAGACTGTGCTGTATACAGTTAGAGGATCAGCCATATGGAAATAAAAGCGACTCCACTTATCCAATAATTCAACAATACTTGCTAAAAACCTAACCTACTCTACACCATGAAATGTACTAAACACGTAAAAATTTTTTCACAAATTTCCGTACCATTTAAGTTACTGGGAGTTTTTGTTCGTTTTTGTAAATAAACATTATCAAAGAGACGCCAGTTACTTCATTAAGATGAAACGCCTACATTTCAATGGAACTCTTCTGAAATTAAAACTTCCTCTTTCTTTTTGTTGGTTTGGCAGAATGATTACAGAATTCTTAATGAAGCCATAAAGATGATTCTTAGAGGAACAAAGTAAAACAAATTCTAAGCTTAATTGCGCAATAGTAGCAAAAGCCTTATTAGAAAGTTCTGTGGCAGAAAACATTTTAAATTCCTGCTTGAACCAGAGAAGTTTAAGTCAACTGCAAAGTAAATTGATGTCAATCATTTAAAAGTACTAATGGGCCCTGGCCAGTTTGGCTCAGCGGTTAGAGCATCGGCCCACAGACCAGAGTCCCGGGTTCAGTTCCCTCTAAGGGCACGTACCTCAGTTGCAGTTTGTCCCCAGCCCCAGCTGGGGTCATGCGGGTGGCAACCACTCGATGTGTCTCTCTCACATCGATGTTTCTCTCTCTCTCTTCCCCCCTCTCTCCCTCCTGCTCTATCTGAAGATAAATGCAAAAATGTCCTCGGGTAAGGGTAAAAAAAATAAAAGTGCCACCCTAGCCGGTTTGGCTCAGCAGTTAGAGCGTCGGCCTGCAGTCCAAAGAGACCCGGGTTCGGTTCCTGCTAAGGGCATATACCTCGGTTGCAGTTTGTCCCCGGCCCTGGTTGGGTCTTGCGGGTGGCAACCACTGGATGTGTTCCTTTTACGTCGATGTTTTTCTCTCTCTTCCTCTCTCTCCCTCCCGCTCTAGGTGATCAAAAAATAAAAAAATGTCCTCGGGTGAGGATAATAAATAAATAAATAAAAATGCTAATGAGATATTCTAGGAAAATATTTTTAAAATGGTGGAAAATATGGGTTTTACTGTAGAGTCACTTAAATGACATTTCAGTATACCCTACCTTTCATATTTTATGTCTTTTAAATAGCCCTATGAACAAGGCATCTTTTGTTCCTCCTGTACTAAGGCAAACCTCATAGATGAATATTAAAATTTATGAGTCAGAAATTTGAGAAAAAACAAATTTCTTTAATGTGTCATACACAAAAATAAACTCTAAATTTAACATTTGAATGAAAAAGAATTTATAAATATGCCAACAGAAAGACAGGCAAAAGATGTTAACTCTTAATTCACAAAAAGATAAATAAAAATGGCAAATCGGTATATAAAATGGCCAATTCACAAGTAACCAAAAAAAGTTATTTATTGAAATTTTTAAAATATGAGATTGAAAAAGATTAATGAGAATACTAAACCCTGTCTATATAAAAGATATGAGAAATTAAATATTTTCATCTTCTGAACAGAGTGTAAAGTCTGAAAGCCTCCCTGGAAATTTGGAAATTTGGCTACTGTGTGTGTGTGTGTGTGTGTGTGTGTATTTTAAAGGCATATACTCCTCCTTGGCTGAGCAGCCCAACTTTAAGAACTGATTAAATTGGATTCATCGTGAATCTATCTTCAAGGATATTTATTGCAGTGTCATTTATAATACTAATTTTTAAATCCACTTAGAATAAATTTAAATATGCAAGGCAAAATGATTAAAATTGGTTACAACCATGCAATGGACTACCATATAGGCATTCAGAAGAGTGAGATAGAATATTAAATATATGTGAAAATATACAGGTGACATTAAGCAAACACTTTTACAAATGGTATGTATTATAACCTGATTTTTTTTTTTATCCTCATCCGAGGACATTTTTCCATTTTTTGTACAGACAGAGAGGGAGGGAGAGAGAGGAAGAGAGAGAGAGGGAAACATCGATGTGAAAGGGACACATTGAGTGGCTGCCACCCGCACGACCAACCAGGGCCGGGGACAAACTGCAACCGAGGTACGCGCCCTTAGCGGGAACTGAACCCGGGTCTCTCCAGACCGCAGGCCGACGCTCTAACCACTGAGCCAAACTGGCCAGGGCTATAACCTGATTTTTAAAACATATATCTATAGGAAAAAAGTAGACAATTACATATAAGTTGTCTGTAAGTGGTGATCTTATGGATAATATTAATTTTCCATTTAGTGCTTTATGTATTTCTTAAATGTTTTGTGATCAAGAAAATAGACATTATTTTTATAAAGTTAAGTAATTAGTTCTCTGAACACATTAGCAACTTTTCTTTTTAATGTCTTTATTGATTTTTTTAGAGAGAGAGGAAGGGAGAGAGAGAGAACATTGATGGGAGAGAGAGAATATCATTGGGGGAGAAATATTGATCAGCTGCCTCCTGCACGCCCCCTACTGGGAATCAGCCCACAACTTGGGCATGTGCTCTGACCAGAAATCAAACCAGGACCTCTCAGTCCATGGGACAGTACTCAATCCACTGAGCTACACTGGCCAGGTTTATTTTCTTTTAAATATAAAATGTTTTCCACATAAATTTTCATGAATCTTTAAGTGAATAGCATAACTCTTACAATTTTTCATTCAGAAAGAACCACCTGTGGTATGTTTAATTTGAATACCAGAGACACTTAACCAGAAGACATTGAGCACTAGTTTTTGAAATCATTTCCCTTCAACCCAAAATGATTTTGAAGTATTTTAAAATATGTTTTTATTGCTTTTAGAAAGGAGGTAGGGCCCTGGCCAGTTTGGCTCAGCGGTAGAGCATCGGCCTGCGGTCCAGAGAGACCGGGGTTCGGTGCCTGCTAAGGGCACATACGTACCTCGGTTGCAGTTTGTCCCCAGCCCTTGTTGGCTCATGTGGGTGTCAGCCACCCTTTCACATCGATGTTTCTCTCTCTCTCTCTCTCTCTCTCTCTCTCTCTCTCTCTCTCTCTCCCTCCCTCCCCACTCTACCAGAACAAAAAATAGGAAAATGTCCTCAGGTGAGGAAAAGAAAAAAAAAGAAAGAGGGGTAGGGAGAGGGAGAGAGAGAAGCGAGAGAAACATCAATTGATTTTTAAGTATTTTTGCTTGCTAATTATACTTAGAACTGATTTATTCCCACAGTAAGTGCCCATAAATTCTTAGGAGGTAATAACGATAATGTGAGATAACATTGCATCAGAGAAACATATATATAACTTACAATAACAGATTCTAGTGTTTTTCAAGCAAAGCTTTTATAAATAGAAGGCAACGTAAGAAAAAAAAATGACCAATTTTATTGTTCTCTGGGATAATATCTTTATGAAATTTGTATTAAACATTAATGTTTTGAAAATTATTTCAAATAGGAGCAAATCTAAAATGTTATATAGCACCATACATCCACTGTCCTTTTGTGGATTAAGATTGAGAGCACTGTGCTTATACACATAAGCATACTTTCAAGAATATTAAACCTGCCCTGACCGGTTTGGCTCAGCAGTTAGAGCATTGGCCTCAGGGACCAAAAGATCTCAGGTTCGATTCCCAGTCAAGGGCACGTACTTGGGTTGCAGGCTTGATCCCCAACCCTGGTTGGGGTCTTGCAGGAGGCAACCAGTTGATGTGTCTCTTTCACATTGATGCCCACCCCCACCCCCCGCCTCGCTCCCTTCCACTCTATCTAAAAATCAATGGAAAAATATCTTCCAGTGAAGATTAACAACAACAACAAAAAATAATATGAATCCCTCCATTTTTAAAAACTTATAAACTTGTTTAGGGTGAGAATATTATGTATAATTTTATTCTACACTCAACAAAGACTTATTTCTATATAACAAACTACAAATACTGTATCTGTTATTGATATACCATGTGGTGAAAATTTACAAAATTTAGATCAGGACTTTAGAGGCGATTTGGTGAGCCATTTTGTAAGTGACTGTGTAAGTAATCAGTTACTAAGGTATATAACATAGCTATTCACTGTCAGTTAGTAATTAAGTAGACCACAATAATTTGAACACAAAGTGATAAGACCAGAGATTTAGTGATAAACAGATTAATTCAGATAAGACTACTAAAATGCCTGGTGTTCAAAATTCATACCATCTTATTTTGTTTTGGTCCTGGCTGAAGAAAGGCATAGGCAAAGCCACAATTGCTGGTCTTATGTATTTTCTACTTAAACATCCAACTTTGTGCCTATGCCCATCTCTGCTACTGTCTTGAGATTCTGTCAAGTGACAATTTGAAACCTGAAGCTATAGTTATCTGAGATAAACTCGATGTTGCAACTTTATTGCTTTAATGTCTTCCAAGACTTCCAATTAAACAAAGACAAGATTTCCCTAGCATGATATATATAACTCTTCTGTTCTCTGCCAGCAAAACCATAACCAACCTTGTTTTCTTCTCCTCCATCACTTACACTCTACTCACAAGCAAAATTAAACTACATGTAGTTTCCCTAAAAATCATCGCTTACCTGTGACTCCTTGCTAGTGTACTGTTCTGCCTGGAATGCTCCCTCCATATATACCTGCTTACAAAATTTAGACCCAGTCTTGCCCGGCCAGTGTGGATCAGTGGTTGAGCGCCGACCCATGCACCAAGAGGTCGCTGGTTCGATTCCCAGTCAGGGCACATGCCCAGGGTGTGGGCCCGATCCCCAGTGGGGGGCATGCAGGAGGTGGCCAATTGATGTTCTCTTTCATCGGTGTTTCCATCTCTCTCTCCCTCTCCCATCTTCCTCTCTCAAATCAATAAAGAAAAAAATAAATAAATAAAAAAAATAAAAGGCACCCTGGCCGGTTTGGTTCAGCGGTTAGAGCGTCAGCCCATGAAGCAAAGAGTTGCGAGTTCGATTCTGGTCAAGCACACCTACCTCGGTTGTGGTTTGGTCCCCGGCCCTGGTCGAGGTCGTGCAGGAGGCAGCCAATGGATGTGTCCCTCTTGCATCAATGTTTTTCTCTCTCTCTTTCTCCTTCCTTCTCTCCCACTCTATCTGAAGATAGATGAAAAAATATCCTCGGGTGAGGATTTAAAAAAAATATATATATATATGTAAAAAATATAGTTTATTATTGTTTGATTCTGTAAGTTTTTAGATTAATCCAATATCTAATCTTTACCTTAAAAGATAAAAGGTGAATGATGACTTTCTGTTGCAGAAACTCAGTGAAATGAAATATAATTAAGATATATTTCAATTAATTTCATTATTTTGTATTCATTTTGTCTGATACCCGCTTCTGTAATGTGTAATAGAACTAGTGGCAAATTTTTTCAAAATAATAAAAAGAAAGGTGGTCTTGAGATCTTCAATGTAACCAGGTTATGTGTGAAAGAATAGGTAGAATTCCTGATTTTAAAATGACCCATTACTTTGTAGTTGGTTAATCAGATCAGTCTCAACACTTAGCTGATGTGATCTAAGGTGAAAAGCACATGATGTTGATACATTTTTTAATACAAGCAAGAGAATGTCCTCACAGTAGAAACACACATGATGATACGAAGGCTGCTGGGCAGAGTAGTTTCAGTCGGCCTCTTAGTTGAGTTAAACCACTGGGATACTTCCTAATGTTCGACTGCCATCCCTACAGCTGGATATTGACAAAGATTGTGTCATTGTTCAAATTCTCCTCGAGCTCCCTTAAACTCTTCTTCAACTTGTCTAGCATCTGGCCTTCTGTGTTCCTTTCTGCATTGCCCAATTTTATCAAAACTCCTGATAAGTCACCGTAATCATAATACCCCATTCTTCATATCTGATCACCCTTGAGATCTAATCGGATTCCTCAACTTTCACTGTCTTCTTGGTGTTGTGGATCACCCTGGCCTGCCCTCAGCAACCATCCTATAGGTCAGTTTAGCCAGAGTACTCTGTTACCTATGGTGTACTTTTCAGTAATTTCCATCCACTGACCCCCCACCCTGCTCTGTAACTATAAATCCCCACTTGCGCCCTGGCCGGTTTGGCTTAGCTATTAGAGCATCGGCCCACTGACCAGACAGTCCCGGGTTCGGTTCCGCTAAGGGCACGTACCTCCGTTACAGTTTGTCCCCGGCCCCAGTTGGGGTCATGTGGGTATCAACTACTCAATGTGTCCCTCTCACATCGATGTTTCTCTCCCTCTCTCCCTCCCTCTCTCCCTCCTGTTCTATCTCAAGATAAATGCAAAAAAAAAAAAAAAAAAGATGTTCTTGGGTGAGGATAAAAATAAAAAAAAATAAACAATGCCCACTTGTTCACACTGTATTCCTTCAGAGTTGAGCCCATCTCTCTCCTGCACTGCAAAATTCCATCGCAGTGATCCTTATACTACCCATCACAACAGTCCTCTACTCCTTGAATGAAATCTTTCTTGCCATGATTTAGCAAGGGTTATTTACTTTTTTTTTCTTTAACAATGAGTGTAGAAATACACAATAATCAATATGTCCACTGGTTTTGATTTGCTTCAGCAGAAATCCCATTTTAAAATGTGGCAACAGGCAAGGTATATAGCTTGCACCTCAGAGTTTAATGGGATAATTTTGCCAATACTGAAGCCTGAATCAGAAATAAGAAGAATCATTTTTAAGTAATAGTAGGAAGAGATGCACACAGATAAGAAGAAATTATTTTAAATTCACAAGACTGATCATTTCAGGGGTGAAAATTTATGACGGTTTTGATTCTATTGGAAGCAGACTCTGAGATAGAGGGTGCTATGCATGAGGCTTTGTGCAGCTGGGACAATCCCTGAACAGGATAACAGGGGGAAAAGTTATCTATATTGGAATTGAACAATTACATAGATGACAGAAGTTAGGAGTTAGTTTTCTTACTGTTGCAGTGGGAGGTTACATATCCGCAAGGGGAGGAATATCAGAATTGTTAACCTTATACCTCAGTAGAAAACAATTTTATCAACTAAAATTTATCATCTATATGTACTTTCTTTTCCCTGTAGCCTTAAAGACCCAATTCGTTTCCAAAGTTACTAAAGTCAGCACAGTTTTTGTTCCCAATTCCATGAGAATGTTTCATACAATTTATGATGTAGTTAGAGTGTTTTATCACATTCTGCATTTCAACCTGAAACCCCACAAGAATTCTTGAAAATATGTATAATTTTATGTGTTTTTATAATAGCCATCTTAATGTGTGTGAATTAGTAACTCGTGATTTGCATTTCCATTTTCTCAATGCCTAGTGATGTTGAGCATCCTTTCATCTACTTATTGGCCATTTGTATATCTTCTTTTAGGAAATATTTGTTCAAATCATTTGCCCACTTTAATTGAATAATTTGTTGATATATAATTGTTCATAGTAGACCGTTATAATCTATTACATTACTGTGGTATATCATCTGTAACATCTCCTCTTACATTTCTGATTTTATTTATTTTAATCCTCTTTTTATTTTCCTGGTGAGCCTACCTAAAGGTTTGTCAATTTGTTTATGCTTTCAAAGAACCAATTCTTTGTTTCATTGTTCTTTTCTATTGTCTCTTTAGTCTCTATTTTATTTACTTCTGCTCTGATCTTTCTTTACTCTTCTACTAATTTTGGTCTTCATTTGTTTCAATTTTTTAGTTCTTTGAGGTATAACATTAGGTTATTTATTTGAGATTTTTTCTTTTTTTTTATACATGCATTTATTGGTATGAATTTTCCCCTTAGAACTGCTTTTGCTGCATTCCACAAGATTTAGTATGTTGTATTTCCATTTTCATTTATCTTAAAGCATTTTTTTTTTTTATTTCTCTTGATTTCTTCTTTGACATATTGGTTGTTCAGTAGCACATTGTTTAATATCAACATATTTGTGCATTTTCCAATTATCTTTGGTAATTGAGTTCTAGTTTCATATCATTGGGTCAGAGAAGATGCTTGATATGATTTGCATCTTTTTAAATTTATAATGCTTATGTTATGGTTAACATATCTATCGTGGAGAGTGTTCCTTATGCACTGAAGAAGAATATGTATTCTGTTACTTTTGCTTTCTATGTATATCTATTAGGTTCATGTAGTCTAGCGTGTCATTTAAGGTTGATTTTTTTTTTCTTATTGATCTGTCTGGATGATCTACCCATTGATGTTATTGGAGTATTAAAGTCTCTTTATTATTGTATACTGTACACTTGTTCTTTTACATTTTTTAATACTTTTCTTAAATATTTAGGTGATCCTATATTAAGGACATAAATGTAAATGTTATATCATCTTGTGGGATTGACCCTTTTATCATTATGTGATCATCTTTTTTATCTCTTATTACAGTCTTTGTATTAAAGTCTATTTTGTCTGATGTAAGTATAGTTACCTTGACTTTTTTGGTTTATTTTTTTTTTATCTGCAAATGACATTTATTTTATGTTATTTTTTTATCCTCACCTGAGGACATTTTTCCATTTTTTTGTTCAGATAGAGTGGGAGGGAGAGAGAGGAAGAGAGAGAGAGAGAGAAACATCGACACGAAAGGGACACATCAAGTGGCTGCCGCCCGCACGACCAACCAGGGCCGGGGACAAACTGCAACCGAGGTACGTGCCCTTAGTGGGAACCGAACCCAGGTCTCTCTGGACCACACGCCGACGCTCTAACCACTGATCAAAACTGGCCAGGGCTCTGCAAATGACATTTTATTTATTCAATTTTTTTTCCAATTTTTATTAATTTATTTTTGTTACAAATGTTTCTCCTTTTCCCCCTTAGACACCCTCCTCCCCATCCCAACCCCCCCCCACACACACACACACATAGCATTGTCTATGTCCATTGGTTAGGCATACATGCATATAAGTTCTTTGGTTCATCTTATCCATCCCCCCTGTCTCCCTACTCTGAGGTTTGTCAATCTGAACCATACTCCTTTCTATGTCTCTGGGTCTATTTTGTCCATCAGCTTTTTCTGTTCATTATATATCCGAAAAATAAGTGGGATCATGTAATATTTCTCTTTCTCTGATTGGCTTATTTCACTTAGCATAATACTCTTGAGGTCCCTCCATGTTGTCTCAAAGGATAAGAGATATTTCTTTCTTACAGCTGCATGGTATTCTATTGTGTATATGTACCACTGCTTTTTATCCATTCATCTATTGATGGACACTTGGGCTGTTTCCAGATCTTAGCTATTGTAAATAGTGCTGCTATGAACATGGAGGTACATATACTCTTTCTGATTGGTGTTTCAGGCTTCTTAGGGTGTATTACTAGAAGTGGGATCACTGGGCCAAATGGCAGATAAATTTTTAATTTTTTGAGGAAACATCATAGTGTTTTCCATAGTGGCTGCACCAGTCTGCATTCCCACCAGCAGTGTACTAGAGTCCCCTTTTCTCCACACCCTCACCACCACTTGTTTGATTTTTTTGGTTTCATATTGCATGGAATATCTTTTTTCACCCCTTCCCTTTCAGTCTGCATGCTCTCTTGTTTCTGACATTACTCTCTTATAGGCAGTCTATAGATGGGTATTGTTTCTTGTTTTATCAGTTCAGACACTCATTATTGTCTGATTGGATTTTTTAGTCAATTCACATGTAAAGCGATTATTGGCAGATATATACTTATTGCCATTTTAAAATTTGTTTTCTGGCAGTTTTGTAATTCCTCTGTTTCTTTATCCTTCTTTTCCTCTCTTTCTTTGTGATTTGATGAGTTTCTTTAGTAGTATGCTTAGATTCTTTTTATATCTAATGCATATTTTTGCTTTGTGGTTACCATAAGGCTTACATATAAAAACTGATATGTATAACTGTCTATTTTAAGTTCATAGCAACTTAAGTTTGAACACTTTCTAAAGCTCTACATTTTCAATTTTTGAATTGATTTTAGAGAAAGGAAGGGAGACAGAGAGAGAGAGAGAGAGAGAGAGAGAGAAAGAGAGAGAAACATCACTGTGAAGAGAAACATCAATCAGCTGCCTCCTGCACACACCCAACCAAGGATCAAACCCACAACCTGAGCGTGTACCCTGACCGGGAATTGAACCCACCACCACCCCTTGGTATACAGAATGATGCTCCAACCAACTGAGCCACACTAGCCAGGGAACTCTACATTTTTATGCCCCCTCCACATCTTATATTTTTGATATCACATTTTACTTCTTTTTTTATCACGTTTATCCATCAAATAATGTATGTACCTGCAGTTATTTTTACTATTTTGGTTTTGTAAACATCATACTAGTTTTATAAGTGATTAATCTACTACTGTTTCCTTTTGCAGTGAGATTTATACCTTCACATGTTTTCTTGTTAATTAGTCCACTTTCTTTTCAGTTTAAAAAAGTCCCTTTAACATTTCTTATAAGGCCAATTAATGGTGATAAACTCCTTTGGCTTTTGCTTGTCCAGAAAATTATCATTTCTTCAATTCTGAATAATTAGGCTGGTATAGTACACTTGGTTGGAAGTGTTTACTTTTAGCACTTTGAATATATTATATGATTTTCTTCCAGCTTGCAAACTTTCTGCTAAAAAATTTTCTTGTACATAAGAACTTGTTTTTCTTTTGTTGTATTTAAGATCCTCTCCTTTCATATTACTTGAGATCTTTTAATTGCAATGTGTCTTGGTGTGGCTCTCTTTGGGTTCATTTTTTAAAACATTCTGGGCTTCCTGGGTCTGGATGTGTATATTCTTCCACAGGTTAGGGAAGTTTTTAGCCATTACTTCTTCAAATAAAGTTTGCTCTCTTCTCTCACTCTTCTCCTTTTGGCACTGCTATAATGCAAATGCTGGTCTGCTTGATGTTGCCCCATAAGTTCTTTAAGTTATCTTTACTCTTTTTTTTCTTTTGCTATTCTGATTAGGTGAGTTCCTCTTCCCTGTCTTCAAGTTCACTAATTCTTTCTGCACCTTCATTAAGTCTGTTTTTAACCCTTCTGATGTATTAAGTTTAGTTATTGTATTCTTTACTTCTGTAACTTCTGTCTGATTTTTAAAAATATTTTCTATCTATTTGCTGAAGTTCTCACTGTATCCATCCATTTAACTTCTGAGTTTGGTGAGCTCTTTATAACCTTCACTTTAAACTATTTTTCAGGTAAATAACTCATCTTAATTTTATTTATATCTAAGGTTTTATCTTCTTCTTGTTTTTTTCTCCTATAATATATTCTTCTGTCTCCTCATTTTGCTTGAATCTCTGTTGGTTTCTATGCATGAGATAAAACAGCTATTTCTCCAGTTTTGAAAGATTGGCCTTTTGTAGATTAAACATATTGTTCAAGTTTTCTCTAGCTTTGGGTTGTCTTTCAAACTTGTGTGATTTTGCAAACAGCTCATTTTATGTATTTATTTATTTTTATTTAATGATTTTAAAGAGAGAGGAAGGGAGAAATAGAAACATCAATGAGAGAGAACATTGATTGGTTACCTCCTGAATGTCCTCTACTGGGGATCGGGCCCACAACCTGGGCAAGTGCCCTAACTTGGAATTGAACCAGTGACCTCTTGGTGCATGGCTCCATGCTCAACCACTGAGCCACACTGGCCAGGCGGCCCATTTTATTTTTAATAGCTTCCAATAGTTGAGGGCTTGTCAAGATCAGTCAATGTCCCAAAGGACAGGATCTCAGTCAGCACCTAGATTCAGGCTGATTGGAAGCCAGAACTGGAATATATATATTCCAGTGGGACTACATGTATAATTCCTGCTTACCACCAAAGCTAAATGATCTATAGGTGTCCCCTAGGTGGCAGTCACTAAAATCAAGTCTTTAGGTAAGTGCATAAGCTTCTTTCTGGGAGATAACAGTGAGCATTAGTGAGGCAGTGAGAGATCACAATCCTCTGGCCTACATTCCCTGAGAGCACCTTGTAGACTCTAGATGTGTGCCAAACCCGAAGCCTGTCTCTAAGGCTAAAGCTCCAAGATAAGTAAATGGACAACATTCACATAAAGTTTAGGGGTTAGTTTCAGTATGCTATCTGTACAGTGCTCTGTGAGTGGTAGTCTCCCAACTAGCTCTCTGATTGTTACATTTCAACAGGACCCAGGACGCATGCCCCCATGGCTTCCAGAGCCAGAAGATCAAGAGGTGTCCTCTGGGAAGAAGCTATAAAAACAAGGTCACCAGACATAAAAAACAGGGCACTAGATATGTATAAAAGCTCTGCTCTGGAAGAAACTGGTGCTTTGGGGTACAGCAGAGGGAGAGAGCAAAGATGGTGCGTACTGGCTGGAGCAAGGCAGAAAAGGAGTTCAAAGATGGCACTCTCTGAAAAAAGGGGATAATAAGAATAAGAAAAAGAAAAAAAATGGGACCTGCTGATATTAACAAGGCAAACATAAAGCAGGAAGATGGCACCCACCAGCCTCTGTCCCTAGTGCATATCCCAGCAGGCCCATGCCCCTTAGACCAATGTTCTAGAATTAACAAATGAATGCTATTCACATAAAATCAGAGCCCTTCCAAGATGCTGCTTTTGTGCTGGGCCCTTGGGTGGGTGACTGTGTATTAACCCTTTAAGTGTTGCTTCTTAGTTGACCACAAGACCATGGGACTTATGGGCATGAGTTTCATTGGTGTCCAAAGCCAGATGTTTTGAAGGGTCATCTCTCAGATGCCAGTCTTCATAGTTGGGGTGCCCAGTGTACAGTGAGAGCCCTTCACTCCTCAAGGAGAAGCTTTGGGTTTTGGGTTCCCTCCTGATTGTGCATTTTCATGTTGTGGGTAGAATTTTTAGAAGACTCTGTCTCAGCCTTTTCTACCTGTTTGATGTGGTTTCCCCTCTCATTTGCTCAATGTGAAGTGTTTTTTCGCCAATATTTTTTTGCTTTTCTTCTTTTCCAGAAGAAATTATTTCATATATAGCTGTAGATTTGTTGTGTCCATGAGAGGAAGTAAATTCAGGATCTTCTTACATCACCATCTTGAACTGGAACGCTCTCTCTTTTTTTATGTCAGTACCATGCTGTTTTGATTATTGTAGCTTTATAGTAAGTTTTGGAATCAGAGAGTGTGAGTCTTTCAACTTTATTCTTTTTTATTAAGATTATTTAGACTATTCAGGGTCCATTGAGTTTCCCTATAAATTTTAAGATGGGTTTTTCTGTTTCTGCTAAAAACATTGTTGAGATTTTTACAGGGATTGCATTGAATCTTTAGATCAGTTCAGAAATTATTGTCAGGTTAATAATATTAATTATTCTGATCCATTAACACGGGATGTCTTTTCATTCACTAATGTTTTCTTTAATTTCTTTCAACAACAATTTGTCGTTTTCAGTGTCAAATCTTTTGCCTCTTGGGTTAAATGTATCCCAAAGTATCTTACTCATTTTGGTATTGTTGTAAGTGTAATTCTTTTCTTAAAGTTCTTTTTTGATTATTTATAGTTAGTGTGTAAAAGCACAACTGATATTTAGTGTTGATATTGTATGATATTATATCCTGCCACTTAGTGAAATTTATTTATTACTTCTAATAGTCTTTGGATATTTTTGTATGTGGAATCTTCAGGGTTTTCTACATATATGATCATGTCACCTATATGAGATAATTTACTCCTTTAAAAGTTTGGGTGCCTTTATTTTATTTTCTTGCCTAATTTTTCAGGAGAAAAATTAGACATGGTAAATGCATTAGATAAGTCTTAATTGTGTTTTATTTCTTGAATTTCAAATCTGTTTTTGTTTGCTTGTTTTCATTCAATAATTGGAGCTTGTTCTCAGGCAGAGGTGGAAAAGTGGAAGGTGCAAATAAGATGGTAAAGACAAAAGTAATGGAAAAGAAGGAACCTGCAGAGGCTATGAAAGTGATAGGACCAGTTGAACCATAGAGGAAGTACAGCAAGTGGAGCAGTGCAGCCACTAGAGATGATAAAGAACATGGAGTCAAAATAGGCAGTAGACGAAAAAAGAGGCAAAACAGGTAATGGAGTAAGGAAAACAGTGGAACCAATGAAAAGAATATAGCACTTGAATTTAGTGGAGAAGAAAATTGCTCAGAAGTAAATCGTCTAGGTTTGGAGAGACGAACACTCTAAGAATTTATACATCAGCAGGATTAAATACATGATTTTTCTAAAGTAATATGAGCTCTTCTTATTGTTGATATGTTTGTGAATATGATATGGATCTGCAGAATTTCTGGACATTTCACAGATATTTTAATCTTCTACACTACATCCTTGAAAATATTTAAGACCTAATCACCCACACTCAGAAGAATCAGGAGACCTACTTTTTATAAATATTGTGAGAAATACATCTGTGAAGGGAGCTTCAGAATCCTTGATGAACTCTGTGATTGCTCTTTCCTGTTGGCCAGAATTTACAGTGGGAACTGCAGTCACTGAATTGTGATACCTAAATACAATGGGAATAATTGAATCCTGAAGTGGTAGGGGCCAAGTGGTGGCATTCAATCACAAAAAGCAAGGCAAATGGGGTTACCTTAATGGACAGCAACGTCAAAACAGCAATCAGAAAAGTCTGATCTGTGCAAACCTAGTTGAATATAATGTTCCTGGACATGAAATAAAAAAGAAGCCTATTAAATCCCTACTTTTTCTGTATAAAGAAAAAATTTCTCACTCAAGTAGACAACAGTATAACCTGAATCATAAAAACAGAATTATGACATCTTAATTAATTCCCAAACTTTAGCCATAATATGTTGAAGAGGAGGCTCAGTGCCTTTGAGAAAGGACTCTGGTATATCAGTAAAAATGTGTACTAGTAATATTTCTTCTAGTGTTCCCCAAAAGTATCTCTAGTTTTTTTACCAGGATAAATTTGCATTAGAAAAATAAATAACCAGACATTTCAGAGACTACTGCTCAGTGGCTCTGAACTGAAATTAATTCCAGGAGCCCCCAAAAGTTATTATGCTCCACCTGTAACAATAGGGGCTTACAGAGGTTTAGTAATCAATGGAGTTTTATCTCAGATCCATCTCATTGGGACCAACAGGGTCCCAAATAAATCCTATGGTTATTTCCCCACTTTTCAGAATGCATCATTAAAATAGATATATTCAGCAGCTGACAGAATACCCACATTGTCTTTCTGACCTGTGGAGTGAGGGCCATGTGATGGGAAAGGTCAAGGAGAAGCCACCAGAACTGCCTATACCTAGAGTAATAGTAAACCAAAATGAATACTACTATAGAGATTCGTTTCACCATCAAGGACTCAGATGCAGTTGTGATCATTCCCACCTCATTCCCATCCAGCTTGCCTATTTGACCTGTGTAGAAGACAGATCTTGGAGAATGACAGTGGGTTGTGGTAAGTTTAACCAGGTGGTAACTCCAATTGAAGCTGGTATACTAGATGTGGTTTCATTGTTTAGGCAAATTAACACATTCCCTGGTACCTGATATGCAGCTATTGATCTGACAATTAATTTTTCCAAAATACCGATTAGTAAAGAGCATTTTGGTTTCAACTGGCAAGAATAGCAATATAATTTTACTGTCCTACCAAAGAAGTATATCAACTCAAAAGCCTGATGTTATAATTTAGTTGGCAAGATGTCTCCCTGGTCTGTTACATTGATGATATTATGCTGATGGAACCTAGTGGGCAAGAAGTAGTTACTATTCTAGACTTACTGGTAAAATTTCCATGTCAGAGGATTAAAATAAGTTTAACTAAAAATCAAGACTTTCTATTTCAGTGATATTTCTAGGGGTCCAGTGGTATATCAAGATATTGCTTTAAGGTGTTGGATAAGCTGTAGTATCTAGACCCTTTTACAATCAAAAGAGGCACAATATCTAGTGGGCCTCTTTGGTTTTTGGAGACAACATATTCTAACATATTCCTCAATGGGAAGTATTAATCCAGCCCATTTTTGAAGTGACCCCAAAAGCTGCCAGTTTTGAATGGAGCCAGAACAAGAAAAGTCTGGGCTGCTGTGCAAGTTTTTCTGCCACTTAGACAACATTATGTAAATGGTCTCATCATGCTTAAATAGTTAGTGGCAGATAAGGAAGCTTCTCGGAGCCTTTGACAGGCCCATACAGGTGAATTACAACAGAGGCCCTTAGAAGTTAAGAGGACAGCACTGTCATCCTCTGCAGATAACTACACTCTTGGGAGAAACATCTCTTAACCTATTACTAGGCCTTAGCAGAGATTGAATGCTTAACCATGGACCACCAACTTACCATACACCTAAACTGCTCATCATGAACTAGGCATTATCTGACCCATCGAGCCATAAAGTTGAGCATGCACAGCAATACTTCATTATCACGTAGAAGGAATACATACATGATCAGGCTCAAGCAGACCCTGAACACACAAGTGAGTTACATGAAGAGGCCCAAATTCCCAGGGTCAATATTCTTGCTACGCTTCCTTCTTTTTCTGCATCCGTGGAGTTCACCATGATCAGTTGACAGAGGAAAATAACAATTGGGCCTGGTTTACAGACGGTTCTTCACACTATGTAGACACCACTGAAAGTGGACAGCTTCAGGACTACAGCTCCTTTCTGGGTCATCCCTCGCAGGCAGTGGTGAAGGGAAATCCTCCCAGTGTGTAGAAATTCTAACAGTGAATCTAGTTATTAATCTTGCTTGGAAAAAATTAATGGCCATATGTGTAATCATATACTAATTCATGTAGCAAATTGTTTGGCAGGTTGGCCAGTGACTTGGAAGTAATATGATTGAAAAATTGATGACAATGAAATTTTGGGAAAAGCTATATGTATAGCCCTCTTTGAATTGGCAAAAACAAATATTTTTGAATCCCATGTAATGCTCACTGAAGAATGACCTCAGAAGAGGAAAGTTTTAATAATTAAAGTGGGTAAAATGACGCATTCTGTGGTCAGTTTCTTTCACCAACCACCCTTATCATTCTCCAAAAGGCTCATGCCATAAGTGTCCATGATGGTACAGATAGACGTTATATATGGGCTCAACCACATAGATTTCCATTCACTAAAGCTAAGCTGGCTATAGCCATAGTTGTGTGCCTAATCTGCCAACAGTAGGTTCCAAAACTGAAAACCCAATATGGCAAAGTTTTCTGGGGTGACTAGCCAACTCCCTCGTGTCTGATTGATTCTTTTGAAACATTTCCATAATGAAACATATTTTCTTTACTAAAATAGACACTCTTCCATACATACAATCCTGCCAAAACTGCTGCCCATGGACTTAACAGACTGCCTTATCCATCAACATGGTATTCCATGAAGCATTATTTCTGATCAAGGAACTTAAATCACAGTAAAAGAATTGTGGTGATGCATCCATGCATATGGAATTCACTGATCTTACCACGTTCTTCAACATCCTGAAGCATCTGGCTTGATAAAATGATGGACTGGCCTTTATAAGACTTAATTACAGCTCCAGCTAGGGAGCTTATACTTTGCAGAGTTGGGTAAGGTTCTTTAGAGGGCTCCATATACTCTAAATCAGCATCCAATATATAGTTCGGTTTCTCCCATAATGAGGATTCCCAAATCCAACATGGAAAATATGGAAATAGGAGTAACACTTATTACCCAGAGTGACCCCAATTTTTTACATCTGTTCTAGTGACTTTATGCTTTGCTGGTCAAGAGATCTTAGTTCCAGAGTGAGGAATGCTTCCACTAGGAGATACAACAATCATTCCATAGAACTGGAAGGTAAAACTGCTTTCTGGCCACTTTGGGCATCTCATGCCTCTAAATCAACAGACAAAGAAGGAAATTACTGCACTGGCTGGAGTAATTGATTCTATCAAGAGAAAATTGTACTACTGTTCTAGAATGAAATTAGAGAAGAGTATGTCTGAAATTCAGACAATGCCTATGGCATCTCTTAGTATTACTATGTCCTGTGATTAAGGTCAATGGAAAACTACCATCATACAATCCAAGCAGACCCCTCATGAATAAAGATTTGGATTACCCCACTAAGTAAAGAACCATAACCATCGGAGGTGCTTGCTCGCAGCAGAGGAAACAGAATGGGTAGTAGAAGAAAAGAATTATAAATACCAGCTCTTCCCGGCCAGTGTGGCTCAGTGGTTGAGCGTCGACCCATGCACCAAGCGGTCGCTGGTTTGATTCCCAGTCAGGGTACATGCCCAGGTTGTGGGCCAAATCCCCAGTAAGGGCCATGGAGGAGGCAGCCAATCGATGTTCTCTCTCATCGATGTTTCTGTCTCTGTCTCTCCCTCTCCTTTCCTCTCTCTCTAAAAATCAATAAAGAAAAAAATTAAAAAAAAAAAACACAGCTCTGACGAAGGGCCAGTTACAAAAATGTGACTGTAATTATCATGAATGTTTCCTCAGATTATTATGAATACATAAGCATGTGTGTATGCTGTGTGTGTATACATACAGGGTGTCCCAAAAAATGTATACAGGGTGCCTATAGTTTCAAGACAATATTGAAGTTATCAAATTGGCATATAAAGTAGGCAGGTAGTTTGATAATCCTGAGGCAGTATCCCCAATTCCTGGGGACCTAAACAATGGGGGTCTAAGTGTTCCAGTGTTCCTCGGTGAGGATGCATTTGGGAGTTGATAGAGCACTTTTGTATGGTTTCATGTTTGTTTATTTTTAATTTTTTTCTTCATTGATTTTTTAGAGAGAGAAGAAGTGAGAGGAAGAGAGAGATAGAAACATCAATGAGAGTGAACATGGATTGGCAGCCTCCTGCATGCCCCCCACTGGGGATCGGGCCCACAACCTGGTCATGTGCCCTGACCAGGAATCAAACCAGCGACCTCTTGGTGCATGGGTCGATGCTCAACCACTGAGCCACACCGGCCAGATGATAGACACTTTTGACCTATCAGAAACTTAGGATTGCAATAAAGACAACTATAGATTAGAACTTCAAGATCAGAAGGCCAATTTCTAAGAACATGAGTTTTACAAGTAGATGAATACATTACTCCTGAGAAGGCAAATAGACCAGTGTCACTTCAACAATCACCATCCTAGGAGAAACACAGACTAACTACTGAGAGTACAGGGAGACCAGTGGGATCCAAATGGATCCATAGACGTGCAAGGAATCCAAATCCCCTTCCATGCTCTGAGGGTCACAAAAGCCATATCTATCTCCCTCTGAAACATAACCACAAACAGTCTGAGAAAGTATCAGAAGGATGGAGACAGAACAATAGAAGACAAGCAGGCTCTTAAGTCCTCCAAGAAGAAACTGACTGAGTTTCCTAAGGAGTTTATATTTATTAAAGCAGAATGGGATTATAGCATTGTACTCAATCTGTGGTAGGTGTTGATTTTCAATAAATGGGTTTTGACACAGAGATTAAATCAGTTTTATACAATAAAGAGCATTTTTTAAAATATAGGAGATCATTGTTAGTAGGTTTTATTATTCTGTAATTTATTATAATCCTTTTATTTAGGAGAAAATAGGTAGTGCCTGGAAAAGGTATGAAAGTTACTTCTAGAGTGCTAGCAATATTTTATTTCTTGACTCTGGTGGTGGTTATATGGATACATTCATTTTGCAATGATTTAAAGAGTAATATACACATAATCTATGCTGTGTTTTGCATATTTTTTACACTTAGATATCAGTTTACTTAAATACACTTTTTATCTTTTTACAAATTTATTTCAAATAATGCATAAAGTCATTTTTTCATGTGCTAAAAATGTCTTTGAGATTTTGCTTGCTATTGTTTCACATTTATAAATTATTTATAAGAAACAACATCTTTCTAATATTAAGCCTTTACATGTATTCTTTTTTATTTATATAAGCATTTTAAATGCCCTATCCTAAAATTAAACACATTTTAATGTGGTCATTAAGACTACAGCTCTGGAGGAAGATTATCTTCATTGAAAATCTGACTTCACAAAGACCAGCATGACCTTCAGAAAGTAAATTTGGTTTCTGAGTCTATAGTTCTCATTTCTAATTTGGAATAATAACAGAACTGTTTTAAAAATTGAAAGGAACAAATCACTGAAAAAACTAGTGTAGTTCCTGGCACACGGCAGTATTAAAAAAATATTGTCACTGGTTTTGTTATTTTATTCAATGAGTTCTCTACTTTTCTTAAATTTTCATCAGCTTTACTGAAGTATAATTTATATAACGTAAAAGTCACCATTTTAAGCCTGCAGTTCTATATGTTTTAACAAATGTATCATTTAACCATACTGTAATCAAAGTATAGAACATTTTTTATCATCCCATAAAGTTCCATTTCAGATAGAATAGTTTAAAAATTACTTCCTAAAATATAATCTACAGCTATCTGGTCAACTACCTATAATGTGAATGTAGATAACTTACAAATAGAACACCTCTAAGAAGTCTAGTAAATGATCCTTTATTGATTTGTGTCACATCCTTTTAAGTGTCATTTTGCCCTTTTCACTTTGTTGACCTAGATAAAATATATATATATATTTAAAAAAAAAAAACACACACAGTAAAACTAAGACAACAATTACAAAATACTTCTTCCCATTATCCCTCTCCTTAAATTCAATTTGTGTCAAATTTGCCCAGCTGGCATTATGACATCTCAGTAGATTTAAATTTCAATTCAATATGTCATTATTTCAAAAAGTTTGCTTTTCTTTGTGTTTGCCCTCTGCACATGGCATGCAAGCCTGCTACTGCCAATTTAGACCTTAAAATTTAACAATGAGATTTACTCAAGATCTGCAAGGAGTTATTCATAAAAGACGCATTTCTCCTGGTAGCATTGACTCTGCATACACTATTTTTCTTAATGATTTGTGACATTCTGAACAACATACCTCTTTTTCCAGGTGACAGAAATAATTACAGGGAAGTCATCTTTCAGAATTTACATCCATTTTAAAAGAAGCCAGTTAATAATTTTGGTTCTCTGAAAATGTAAAGTGCAGCTGTAATGGAAAAAAAAACATAAAAAATAATTAAGAAAAATGAGTCTCTAGATCATAAATAGAAAATAATTCATTTTGTAAAGATTGTCCCATCTTATTTTAAAACTTTATGTATACATTCAGCCTAGAGTTGAAGTGCTAACCTGGTAATAAGCCATGCAATAAATTTTCTGTTTATGTAAAAAGTATAATAGAATTTTATTAGAAATAGAGGAGCAATAAGTATGATGTGTCAGAATCCTGGCATCCAAATTAAAACCAAGTAAATGATAACCTCATAAATAATAGAGGCACAAGACAATAGCACAGTAGGAAAAAGTATAGCTGAGAGATTTGCTTGACAGTGTCTATTAATCATCCTGCCAAATCACCCTTTACCTCAGGTTTTTCAACATCTAGTTATGTACTTTTCATTTTAAAAAATCACCACATCTCGCCCTGGCCGGTTTTGCTCAGCGGTTAGAGCGTCGGCCTGCGGTCCAGAGAGACCCGGGTTCGGTTCCCGCTAAGGGCATGTACCTCGGTTGCAGTTTGTCCCTGGCCCTGGTTGGTCGTGCGGGTGGCAGCCACTCGATGTGTCCCTTCACGTCGATGTTTCTCTCTCTCTCTCTTCCTCTCTCTCCCTCCCACTCTATCTGAACAACAACAACAAAAAATGTCCTCGGGTGAGGATAAAAAAAAAAAAATCACCACATCTCAGATTATTAAAATTAAATTCATTTTTGTAGTAACAAATGGAAGAAAAGTACAATTTCAAAATGTAGACTTTCAGAAGGAATGTTCCAATAACTTATTATTTTTGCCTTTTTTTCCCCCCCTCACCTGAGGACATTTTTGCATTCATCTTCAGATAGAGAGGGAGGGAGAGAAGGAGGAAGTGGGAGAGAGAAACATCGATGTGAGAGAGACACAGAGTGATTACCATCCACACGACCCCAACCAGGGCCGGGGACAAACTGCAACCAAGGTACATGCCCTTAGCGGGAACCGAACCTGGGACTTTCTGGTCCGCAGGCCGAAGCTCTAACCGTTGAGCCAAACTGACCAGGGCTATTTTTGCCTTTTTAAATGTGGCAAATGGTGGAAATTTACTCTCTTCTCTTCAGCTCCCCTATCATGTTCCCGTATATAAAGGAAAACAGATATATAATTTGAGTGTGGTATTTTATACAGAGACCAAAAATACTACTGCTTCTAATTCTCAAAAACGCATGTTCATAGCAATTAGAAGTACACACCAGAAGCAATATTATGGGTAAATTTCTATTTGTTTTCTGCACATTATGTGATTTAAAGAAGTACTCAATCTTTAGTTGATTATATCTGAGATTCTACTGTATTCTGAGCCAATCATACATAATCCTTCTCATTTTTTAGCATCATGAAAATAGATTTCAGGTCATGTAAAATTTAAATAATCTGAAACCTATTTCTGTATATCATACATAAGTCTGATATCTGTGAAGAGAAAGAAGAAAGGGAGACAGGAAAGAAGGATAGAAGAAGAGGTTAGAGAGAGATCTTATTAAAAATTGATATCCCTTGTGGCAAAACTTCTTTCTTTAAGCACATACTTAGAGAGTCTAAACAGGATCTGACAAATGCTGTAGATGTTTAGAAATATGGGAAAGAAAGATTTACAAAATTATGTAGGATCTGGATAACAGAAGAAATAAGGGTAGTTGTGGAGGGTCCAAAGGATGGATATTTTAACAAACAGAAAATAAATTTGGTCAAAGATTCTGCTTATGTTGACTACACCAATTGAAGAAGATTATATGTGTGTGTGTGTGTGTGTGTGTGTGTGTGTGTGTGTGTATTTATTTATTTCGATGTAGAGTTTGCCCTGATGTAAATGTCTCATCTCTGACCATGAGGAAAAGATTTCCTTTCTCAGTACTTCTTCCTCTCAGACAGAAATGTGTTTGAGATGATGTAATTGTGAGTTCTAGGTTTGATAGTCAAAATATGTCCCAAATTTAGTGTGAGAAAATAAATCAAAATCTTTATTGCAAATTCTGATTTCAGGAAGTTGAGTTAAGAATGTGAACTTTTTAAAGGAAATCCTTGCAATCAATAAATAATTTAATGTTGTACATATTGTGTAGGTAAAGCTATTGAGGCTCAGAAAGTTAAGAAACTAGTCCAAAGCCAGCTTGACTAAGATGTGTTGAGGTTCAAAAAAGTTAATATGTTTAAAATGCTTAAAGCAGTATAAGATTTTGATCTATGGAAACTCATTGCTTTTATGTTTTGTTAATATACCCCTCTGCCCAAATGCCTAAAAATATCTGGAATCTAGTAGAATATTCCTAAATTTTTATTATTATATTTTATAATTTATATATCTCTTAAATTTAATAATGCTTTTTTGATATATCATTTATTCAGAACAAAATCACAAAGTTATTAATTAGTTACAGATCTCATAATGGGCAAAAAGCAAGCATGCATGATTTTTAAAATATTGAATATGAAAGCAATAATAAAATATATTTACAAAAATATATCTAAGCCCTGGCCAGTTTGGCTCAGTGGTTGAGTGTTGGCCTGCGGACCAGAGAGTCCCAGGTTTGGTTCCCGCTAGGGGCATGTACCACAAAAAACATATATATATATATATGTTATATAACATATATATGTTTTATTTTTAAAATATTTAAAGTATTTTGATTATTATGTCATGTGGAAATGATTTAGATAGCTATGAAAAATTCATTAGGATATTATTTTTATTGCATATCATGTTAATTTAAAATTTTGTTGATTATTCTAATTAAAAACATTTTAGAATAATTAATGAAAAGCCTGATGATTAAAAAATTGGCTTATGAAATAACCATGCTGTCTGACACCTTTAAGTTACCTTTAAAGATAGCTTATTTTTTCTTGTTTTTCATCCATCCAGTCTTCATTGTTCTGATATTATGTTCCACTGTCAAAACAAATCTTCATGATCTAGTGATGATATAATGTATTCCACTAATAAATGGAATAAATTTTAATGACACTTCATAATGAGAATTTTTATGCCTCTATTTCTTGTAAATGATGTAAAAATGGTCTACACTTTGCATTCGAGTATTTTCTATCATTGGTTTCCACTATTTATGATTCATCTAGAAATTTTTGTTAGAAGAAACTGGACATGAATAAATAAATTTACTATTTATAATATAGTTTTCTTATGTTTTCTTAATTTCAGAAAACCTACTACTCTCAGTTGTCAAGACAAAATATATATATTCATATATGTAATATCTTAAGTTAATAAAATAGAATCCATGTTTAAATACCTGTTGACCTAAAAATAATAAGCCAAAATGAAATTTAACAAAGTATTTATTTAAGATCACAAAGAATAGCTATTCAGAAAGCACTGATTTTGGCAAAAACCCAAATAGTGTTCTGATTATAAGGCAAAGGGATGTTATGAGAAAGGGCAAGAAAGTCATTGCATGAATACAAGGAAGGAAGTTCTATATGTGCAAATATACTAAGTTATTCTTTAGCTATGCAAGGTAGTGCTAATTCTAAAAACTGTCTTTAATTATCAGTCCAGTACCCCAAATGTCTGCTTTTCTGTTAGTTTTGCAGTTGTTTAAAATACAATGATGGTTTGACCCGGTCCAAAGGTTATTTTGCCCAGTTCAAACATTCCAAATGTTCAAGAAGCAAAACATGGGAAGTAGTTCCTCTGGAATGATAGCCCCAGCTCTATTTTGATATGACTGAAATCTGACTTCTTCATTCTTGGACATCACTGGGGTTTTAAAGTTTTCTACCTGGATCCTGAAGCTCCTACAAAGGCACTTTTGTCCATGGATGGCTGCCAAATTATTGTTGCTGTGGGGGGATATAAGTCAGGGACCTCCTTTTTCCCCATCTTGCTGATGTCTTTATTTTCATTGGTTTTTAATTATAATTGTATACAGTGATACCTCGGTTCTCGAACGCCTCGGATTTCGACCAAATCGGTATTCGACCAGGAGATTCGAGAAACTTTTGTCTTGGAATCCGAACAAATATTTGGAACTCGAACTTCCGAGATGAGCCGAGTTGAGCCGAATGGCGTTCATTCGGCCCAGCGCGCCTTGCTCGCGGCATCAGTGTGAGTGCAGAGAGAGAGTCACGCTTTGTGGAGAGAGTCACGCTTTACACTGAATTTAACCCTTAGACATACTGTACACTTTTATTTCTTGTTGAGACTTATGTTTTTCTACATATCATATACAAATTAGGCCAGTAAATAGGCATTTTCTGGGGCTTGGAACGAATTAATCCAGTTTCCATTATTTCCTATTGGGTTTCATTGCTTCGGTTCTCGAACAATTTGGTTCTCGACCGTCCTCCTGGAACGAATTATGTTCGAGAACCGAGGTATCACTGTAGTCTTTTTCAAATGGCACTAGCATACTATGAAATTTTCAACTCTGTGATCACTATTTTATTTGGAGCTGCTTTATTTCAACCTCAGGTGAAGGGTAAAACTTCACATGTGAGACACACACACAAATTTTTCTGTACAGAAAATTTATCCTTTTTCTGTAAAGGATCAGATAGTATTTTAGTCTTTAGTCATTGCTAGACACATATTTTCACTGTCATATTTTTTGTCTGTTTTTCTTTGTAGGCTTTCAAGATGTTTTTTGTTTGTTTATTTTTTTTATTTTTCTGTATTGATTTTTGAGAAAAGGGAGATGGAGAGAGAGATAGAAACATCAATGAGAGAACCAAAAACAAGGTGGGAGCAGACACTGAGAAAAATCCACTGACATATTACCCACACTCTTCTCTTTTTTAAATTTTTTTTAAACTATTTATATTGTGTTGTTGTTTTTTTATCCTCACCTGAGGACATTGTTGCATTTATCTTCAGATAGAGTGGGAGGGAGAGAGGAAGGGAGACAGAGAGAGAAACATCGATGTGAAAGAGACACATCGAGTGGTACCCCACGGGGGGAAGGGGGACAAACCAAAACTGAGGTACGTGCCCTCAGTGGGAACCGAACGTGGGACCTGGCCCATGGGCCGATGCTCTAACCGCTGAGTCAAACAGGCCAGAGCCTTTTTAATATGTTTTTTTATTGATTTTTTAGAGAGAAAGGAAGGGGGAGAAAGATAGAAACATCGAGGAGAGAGAGAAATATCAATTGGCTGCCTCTGCATGCCTGCTACTGGGGATCAAGGCTGCAACCCGGGCATGTGCCATGACTAGGAACTGAACTGGGACCTCTCAGTCCATGGGATGATGCTCAGTCCATTGAGTCACACTGGTTGGGCTTACCCACACTCTTACCACAAACCATCACAAAAGGAATTTGAGGCTTCTGCTGAACTGACGACAACTATAGCAACAATTAATTTCATACCCAGCCCAACTACTAACTAGATTTACAAAATCAAATACTAAAGCCCTAGTAGAAGGAAGGCAGGCTCATCTTAAACCATAAAAATTATTTACTTCAATATTTATGTCCTGAATAACACATCACACTTTCAATGACAACAAAAATTTTGGAAATCATATAAAAAGGTAAGAAAAAACACATTGTGATAAAACAAAGTATCATAGTATCAGAGTTAGACATATAGCACAGATATTGAACTACTGTACAAGAAATTTATAATAACTGTGATAAATATGTAAAAATATCTAATAGAGAAGATCACATAGATAATTGCAAAAGAGAGATGAAAACTATAAGAAAGAATCAAATAGAATTGATAGAAAAATATTTTCACAATTGTCTTCTAATAAAAACACCATTACATATCAAAGCAGTTTAGATACAGAAAACACAGCAAAGATCACCCAATAAATTTTTATAAACATTTTAATAAAGGCAAATACAGTTAAATTCAGAAAAATGCTATATTTTAATATGATGATGTGTTAAGTACTTAATTATAGAGTAAAGGTTTAAGAACAAGAGTATCAAAAATATCTGTAGGTACTAGAATTTATTAATGAACACAAAATATAAAAAAAAGAAAAATTGTGACATCAAAAACAAAAGAGAGGGTAAAGGGGAGAGTTTACTATGCAATAGGAGTTATCAGCATTCATACACTTCTTGGTGAAATCACCACTAGTCCAAGTAAGGTGCTGGATTCAGTCATACATGTTGCGATCCTTCTAGAGTTGCATGGGTGTCTTCTCCTTGGGTAATAGTCCTTAAAAACCGCTATAACTCCTTGATCCATTGGTCAGATCAAAGAGGTGGTGTTTGGAGGAAGAAACAACAGGTTGGTATTGAGATGAACATCACCAATAAAAGGAAAATGTCTGAGGATGTTACTGATGATAAGAAAAATCTTAAAACATATGTTATTCTCCTGGCATAGCGATTCAGGAGGGTATCTTGGAAGAGGAACTGGGTCATCCATGACTTGTTATTGCTGCTGCTCTACAATGGCAGTGTGTGCTTATTGATATGCTTGAAGGCTCCAGGGTTCTCACTGTGCCAAATCACAAAGAATTTCAATTTATAGCCTGTAACACTGCCCTTAGGCAAGGCTGCTCTCCTGTGCTTAAAAGCCTTGACACCTGTCACTGACTTGTCTTCCTTATGGATGAAAATCCTTTCAGACATCTATCTCCAGGATATGGAGGTTTCATCCATATTGAATATTTGCTCTAGCAAGTAATTTTCCACTATAATCAGCTTATCTAGAGTTTCAAAAAAATGTTTCAGCTGCCTTCACATCAGCACTCACAGACTCACCACTCACTTTCATTTTATGTCATGAATGATGATACTTAAATGATTGAAACCACTCAGAGCTAGCAGTAAATTCAACATCATAGTCATGTCCAACCTTTTCTTTTAGCTTAGCAGAAATGAAAAAAAAAAAAAAAAAAAAGAACACAAAAAACTATTTTGCTTTAGCTGTGATCGCCATTGTGCTGAGCAGGAACCACTTCAATGCCTGGTCTTCAGTCCAGGTCATTGGAAGTTTCTCCAAGCCTGATACAGGCCCTTCTCAAATTTCTGTTAGTCTTATTGCCTTCAATAAAGCAGATCTTTTATCAGCTTCTGTCACTTTGTCTTTGTTCTTCAAGACTGTAGCTGCGTTAGAATGGGACCTGCCAAACTGGCGACCAGTGACCATGATGGATTTTCCATCTTTGTAGTCCTTAATCACTTTTTTCTTTTCTTTGCAGGTCGATCACATGATGTGCCACTTACTGGCAACATAAGCATTGACTTTTGTATGTTTAGGAGCCATGATGACTAAACAACACAAGATTAAATCAAACACAAGAGAAAATTATGTCATCAAGAAATGCAGTAAACAGCCCTGGCTGGTCTGGCTCAGCGGTTAGAGCGTCAGCCTGGGGACCAGAGAGTCCTGGGTTCAGTTCCCACTAAGGGCATGTACCTCGGTTGTAGTTTGTCCCCGGCCCGGTTGGGGTCGTGTGGGTGGCAACTACTCGATGTGTCTCTCTCACATGGATGTTTCTCTCTCTCTTCCTCCTCCTCTCCCTCCTGCTCTATCTGAAAAGAAAAGAAAAAAAAAAATGTCCTGGAGTGAGGATAAAAAAAAAAAAAGAAATGCAGTAAACAAAAGATGCATGAGGCTGCCACCAGCATACCAGAGCATACTGTTTTACAGCAAACTTTTTTACAAGTAGAAAGAGCACAGTCAAAAATGACAAAAAGTATAGTATAGTAAACACATAAAACAGTAACATAGTCATTTATATTAATATCATCAAATATTTTGTATTGTACATAACTGTGTATTTTATACTTTTATTCAACTGGAAATGCAATAGGTTTGTTTGTACCAACATCACCACAAATGTGTCACCTGGTTATTGGAACTTTGTTTTTATCCTCACCCGAGGACTTTTTTTTTTTTTTCCATTTATTTTCAGATAGAGGGGGAGGGAGAGGGGGAGGAAGAGAGAGAGAGAAACATCGATGTGAGAGAGACACACTGACTGGTTGCCACCCACATGGTCCCAACCGGGGCCAGGGACAAACTGCAACCAAGGTACATGCCCTTAGTGGGAACTGAACCTGGGACTCTCTGGTCCACGGGCTGACCGTCTAACCACTGAGCCAAAGGGGCCAGGGCAGTTATTGGAATTTCTGAGCTCCATTATAATCTTATGGGAGCACCATAAACAATCTGTTGTTGATTAAAATGTTATGTGGTGCATGACTGAAATTGTTATTTGTTGTTGTTGCTTTTTTTCCATCCAGCTACTTTTTAACTTTTGATAGAGAAATTCAATCCATTTACATTTGAAGTATTTATTGATATGTAAAGACTTACTACTTCAATGTTACTAATTGTTGACTGGTTATTTTATAGTTCTTTTGTTTTTCTTTTACTTTCTTGCTATATTTCTTTGTGATTGATGATTTTGTGTGTGTGTGGTAGTGGTATATTCTGATTCCCTTGTCCTTTATGTTTTGTGAGTCAACTATGGCTTTGTTTTGTGATTAGCATGAGACTTATACATAACATCTTATAAATAGATGTAACGGTCTGTTTTATGCCAGTAACTTCTACTGCATAAATAATAACTCTCCTTTTTACCCTCTCTTATTTTTGATGTCACAATTTATCTTTTTATATTGTGTATTCATTAGTAAATTCTAGTAGCTATAGATATTTTTGAAACTCTTGTCCTTAAACCTTTATACTATAGTTAAGTGGTTAACATGTTATCATATTACAATATAGAGTTTTCTGAATTTGCCTTTATCAATGTGCTGTATAGTTTTATATGTTTTCATGTTCCTAATTAGCATTCTTTCTTTCAGCATTTTTCAATTAAATGTATTGGAGTGATATTAGTTAATAAGATTGTATACATTTCAAGTGTACAATTCTATAATACATCATCTGTATATTGCATTTTGTGTCCGCCATCCAAAGTTAGTCTCCTACCATCAACATACATTTGATCCCTTTACCCTCTTCAACCTCCCCTCACTCTCCTTTCCCTCCAGTAACCACCAACCATACTGTTGTCTGTGTCAATGAGTTCTTATTTTAGTTTGTTTTGTTTGTTAATTATTTTCTATTTAATATCCCACATATGAGTTGAATCGTGTGGTTTTTACCCTTTTCTTTCTGACTTATTTTGCTTAGCATGATCCTCTCAAGATCCATTGCTTGTTGTTGCAAATGGCAGCATTTCATCTTTTCTTATGCCTGAGTAGTATTCCATTGTATATATGTACTACATCTTTAGCCAATCATACATCGAAGAACAAATGGGTTGTTTCCATATCTTGGCCACTGCGAATAGTGCTGCAATGAAAATAGGGCACATATATCTATATGAATAAATATTTTCAAAATTTTCAGGCAGATACCAAGAAGAGGGATTGCTGGGTCATACGACAGTTCTATTCTTAATTTATGGAAAAACCTCCATACTGTTTTTCATACTGGCTGTACCAATTCACATTTCCACCAGCAGTGTGTGAGGGTTTCCTTTTCTCCACAATCTCTCCAATACTTGTTATTCCTTATCCTGGTGATAATAGCCATTCTAAGGTGTGAAGTGATATCTCATTGTGGTTTTGATTTGCATTTCCCTTATAGCTAGTCAAGTTGAACATCCCATCCGTTTATGTATCTGTTGGCCATTTGTATGTCTTCTAGAGAAAAGTGTGTCTTGCCCTGGCCAGTTTGGCTCAGTGTGTAGAGCGTCGGCCTGTGGTCTGGAGAGACCCGGGTTCGGTTCCCGCTAAGGGCACGTACTTCGGTTGCAGTTTGTCCCCGGCCCTGGTTGGTCGTTCGGGTGGCAGCCACTCTATGTGTCCCTTCACATCGATGTTTCTCTCTCTCTCTCCCTTCCTCTCTCTCCCTCCCACGCTATCTGTACAAAAAACGGAAAAATATCCTCGGGTGAGGAAAAGTGTGTCTTCAGGACCTCTTTCTCTTTTCTAATTGGATTGTTTATTTTATTGCTGATTTTTATTATTCCTTTATATATTTTGGATATTTGCCCATTATCAGAGGTTACTTGAAAATATCTTCTATTCGGTTGGTTGCCTTTTTTGTAAGGCTCATACAGTGTTGATGATTTTCCTTAGCTTTTGTTTGTCTAGTAAATTCATTATTTCTCCTTTATTTCTGAAGGATGACTGTTCCAGATAGATGATCTTCAGCTGGCTTTTTTTTTTTTCTTTTAGCATTTTGAATATATTATCTCAATCTCTCTTTACCCATACTGTTTCTTCTGAAAAATCTACTGAGCCTAATGGGGGTTCCCTGGTAAGTTACACTCTTCATTTTTTCTTGCTGCCTTTAGGACTCTGTCTTCATTTTTTGGCAGTTTCATTATAATGTGTCTTAAAGAAGATTTTTGGATTGAAATAATGGGATTTTATGTATTAACTACATGAACTTGGATTTCCAAATCTGTCCCCAGCTTTGGGATGTTCTCAGGCATTATTTCTTTAAGTAAGATTTCTGCCCCCTTCTTTTGCTCTTCTTCTATAGCTCCAACATTTCAGATATTGGTGTGGGTTTTTTGTTTGTTTTTTAATAGTGTACTATATATTATGTAGGTTTCCTTCACACTTTTTTATTATTTTGTCTTTTTCTCTTCATATTTGGTTATTTCAAAGTTTCTATCTCACTGATTCTTTTAATTGGTCTACTTTAATGTTGATACTCTCTATTGCATTTTTCATTTAAATGATTGGATTCTTAAGCTCCAGAATTTCTTTCTTTTATATGATTTCTATCTTTTTGACAAGTTTTTCTATTTGATCATGTATTATTTTCCTGATTTTGTGCTACATACTGGGAGTATGAGCTACTCAAATTTCATAAATTGGTAAAGGAAAATATATGTTCATGTAATTAATTTAATTGTAGGTAATTTTTCATGTGTATTAATTATATCAGTGCTACAAATAAAGAACTTTGTAAAGCGAAGAAGAAATGTATTAGTTGTGAGAAGCATGATTAGGGAAAGTTTTATAAAGCAAGAAGAATTTGAGCTAATAATTTACATAACATGTTGGATAATGTCAATTCTCTTATTTGAAGTTGAGAGTATTGGGTATACCAAGTCTCACAGAGCCAGTTTATAGAATAGTAAAACAGCTTATAGAACAGTAAAGTTACTTGTATATCAGCAAAATACAATAATTTGAATTCAACGGCATAGACAATAGCCCTGGCCGGTTTGGCTCAGCTGTTAGAGCATCAGCCCACAGACCAGAGAGACCTGGGTTCGGTTCCTGCTAAGGGCATATACCTTGGTTGCAGTTTGTCCCCGGCCCCGGTTGGGGTCATGTGGGTGGCAGCCACCTGAAGTGTCTCTCTCACATCAATGTTTCTCTCTCTCCTGCTCTATCTGAAGATGAATGCAAAAATGTCCTCCAGTGAGGATTAAAAAAAAGAAAAAAAAGGCATAGACAATAAAAAATATTTTTTCTCCTCACTGGTACACAAATTTTACAGCAGCTTTATTCGTAGTAGTTTAAAACCAAAAACAGTGTAAATTTTCATCAACAGGTTAATGAATAAACAAAGTAGGGTATAATTATACAATAAGAAGCTTCTAGGTAATACAAACTGTTGATACATAAAACAACATGGATGAATCTCAAAAACCTTATGTTGAGTTAAAAAAGTAAGACAGAAAAGTCAACATACAGTAGGATTCTATTTAATATTAATTTTTAAAAGTAGTAAAACTAATCTAAAGTGATAAAAGTTATATCACTGTTTACTTTGATGAGGGAGGTTGATTGCAATGGGAATAAAAATTGGGGGAGCATGACAGAATGTTTTATATCTTGTTTGTAGTGGTAATTACATGAGCATATTCCTTTGTCAAAACTTACAGAACTATACATGTAAAGGGGGTACATCTATTGTATGTGTAACATACTACAATAAATTTTTTTTTAAGACATAGGTTATAGGTTGCCCAACTAAATCCTCAGATTGAAGTTACATAAAGCTTAATCAACACTAAACACACATGGAAATATTTGCATTATGGAAAACAATTGATTGTGCTATTTAGGGCTACAAAGTGTTCAGTCAGGGGAATGTCCTATAAAATCTGCCAGTTTAGCATGAATGAGTTTAGTATCTGACCTTTCCGTGATAGATACATCAAGAGTATGTCCATATGGATTCATCAGGAAATACAATTCCCATCTCTGCTGACATCTACTATGGTACTTAAGCATAAGATCTGCCACCTAAGATTGAAATCTGAATGACCTCTTAACAGGCCACAACTCTACATCCTGGATTTGGGGGATGGCCAGGCTGGCTCTTGATCTGTGCAATCTGAGCAAGCGCCATTCACAGGCACTAGGAGAATGGTGCAGAATACATGAATGAAAGCCCCCGATGTTGTACAAGGCTTTAGTTGCCTTTCCACCTTTTTGTTAACTATTCTAGAAAATATTCAGACCAAATACCCCAATATTCAATTAGAAGAATATAGTTCCCTTATCCATCTGCTCCTTTTTGCTTAGTAATATCTCACCTCCTCTTCTTTTGGTACTGATTTTATTTGAGAAATTATTTGTCTTTGTTCCATGCTTTCTTTTGTGAATATCAATTAAGAGACCCATGACCAGGCAACATCCCTGACCAAGAGTTGACCCAGCTAAGTCATATGCCCATCAGATTCTTTCCTGGGACTCTGAATGGCGACCGCGGCATCCAAGTGTGACCCATTTTGAAGTACACATTGAGCATCCTGACAATGGATCCCAGGAGCATACCTTTATTTTTTCCTGCCCAGATTCTTGATGCTTTCTTGGTTTTTGGTTAAGGTATTTTAGCTCTTCTGTGAACAGCCCCATCCTTTTATTCACTTTCTTTTTTCTAAATCAGTCAGAGCTGTTTTTTGTTGCTTGCAATATAATCTAGCAGATATAACACAAAACTGAAAAAATCCAAAGAAAGTTGCAAAAGCAGAAGCTTGGTTTAATCTTGGTTTGGCTGAGGGAGACCTGGTTTCTAGTCCTAGCTCCACTAATTCTTAGCTGTTTGACTCTGTCCTTGGGCAGCTCATGGATAAGCATTACTTTGCTAATCATGAACATATTCCATAACTATTTCTTGAATGCCTTGTGTGTCAAGCAAAGACAATCATAATACAGTTTAATATAATTTTAAAAGATATTTATGTCCCATAGGATTTTGGAAATAATCACATGAAATGAAGTTTATGAGAACATGTTATCAGGTATAAAAGATTATACCAGATGGCTTCAAATGTAAACTATACCAAATATTTAAAGAAGAGCTAATACCTATTCTCAAATATTTGGGGGGAAAAAACTGAAAAGGAAGGAATGCTTCCAAACCTATTTTACTAGGCCAGCATTACCCTGATACCAAAACCAGACAAAGACACTGCCCCCTTAAAATTATAAGCCAATAATGCTGATAAATATAGATGCAATAATTCTCAATAAAATATTAGCAAATAAGCCTGGCTGGTGTGGCTCAGTGGTTGAATGTTAACCCATACAACAAGAGGTCGCTGGTTTAATCCCTAGTCAGGGTACATGCCCAGGTTGTGGGACCGATCCCCAGTGGGGGGCATGCAGGAGGCGGCCAATCAATGTTCTCTCTCATCAATGTTTCTCTTTCTCTCTCCCTCTCACTTCCTCTCTCTCTAAAATCAATAAAGAAAAAAATAAAAAATATATTAGCAAATAAAATGTAATAATGCAGTAAAAGAATTGTATGCCATGATCAAGTGAGATTTATTCCAGGGATGCAAGAATGATTCAACATCTGCAAGTCATTCAACATGATATACCTCACTAATGAAACAAGCAATAAAAATCATATAATTATTCAAATAGACGCAGAGAAAAAAATTTGACAAAATGTAACATTCATTTGTTATAAAAAATCTCAACAAAGTAGGTATAGAAAAAACATACCTTAACATAATAAAGACCATATATGACAGACCTATAGCTGATATCACACTTAACAGTGAAAAAAGTGTAAGTTTTACTTCTAAGATCAGGAACAAGACAAAGATGCCCACTCTTGTCACTTTTAACAGAGTATGGGAAGTTATAGACACAGCAATTATGCAATAAAAAAATTTAAAGGCATCCAAATTGGAAAGGAACAAATAAAATTGTCACTATTTGCAGATAACATGGTAACATATATATAGAAAACAAGAAAAACCTAACAAAAAAATCTATGAGAACTGCTCAGCCAGTGTAGCTCGGTGGATTGAGTGTCACCCCATGGACTGAAAGGTCCAGGTTTGAGTTCTGAGCAGGGCACATGCCCAAATTGTAGATTCCAACCCCAGTAGGGGGTTTGCAGGAGGCAGCCAATGGATGTTTCTCTCTCACATCGATGTTTCCATCTCTCTCTCCCTTCCTCACTCTCTAAAAAATCAATAAAACATATACATTTTAAAAAATCCATTAGAGCCCTGGCCAGTTTGCTCAGTGGTTAGAGCACCGGCCTGCGGACCAGAGTCCCGGGTTTGGTTCCCACTAGGGGCACGTACCTCGGTTGCAGTTTGTCCCCAGCCCCAACCACCAGTCAATGTGCCTCTCTCACATTGATGTTTCTCTCTCTCTCTCCCTCCCTCTCCCCCCCCCGCTCTATCTGAAGATAAAAATGCAAAAAAATAAAAATTAAAAATAAAAATCCATTAGATCTAATGAATGAATTCAGTAAAATTGCAGGATACAAAATTAATATACAGATATCAGTTGCTTTTCCATAATAATAATAATAATAATAAGCTATCAGAATGAGAAATTAAGAGAACAATCTCATTTATAACTAACTTCATCAAAAAGAATAAAATACCTAGGAATAAATTTAACCAAGGAGATAAAAGATCTGTAATCTGAAAACTATAAGACACTGAGGAAAGAAATTGAAGACAACACAAATGAATAGAGAGATATACAATGTTCAAGGATTGAAAGAATTAAATTGTTAAAATGTCTATGCTACCCAAAGCAATCTGCAGATTCAATGCAATGTCCACCAAAATAACAATGGTATATTTAACAGAACTAGAACAAAGACTTCTAAAATATGTATGGAACTACAAAAGTCCCGAAAGAACCAATGCAGTCTGGAGAAAGAAGTACAAAGTTGGAAGTATCACACTCCCTGATTTCATTTACTTTATTTTATTTTATTTTATTTTTCTTTATTGATTTTTAGAGATGAAGGGGGAGAGAGAGAGAAACATCGATGAGAGAGAACAATTGGCTGCCTCCTGCATGTCCCCCCCAGGGGGGTTGGCCCACAACCTGGGCACGTACCCTAACTAGGAATCTAACCAGTGACTTCTTGGTGCATGGGTCGACGTTCAACCACTGAGCTCCACCGGCTCATTTTGGGGGCTGGTGCAAAGGATGAATTGAGCATTGTTGAAGGAGTGGCAATGAATTATGAAGGTGGTCCAATTACAGTAACACTGGCAACTTTTAAAATGTCACCCAGGCCAATGGTTTCCCTGAGTAGCTTTGAAATAACACCCGTGGTCTTACAGCTAAAGCATGGCTCCATGAGATTAGTGGACAGCACTTAGGAGCTGTGGAAGAAGATGCAGAGTCAGAAGATGAAGAGGAGGATGGGAAACTCCTAAGTATATCTGGAAAGTGTTCTACCCCTGGAATAGTAACAAGTTTACTCTGAAAAAAGGTAAAACTTGCTGTTGAAGATGATGATTTTGACGATGAGGAAACTGAAGAAAAAGCTCCAGTAAAAAAATCTGTAGGAGCCTGGCTAGTGTGGCTCAGTGGATTGAGCATCATTCCATGGGCTGAGAGGTCCCAGTTCAATTCCCAGTCAAGGCACATGCCTGGGTTGCAGGCTCCATCCCCAGCATGGGGGGGTGGGGTAGTGCAAGAGGCGGCTGATCGATGTTTCTCTCACATGATGTTTCTGTCTCTCTCTCCCTTCTCCTCCAGCCAAAAATGCCCAAAAGTCAAACCAGAATGAAAAAGACTCAAAACCATCAACACCAAGATCAAAAAGTCAAGAATTCTTTAAAAAAAAAAACCAGGAAAAAAACCTCATAAAACACCAAAAGAACCTAGATTTGTAGAAGACATTAAAGCAAAAAATGCAAGCCAGTATAGAAAAGGGTGGTTCTCTTCCCAAAGTGGAAGCCAAGTTCATGAATTATGTGAAGAACTGGCTGACCAGGAGGCTATTCAAGACATCTGGCAGTGGAGGAATTCTTTTTAAGAAAATAGTTAAACAGTTTTTTGAAATTTTACATCTTATTTTAGTTCTGTAACAGTTGATATATGGCTGTCCTTTATTTAAAAAATGTATGTTTTTATTGATTTTTGAGAGGGGGGAAGGGAGAGATAGCAACATCAACACGAGAAACAGATTGGTCACCTCCTGCACGCCCCCTAGCCTGGCATGTGCCCTGACTGGGAACGCAACCGGGGCCTCTCAGTCCATGGAAGGACACTCACCGGCCGGGCCTGATTTTTATTCTTTATAATAAGATTGCAGTACCAGTTACAGTGCTTTCCTGAGTTCTGTGATTCAGTCTAACAAATTATCAAATAAATAAACAAAATAGAAACAGACTCACAGATACCGAGAATAGACTGACAGCTGTCAGAAGGAAGGGGAGTTGGGAGGGCTGGGTGAAAAAGGCGAAGGGATTAACAGTACCTACTGGTAGTTACAGAATAGCCACAAAGATGTAAATTACGGCCTAGGGAATATAGTCAATAATATCGAGCTAAATACATATGGGGTCATGTGGGTTCCTGACGCAGTGGATGGACCACTCTGTAAAGTACGTGACTTTCGAGCCACTTCGCTGTACATAAGAAACTAAAACAGAATAATATTGAATGGAAACCTTCAAACATTAATTCAAAAAACGAAATAAATAAGTCCTCCGCTCTCTTGTAAAAATAAATAAATAAATAAATAATAAAAAATTAGAAGAAGAGTGGGAACTCTCAAATTTGTAGTCAGTTGGCAGTTCAGGAAACCCTGGAGCTTGTGGTTGGTTGAGAGGAGTTTTGTGGAGGGCTGTGAGTTTAACCTGTGGATTTGACCTAGTGTCAGAATTACATTTGAAAACCTGTAATCAAAGACCTCACGTAAATAGGACTCTAGAGTAAGATATTAAATGAACAGTAACTAAAGCACTAACCAATAGGGACAGAAAAAAGTAAAGAGAGTTGAATTGAAAGAGTTACCCCTGTATTTGAATAGAAATAGGCATAAGAACTAGTCCCTTTGTGAGCTTATCCACCGTTTAATGATTGTTTCCTTACAAGATACCTGTTGTTTAACAGAATCTTGTTTATATATTAATTTGTTGAGTGACCAGTGGTAACAAAACCAGTTTCTTAGACCTGATAACAAGACATGTTCTCTTTCAACCAAGTGAAATAAATGGAATAAGCAATAATTGACTCTGAAATAAAGGGAATGAATGACAATAAAATGACTAATAAATTTTGTGCAAAGGAAAATCTCCACTGTATTTTTCAGTTTTATTTAGACCAGCTGCAAAATTATATAATACCAGTAGAATAATATAAGAGAACAAGATTAAGGAATCTAAATTCACTTTCACCTAGAGCTTACTATTTAACGAATTCGTCTGTTGAACCATTGATATATTTTGAAAGCCTTAAGGTTTCTAAATACTGAATACAGAAGTATAAAGCAGTGTACTATAAATACTGGATAAAATGGAATTTTATTTCAGGATAACTAATTGGGTTTTTCTGAAATACATCATCTATAACAACAATTTTTCATTTCCATGAACTGTAGCTTTTCTTTGAATCCCTAAAAAAGAATATAAAATAGTATGATAAACAGATCTACCATGCATACTCAATCTCTTCAAAAGCATTTCAGCAAATAATTGTTATTCTGATGAGTTGTTCCAGTACTGGAAAACTATTAACATATTGAAATATGTGTAATCAATAATTTTTACATGTGTAATAGGTGAGTCTCTTTTTTAAATCAGTTTTGGCCTCATTATGACTTAAGGTAGTTTCTTTTGATTTAAAGTGAGGGATGCAGAAATCAGAGATATTTTAACACACGAAATGATACTGTTACAGAAATTCAAAGTAAGGACTTTTATATAACCACCAAATACAAGATACATTGCTTTATTTGGATGATATTTTACAACATCAGAAGTCTGTGTAATGTCTGACAGTTTTCAGTAAGTTCAAAATTCTAATACAATTTCTCCTTCCAACAGACAATTTATGAATAATATTATCATCAGTAAGTTAGAGATTTGGACAGCTTATTAATATTAAAAAATAAGTAAGTTAAAAAGCCCTAATTTAAAACAATATAATTAAATAGTATTACCATAGGAAAGTAAAAATGAAAGGCAGGTACTTTTGAGAATATTCATATAAAAGAGTAACTGTAATTTTAACATCTAACCAATAGATGACACCAGAGGGTAAGAATTGCAAACTGTTTTTAAGCATGGAAACTGGGCAGTTGCTTATTATATGCTAGTTATTAAATGATACATAATACCTGCTGATCGTTGAGCATAAGAATGGAGAATTAAGAAAATCTGTAAGAAGTATTATATACATAGTTTATTTTAAAATTGGGATTATTTGTGCTGCACAAGCAGAAGTAATAGAAGCAGAACAAGGATTCAGAATAAGCTGAAAAAATCTGGTTATAAAAAATAGTCTTTCCCTTCAAGTTTTCTTTATTTTTAAGTTATTTTCACACAAAATTATAGCACCAAAATAAAACCGAATAGTGGGCAACACTAGCAAGACATGTAGTCTAATGATCAAACACACAAAGTAGAAGTCTAGTCGTATTTGTATTATGAAGAATATTTATATGTGCCCTGGCCGGTTTGGCTTTGTGGTTAGGGTGTCGGCCCCTGGACTGAAGGGTTGAGGGTTTGATTCCTGCCCCGATCTTGCAGGAGGCAACCAATTGATGTGTCTCTTTCACACCGTGTTCTCTCTCTCTCTCTCTCTCTCTCCCTCCCTCCTTCCTTTCCACTCTCTCTAAAAAAAAAAAAAAATCAAGGGAAAAATATCTTCAGGTGAGGATTAACAACAACAAAAAAGAAAGAATATTTATTTGTTAGCTTAAAATAATTCTGGGTGTTGTAAATGAGAAATAGTAATTAGTCTAAGCCTTGACTATGACACATGAAACATTAACAACCAAAATTACCTTATGGACTTCCTTGCGTATTTTTACACTTATCCTTTGAGATGACATGGAGGAACCTGGAGAGTATTCTGCTAAGCGAATCAAGCCAATCAGAGAAAGACAAGTATCACATGATCTCACTTATTTGTGGAATATAATGAACAAGGTGAACTGATGAGGAAAATAGACCCAGAGACATAGAAAGGAGTACGGTTCAGACTGACAAACCTCAGAGGAGGGGAGCAGGGGGGGAAGGATGAGATAAACCAAAGAACTTATATGCATGTATTAATGGATCTGAATTGCTTGTATATAGAAAAACACATATTTAAGTTTGATAAATATGGACATATTTATAAGTATAGATGTATTTGATAAGTATAGATATATTTAAGTATAGATGTATTTGATAAGTATAGATATATTTATATTTATATATAGAAAAACAAATCCATACCAGACACTGTTAGGTACTTCTGTATGTTTTATTTAATTCTCTAAGCAACCCCATTTGGAAGATGATATTTATTCTCATTTTCCAGATGAGTAAAATGAAGCCCAAAAAATCAACTATTGTGCTTAAATTATACACCTATTAAGTGGTAGAAGTGAGACTCACACCAACCTAGATATGCTGGAGACAAAAGAGTTTCTTTTGCTTTACTAGCATGCATCCCAAACACATAAATGTGTAGATCTTGTTGGCTGGTTGAAAATGTGAGGAGCCATGATTAGTTCATTCAAGGTATGTTGACACGCAACCTAATTTATCTTTGTCTTAAAAATATTTGTATTGATTTTTAGAGAGAGAAACATTGATGTGAGAGTGAAACATCAATCGGCTGCCTCCTGCACTCCACTCCCCACCCCTCAAGGGATCAAGACTGCAACCCGGGCATGTGCCCTGACTAGGAATCAAACCAGCAACCTTTTGGTGCTCAGGATGATGCCCAAACACCTGAACCACACCAGACAGGGCCTAACTTATTGTCTTAACTCGGGAACTGAAATTAGAATGACCTAAGAATGAAATATTAATTCAGTGCTGGGTGAAGTAGCTGAGAGTCTGATTATCTGTTTTAGTTCTAGTTCTGGCACTGACTAGTTAGGTTTCCTTGTTAAAGTACTTTTGCCTCACTAAGAGTCAGTATTCTTACATTTAACATAAAGGGAGTTGAGCCCTGGCCGGTATGGCTCAGCGGTTGGAGCATCAGCCTGCAGTCCAGAGAGACCCGGGTTCAGTTCCTGCTAGAGGTGCGTGCCTCGGTTACAGTTTGTCCCGGCCCTGGATGGGTCGTGCAGGTGGCAGCCACTCGATGTGTCCCTTTCACATCGATCCTTCTCTCTCTTCCTCTTTCTCCCTCCCACTCTATCTGAACAAAAAATGGAAAAATGTCCTCGGGTGAGGATAAAAAAAATGATAATAATTAACACAAAGAGAGTTGAAATAGATTAGCATTAAAAAAAACTTTAACAATAGAAAATTATTTTTTAAATTAATAGTACATGAAATTCCACCCTGGCCAGTTTGGCTCAGCAGGTGGAGTGTCGGACCTCAGACCGAAGAGTCGAAGGTTTGATTCTGGTCAAGGGCACGTGCCTCGGTTGTGGTTCTGTCCCTGGCCCTGGTCAGGGTTGTGCAGGAGGCAAGCAATCAATGTGTCTCTCTCATATCGATGTTTCTCGCGCTCTCGCTCTCTCTCTCTCTCTTTTCTCTCCCTCCCACTCTATCTGAAGATAAATGAAAAAATATCCTCAGGTGAGGATTAAAAATAAATAAATAAATAAATAAATAAATAAATAAATAAATAAAATACATGAAATTCCAATATATAAAATAGATGAAAGAAGACTTGTTGGTTTCCATGGCTGGAGCTCCAAAGCTCCGCTTTATCAGAGTTTTTTGTTTGTTTGTTCTTATTGAATTTATTGGGATGACAGTGGCTAAGAAAATTATATGGGTTTCAGGGGCATAATTCCACAACACATCATCTGTGCACTGTATTGTGTGTTCATCACCCCAAGCCAAGTCTCCGTCCATCACCATTGATCCCTCTATGTTCTCCTCCACTTCCCTCCACATCCCTCCCCCGGCATCAACATACTGTTGTCCAATCCGTGAGTTTTCTCTCCTTTAATCTTCTGTGTTGCTTAATTCTTCCACCCCCACACACACACAGCCCCCACCTCTAACATCAGTCACCCTGCTCTCTCTGAGTCTCTCACTATGTTACTTGTGAGTCCATTAGATTTCGCATATGAGTTCCTCACAACTCCTTCCAGTAGTTCCCGAGGTAGGTCCATAAAGTTTGAAAACCACTCTACTAGTTTGTATCTAAAGTTACTTCCAGTTTGATAACGTTATTTTATGATACTTGATTGATATGATTCCAAAAATAAGTCAATCTGATACAGGTAGAATTGGTAAAACTTACAGTTGTAATTTCTATGAAGTATGAATGCTAAAAGGACGCACTTTTCAAAAAGGGGTTTATGTCCAGCCAGTGTGGCTCAGTGGTTGAGTATCACCAAGAGGTCGCCGGTTTGATTCTCAATCAGGGCACATGCCCAGGTTGTGGGCCCGATCCCCAGTGGGGGGCATGCAGGAGGTGACAATCGATGTTCTCTCATCAATGTTTCTATCCCTGTCACTCCCTCTCTCTCTCTAAAATCAATAAGAAAAATAAATATTTTTAAAAAGGAGTTTACATCGCTATAAGTATATTTATTTAAAAACACCAATTGAACTACTAATGCAGAAAAAGCTCCGTGTCATATACCACATGTGCAATGGTAAATAAAAGCAGACATGTTTCCTGTTATCATGGATTCTTGTGGTCTGCTGAAAGATACTGACATTGTTCAAGTAATCAAAATCACCAACAGATAGCAAATTTTATTTTATTTTTGGAATTTTTCTTCAGTTTTATTGATATGTAATTGACATATAGCACTGTATAACTTTAAGATGCATGGTATAATGACTTGATTTACATATATTGCAAAATGATTACCAAAATAATTTGGGGTAATATTCATCACATCATACAGATACAAAAAACGTTTCCTTTTCTTGTGTTAAAATCTTTTAGGATATACTCTCCTAGCAACTTTCAAATATACCATTCTTCAGTGTTACTTATAGTCCTCATGTTGTGCATCTCTTATTTATTTTATAACTGAAAGTTTGTATCTTTTGATCAAATTTTAATAGGTGGTACAGGGAAAGATGACATATATAATAAACCAGAAGATCAAATAAACTTTTCTGCCCTATAAAAATTATAAGTTTTGAGGGCTTACAGGAAATGGGTGGGAGCTGAATTAAGGCACCCAGAGACACTATGGAAGAGGGATTTAAGTGGTAACCTTGATCTTTACTACTATCAAAACAAGTTGATGAACAAAATAGACCCAGAGACATGGAAGTAGGGCTCAGACTGACAAACCTCAGAGGAGGGCATGTGGGGAAGGGAAGAGATAAAACAAAGAACTTATGTGTATAAGCATAACCAATGGACATAGACAACAATACTGGGGGGGGGAGTCAATAGGAGGGTGTCAAGGGGGGGGGGAAGGAGAAACATCTGTAATAAAAATAAATTTAAAAATTAAAAAAAAGAGGCAAAAGATGGCAGCGGGCAGGACCAGAGGGAGGGTGAGTGTGTGAGAGAGTGAGCTAGTGTGTGAGATAGTGTGAGTGGACGTGAAGGTGGATGACCAAACCCGAGTAGTGCAGAGCTTTGGAGCAGAAAGTTCCTGTGCTATGGACAGGATCAGCCAGCTACCGCAGTAAGTGGCCCTGCAGGGCGCTTCTCCCTGCACCACGGGGAGGTCCCACCATTTTGGAAGATTCTGGGTCTTCCCTGGGAGGAGGCAGTGGGAGCAGCTAGGGCCCAGAAACCTGAGACCACCAGTGAACCTGGCACCATCAGACCAGTGGACACCCTGTGTCAACACAGACAAGTGCACAGTAGCAAAGCTGTCAAGGTGCTGGTTGTGGAAGCCGCGAACAGCCGGGAGCCCAGCACCATCCCCCACAGTAGCAGCCCGATCAGAGTCAATATATACCCCCAGCAACAGAGGCTGGAGAACAGACATCCATCCCCAGGCAACAGAAGCACAGACCAGCAGCAGAGAACCATCCTCAAAAACTACAGCAAAGACTGAGCAGGAACTAAGCCCCACTGGGCAGCAGCACTCCCCAGCCACCAGCGGTGGGACCTGGGGTTCCATTGGGGCCTGTGCAACACAGCGGCCCACAAGAGCTGGATGTGGAGCCAGGGCCCCAGACAGGCCTATGTGACCCAGCCATCCAAGGTGCAACAGGTGGCACCAGTGACAAGTGGGGAACACAGCTTCAGAGGGGCCCATGCAATCCAGCAGCAGCACTTACCAGGACACACCAATACCAGCCCCCAGTAGTCAATCCTCCAGGATACACAGGAGGCAAGAGGTGACATGCAACAAAACAGTCTGGGAGGCACAGTAGCCTTATTTGATACACAGTGAGCTGCCTACACATCCAAACATCCATCACTGGCTGTAGAGCTACCAGCTGGCTAAAATGGGGAGACAATGAATCAACACCCAAAGGAAAGAAAAAGAGGAATCACTAGAAAAGGAACTACAGGAAATGGAAGAAAACAACCTGTCAGATAAAGAATTCAAAGCAATGATTTTAAGAGTGCTCAAACAATTTGGTGAGAACTACAAGCAACTTAATAAGAATTATGAAGATCTCACTGGGAACTACTTCAGCTTTAAAAAAAAAGAGGTAGAAGCTGTGCATAAAAATCAAGAGGAAATAAAGAATGGCATAGCTGTTATGAAAAATACTTTAGAAGGATTCAATAGTAGATTAGAAGAAGCTGAAGACCATATTAGTGACTTAGAAGGCAAGGTAGAGAAAAACAGTCAAATAGAGCAGCAAACGGGGAAAAAAATTATAAAAAGCAGGAAGAGAGTTTAAGGAAGCTGTGGGACAATACAAAACATAACAACATTCGCATAATAGGGATACCAGAAGGAGAAGAATCAGAGAAAGGAATGGAGAACCTGTTTGAAGAAATGATGACAGAAAACTTCCCTAAACTGGGGAAGGAAAAAGTCACACAAGTCCAGGAAACACAGAGAGTCCCAAGCAAGATGAACCCTAGAAGACCTACAACTAGACACATCATAATAAAAATGGCAAACATTAAAGACAAAGAAAGAATCTTAAAGGACAAGAGAGAGACAGAAAGTTACCTACAAGGGAGCTACCATTAGACTGTCAGATGATTTCTCAATAGAAACAATGCAGGCCAGAAGGGAGTGGCATGAAGTGTACAAAGTAATGCAAGGCAAGGGTCTGAATCCAAGACTACTCTATCCAACAAGGCTATCATTCAAAATTGAAGGAGAAATAGAGAGCTTCACAGATAAAAAAGAAAAAAAAAAAAAAAAAAACTAAAGAAATTTACCACCACCAAACCAGCACTGCAAGAAATGCTGAAGGGACTGTTGGAAGAAGAAGAAACAGAGAGAGAAAGACAGAGAGAGAGAGAGAGAGAGAGAGAGAGAGAGAGAGAGAGAGAGAGAGAGGCATAAAATTAAAATGGCAACTAATAACTATCTATCAATAATAACCTTAAAAGTAAATGGCTTAAATACTCCAATCAAAAGACATAGGATAGCTGATTGGATAAGAAAACACAACCCATATATATGCTGTCTACAAGAGACCCACCTCACAACAAAACACTCACACAGGATGAAAGTGAAGGATTGGAAAAAAATTTTCCAAGCAAATGGAAATGAAAAAAAAAAAGCTGGTGTACTTATATCTGACAAGATAGACTTCAAAACGAGGGACATAATAAGAGACAGAGAAGGTCACTACACAATATTAAAAGGATCAATCCAACAAGATGCCATAACCCTGGTAAACATATACACACCAAATATGGGAGCACCAAAATATATTTAAAAACTTCTGGAGGACTTCAAGGGAGAGATCAATAGCAATATGATCGTAGTGGGTGACTTTAACACTCCAATGACACCACTGGACAGATCTTCTAGACAAAAAATTAACAAGGACATAGAGTCCTTACAAGATGAACTAGATTAGTTGGACTTCATTGATATTTACAGAACATTTCACCCCAAAGTTGCAGAATATACATTCTTCTCAAGTGCACATGGGACATTCTCAAAGATAGAGCACATGTTAGGATACAAAGCAAGTCTCTACAAATTCAAGTTGGTTGAAATCCTATTAAGCATTCTTCTCAGATCACAGTGGCATGAAACTAAAACTAAATTACAATAAAAACACACAAAAACATTCAAACACTTGGAGACTAAATAGCATGTTATTAAACAACAAATGGGTAACTATCAAGATCAAGGAAGAAATTAAAAACTTCCTGGAAACCAATGAAAACGAACATACAACACGAAATCTATGGGACACAGCAAAAGCAGTCCTGAGAGGGAAGTTCTTAGCAAAACAGACTTACCTCAAGAAACAAGAAACATTTCTAACAGATTATCTAGCCTCACAACTTAAAGAACTAGAAAGTAAACAAAAAGAAAACCCCAGCGCTAGTAGGAGGAAGGAAATAATAAAGGTCAGAGCAGAAATAAACAACGTAACTACAAAAAAAAGCAATTCAAAGGATCAATGAAACAAAAAGCTGGTTCTTTGAAAAGATAAACAAGATAGATGGACCTTTAGCCAGACTCATTAAGAAACAAAAAGAGAGAAACCAAATAAACAAAATCACAAAGGAAAGAGAAGTAACAAGTGACACCACAGTAAAACAAAGGATCATCGAAACATACTATGAACAATTATATGCCAACAAGTTGGACAATCTAGGAGAAAAGGACAAATTTCTAGAAGCACACAGCCTCCCAAAACTGAACCAGGAAGAAATAGAGAACTTGAATAGACCAATAACAACAAAGGAAATTTAAGATGTAATCAAGAAACTCCCAGCAAACAAAGGCCAGGCCCAGATGGCTTCATGGGGGAGTTTTACCAAACATTCAAAGATCTAACACCCATGCTCCTCAAACTATTTCAAAAAATCCAAGAAGATGGAACACTTCCAAAGTCATTTTATGAGGCCAGCATAATCCTTATTCCAAAACCAGAAAAAGACATTACAAAGAAAGAAAACTACAGGCCAATATCCCTGATGAACACAGATGCCAAGATCTTAACAAAATATTAGCAAATCGGATCCAGCAATACATCAAAAAAATTATTCATCATCACCAAGTGGGATGCATCACAGCCATGCAAGGATGGTACAATATTCACAAATCAATAAATGTGATACACCACGTAAACAAAAGGAAAGATAACCATATGATCGTATCAATAGATGCTGGAAAAGCATTTGACAAAATCCAGCACCCATTTCTGATAAAAACGCTCAGAAATGTGGGAATAGAGGGCTCATATCTCAACTTAATAAAAGCCATGTATGAGGCGCGAGAAAAGGAAGCAGTTCGAAGTTGCGCGCCCCCGGACTCACTGTTTTCCCGGAGACTGCTGCCAGCTCTACATCTCTGTTGGCCGTGGGGCTGCCGGCGCAGTGTGAGGAAGTGTTAGGTACCACTGACCTTTATGGAGTGTTGGGTGTGCGGCGAAAGGCCTGGGACGGCGAGGCACGACGCGACTACCACAAGGTGTCCCTGCAAGTGCACCCAGACTAGGTAGGTGAGGATGACAAGGAGGATGCCACCCGCTGCTTCCAGATCCTCGGGAAAGTCTATTCCGTTCTGAGTGACAAAGAGCAGAGAGCAGTGTACGATGAGTAGGGAACAGTGGATGAGGATTCGTATATGCTCAACCAAGATTGGAACTGGGAGAGGTATTGGAAGTTACTCTTTAAAAAGATATCTCTAGAAGACATGCAAGCCTTTGAAAAGACATACAAAGGTTCTGAAGAAGAACTGGCTTATATTAAAAAGGCCTATCTGGACTTTAAAGGGGACATGGATCAGGTCATGGAGTCTGCTGTGTGCAGTACACAGAGGAACCCAGGATAAGGAACATTATTCAGCAAGCCATTGATGCTGGAGAGGTCCCATCCTATAATATCTTTGTCAAAGAATCAAAGCAAAAGATGAATGCTGGGAAAAGGAGGGCTCGGGAAGAGGTAAAGAAGCAGAATTGAGCAGGAAGGAGGTGGGACTTGAAGAAGATAACTTGAAAGCACTCATTCAGAGCAGACAAAAGGATCGGCAAAAGGAAATGGACAATTTTCTGGCTCAGATGGAAGCAAAGTACTGCAAATCTTCCCAAAGAAGAGGGAGAAAAACAGCTCTCAAGAAAGAAAAGAAATAATGGAATGTTCCCTTCAAAAATCCTTAGGTGTTAATTGATGCCATTGTAGGAAAGGTACATTCAAGATTTGAAGACAAAAGTCAATTCAATCCTTAAGAAAAGTTATCTTTTCCACCTAAATTATTCAGATTGAGCATGTAAATCAGAGTCTCTCAACCTGATCTTAGGTATATCCTAGAAATCCTCTGACATCCTGTGAAGTCCTATGAAGGAATTTGGTGGTGGTTGTTGAGGGGAGAGGAAGAGGGAGGTTGGTATACTTCTGACAGCACTTGCTTCTGTGGATCTTCTGTACAAAGAACTTTATCTAGAATCTGGGTCTGTCCATACTTCCTTTACCAGCTGTCATTTTGCTACACAAGAGTGAGCTGCAGAGTATTCTGAGTGATGTGCCTGTTTATTACAACAGGTACTCCACCTAGCTAGAGTGCCTTCAGAACACTTGCTGGACATCTGTCTTCCAAATACTTGACAGTTTGCTTTCTGTAGTAATATTCTTGAATAGATCCTCCCCTTTTGGTTTGTTTTACTCAACCAGGTTTTGTACTTTTTGCTTCAAGTATAGGAGAAACAGGTGTTCACATTATTTCAAGCATCTTTATAAAACTTATACATGATTAATCTAAACAAGTAAAAAATGACTTAAGTTTTCATTGATCACTGGGCCGTTACTGCTGAACATCCTTGGGCAGGTCACTGAACTTGTTTTCTCATCTAGGAAAGGGTGAGGGAGGTTGGGTAAATGACTCCTTAGAGGTTCCCTTGACTCTTCATTCTAACTCTGAAAGGTAAGCCATCAGTGGTTTCTTTTCATGCACTCATGGTATTGATGTGTGATAATAGAATATATTTTCACTTAGATGTAAATGAATTATATGTATTCATTAGAATATATGGAAATATTTTAGAGAATGTACAACTTAAAATCTCTAATTTGTAAACTAATATATTCAATGCCATATGCATGAAATAAGCCTTTTGTTACTGACCTTTATGTATCATAATTTATCAGAGAGGAGCACATGACATGTTTTCAATTTGTGTTTATAAACAGTTTAAAAACACTCTTTACTTGTATTAAAATATAATTTAATGCAGGTTGAAGCATCTGTCTTCATATAATAGCATTAGAACACTTTGATATAATAAAAAAAATAAAATTACCCACCCCCCAAAAAGCCATATATGAAAATCCTACAGCCAACATCATATTCAATGGGCAAAAACTAAAAGCATTCTCCTGCCCTGGCCGGTTTGGCTCAGCGGTTAGAGCGTCCACCGGCGGTCCGGAGAGACCCGGGTTCGGTTCCCGCTAAGGGCATGTACCTCGGTTGCAGTTTGTCCCCAGCCCTGGTTGGTTGTGCGGGTGGCAGCCACTCGATGTGTCCCTTTCACATCGATGTTTCCCTCTCTCTCTCTTCCTCTCTCTCCCTCCGACTCTGTCTGTATACAAAAAAAATGGAAAAATGTCCTCGGATGAGGATTAAAAAAAAATAATAATAAAAGCATTCTCCTTAAGAACAGGAACAAGTCAGGGATGACCACTTTCACTACTCTTATTTAACATAGTGCTGGAAGTCTTGACCACAGCAATTAGACATGAAGAAGAAATAAAAGGGATTCAAATTGGAAAGGAGGAAGTGAAACCGTCATTATTTGCAGATGACATGATATTATACATAGAAAACCCTAAACGTTCCATCAAAAATCTACTAGACTTAATAAATGAATTTGGCAAAGTAGCAGGATACAAAACTAACGTCAAGAAATCGATGACATTCTTATAAACCAATGACGAACTCACAGAAAGAGTAACTAAAAAAGCAATCCCATTTACCATCGCAGCAAAAAAAAAATTAAGATACCCAGGAATAAACTTAACCAAAGAAATAAAGGACCTCTTCACAGAAAACTACAGGTCATTGAAAAAAGAAATAAGGAAGATATAAAAAAGTGGAAGCACAGACCTTGTTCATGGATTGGAACAATTAACATCATTAAAATGTCCATACTACCCAAAGCAATCTATAGATTCAATGCAATCCCCATCAAAATACCAATGACATATTTCACAGAACTAGAACAAACACTCCAAAAGTTTATCTAGAAACAAAAGAGACCCTGAATAGCCACAGCAATCTTGAAAAAAGAACAAAATAGGAGGGATCACATTACCAGATACCAGGTTATACTACAAAGCCACTGTAATCAAAACAGCCTGGTACTGGCACAAGAACAGGCAGATAGATCAATGGAACAGAATAGAGAACCCAGAAATGGACCCAAGGCAATATGCTCAATTGATATTTGACAAAGTTTACAAGAGCATACAGTGGAGTCAAGACAGTCTCTTCAACAAATGATGCTGGGAAAATTGGACAGCTGTTTGCAAAAAAAATGAAGCTAGACCACCAACTTACACCATACATGAGAATAAACTCAAAATGGATAAAAGACTTAAATGTAACTCATGAATCCATAAAAATTCTAGAAAAAAATGTAGGCAACAAAATTTCAGACATCGTATGCAGCAGAATTTTCACTAATACCACACCTAAGGCAAGAGAAAAATGAACAGATGGGACTACATCAAACTAAAAGCTTCTGCACAGCAAAAGAAACAATCATCAAAATGGAAAGGGAACCCATCACATGGGAGACCATAATTGCCAATGATGCATCAGATAAAGGATTAATTTCCAAAATATATAGAGTACCCATACAACTCAACAAAAGGAAGACAAAGAACCCAATCAAAAAATGGGCAGAGGACCTAAATAGACACCTCTCCAAACAGGACATACAAATGGCTAAGAGACATATAAATAAATGCTCAATGTCACTACTCATCAGAAAGATGCAAATTAAAACAAGTATGAGGTATCACCTCATACCTGTCAGAATGGCTGCCATCAACACATCATCAAATAACAAGTGTTGGCGAAGGTATAGAGAAAAGGGGACTCTAGTACACTGCTGGTGGGAATGCACACTGATGCAGCCACTATGGAAAACACTATGGTGTTACCTCAAAAAGTTAAAAATTGAACTGCCATTTGACCCAGTGATTCCAGTTCTTGGAATATACCCTAAGAAGCCAGAAATACCAATCAAAAAGAATATATGTATCCATATATTCATAGCAGCACTATTTACAATAGCTAAGATCTGGAAACAACCCAAGTGTCCATCAGTTAGATGAGTGGATAGAAAAGCTGTGGTACATGTACTCAATGGAATACTATGCAGCTGTAAGAAAGAAAGATCTCTTATCCTTTGAGATGACATGGAGGGACCTGGAGACTATTATGCTAAGTGAAACAAGCCAAGCAGAGAAAGACAAATATCACATGATCTCACTTATTTGTGGAATATAATGAAGTAAACAAACTGATGAACAAAATTGACCAAGAGGTATAGAGGTAGGGTACAGACTGACAAACCCCAGAAGAGGGGTATTGGGGGGAAGAGATAAATCACAGAACTTATATGCATGTATGCATAACAAATGGACATAGACAGGGAAGAGGTGGGGGGATGGGGAGGAGGATGTCAGTGGAGGAAAAGGAGAAACATCTGTAACAAAACAAATTAATAAAAATAATTTTAAAAAAATACTATGAGGAAGTCCCAGGGATCTGATCTGTAAGCCAGGCTTAAATGAGTAAGGCATCATCAGTTGAAGTCATGTATGTCAGGTTCTCTGAACACCATTATGCCTACCCCTTTGGTATATTTATTTCTCAGACCCTGCTCCATTCCTATCTGTGAGTCAGCATCTTCTGGCTTCCCCTACTACTCGTGACTGTTCTCCTGAGCTCTTGTTGACTTGCAACTAAATTAGCTCTTATGTAGTTCTATCATCATTATAGGTTTACTGCATTTACAATCACTCATGGAAAGAACATTTTGAAACATTGTGTATTCTATAGAGCACTTTAACAAAATTTATTCCATATTTAGTGTATTCGTTTGTGAAGGCTGCTGCGCAAGTATAACAAACTGGATGGCTTAAACAAACAAAAATATATTGTCTCATATTTCTGGAAGCCAGATGTCTGAAATCAAAGTGTCTGCCAGGTTGGTTCCTTCTAAGGTCTATGAAGAAAAGATCCTTCTGAGATCTATGAAGAAAGGATTTGTTTCAGCCTCTTTCCTTGGCTTTTAGATGGTCATCTTTCTTCTCCCTGTGTCTCTTTACATTATCTTCCTTCTATAAGTGTCCATGTTTGTCTATGTGACTGAATTTCTCCATTTGTATAAGGATTCCAGTCTTTGAATTTGGGACCATCCTAATGATCTCATCTTAAATAATTACATGGTCAAATACTCTGTTTCTAAATAAAATCATATTTGTGGTACTCAGGGTTAAGAGTTTGACATATAAATTTGAGGGAAGAGACAATTTAACTGATGCCATATAGTAAATATAATTTATGTACATTTTTGTTACAATAATGTATATAATGTATATTTATAGAAGATATTTTGTTTTAAAATTGTTTAAAAGGCCCAGCTGGTGTGGCTCAGTGGCTGAGCATTAACCCATGCACCAAGATTTCACCGGTTCAATTCCCGGTCAGGGCACATGCCCAGGTTGTGGCCCGATCCCCAATGGGGGCATGCAGGAGGCGGTCAATCAAGGTACTCTCTCATCAATGTTTCTATCTTTTTCTCCCTGTCCCTTCCTCTCTCTCTAAAATCAATAAAGGAAAAAAATTTTTTTTTTAAAGAAATTGTTTAAAAGTTCTAGTATTATGAACCATCATGTTTCCTGATTTCATACAATTATCATTACATGAAAGAATACATTATCCCAAGGACTTCATAAGAAATTCAAGGTGGATGAAATACAGAGAATTGTAAGTACTTTTGCACATTATAACTTATCAGGTAGTGTGTGGTTCTGTAGTAAAGACAGGACAACTTTGTTCACACAGCAAATTGTTATGGTTGGAAAAGAAAAAATCTAATCTCAAATTGTTGTATTTAGCGACTGTGGACATTAGAAAAATTTTATTATTTTATGAAAAGTATTTATCATACCTTAAAATCCATATAATCAGTTCCTTGAGTATAAGAAACCATATTTCCTTGTTTTCTGTTATTAAGAATTACATATTTCTCATTTAAAATGTCTTAGATACTGAGCATTTTTGTTTATATTATAGATATGATTTTTCTATCATATGTCATAACAGTTTATTTCTGGTTTGTAAGAAGGTTATTGATTTTTGTATATTAATATATCTAGACAGCTTGCTAAGATTTAGAAAGCACAGTGAGTCCCAAACAAGATAAACCCAACAAGGCCCACACCAAGACACATCACAATGAAAATTTCAAGGGTTAAAGGCAAAGAGAGAATCTTAAAACCAACAAGAAAAAAGCAGTTAGTTACATACAAGGGAGCTCCCATAAGAATTTTGACTGATTTCTCAACAGAAACTTTGCAGGCCAGAAGGGATTGGCATGTGCCCTGACAGGGAATCAAACCAGAGACCTCTTGGTGCATGGGTCACTGCTCAACCACTGAGCCACACTGGCCGGACTTCTCTGGTACTTCTCAATAGCAATATCATACTTGAATTTTCATATTTATAACTTGTATTTCAAAACAAAAAGTAGGCTCAGTCACTCTTCACAAATTAAAACAAATAAATGCAAAAAGTTGTACTTGAGCTTAACCAAAATCTTTATTTCTTCTTTCCTGACAAGGGCCATTAATGACTACTTGTTTTGTTTTATGTATTACACACACACACACACACACACACACACACACAATTGTGAACTTATGAGAGCTTCATTTTAAAAGAAATTTAAAATTTGGCATAACTACTTTAATTCAACAAATAAAAGGCATAAACGTCCTATCCTGATCACACCATGGTTTTTCCCTGCTCTGCAAAAGCAAACGTTATAAGCACAATATCTATTCTATCCTTCTCATATCGAGTTGATCAAATCAGACTCACAACAACACTTAAAAGTAAAGGCATAATACTCTCAAGATCCATCCTTGTTGTCACAAATGGAAATATTTCATCCTTTACTATGACTGAGTAGTACTCCATTGTGTTTATGTACCATATCTTCTTGAGAGTATCATGCTAAGCGAAGTAAGTCAGATGGAAAAGAATAATCATATGATTTTACTCACATGTGGATATAAAACAGAAAGCAACAAAGGAACAACCAAAGCAAAAAAACTCATAGAGACCAAAAAAAAAAAAGGTGGTTGCCAGCGGAAGAAGGTGTGGGGGCAGGATGAAGAAGGTAAAGGGGTTTAAATTTAAGGTGACAGAAGAAAACTAGACTTTTCCTGGTGAACACACAGTACAATATACATATGATGTATTATAGAATTGTATACCTAAAACTTATGTAATATTATTAACAAATGTCAGGCCAATAAACTTAATAAAAAAGTTTAGTGAAGTCCGGCAGGTGTGGCTCAGTGGTTGAGCGTCGACCCATGCACCCAGAGGTCGCCAGTAGATTTCTGGTCAGGGCATATGCCCAGGTTCTGGGCCCGATCCCCAGTGGGGGGCATGCTGGAGGCGGCCAATCGATGTTCTCTCTCATCGATGTTTCTGTCTCTCTCTCCCTCTCTCTTCCTCTCTCTCTGAAATCAATAAAACAATAATAATAATAATTTTTTAAGTTTAGTGAAAATAGAAGTAGAAGTATATTTTGAAAGGTTTGTTTTTCCCCCTTTCATTTTTAGATTCAATTCACTCTCAGATTCTAAAAATAAAATTTTAAAAGTATTTATGAACATATTCTTTTGTTGAATTTTATTAACAAAAGGGCTCAAACTTTCAAATATGTTAAAAATGAATTTATTTCTGAAATAACAATTCCATCTATTACATGAACAGATAAATCTTGATATTTTAAAATATTGAGATATTAATATATTTTATTTTTCTGCCCTTTTTTTATTTGGTCTAGAAAACATCTGCACAAAAGCAAGTCAGTAAATAAACCCACGATATTCTTTATTGAGAAATTAAATTAGTCCTGGCTTTGATTGCAGTGATTACAAAAATCACAGCAGTCAAATACACATTCTGTGTATCATTTTAAAGAGTTTAAGTGATTGTTTTTGTACTGAGTAATTTTAAACTACTTTGCACCATCTCCGAAACATCAAAGTGACATGTTTTCACAGTCATAGCTTAATTACTGTATTTTGCAGACCTGTTGATAAAGCCTACAGGAATTCTAATTAGCTGTGATTCTGCCTGGCTCTCCCTGTTGAACAATCCACTGTTCTCAGCTTGTGGGCTCCAATACTATGTCTTGCTCAACCAAGGATGAATACCACTGCTGGCCTTCTGGCTGACATCCAGGCTGAAAAACCTGCCAAATATTTTAACCAAAGTCTGTTAACTAACCTTTCTCTTTTTGTTTTCTAGTTCAAATCTTAGCATGAGAAGGTCTAAATTTGGCCTCAAAGAAAATGAATCTCATTTCTTGCAGTAGGTTTAGAGGATGTATTTCACGTTGCCCTTTAAACTTAAGTTAATGATTTAAAATGTAGCTTCTTGTTACAGACAATAAATAAATACAGTGACATTTCCAAATTTTTGGTAATGAAATTAGGCGAAGGGAATCATTTTCAGTACTAAGTGTGCTGCGTGCTTTTAGTGGCTTCTCAACTAAAAATCTGAGTTTCATTTTAATGATGTTTAAATTTTAATAAAATCTCAAATGAAATAGAGTCATACATGACAAACAAAGTCTTGGATGATACATTAAAAGGATTATTAACTTGGTAGAACCCCTTAACATCAAAGAATAATAATACAAATGAGACGAAAGAAAGTAGAATTTCTCATAATATTTTTTATTTCTGATTTTTAAAACATTTAAATATAGATGAAGACCTTTTCTTGATACATAATTAATGACAAACAACATCATTATACTATTTCTTCTACCTAGTGGTCTGTTTCTTAAAGGAATATTAACTTTCATATTCCCATAAAATCTCAAACCCTAATAGACAAATTGTGGAGATAATACCACAGAAAACATATCTATAATTTCATTAATTCATGTGCTAATCATATTGAAAAACTTTTTCTTATTTGTATTTTAACTTTCAACATTAATCAGAGACTATAGTTTAAGTATAAGGTACAAAACTTATATTTTATTCTTAAAATATGTGAGCATATTTAACATTACTTTTTATTTGTCAAAACCAGTAGTCCATAAATAATATCAAATTGTCAGTCTAGATTGGTCAATGCGGTCATTGAAGTGTAAATTTCAGATGGATTCTTTGTATTTTAATCTGCTATAATCAAGATGCAATCAGAGTCCAAAGAACTGAATTGATGGATAAATAACTGAATTGATATAATATAGAAACAATATTGGTTAATGTCTTCAATAGGGTATTATAATTGAAAATTTGATTACTGCTCAGCTGGTATGGCTCACTGGTTGAGTGCTGACCCATGCACCAAGAGGTCACCAGTTTGATTCCTGGTCAGGGCACATGCCCAGGTTGTGGGCCCGATCCCCAGTGGGGGGCATGCAGGAGGTAGCCAATCGATGTTCTCTCTCATTGATGTTTCTATCTCTCTCTCCCTCTCCCTTCCTCACTCTCTAAAATCAATTTTAAAAAAAAGCAATAAAGAAAAACTTTTTAAAGGAAATTTGATTGCTTATTCTTATACTTAAACATCAAGTCTAAAGGATACACATTGACTTAAATTATTTTTTCATAGAATGACCATTCTGCTTTCCTGCCTTTATTGTCCTGTAATCTTTAGCTCTGAATCCATTTACTCTGTGCCTGTAACTTTATTTTAGGCTTTCTGACTAATGCAGGCCCTCTGAGGCACATATAGACTCTTGTTTACACATCTCATTGTCTGAGCATTTATTCATCCATTCAATAAGCATGTATTGAGTCCCTACAATGTGCTACACATTGAGGATACAGCAGCGAACCAAAGAGTCCATTATCTCTGCTTTCATGGAGTTTTGTTACTGGATTCATGTTTCCCTGGTACCACACTCCCAATAACTTTATCTGTGCTCTGTCCCCTCTAGCTTACCTTTTGGTCTATCTGTCTATCTATCTATTATCTATCTATCTATCTATCTATCTATCTATCTATCTATCTATCATCCAATCTATCTGCATGTTGTTAAACGAGTGTATGTTAGAAAATGTATTGATCTCAAATCTTTTTCTTTGTTAACCCTTTGTTACAAGTCATGCTCTTGCAGAAGTTATGTGGACTTAGATAAAAATTGATCCCAATCTTTAATTCCCAATAATTTATCCGAGCTTTCGAAAAACTTTTCTATGTACACAAGCATATCATATGCATATGATGCTCTCATTTCTTCCTTTCCAAACATGATCATTTTTATTTATTTATTTTTGCCTTAGCACAATGGATGGTACTTCCGGAACAATATTCGACGAAACGCTAAATGCCTCTTTCTAAATGTCAGTAGAGTATCTTTCATCAGTTCACCACTTGGTGTGTTGTTTGCTGTAGGCTAATTTCTATGTCTTAATATTAGATAAAGAAAGCTCCCTTCTATTTCTAGTTTAAATAGATTACTTCATAAACAGATGCTGGATTTTATAAAATGCAGTTCCTGCATTTGTTATAGCGATAATATGATTATTTTCTATGTCTTTCTGCTAATGTGGTAAAATATATAGTGGTTTTCAAATGTCAAACCACCTTTTTATTCCAGAAATAAACTGAAATTGCCTTGAATATATTACCCCTTTTTGTTTTGTTTTGCTAAGATTTTATTTATAATTTCTGTATTTACCTTTATTTATCCATTAAATGTTTGGTAGATTTAACTATTAAATCCATCTTGGTCTGGTGTTTCTTTTTCCAAAGGTTTTTGATTACCAGTTTAATGTTTTTAGTAGTTTTAGAACTAATCACACTTTATGTTTTTTCTTATGCTATTTTTTTCATCCCACAAGAAGCCATAACTTTATTAATGATAGAAACATTACAAATTTCAAACCAAGCTGCAGTAACTCTTTTGAAACACCAAAAAAATAAAATAAAAAGTCCCAGTTTTCAGATAGTTACACTGTTTATTTTATAATTGCATTTACACGATCATTACCATTGTTCTTCAGGGCTCGGACTGCCCTTGATCTTGACACATCTGCTTGTGACATGACCCATTCTATGTGCTTAACTTCCACACCTGTTTCATCAGCCTCTTCCTCTTCATTCCCCTCTTATACAGCTGGAGTCTGTGTTTTCTTGAATGTTTGAGGTAGCACCACCTTGAACTTTGAATTTCTCAGCAGCTGCTAGCTCTGATTGCTGAAATAAATCCTTGATCTTGGCTTCCCCCAAATGTATGTAGGTATTTGAATCTGAGCTTTTGTAGACATCTGATTTTGTGATGACAAAGAGGATATTCTTAGATTTCCAGATAGTGACCCTAGGAACTCCTGTTATCTGTCGCAGACCCAGCTGGGACATGGTCTTGGACACAGCCTTCTGTGGGGGCTCTGTTTTGCTTTACTGACAGGTTCTTCATTGATTTCAGCTGTTGTTACCAGCTGAGCTTGCTGCGTGGTTGCCTGCATGGAATCTTCTTTGAGCTCTGGTACTGATTCATCACTGTCAGGTTCTGTTCCAGACCCTGTCTCAGCCTGGGGCTGTGGCAATTCCTGCTCTGTAGCTGGGACGGTTTTTGTGGCTTCACCGGGTATTTTGCGGAGAACCGGGATGGCGATAGAAAGAGCCTTATGCTATTTTTATTCAAAATCTTTCTGCTTTCATATTTCTAATTATATGACAATAGTTCATGATAATTTCTGGGAAACATTCTCATGATATAAATATTTCAGTGCTATTCCCTCTTTTAATCAGGTATTTGCTCTTTGTACCTTTACAAACTTTTTTTGTCATCGTTTTTAGGCATAGATTTATTGATATTATTTCAAAGAACTCACTTTAGCTAAGTTGATCTTTTTATTTTGTTTCTTCTTGTATCTCCTAATGTCTTTCTTTTCTTTGTGTGCTTACTTTGCTGTTTTTTCAAACATTTTTAGATGTTTGCTAGCTCCCTGGTTTTTTTAGCCTTTCTTCTATTGAACAATGTGCGGAGTGAACATGATATACCTGAGACTGCTCTCCTTAAAAAACATTTGCTTGCTAGATTGATCATTGGCTGGCGTCTGAGAATTTGACTTGTACACAATATCCTACACTAACATAAAATTTATTCTAAATAATTAGAATGGTTCAATGTGACTACAAAATTTGAACATGCTGAAGGTACACAGATGCCAAATTTAATCTTGTACACCTGAAACATATAATTTTATAAATCGATATTACCTCGATAAAAATTATTTTGATCATAAAAATAAACCAAAATGTTCTATTTTTTTTTTTTTTAAGTAATGTGCTTCATGTTGAACACCTACTTTTCTTCTGGGAGTATGTGCTAAACAATGAGTGCCAACATACCTGAACTTTAATTAAAAACCCTGAAACCCACAATTAACATCATACTCAATGGTGAAAAGCTGAAAGTATTTTCTTTAAATCAGGAACAATCCAAGGATACCCACTCTCATCGCTTTCATTGAACATAGTGCTAGAGGTCCTAGCCAATCCAATTAGGCAAAAGAAAAAAAAAATTAAAATTGGAAAAGAAGTAAAACTGTCTCTATTGGCACACGACGTAATATTATATATTGAAACCCTAAATAATGCACTAAAAAACTAAGAAATCATTTTAAAAATTCAGTAAAGTTGCAGAATCAAAAAAAATCAATATATAAAAATCACTTGCATTTCTGTACACTAACAACTAATTATCAGAAAAGAAAATTAAAACACAATTCCATTTACAATTGCATCAAAAAGAAAAAAATCTAGGAATAAATTGAATAAAGGAGGTGAAACATCGGTATACAGAAACTATAAGAAATTGCTGTAAGAATTTGTCAAAGACACAAATAAATGAAAAAATATTCCATCCTTCTGGATTGTAAGAATCAATATTGTGAAATTTTCCATAATGTCCAAAGCAATTCACAGATTCAATTCAATTCAATTCAATTCAATTCTTATAAAAATGGCAATGGCATTTCTATTTTTAATAGAAATAGAAAAGGCAATCTTAAAATTTATAAACTACAGAAGATTCCAAATAGCCAAAGTAATTTTGAGAAATAACAAAGTTGGAAGTATCACACTTCCTGATTTGAAACTAAATCACAAAATGATAGTAATCAAAACAATATGGCATTGGCATAAACACAAACACATAGAATCATTAACAAAATGAAAAGTCAACCTATTGAATGAGAGAAGATGTTTGAAACTGATACATCCAATAAGGGGTTACTATCCAAAATATATAAGAAATTTGTACAACTTAGCACCAAGACAAAACAATCCAATTAAAAGAATGGACAGAGGATCTGAAATGACACTTCTCCAAAGAGGAAATAGAGATGGCCAGCAGACATAAAACAATGTCCAACATCATTAGTTATCAGGGAAATACAAATTAAAGCCATGGTGAGATATTACTTCTGTGATATCTAGGCTTTATTATACTAAGAAAAAGACTGAGATAGAAACACAATAGCGGATTAATAATCTTTTCAAGTTTGCTCAGGACAAGTTTTTCAGCAACACTAAATAAGTAGTAAAAAAGTCACATAAACATAAAACTAATTCATAAGTGTCGTTGTATTTCACACAAGTGGCAGATAAAGAAATCAAGTTAAATGAAGAACAAGCAATAGAAAATAAAACAGTTGGCATAAAGATTAGCTCCTGCTTCAAGCCTAAGCTGAATAAATGAAGTTAAACCAAAATATAACCATAAATAAGTAAAGTAAGACACTAAACATAATGAAACACATTCTGGTAAGATTACATTTTTAATGAATAATCCCTGTAAGGGAGAATCTGTGCTATTTATATGAAAAATTAGCAAGACTCAGGCAAAGATTTTTAAGGGAAACATAGAAGGAAATAATTAAAATTAAATGATAATGTTATACTTAAGGAATAGGAGAGAAAACAGAACAGGAAATACAAATAGAAAATCAGTATAAAATGAGACTGTAGTTAGTAACAGCAGCAGGGACGAACAAATGAATTTCAAAAAGTCATTGTTTTCCAGGTTTCAGCATAACCTGAGAAAATATTCTACTGCTGAATTATACAGCTTAGAATTAAACAAAAATAACTTTTTTTTTTTCTGTTTAGTAAATATTAGGATTAAGTCACACTGGGAACCAGCATACTCTTATCTGCTCTGCTTTTCTACCCGTGTTCCTCTTTGAAATGCCCTCTTGCTCATCCCAAACCCTTTTGGTAGACCAGCGTAACTACTATTCAGCTTAGAAGATTCCCTTCAAATTTCCTACCTCCTTCCTCTCTGTCTCCTTCTTTGATCTCCCCCAGCTCTATGTAAATACATCTACCAGCAATATGGCAACATATTGTCAATGATGTTTTTATGTCTGAATACTTCACTACACTGCAAAACGGTATAGAGAAGGGAGAATGTATGATGATTTTTGTAGGAATCACAACTAAGTAGCTCTTGGCTGGCACATAGTTCTGAAAAATATTTGTTAACGCTTTAATTCTTTAGTGCATGAATTTATTTATTTTCTTTTTATTGATTTTTTTTTTTTTAGAGAGAGAGAGGAAAGGAGAGAGATATAGAAACATCAATGTGAGAGAGAAACATTGATGGGCTGCCTCCTGCACGCCCCCTATTGGGGATCGAGCCCACAACCCGACATTTTGCCCGGACGGGAATTGAACCAGGACCTCTCAGTCCATGGGACGACGTTCAACCACTGAGCCACACCGGCAGGACTAAATTTATTCTTTTTGATGACACTTATGTTAAAACAAATTAAAAATGATACAGAGTAGTAATTATAGAGGAAGAATAAAAAGGAACATATTTTGTCCAAATTATCAATCCACTCAAATATTCCATATTTAACGGAACAACTTTCTGGTGCTTTATTTTCCAACATGACCCAATCAATCGCTAAAACTTCTGCTTAAATACAATCTTTGGAATAAATTGTGAATTTAATCATAGTTATGACTTATTTTTCAGATGCACCTGTATTTATCAATATAGTAGGCAAAATTTTTATTCCTTTTCTTATTTGAAATCTTAGGCATGGTTTAGCCAAAAGATAATTTGATTAAATAATTCTTATCCAAGTGCTGCACATAGAAGCTTTGAGCTCAACATTTTAGCAAAAAATGACAAGCCCTCATTTGTACTTCTTCACATAAGAAAATATAGCATCTAAAAACTCAGTATCTTTCATTTTTTTAAGTATGAGACCATACCACTTCATAATTCCCAATCAAGACACCATTGACAGATGCATTATTCCTAATTGGTATATAATTTTATGTAGCAAAAGATGAAATATTTGCTCTGGCCAGTGTGGCTCAGTTGGTTGAGTATCGTTCCATGCACTGAAGGATCGCTGGTTATTTCCGGTCAGGGTACATATCTGGGCTGTGGGCTCAATTCCCAGTAGGGGGCGTGCAGGAGGCAGCCGATTGATGATGTTTCTCACATTGATGTTTCTTTATCTCTCCCTCTCCCTTCCTCTCTCTCTAAAATCAATGAAAGCATATTTTTAAAAAGATGATATATTAGAATTGCAACATACTGTTTCTCCTTTCAAATAACTCTAATAACTATGATTTGTAATCAAACCATGTATATAAAGCAAACTAGTGCCTCCTTGTAAACCCTCTAGGATACTTTTATAAAGCACTGCATCGTGTCCATTAATATTGATATGAATCACATGACTAAATTCCTGTACACTGCTCTTAAAAATTGCCTCACTTCATGTGGTGGAGAATGATTTCTTTAAGTCATCTTTCTTCCTGGAAGAATGCTGTTAGTGCCAGCAACACCTGCTGTTGCCAACACATCAATGCTCTATTCTGAGCAGAAGCTACTAGAAAGGCAAGCGCCTGTTCTGTTACTAACATCTCATTGCTTGGGGGATATTTCAATCAATTCTTATCTTAGCTGATCATGCTTCACTTGGTTATATCGGTAAGAATACTGTACAATAAACTTAGTTCATTGTAATGGACGTTTATTACAAAGTTTATTGCTAAATAACGTATTTTTCATTCTGTCCTGAAAAGAACTCGAAACAAATGAAAACTAATGCTCAGTCATTCCCAGCAATTTAGTAAGAAGAACGTTACCCTTGGACCTGCCAGGGTAAGTTATCTTATATCTATAATTTCCAACATTTCCTACTTATTAACTCCTGGATCTCTGAGTATGTTCTTTGTTTAATGGATTGGGAGATTTAGATGGGTTTTGCTCTTGAGTCAGAGGTATTAAGATGGGGGGGGAGCCCTGGCCAGTTTTGCTCAGCGGTTAGAGTATCCGCCTGCGGTCCAGAGAGACCCGGGTTCGGTTCCCGCTAAGGGCGTGTACCTTGGTTGCAGTTTGTCCCTGGCAGTTGGTTGTGTGCGTGGCAGCTACTCAGTGTGTCCCTTTCACATCGATTTTTCTCTCTCTCTCTCTCTTCCTCTCTCTCCCTCCCACTGTATCTGAATAAAAAAATGGAAAGAATGTCCTTGGGTGAGGATAAAAAATAAAAATAAAAAGATGGGGGGGAAGGGAATTGATACTGGATGACTGTTATGAACTGAATGTGTGTCCTCACAAATTTGTATGTGGAAGCCCTCACTTTCAATGTGACTGTATTTAGAGACAGGGCCTTTGATGAGGCGACAAAGGTTAAATGAGCTGATAAGAGTGTGTCCATGATTCAGATAGGGCTGGTTACCTTATAAGAAGAGGAAGAGATGCCAGAACTCTCCCCCTGCCTCCTGTGGTTACAACGAGGGTGCCGCTGTCTGCAAATTAAGAAAAAGGCATTTACAAGCAAACGAATTGATCATCACCTTGACCTTAGACTCCCCAGCCTCTATAACTGTAAGAAAATATGTTGTTTTGTAATTAAGCTACCAAATCTATGGTATTTAATTATGGCAGCCTGAGCAGACTAATATAGTGATAGAACAAAGAAACGTAAAATTTCAGTTTGGAGAGGTGGGACCAAGAAGGAGACATAAGGTGATATTGAACTCACCCCTTCCCATTAAATATTCCAAATATACGTCTACATATAGAGCAATTTCTCCTGAGAGACGACTGAGGGCTGATTGAACAGCAAATGAGAGAGAGAGAGAGAGAGAGAGAGGCCTCATATACAAGATTGGGGAATTGCAGCATCTCTCTAGGATCTGTGGAAATTCTCTGAGATCAAAGGTGCCAGTGAGCACCAATTTTTTACATTCCCATTCCACCTACATAGGATGGGCAGGAGGTCTAGCAAATCCCCCGGCCCACCTGCAAGGTCCACCCTAACACATTCCTCGTTGCACTGCCCCAGGAGCACTCTGGCCCCCAATAGTCAGGGTGCAGCTCTGTGCCCTGGGCCACCCCACCTGGAGCTAGTGTTGTAGCTCACTGTCCTTAGAATCCAACTTGTCTTTAAGCTGCCCTAATTAACAGCCTCAGAGACAGCAAGATGAACAATGGGACAAACACAGAGAGTAAAACACAATGAGAAGACAAAAGAACATGTTTCAAATGAAGGAACAACAAAAGAAACAGGAAAGCGCTGGCCGGTTTGGCTCAGCGGTTAGAGTGACGGCCCGTGGTCCAGAGAGACCCGGGTTCGGTTCCTGCTAAGGGCACGTACCTCGGTTGCAGTTTGTCCCCGGCCCTGATTGGGTCGTGCGGGTGGCAGCCACTTGATGTGTTCCTTTCACATCGATGTTTCTCTCTCTCTCTCTTCCTCCCGCTCTATCTGAACAAAAAATGAAAAAATGTCCTCGGGTGAGGATAAAAAAAAAGAAACAGGAAAAAAAAAAAACTAACGAAACAGAGATAAATCATTTCCCTGATGAAGAATAAAAAGTAATAGCTATAAAGATGCTCACCGCCCTGGCCGGTTTGGCTCAGCGGTTAGAGCGTCAGCCTGCGGTCCAGAGAGACCCGGGTTCGGTTCCCGCTAAGGGCACGTACCTCGGTTGCAGTTTGTCCCCAGCCCTTGTTGGTCGTGCGGGTGGCAGCCACTCGATGTGTCCCTTTCACGTCGATGTTTCTCTCTCTCTCTCTCTCTCTCTCTCCCTCCCACTCTATCTGAACAAAAAATGGAAAAATGTCCTCGGGTGAGGATTTTTTTTTTTAAAAAAAAAAAAGATGCTCACCAAACTTGAGAGTAGAATAGAGGAACTCAGTGAGAACTTCAACAAAGAGTTAGAAAATGTAATAAAGAACCAATCAGAAGTTAAAAACACAAATGAAAAATACATCGAAAAGAATCAAAAGCAGATAACATGATATCGAATGGATTAGCAAGCTGGAAGACAGAAATAACTCAATCAGAAGAGCAAAAAGAAAAAAAGAATATTTTTAAAATGAGGATAGTTTAAGGGACTTCTGGGGCAACATCAGCTGCATTAATATTTGCATTATATGGGTCCCAGAGGAGAAGAGAAATAGGGACAAAAGTTTATTTGAAGAAACCTTGGCTGAAAACTTTCTTAACCTGGAAAAGAAGGCAGACATTCAGGTCCAGAATGCACAGAGAGTTCCAAGCAAGATGAACCCCAAAGAGACCCACACCAAAACATATTGTAATTTAAATTTAAAAAAGTTAAAAATAAAGAGACAATCTTGATGATAGACAGCAAAACATCTAGTCACATAAAAGGGAAACCCCATAAAGCTATAAAGTTATCAGCTGATTTCTCAGCAGAAACTTTATCAGCAAGAAAGTAGTACCAGAATATACTTAAAGTGCTGAAACAAAGAAACCTACAACTTAGAATAGTCTACTCAGAAAGGTTACCCTTTAGAATTAAAGGAGAGATAAAGAGTTTTCCAGATAAGCCCTGGCCAGCGTGAATAGTGCTTAGAGCACCAGCCCACACACCGAGGGGTCACAGGTGGAAATGGACTAAATTCTCCAATTAAAAGATATGTGGTGATTGAATGGATAAGAAAACAAGACCTATCTAAAGGCTGTCTACAAGACACTCACTTCAGATCTAAAGACAAACACAGATTGAAAGTGAAAGGGTAGAAAAGATATTACATGCAAATATAAATGAAAAGAGAGCCAGTATAGTAATACTCACACCAGATGAGGGAGACTTTTACAAAGTCTATAAAAAAAGACAAAGAAGGGCATTACATGATGATAGAAAGATCAATCCAAGAAGAGGATATAACATTTACAACACAAGAGCACATAAAAATGCAATGAAAATATTAACAGACATAAAGGGAGAAATTTACAGTATACATAATAGTACAGGACTTGAATCAACGGATAGATCACACACATAGAAAAATCAGTGAAAAAACAATGGCTTTCATCATCACATTAGGCAAGTTGGACTTAATAAATATTTACAAAATATTTCATCCAAAACCTGAAAAGAGTACACATATTTTCAAGTGTACATGGAAACTTCTCAAAAACAGATCACATATTAGGCCACAAAACAAATATCAATAAATTCAGGAAGATTGAAATTATATCAAGCTTTATTTCTGACCACAACTGTGTTAAACTAGAAATCAACTACACGGAGGGGGCGAAAAAACAAAACTGGAATAAACACAAATGTGGAGACTAAACAACATGCTACTAAACAACCAATCGATCAAAGAGGAAGTCACACACAAAATTAAGAACTAACTTGAGAATGGAAACACACTTTTCCAAAATCAGTGGAGTGCAACAAAACCAATTCTAAGAGGGAATATCCTAGGGATACAGACCTTCCTCGGGAACAAAAATACGAAATTAACAATTTAAGTTTCACCTAAAGAAACTAGAAAAATAAAAAGGTAATCAGAAGCCAGAAAATAAAAAAATCAAAGTGCAAATAAACACAATAGAGATTAAAACAATACAAAAGATCAATGAAATAACAGCTGGTTCTCTGAAAAGTTAAAAAAAAAAAAAAAAGACGGAACTTCAACAACACTCATCAAAAAAAAAGAGAGAGAGAGGGCCCAAGTAAATAAAATCAGAAATAAAAGAGAAGTTGCAACTGACACCACAGAAATACAAAGGTTCATTGAGGAATATTACAATTACAAGCCAACCAGCTGAACAACATAGAAGAAGTGGATACATTTCTAGAAACATACAACCTTCTGAGAATGAAATGGGGGTGGGGGGGGCAAAAAACAGAAAATCTGAACAGAACAATAGTAGCAAAGAAACTAAATCAGTAATCAAAAACTTGCCAACAAACAAAAGTCCAGGTCCAGATGGCTTGACAGGTGAATTCTACCAGACATTTAAAGAATTGTTACTTATCATTCTCAAACTATTCCCAAAAAATGATGAGGAAGGAACACTTTTCAAACTCAATCTACAAGGCCAGCATTATGCTGATATCAAATCCAGCAAAGACATTACAAAAAAAAAAATGTAGAGCCCAAGTATGTTTGGGAGAATATTTGCCAATGATACATCTGATAAGGGGTTGATTTCCAAAATATATAGATCTGATACAAATCAACAAAAGGAAGACAAACAATCCAATTTAAAAATGGATAGAGGACCTGAACAGACATTTCTCCAAAGAAGACATACAGATGGTCAACAAACATGAAAAGAACCTCAACATCACAAAGCATCAGGGAATTGCAGATCAAAACCACAAGGAGATACCACACCACACCTGTCAGAATGGTTATTATCAAAAAGTCAACAGATGACATGATGTGGCGAGGATCTGAAGAAAAGGGAAACCTTGTGACTGTTGGTGTGATTATATATTATTGCAGCCATTGTGGAAAACAGTATGGAGATTCCTCAAAAAATGAAAAATAGTCCTGGCTGGTGTGGCTCAGTGGATTCAGTGTCATTCCATGGACTAAGAAGTCCTGGTTTGATTTCTGGTCAGGGCACATGCCCAGGTTCCGGGCTAGGTCCCCAGTAGGGGGCGTGCAGGAGGCAGCCAATGATGTTTTTCTCTCATCGATGTTTCTCTCTCTCTCTCCCTTCCTCTCTCTCTAAAAAAATCAATAAAAACATTTTTTTTAAATGAAAAATAGAACTACCACAAAACCCAGCATTTCCACTTTGGGATATTTATCCAAATAAAACAAGAACATTGATTTAAAAAGATATATTCACCCCTATGTTCATTGCAGCATTACTTTAAACAGTCAAGATATGCAAGGAACATAGATATCCATCAATAGATAAATAGATAAGAAAGTGTTATATATATAAAATTTAGCAATAAAAAGAATGAAGCATTGTCATTTGTGACAATATGGATGGACCTAGAAGGTATTATGTTAACCAAAGTAAGTCAGACAGGGAGACAAATACTGTGTGATTTTACTTATGTGTTGTCTAAAGAAACAAAACAGAGCAGAAAGAGACTCATAGATGCAGAGAACAACTTGATGCTTGTCAGAGGGGAGGGAATGAAAAAAGGGAGAAGTGAAAAAGATGAAGGGAAATAAGAGGTACAAACCTCCTGTTAGAAAATAAATAATCCACAGTGATGTAGTGTACAACACAGGGAATATAGTGTACAAAATTTAATAACTTGACACGATGATAGTTGGTTACTAAACTATGGTAATCACATTGTAAGGTATAATATAAATGTTGATTTACTATGCTGTACACCAGAAACTAATATAATCTTGTGTGCCAATTATACTTTAATAAAAAGTTTGTTTTTAGTGCAAAATATCTCAACAGCATTTTATTTCAAGCATTGTCATTTGTGACAATATGGATGGACCTAGGAGGTATTATGTTAACCAAAGTAAATCAGACAGGGAGACAAATACTGTGTGATTTGTTCAAATAATATTTACACATACTGGATTATATATATAATTAAAAATTTTTTAAATTTAAAATAAAATGTCAGTTTGCATTTCTCCCTCATTTGAAATGCAAGAAGCTTATAAAGAATTCACCTTATTGTAGAGTGTGTCTGACACTTGAACATGATTCTGAGAAAGCATTTAGCATGTCCTTTAACTGCAAATGGATCAAGCAAGGACTGCTTTTCTGGGCCATTGTCGAGGTCAGGCACATAGCTTTCTTAGACTGACTACGTTTTTGTTGTTGTTGTTGCTTCAACTAAAACATTATATTTAGGAAATTGAAATTATGCATGAAATTCCTTTGGTCCCTTTAAATTTTTCCCTATAAACTGCTTTTTTTTTTCTTTTGAGAAAATGTGATGTCTGTTTATTCATGTGTTCATTCTTAGAGGCTCACCGTCTACCCAAAAGTAGGAAAAAAGAGTTCTACCGGCAATTTTGCTCCCAGGTACTTCAGTAGCATAGACTAGTCCTAACATTCCTATGTAAGTCTAATGTAAAAATATGTGAAGGAGTTACATTTCTTTTAAGAGCACTTATTGATATGCTTAAATCCAATCCTTAGATATCTATTACTTTCTTTTTTTTATGATTTAATTAATTTATTTATTTTTGTTACAGATGTTTCTCTTTTTCCCCCCAGTGATTCCCCCCTCTCCCTCCCTCCCCGCCCTGTCCCCAGCTTTGTTGTCCATGTCCATTGTTCATGCACACATGCATATAAGTTCTGTGGTTTATCTCTCCCCCACCACCCCCTCTTCTGAGGATTGTCAGTCTGTACCCTACTTCCACATCTCTGGGACTACCCCGTTCCTCAGACTGTTATGTTCATTATATTCCACAAATAAGTGAGATCATGTGATACTTGTCTTTCTCTGTTTGGCTTGTTTCGCTTAGGATGACACTTTCCAGGTCCCTCCGTGTCATCTCAAAGGATAAGAGATCTTTCTTTCTTACAGCTGCATAGATATCTATTACTTTCTTAGAAACTATTCCTTCTTCCCAGAGCCACCATGATCTTTACTCACTTCGTTTTATCCATCAACATTTTTTTAAATTTTTATTGAATTTATTGGCGTGACATTGGTTTAAAAAATTATATAGGTTTCAGGTGTACAGTTGTATAATATACCATGTGTATATTGTAGTGTGTTCACCATGCCAAGTCAAGTCTCCTTTCTTCACCATGTATGCTCCTTTACCCTCCTTCTACCTCTTCCCACCCCCCTTCCCTCTGGTAATCACCATACTGTGACAGCTGTTAGAGGGGAGGGGGGTTGGGGGACTGGGTGATAAAGGTGAAAGATTAAGCAAAAAAAAAGAAAACCAAACAAAAACTCTCATAGACAAAATGTATTATCTTCTGTTGTATTTCATGGAAACTTGGTAGGTGAATATGCTCATTAAAGTTAATGGGTAAGTGAATGCTCTCATTACAAAATATATCTTTGTTTCTAGTTAGCAAATGAGCCTTTCTCCAAGACTATTTGGAATCTTAGCCTAAGAACTGATCTATGTAAAAATTTCAGACAATATTTAATGACAGTGAAAATATATATTTTAGACAGCACTTCTAGAACTCTCTAATTTGTATTATCTGATACTCTTATTATTTATTATTTTTCATGATATTACTAAAAACACAAGTCATAAATACATGCTCTACATACTAAACAAAAGAGACAACTCAACTATGTTCAAAAGTTAAAACAAGGTGTCAGTCTATTCCTGAAGAGACTTTGAATACAGAGGGGCAACTTTTAGCTACCCTACACTTATTTAATAAGAAAGTAATTGCATGAGAAAAAAAAAAAACAACTGCTACTTGAATTTCTATCTATCAAACCTCCCTATTCCCTACAAGAATATTACCAGACAAAATAATTTTCCTGTGTTTAAATTTAAATATATGTCCCTCATGATTTTTCAATGAGGAGGGCAGCTTCTTAGATAATAAGAATAGTAGAAAATATTGAAGCTTTCTTTTCTCTCAAAGATATATTGAAAGTGGACATTCTAATAATAAATACTTAGATCAATTACTATTGCTAGTATTTTTCAACTTGTTTCTGATAATACGGACATATTACTAGAAAACTCCAACAACAACAGAGAAGTAGTATAACAAAATAAAACAAAACAAAAATATTAATACAAGAAGCTCAACAGAAGTTTAGAACATAGTGTTGTTTTTGCCTAAAAGGAATGTGTATATTTATCTCAATCATTATAATTTGATTCTAGGTATGCAAAAATTGCCTTCATACCTATTACCTCTGCACTCATACCCTTGGCCCCCTAAACTAGCACAACAGTCTAAATGTAGTGGCCACTTTGGAGAAGATTATTGAGAAAATTGATTTCTTCCAAAATAGTGGATCAGAAAAGGACCTTACTTTTCAGGAATATAAAATATTAAAAGTTCTAAGCCCGGCTGGTGTGGCTCAGTGGCTGAGCGTCGACCCATGCACCAAGAGGTCGCCAGTTCGATTCCTGGTCAGGGCACATGCCCAGGTTGTGGGCCCGATCCCCAGTGGGGGGCATGCAGGAGGCGGCCAGTCGATGTTCTCTCTCGTCGATGTTTCTATCTGTCTCTCTAAAAATCAATGAAGAAAAAAAAATTTTAAGTTCAAAGATTGTATTTGTTATTTTTTTAAATTATGGAAGCAATAAAGGCTCATCATAACAAGTCAAACAAAAAAATATATAAAGTAAGAAGGTGTGGATGAGCAAAGGGGTTCTATTGAAAGTAAACTCACAGGATGAGCTGATCATAAATTTCTAACCGGGCAGGTCACAGTGGGTAGTCATGCTCCAGGCATATAACTTGTTTAGTAAAAGGTTTATCTTTACCTTAAGCAAACCCTGGCCATTGTTTCTGTGCATCTAGGTTAAGACACCTTTGAAATAAACCTTAACCACCCTCAGAAGAGCACAGAATCTTGCCAACAACTATCCCTTTAATCCAATCCCCACCTTGCTTTCTCTCTTCTTCCTTGTTACCGCCTGAATTTCAGCTGCAGAAAAGCAGCTGCAAAACTGTTCTTCTTTGAGCATATGTCCTCAGTTTGGCTCAAATAAACTCATAAAAATTCTCTACAGGTTTGGACATTGTTTTTACTTCAACAAAGGTAATACTTTCCCTTTCTGTATCTAATCTCACTAACAGATTTTTTTCCAAACATTTTCCACATTCAAAAACATACATGAACATACATATTTGCTTTTATTTTGTACAAAATAAAACAAAATATACCCATTATTTTACATTTTTTAAATTAAAACTATATTACAGGTACCTTCTGTTGGTCAATGCATTTAGGTTTAACATGTAATTTACATATAACTGAAAAATATTTTATTGTTTAAGTGTACTATAATATTTTCAGCCTTTTCCTTACTGAGATATTCAGGTTGTTTCCAGTTTTGTTTTGTTTTTTTATTCTTCACTGGAGGATACTTTTCTATTTATCATCAGATAGAGTGGGAGGGAGAAAGAGAGAGAGAGACCGAGAGAAACATCGATGCCATAGAGCCACATCGACTGGTTGCCTCCCGCACAACCCGACCAGCGCCAGAGATGAACTACAACCAAGGTATGTGCCATTGCTCAATATGAAACCAGTGACTCATTGGTCCGTGAGCCAATGCTCTAAACATTGAGAAAACTGGCCAGAGCAGGTTGTTTCCAGTTTTTATTGTTTTGTTTTGTTTTTTGTTTTTTGTTTTTGTTTTTGTTTTTTTTTATCCTCACCCGAGGACATTTTTCGATATTTTGTTCAGATAGAGTGAGAGGGAGAGAGAGAGAGAGAAACATCGACGTGAAAGCGACACATCGAGTGGCTGCCACCCATACGACCCAACCAGGGCCGGGGACAAACTGCAACCAAGGTACGTGCCCTTAGCGGGAACCGAACCCGGGTCTCTCCGGACCGCAGGCCGACGCTCTAACCGCTGAGCCAAACCGGCCAGGGCTGTTTCCAGTTTTTATGTCAGAAGTAATTATACAAGAAACATTGTTCTATATATTGATTATTTGATTTTAATATAGTATATTCTTAAATTTAAGATTTGGGGACCAGAAGGAGTGTTACTTTAAGTTAACAGGTGCTTTCCAAATATTTTCCTTAAAAAAACACATTACTTATTTATGACTACAATGCATGGGGGTACCTGTTTTCCAAACATTTTTCAACATCAGAGGTTGTCAACATTTTTAATTTCTGCCCATCTGAGAATATGAAATCGTATCTTGTTATTTTTTATTGTTATTTTATTGCCTATAAAGTGAGGATGGTAATCTTTCCAGATATTTGTTGTGAATCTGAATTTGCCATTCTGTGAATTATCTGTTCTTACATTTAATCAATTTGTCTACTGGTTGTCTACTTTTTATCAATAATAACACCTCTTTTTGTTCTAAGGGCATTAAGCCTTTGTTTACTCATATGGGCTACACATGTTTTCTCCCAATCTACCTTTCCCCTTTGACCTACTTTATTATCTCCTTGGACATTTATTTTAATAATGTCGAATGCATTTAAATCTGTTCATTTTCTCCTTTATGAAGTATATACTTTCTCTCCACATAAGAAAGTATTCTTTCAGCCCATCCTGAAATTGTATAAATATTCTTTTATATTGTGGTGATGTTTTCATTCATGATTTTATCCATTTATAATTTAATTTTACATATTCTTTCACTTAAATTTCTAACTTTGTTTTCTATCTTTATTTTTATTTTTTTTATTTATCAATTTGTTTTTGTTACAGGTGTTTCTCATGTTTCCCCCATTGACAACCTCCTTCCCTTCCTCCGCACCCCATCCCCAGCTTTGTTGTCCATGTTCATTAGTCATGCACACATGCATGTAAGTTCTGTGGTTTATCTCTTCTCCCCACTTTGTTTTCTTTTTGACAGTCAATCCTTTTGTTGAATAAACCACCCATTTACCACTATATTGAAGTGTCATCATGTCAGTTAACAGGTATTTGTTGAGAGCCAATTTTTATTTTATGGGATAAGGCAAAGAAATAGAGTTGCTGCTCTCTAGGAACATACATTCTAGCCTGGGAGACAGGCACTAAACACACAGACAAATTAGTGTATTAAGTACTGGTAGAGATACGTCTATATGCTGGGGACCGGGAGGGGGTGGGGGATGGGGAAGAGGGAGTCAAAGGGGGAAAGAGGAGAAACATCTGTAACAAAAATAAATTAATAAAAATAAATTTTTAAAAAGATAAAATACATAATATGATAGGGATGGCACAAAGAAATGCTGTTAGGTTAGTTCAGGAAAGGACTCTCTGAGGAAGTGGTATTTGAAACCATAATAATGAGGACAAAGTCATAAGACAATCTAGGAGAAATGTATTCCACGAAGAAGAAACAAAAACTATGCAGCCTTCAAGAGAAAAGATTCACATAATTGAAAAAAGTTCAATGTGGTTCAAGTGTGGTAAATGAGTAGAAGAACAGTCAGAGATACGTTGTGGACAGATGAGGCAGAGCCTTTAAAACTCAGCTTTTTTCTGATTGTACTGAAAGGTGATTTGAAGGTTTTAAGCAAGTCAAGTGGTATAAACTATCCTTTGTTTCATTTATTTATTTTTTGAAGTTTGTTTTTTCATTATTTATTTAATTTGTTACAGATGTTTCTCCTTTTTCCCCATTGACACCCTCCGCCCCGCCCCTCGCCCCGTCCCCAGTTTTACTGTCCATGTCCATCAATTATGCACACATGCATACAAGTTCTGTGCTTTATCTCTTCCCTCCCCACCAACACCAACTGTCCTTTGTTTTGATTAGATCAGTCTGGTAGCTACCGGGATGATGTTGAGTTAGCCTCCATGTTTTCCCCTCAGGGAATTTGCCAATTCTCATCATGAGGAATCACGATGGAGCAGACAGCAATTGCTAGGGGCTTGCAGGCTTACTTGGCTGGGGTGCAGAGTTTACGGTTCCGGGACTGCCAAGGATACCAACATTTGAGGTGAAGAAGTACCATCCAGAGAAATAAATTTGAAATTCTGCTTGCAATGTTTTCCTAAAGGTGTTTGCCAACTCCTAGGCTGCCAGTACAGAGGACAGAATTTCCATAAACCACGCTTAAAGCAGTAGCTAGTACCATAAAATCCTGAACAAAAGTTTCTCACCTTGACCTTGTTGTTAAGGTCCTATAATGCTGAGAAGGGTATTTCAGTTCAGGACTATCAGGGTGATCTTCTAGTATTCTATTTATTTCCTTAGTATAACAAAATTAAATTTCCTTAGATAAAAATAAAATTAACCAAAGCCTCTGCACTTTTTATACCAGCATTAATAAAACATTCCCAAGTATGCTGAAAAAAGGCCCAATTACTGACATCCCGGAGAAAAAAGAGCAAAAAAAAAAGTACATATTTGATTGATAAATTGGAGTAATTATGAATATTAAAATATCTATCATTAATATACCCATAAAAATAGAAAAAAAAATACAGAATTTCACCAAAGACCTAGGATCTCTATAAAAGAGAAGCATGAAAATTATGAGGAAAAATATAATAACCGAAAATTAAAAATTCAAAAGATGTGTCTCATGAGCTAATTCCATATGGCAGAAGAAATGATTGGTAAACTGGAAAGGGGGGGAATGTTAATACTGAAGCACAGAAAGGAAAAAGGAACTTAACATGCAAACATGAAAATAAGAACTATATAGACACGGCAAAAACAGTCTATTAGTCGTAACTGGCATTTAAGAAGGAGATAAGAGAGAATAAAACAAAATAATATTAAAGGAAATACTGGCTTAGAATTTTACAGAAATGATGAATGGTATTAAAGCCATAAATTAAAGAAGATCAAATGGCCCAGAGCAGATTAATTACAAAGACAATTAAATCAGGCACATGTTTATAAACTGTTGAAAACCAGATGAAGAAATCTTAACAGCAACCACAGTAAAAAGAAAGATGCATAACCTTTAAAGAAGAGACAGTAAAACTGAGAGGTGAATTTTTAACAATAACTATGGAAGCCAAAATGCAATAGGATGGCATTTTTAATGAGCTAAAAAAAAAAAGCAACTTCTAAGTTAAAATTCTACATGCAGTGGTCACCTGATATCTGGTAAAGGTCTCCTCCAGTGCAAAGGGAGAAAGAAAATCACTTTCAATAAATAGTGTTAGGTCAGTTGAATATCATATTCATAAGGAAAACATTGAATATTGACCTATACCTTGTACCACGTGCAAAAATCACTTACAAGTAAATTGTAGATTTCATTGTGAAATTCAAAACAATAATACTGTAAGAACACAAAATGAAGTGTTTTCATTAATCTGGGTTAGAGAAAACACAGAAAATAAAAACTATGAAGGAAAATAATTGCCTAATTGAAAAACTCTGTAGAAAGTTTGGCAAAACAAGCCAGTGAGTAGAAAAAGATATATGAAATAACTGTATTTGACGGAAGCACTTCATACAGAACATATAAATAATTTCTACAAATTATTAAGAAAAATATAAAGAAACCAAAATAATGGGCAAAAATTGAACAGGCACCTCAAAAACCAATGTATACACAAGGCCAATACAAATAATAAAAGGTGCTCAATTGTATTAAACATCAAACATTCAAATTGAAATGACAAGGAGATACCACTATATACTTTATAAAGTGCTAAAACAAAGATGATAGACATTGCCAAGGATAAGCAAGCATGTGGATTATCTGACATTCACATGAATTTCTGTTTAGATTGCATCCTGGTACAACTACTTTGGAAAATTGTTTGGTTGTATTTACTAAAGTTTAATATATGCCTACCATATGACCCTTAATTTCCCTCATAGGTATACACTCAAAAGAAGTGTTCATATATTCATCTAAAGATATGTACAAAAACTAAAGATATGTACAGAAATGTTCATAGTGGCAATACTCATAATGGCTGCAAACTGTAAACAATCCAAATGTCCATAAACAGTAGAAGTAGTAACTAGGTAAATAAATTAATACATTCATTTAATGAAATCTTATGGAGCATTGGAAATGAAGAATCTATCACTATTAGCAACAACTTGGATGAATTTCATTTATTCAATGCTGAGTGAAAGAAGCCAGACATAAAAGACTACATATTACATGATTCCATATATATCAATTGAAAATATAAGAAAACCTAGAAGTTGATAAAAATTAAGATAGCGATTACTTTTGGGCAGGTATTGGCTAGAAGAGCAATTGAGAGATATCTGAATGTTACTAAAATTCTCTAGTTTGATCTGGGTATAGTTATGAGTGTATAAATTTGGAAACATGCCTTGTGAATTTCAATATATGTGACTTTTAAGTGATGTTACACTCCAGTAAAAAGGTAAGAATTAAAAAGAAGAAAGAAATGATAAGACAAGTCAAACGCTTTTTTTCCCATCGGCTTTATTGAGATACCACTGACATACAACACATATAAGTTTAATGTATACGATGTGATGATTTGATACATGTATATATTGCAAAATGATTGCCACGATAAGGTTAGTAAACACCTCCATTGCCTCACATGATTACCATTTTCTGTGGTGATCATATTTAAGATTTACTCTCTTAAATATCGATGTTAGCGGAAACTATTGAGGCAATCATTCAATATGTAAATCAAACCACCATGCTGTATGCCTTCAATTTATACAGTGATGTATGTCAATTATCTTTTAATAAAACTAAAGGCAAAAGACTTCCTTAATAATTTTCAAGAATATAATAGAGTATTGTTCATTTTAGTCACCATGCAGTACATTGCATTCCTGGAACTTATTTATCTTATAGCCAGAAATTAGTTCCCTTGGACCGATATCTCCCTATTTCCTCCACCTCTCAACCTCTGGCAATTACCCATTCTAATCTGTTTCTATGAATTTGTTGTTGTTTTTTAGATTCCACGTATAAGTAGGAACATATATTATTTGTGTTTCTCTGTTCAACTTAAGTTACTTACCATAATGCCTTCAAAGTCCAGACCAGAATAGTCAGGGTTTCCTTTAAAAAAAATTTGTTTTTTCTTTATTGATTTTAGAGAGAGAGGAAAGAAGAGGGAGAGAGAGAAACATCGATTGGCTGCTTCCTGCATGTCACCCACTGGGGATCGGACCCACAAACTGGGCATGTGCCCTGACCAGGAATCGAACCGGTGAACTCTTGGTGCATGGGTCGATGCTCAACCACTGAACCGCATTAGCCAGGTGCAGACAAAACTTTTAACCTTCCCCCAAACTGTCTAAAATAATTTAGATAGAGGATCTGCTCCAGAAAGGGAGCTATCATCATTGATAACTGCAGTTTGATATGAACTAGGTGTGATAGACCGCTTGGTGCATGGGTCGGTGCTCAACCACTGAGCCACACCAGCCGGGCAGGATTTCCTTTTTTATAACTAAAAAATATTCCTCTGTATGTGTGTCTTTGTAAATCACATTTCCTTCATGCATTCATCTGTCAGTGAACAGTTAGTTGTTTTCACGTCTTACCTATTATGAATAATGCTGCAATGAACATGGGGCACAGATATCTCATCAAGAGAGTGTTTTTATTTCCTTCAGATATAAACCCAGAAGTGTGTCTACTGGATCACAGGGTAGTTCTATTTTTACTTTTTCAAAGAATGTCCATACTTTTTTCCAAAGTGGCTGTACCAATTCACGTACCCACCAACAGTTCAAAAGGGTTCCTTTTTCTTCATATTCTAACCAACACACGTCATCTATTGTCTTTTGATAACAATCATCCTAACAGGTGTGAGGTGATAGTTCATTGTGATATTGATTTGTATTTCCTGACGATTAGTAATGTTGAGCTATTCATGTACCTACTGGTCATTTGTATGTCTTCTTTGGGAAAATATCTAATGTCTTTGCCTACTTTGTAATCAGAAATTTTTGTATTTGCAATTGAGTTCTATGAATTCCTTATGTATTTTGTCTATTAACACATTATTAGATAGATGGTTTGCAAATATTTTATCCCATTCTGTAGGTAAATTTTTATTGTGTTGATGTTTCTTTTGCTATACAAAAAATATTTAGTGTGATATAGTCCCACTTACTTATTTTTGCTTTCATTGCTTGTGCTTTTGGTGGATGTTCCAAAAATCTTTTAAGACCTATGTCAAGGAGCATTTTTAAAATGTATTCTTATAGTAGTTTTACAGTTTCTGCTATAACATTTAGGTTATTAATCATTTGAGCTATTTTTTGTGAGTGATATAAGACAGTAGTTCTATTTCATTCACCTTCACATGGTAATCCAGTTTTCCCAACATTATTTATTCAAAATAAATACAAAATTTGTATCCTATTCTCATTGAGACTTGGTTCTCCTGTCAAATAAAAGTTGAACATATATGCGTGGGTTTATTTCTGGGCTGTTAATTCTGTCCTGTTGATCTATATTTCTATTTTTATGTCAGTAGGATACAGTTTTGATTACTATAACTTGTAATAACATTTGAAATTAGGAATCATGATACCTTAGGTTTTGTTCTTCATTCTCAAGATTGCTTTGGCTATTTGGACTCTTTTGTTGTTCCTTTAAATTAACCTTGTTTTTTCTATTTCTATGGAAAACACCATTAAAATTCTGGTAATGATTGGATTAGATGTATGGATGGCTTTGAGTAGCATAGACATTTTAACAACATTAATTCTTCTGATACATGAACACAGGATGTCATTATATTTATTTGTGTCTATAATTTCTTTCATTAAAGTCTTGTATATAGTGTACATGTCTTTTCCATCTTGGTTAAATGTATACTAAGTATTTTTGTTGTTGTTGTTGATTCTACTGTAAATGGGGTATTTTTCTATATATTTTTTTCAGATATTTTGTTGTTAATGAATAGAAATGCAACTGATTAAAAATTTTTTTCTTTATTTATTTTAGAGAGATTGGAAGTGAGAGGGAGAGAGAGATAGAAACATCAATGAGAGAAAACATCAACTGGCCATCTCTTGCATGCCTTCCACTGGGCATCGGGCTCACAACCTGGGCATGTGTCCTGACCGGGAATCGAACCAGAGACCTCTTGGTGCATGGGTCGATGCTCAACCACTGAGCCACAGCAACCAGATGAAATGCAACTGATTTTTTACATTGATTTTCTATTCTGCAAATTACTTGAATTTCCCTATTAGTTCTAATAGTTTTATGGTGGATTTTTAGGGATATATATATATATATATCAACCATCTGCAAACAGAGACAGTTATACTTTTTCTTTTTTCTTTTTTTTTCCAATTTGGATGCCTTTTATTTATTCTTCTTGCCTAATTGCTCTGGCTAGGACTTCTAGTACTATGTTGAATAGCAGTGGTGAGATTTGGCAACATTGTCTTGTTTCTGATTTTAACAGAAAACATTCTAACATTTTATAATTGAGTATAATGTTTGCTGTGGGTTTGTCATATATGGCCTTTATTATGTTGAAGTATGCTACTTCTACACCCTACCTGTTGAGTGTTTATATCATAAAAGGATGTTGAATTTTGTCTAATGCTTTTTCTACATCTACTGAGATTATCACATAATTTTAATCTTTTATGTTATTAATGTAATGTATCACATTTACTAATTTACATTTGTTTAACCATTCTTTAATCCCAGGGTTAAATCCCTCTTGATCATCGTGCATGTATTGTTGAATTAGAATTACTAGTATTTTGTGGAGAATTTTTTATCTATATTCACCAGGGATATTTCCCTGTAGTTTTCTTTTCTTGTAGTGTTCATATCGGGGTTTGGGTGTCAGTGTAATGCTGGTCTTGTGAAATGAGTTTGGAAGAATTCTCTCCTCTTCAATTTTTTGAAGAGTTTGGTTAAGAATGATGTTAATTGTTCTTTAAAATGTTTGGTAGAATTCACCAATGAAACCATTTGGTCCTGGATTTTTCTTTGTTGGGAGATTTTTTATTACTCCTTCAGTTTCTTTACTCATAATTTGTTTGTTCAAATTTTGTATTTCTTCATAATTCAGATTTTGTAGCTTGTATGTTTTTAGGAATTTTCTCATTTCTTCTAGATTACCCAATTTATTGTCAGATAACTGTTCACAGTAATCTCTTATAATAATTTGCATTTGTCTTATATCAGTTGCATGTTCTCCTCTTCCACTTCTGAGTTTATTTATGTATTTATATTCTCTGTTTTTTTTCTGAGTTAGTCTAGCTAAAGGTTTGTCAATTTTATCTTTTCAAAAGAACAGTTTAGTTTTACTGATCTTTTCTACTGTTTTTCTCTAATTTATTTATTTATTCTCTGATATTTGTTATTCCCTTCCTTCTGCTTTCTTTGGGCTTAGTTCTTTGCTTAGGAAAGTATTAATTTCTGAAAGACAACTTTGCAAGGTAGAGTATTCTAGGTTTGCAAGTTTTTTTTAAGCACTTTGTACATATCTCATTTTTTCCTTGCCTGCAAGTTTTCCAATAAGAAATCTGCTGAAAGCCTATAGCTTATCCTTTACATGTAAGATTTTTTTCTTTTTCTGGTTTTAAAATTCTCTTTGTCTTTAATATTAGACATTTTTATTATAATTTGTATTGTAGAAGATTATTTTAAGGTGATGAATTACATTAATTAACCTCAATAGCTAAATCTCCCTTCAGAATTGAGAATTTCTCAGCCAAATTTTGTTTTTTAATCCTCACCAGAGGATATTTTTCCATTTATCTTCAGATAGAGTAGGAGAAAGGGAGAGAGATAGAAAGAAACATCAATGTGAAAGAGACACATCAACTGGTTGACTCCCACATGACCCTGACCAGGGTTGGGAACAAACTGCAACCAAGGCATGTGACCTTGACCAGAATCAAACCCACAACTCATTGGTCCATGGGCCGACGCTCTAACCACTGAGCCAAACTGGCCAGGGTAGCCAAAATTTTTAAAGTAAAGTTTCTGCTCCTTCTCTTCTTCTGGAATCACAATAATGCACAGATTGTTTCTTTTAATGGTATTACACAATCCATATAGGCTTTCTTCTTCTTTTTTTTTTCCTTTTTCTTTATGCTCCTCAGAGTGTTTGTTTTCAAAAGACCTCTTTCTGAACTCATTAATTCTGTTTTCTGTTTGATCCTGTCTGATGTTGAAGTTCACTATTGAATTCCTCAGTTCAGTTGTCTTTAACTCTAGGATTTCCACATGTTTTTTTTCTTAATGGTTTGTATTTTCTTATTCATTTTCTCATTTTGTTTATGCATACTTTTCTTAATTTTATTTAGTTGTCTGTGTTCTCTTGTAGTTCATTGAATTTCTTTAAGAGGGTTGTTCTTTGCTACTCAGTTCAAATATGTCTATTTCTTTGGGATTAGCCATTGGAATTTGATTAGTTTCCTTTGATGGTATCATGTTTCATGATTATTCATGATCTTTTCGGCCCTGCATTGGCATAAGCACATTTGTAGATGTAGGTACCCCTTTCAGTCTGTAAATATTGGCTTCAGCATGTCATCCTGAAATAGAGTCTTTCACCAGTCATCCTGTCCAGGGATTCTGAGTCAGCAATATGGTGGTGTCTCTGGGAAGGCTTGCTGCTGGGGTTTGGGGGCAGCTTGGTGCTGGGATGAGTAAATCAAAAGCCTGGGATGACAGTGTTGTGCCCTGCTGTGACCTTGGGTTTACAGGCGACCCTGCAGCCTGGGTTTGTAAGCAATGATTGGAAGCCTGAAGCCACAGGAGCTGCTATGAAGTCCAGCCATGGGAACTGTACAGGGCTGGAATGTACCATTAGCCTGTGTCTTCTAGGGCCTGCTGGGAGCCTGGGTCACAGAAATCATGTAAGACAATGAGACCTGGCCATTGTGGTAAGCTGAGAAACTGGGTTCACAGGTGTATGTCTGGAGCCTGGGGCCAGCAGGTGTCATGTTGATTCAGGGTCCTGGGATCTTGGGAGCATACCAATAGACTGGGCGCTTGGTGCCAAGGAGGCTACTTGGGGCTGCAGGTTCTGCCTGGAGCCATTGGAATTGGTAATTGTAGAGGTGAACTTGGCCTGGTTTTGTGGGACCTCACAAGGACTCTCCTAGGGCTCATATAGTCAGTCTGGAGCTGGGGCATTCCAACACCAGGCACTGACTATACTCTTTCTTCCCTTGGCAAGATAATCTCTCTCCACATGGCTGTCTGGGCTTGGGAGAATGGTAATAGGGGTTATGTGAACCAACATTTTTTTGCCTTCCTCAATGCATCTTTTCTTGTTTGTATGCTTCATCTATGTGCTATAATCCCTCACCTATAATCCCTGGCTTTTGTGAAAGTTTTTAATGTGCAAATAATTGTTCAAATTGATATTTGGGGGGGGGGGGGCGTGGTAGAAATGTCACCGTTTTGCAGACATTATCCATTGGATTCTCCAAATTCTTCTAAGAAGTGAAGTGAGCTGTTTCTAATGAATTGGATCAATTAATGAATTTTCAGACATTTTTTTTTCTGTTTCATTTATTTATTACTATGCCATTTGTATTGGTCTGCTAACAGCTACATTTTAGTAAATTTAACATCTGTCAAGGAAAGTACCTCTCCCTGTTTTTCTTTTCCAAGATTATGCCTTCAATATGAATTTTTAAATACCTTTACTGATACCCCAAATTTAAATTTAATCCCCCGTTCATAATAGTGTTACTATAGAAGTCACATTTAAACTACTTACTGATTTGGTAATGATATATATGTAATATTAAGTTTCCCTTCCAGAAAAATGAAAGATTTTATTTTATGTTTTTTAATTTATATTGTCCTTGTAATTTTGTTAAGTTAATCCTAGATGGTTTAAAGATTTATTACAAATGTGAACATAACTGTTATGATTACATTTCTCATTATTATAAAGAAAATCTATTTTTGTACACTTAACATTAATTAAACAATCCTACCAACTTCTCATGATTTCTAACAAAGGCTTCATTTCTTTTTTGCCTAGTACAAGATCAATTTATTATGTACCAGTTTCCCCAATTTTACTTTTTGATTTATATTTGTCCTACTTTTTCATTCTATTCTTCTTTTATATCCTTTTTGGCCTATTTCAGATTGTCTTATTTTTCTTCTTGTTTTTTTATTTCTTTTTCTCCTCATTGAATTTATACACTCATGCACACAAATTTTCTTTCTTTAATGGTTGCCCTTAAAGCCCTGGTCAGTTTGGTTTAGTGTTTAGAGCGTCGGCCCATGGACCAAAGAGTTGTAGGTTTGATTCCCATCAAGGGCATGTGCGGTCCCGGCCCTGGTTGCGGTTGTGCGGGAGGCAACCAGGTGATGTGTCTCTCCCACATCGATGTTTCTCTCTATATATATATCCCTCACACTCGATCTGAAGATAAATGGGAAAAGATTCTCAGGTGAGGATTTAAAAAAAAAATCTTTACAACATTTAATTTTAAAATGTCCAAATTTACATAACTGTTAAATATGTTAACCACTGAACTTACTTGCTTACTATGTCTTCATATTTTTTTAATTCTACTCATCTCTTCCAAACCTCTATTATTGTCTAGGATTTTTAGACCTATCTTTTCTTAACCCAACTAATTAAACATTATTATGATTTTTGTCATCCTCCTCCTCATTATCATTGTTAACAATATTTGTATGAATTTATACACATATGTAATTTTATTCACTCTATATCCCTTTTCAAAATCAGACCATTCTTCTGAGATAGTTTTCCTTCTTCCTTTTCAGATGTACTTTTGTTTAATTAAGTCTCTTGGTGGAAATTTCTCACCATTATTATGTACCTGCAATTGTGTTTAACAAATCTTCATTCTTGAAAGAGAGTGTTTCTGAACATACAATTCTAATTTAAAAATTACTTTGTTTCGACTCTTTTGCAGCTATTTTTCCACTATTTTATTACATGTTTTAGTGGGTGATGAGAAGTTACTGGCTATATTATTGTCTTTCCTTTGTAGTACTTTTTCCCTTACTGCTGTAAAAATCTTTTCTTTGATTGTTGAATCTGTAATTCCATTTAAGGTGTCCAGACATAAATTTTTAAATTTTGCTTGGGATATATAATTCTTATGGGATTTATAGATTTATATTTTTCATCAGCTATAAAAAAATCACAGTCATCATATTTTCTAGTATGGCTGCTCTTTGTCCTCTATAATTTCCTTTTCAGAAACTATGGTAAGATATGTTAGACCTTCTCATTCAATGATCCATAGTTATCAATGTCTTTTTTATGTATACCATTTCCTCATCTCTCTGTGGCTGCATCTGGGTAATTTCTACAGGCATATCTTTTTCTTATTAAAGATATTTTTATTGATTTTTAGAGAGAGAGAGAGAGAGAGAGAAACACTGATGTGAGAGCAGAACATCGAACGACTGTCTCCTATAGGCCTCCTACTGGGAGCTGAGCCTGCAACCCAAGCATGTGTCCTAACTGGAATCAAACCATAACCCCTGGGTGCATGGGACAATGGCCAGTCAACTGGGCCACACTGGCCAGGGTAGTATATCTTTTAATTTATTAGCTTAATCTTCAGTTGTGTTATATCTGCTGTTTAATTTATCAATTTACTTTTAATTTATTTTAACAATTATATTTTCTATATATGTGCCAATTCTAAAATGTGCCAGTTTATTACAATTAGGTTTTTTTGCTTGCTCATCTTTGCAATTGCATTCTTTTATTTCTGTAACTATTTAATATGAAGCCTGTCTATAATCTCTACATGAAAATACCAGTATCTACACAGTTTGGTACCCAAAGCGGTTGCTTTTTGTTTCTGCTGAATTTCACTCATAGTAGCTTCTCTTCTCAAGTACCTTGTTTTGAATTGTGATATTATCACTGAATTTTAACCTGTGGGTCTACTGCAGACATAAGCTGGTAAAATTTTCCTTAAGATATAATAATTCTCTGCTTCTACTAGCAATTGGAGCTGGGGGGGTGGGCGGATACCACGTTTATATGACCATTAAAACATTTCCCACAGTGTCCTGGTTCAGCAATATAATTTTGAGAAATTTTTGTTATAACAAAGGTGAAAGGTGAATCTAACTCATTAATTGTATTGCTATAAATGATTTTTTTTTTTTAGAATAAAGTGAAGCTTACATATGATTCTATTACTGAGGAAGAGTTAGGTTACTTAATATTTTTCTTTTAAAAACACTGCTTGTAGTGAGTATCATTTTTTTTGAAAATATATGTGACAAGTCGATATGTAAATGTTGGATTCTACCATATGCTGTTTTCACTGTAGTAGGTACTGCTAAATTATGATCTAATGTGGTTCCACCAAATGGAACTGGAAATTCTCATATTCCTGTGCCATTTATAGGCCAATTATTTTTATCCTCACCCGAGGACTTTTTTTTTTTTTTGCATTTATCTTCAGATAGAGCGGTAGGGAGAGAGGAAGGAAGAGAGAGAGAGAGAAACATTGATGTGAGAGAGAGACACATCGAGTAGCTGCCACTCACAAGACCCCAACCTTATCTCATTAATATTTTTATTCAAATTGAATATCCTTAAATCAAATATCTATTAGACATGCTGGATTTCTCCCCAGTGAATTGACTGTTCACATGTTTTATTCATTTTTTTTATTTGTTTGAATCTTAGCCTTCATTGAATACATAGATAACAAACAGGTTTTCCCATTTGTGGTTCGCCTTTCAGCATTGTTATGGCACATATTACCATCCTACGTTTTAAATTTTAATGAAATCTAATTTACTAATATTTACCTTTAGAGACTGTGTATTTTTTGGTCTTGGTTAGGAATGTCTTCCCTATTTCATAGTAATACAAGTATTCATTTGTATTCTATAGTTTTTCTGTGATTTGACAGTTCTTAATTTTACATTATGTTTTTTTCTCTGAAATTTAATTTTGTTTGTAGTGTAAGTTTAAAATCAAATTTTACTTTTTAAATATGTTATCTAATTGTGGTAGCACCATTAAATAAATAGTCATTGGTTTCCCTTGTCATTTGCGTCAACATAAGAAACATTTAAACCTGCAGAGAATCTTTATGAGTTTATTTAAGCCAAACTGAGGACAATTATCCCGAAGCAAAACCTCAATGGATTGAGAAAATGTTCTGGGAAATGGTAGTTTTGCATCTTATTTTATACATTACAATCAAAAGCGGAGGCATAAGTGGGTTATAGGAAATCCACTAGCACTAGATTAGGGAGGTGGGAGAATGCAAAGCAGTGGGGGGAGGGGGGAGGGACCTCTGGGATTGGATAAAAAGTAAAATGACAGACATCCTTCTTTTACATAGGGGGGTACAGTATAGTTAACAGTCAACAATTAACTTGATAATAATGGCAATGCCGGAACTCAGTGGTCTCTGTTCTGATGAGGTGGTTGTGCTTTGAGGGGTTTGGAAAAAAGGAAATTACTTTGTTATTCCAAAGTCTTGTTTATCAGGTTTGTTATCCTACTACAAAAAGACAACAGACAGGCTCAGTTAAGGTGCAGACTGACCTTTGTTAGGGAAAAATCCTGCCCTAGGATATGACTACCCACCATGAACTGCTTTTAGTTAGGAAGTTTTTATTTCAGACCATCCTATGTGGTTACTTGAGGTTTCTGTGTTTGTAAGGCTGCCTATATATAGGCCTCCCCTGAGCTTGCTGGGTTTAGCATGTGGCCCATTTTTGTCCATATTTGTAAAACTACATCTTTGACATAGCAGTTCCAACAAATAAATGAGATTTTTTTCTAGGCTCTTTATTCGATATGATTCATCTATTTGTCTATCCCTGCACCATTTTGACACTAACATAACTTCTATGTTCTTATAATATTGTCTTTGTAAGTTTAACTATTGAGCATCATTGACATTTATTCTGGTTTTATTTTTCATCTACCCATTTGGTTTCTTCGACTTTTAATTTGCAAAATCAGTGTTTTTTTAAAGTCTTAAAAAAATATTTAAAGTCTTATGTAAACGTCTTTATTTATTTATGTCCTACAATAAATTCATAATTTTCTCTTGATGGTTTTGCACAACTTTTGTTATTGGTTTATATTCTTTACTTTTGGTTGTTATTATAAATAGCATCTTTAAAAATCTCACATGTTCTAATTATTATTTATCAGTTGTTAATGGATATATATCATTTTATTTTTATTTACTAGAGATTTTCCTTTTTTAACTATTAATGAAGTAATTTATTGTGCCCTCCCCTCTGATTTGAAATCTATATATTCTAATTCTGTTGTCTTAGTGATCACTCTAAAGATTTTAACACATACATGATAAGTAAAGACTAAAGTCAATCAATTTTCTATCCTCATTCAGAAGTAAAATGACCTTAGACCACTTACTCTTCCCTAATTTATCTTTAATGTTCCTTACTATTATTTTTCAGTAATTCAGTTATATATGGTTTTTATAACTCTCCAATTTGTCCTTATTACTGTTTTTGTTTACTATAGTTACAACTTATTCAGTTCTACCTAAATATTTGTCAGCTTTTTTGTGACTAATTCTCTGTTTCACTCTTCTCTTTGGAGTTCTTTCCTTCTTTCTAAAATATATGTTTCAGTAGTTCTTTGAGAAAGGATGTGAAATGTGTAAATTATCTGTTTATTTTCCATCAGAAAATATCTTTGTCCTTGCTTTTGTATAATATTCAGTGTATACAAACTAGGTTAATAGCTATTATCTCTCAGTTATTCCACTGTTGTTTTGTGTGAGTTTTTTTGTTGTGTTGTGCATTGTATGTGTTTACTTTTGCTTTGATGTTCTACAGGTTCAGTGTAAATTTTCCTGGTTTAGATTTATTATGCTTATCATGATTAGGATAATCTTTTCTGAATATAAGGATTTATATCTTTAGTAAATTCCAGGAAACGTTCAGCTCTTATGTCTTTGGCTCTTGCCTATCCAATATTGTCTCTGTCGTCTCCATCTCAAACATCAGTTAGATGCATGTTGCACCATATATTTTTTTTCATGCTTCTTAGATATACATTATATTTTTCCATGTCTTTATCCTTCTGTGCTCACTATTTAGATCTATCATCCAGCTCAGTAGTAGTATTTTCAGATGTACCAATTTTGCTTTTAACCGTAACTACTTACTTTTATAAAACCCAAGTATAATATTTTTATTTCAAGATTTGCTCCTTTTACAAATATCTAAATTTTAATAGTATCTTGTTTGATTTACGGGCTTCAGGTTAATGTGTTTTCTTTTGTCCCTGATTATGTAAAATATATATTATTCCATTTTTTTTTTATCCTCATCTGAGGACATTTTTGCATTTATCTTCAGATAAAATGGGAGAGAAAGAGGGAGGAAGAAAGAAAGAGAAACATCAATGTGAGAGAGACACATCAACTGGCTGCCACCCACACAACCCAAACCAGAGCCGGAGACAAACTGCAACCGAGGTACATGCCCTTAGCGGGAATCGAACTTGGGCCTCTACGGTCCGCGGGCTGACGCTCTAACCGCTGAGCCAAACCAGCCAGGGCCATTACTTTTCTTTCTTTCTTTCTTTTTTAAATTTTGTTCTTTATTTATTTTTAGAGAGGAAGGAAGAGGGAGAGAG